>NC_134208.1:41215000-41840000 GCF_965140235.1 Caretta caretta
GAATTGGGGTGGGGGGGTGCAGGCTCGGGGGGCTGGGGCTGGGGATGAGGAGTTTGTGGTGCAGGCTACCTCGGGGCTGGGGCCAGAGGACTCCCCCTCCCCCAGCCCTCTCCACACCTGCCGCAGCCCTGGGACTGGGGCTAGAGGACTCCCCCAAGCCCTCTCTCTGCCGGCAGCAGCTCTGGGGCCGAGGCCCACGGCAGCCCTGTATACCCCAACTTGCTCCCCTCCCCGCCCATCCCCTACCTCTCTCCTCTTCAGGCCCCTGTGGCTGCGTGCCTGGGTGACCCTTTATAGTCTGCCACAAAGCTTAGAGGGAGTTTAAATGCCCATAGTTTATGAAATGGTTTATAATTCTTGTGTGCAAAAGATTGCACATTTATATAGCACCTCTTATCACTCCAGAGGAAAATGATTGAGAATATATGTGTATGTCTGTTTGCATCTAACACAACAGGAAAGCTGAATGTGTCTTATTTATAGAAAACACTGACTGCCTTATCTTGAACCAGCAATCTCATTTCTCTTTGTTGTCTTTTCCAGATTGGCTGGTCTAATACCCTTTTTTGGAAGGCAAACCAGTGGGTAATGATCCACCTTTTTCACTGTCGCATGATCCTTACTTATCACATGTGGTGGGTGTGCGTTTCCAATTGGAATGATGTGGTGGAAAATATGGGACTTCCATATTTTACTATCTTTTTCATTGGATTATGTGCACTTACAATAGTACTTAACCCATACTGGACATACAAAAAGACTCAGCAGCTCCTCAGGCCAGTTGACTGGAACTTTTCAAAGACAGCAGTGAAAAATGGATCTTCTGGAAAATTAAACGGTGAAACAGGTGAAAAGAAGAGGCTATAGTGCTGCAACAGATATTATGGTAACAGTAAAATAAGGCCAGAAGAACATGGGGCAGGTTTACTGCTGAGTGCATGAAAATAGAATTACTTACAAGACGTTTATAAACATATTGATCAGTTGGTAGATTGATATCCGTATTCTATACTCATTTATCAAAAGTGTTTAAAATTGTTGCTTTATTTATATATAACAGTCAAAATCTTTAACTCAGTCAGGATTTATGCCAGCATTTTTCTCATGCTGGACAGTGCTCTGTCATTTAGCAGTGAAAAGTAAGCTTCCATTGTTCATTTTAGAATCTCCAAGTGCTTTACAAATAGCTAATTAAGCCTCACAGCTCCTCCTTGAGGGAGATTAGCATTAATCCCACTGAATATGCATGGGAGATATTGATAGTAACTTGTCCAAAGTTAAATTGCTAGTCATCGGCAAAAGTAGGACTAGAATGCAGAACACCTGGCTCCCAGACCCATGCTTTTACCATTAGCCCATAAAATGCTATAATGAATTCTCCATCATTTGAAGTCCTTTAAATCAAAACTAGATATCTTTCTGAAAGATATGAGAGAATGCTGTAGATCAAACAGAAGATGTGGGCTTGGTGCAGAGCTGAAATCACTGGGTGAGGTTCCATGGCCTGGGTTATGCAGGAGGATGATCATATTGGTCCCCAGGCCTTAAAAATCTATGAAAATGCAAAGTACCACAAGAGTCCATAATGAGCTGTTTGTTAGACCAATTTCTAGTGTACGAGGTCCATTGCACAAAATCATCCCAGCTGTCGGCACTGATTGACAACCTGGTTGGTTGGCCAGCTGACTAGAGGGAAATTGAGCTATCTTTTTCACTCGTGCAGATGTTTCCTCCAAATCAAGGATGTGGTTGTTGCCTATTCTGGAACCTCTTCTATGACCACACAGAGAGCTTTAATCTTCAGGGACACTCCTCTGTATGATAACACTCCTACAACATACTTTTGGCATCTTCTTTGGTTTTTTATTTAGGATCTTTATTTTCTTTACAATAAAATGGCTCATTGAGGATGATAATACTTTGCTAGCATCTATCTAGCACAACCCTAAATCTTTCCCTGACATAAAGAAAATATTGTTGGTTTAAGGCTAACTAGCCTTGGACAACTGGTTAAAGTAATCGTACCCAGTTACAGGCTTGATTGGACCAGTACTGGTTGAGGTTGTAGACAAGTGACTAATAGACTCTTCTGTGCAGGAGTAGCACCTAATGGCAGGAGTGATGCATTAGTTTTAACATATAAAACTGGCAAAAACAAAAATGTGCGTGGGGCATATCCCACAATCTGACAAGAACTCTGCTTAATTGTAAATTTATTTCCCAAAGTAACTAGCTTCTGTAAGACACATGGAAGTATTTTAGGTCAAGGCTCATTTTCCTAACCATTTTGTATGTGGACGTGTGGGTAACATACACTGTTTTCCTAATTATAAGGGAAAAGCATAAATTAGCACATTGTATGTAGTGTAAAATGAAGCATTTCACTGACGCATAACCAGGTGGAATGGGGAAATACTGAATGCTCAGAATGCTGTTGGGCCCAAGCAGAAATGTATTAGGGAACACATCAAAGATCTGTTCCTGAGATATAGACCCTTTCACCTCTAGATCCTGGGTTCAAATCCAGCCCCAGTTCATGGCAATAGAGTGATTATCTGAAGGCTGTCTAATGAACTACGTGAAATATATTTTGTGGTCTCAGTCCAGTTCCCAGTGGACAGTACTCCAAACCCCCACCTTTTTGGCAGTCTTATGAGAAAGGCCATGAAAATCAGTTACCCTGTTATCCATAGGTGTGGCCCCTCCAGATCAGAGTAAAGTCTTGTTGTTTGGGCAGCATGGCACACATTGATCCTGTCCTGCAGATAAAGAACTGACTGCCCTAGGGAATCCAATCAAGCACTTTTCAGGAGCAGAAAAGTCACATACAAAATGCTTGAGAAGAGTTGAGGATGAATCAATTCCTCATAAACAGAAAAGAAAATCTGGGACCCAAATGTGTAGAGAGGCCATACCTCACTGCCAGAGGTTTCAGTGTTGGGTGCTCAGCAAGTCTGGTCACTTGGAAGCAAGATGCTACCTGGAGAAGGCATGGAGATGAGAAGACAAAGAGGTTGGGGAATTTCTTGAAACCAGGAGACTGGAGAATTTGTAGAGGCCTAAGGACAGGAGAGAAATAGCCTCAGAAGTGGGTGGAAACAGGAGATTGGGATATACTTGTAATTTTTGTAGTAGTTTGCGTGGCCTTGGTTTTAGCACTTGGAGGGGCTGGGATTAGCCGTAGTGCTGGAGATTCAAAAGGATATTGGAAGGGTGTTCCCCAGTGGGATTAGGCAGCTGGATAGGTATCTCGAAGGAACTGTGTAGTTTGTTTGTTTTTTCTTTTTTTTTAAACAATTGGGGAAATAATAGGTTTTGTAAAACTGAGTTTATGAAACCTGTTATGAACAGAATACCTTTTATTACACGGATATATATACAATTTTAATAGCATTTCTTTTTTAGGAAAAGGTCGAGAGGAAATTTTAACATAATCCTGGAGCCAGTGTAAGATGCTCAGGACAGGAACCTTGTAATATTTTATACTTCTTAAAGCATCCTGCACCTCAGTGGTATTTTATGAATAATTTTGTTAACCTACCCGTGTTTGCTAACACAAAAGAGCCAGAGAGTGAAGTTATGTATCTAAACTGAATTTTTATTTGGGTGGAGGAAGTGTTCTTTGGTCTTGTGAAAAATGTAGCTAGGGCATTATTTTTATTAATGTGACTTTCACCTTGATAGCGTACCTTGAGCACTGAGATATCTTGGGTGTAGTATACTTTATTTTGCTTTATTTGAAGAGGGGCAGTGGAGAAGGAGGGAGGCTCAGAACTTGTTAAATGAAAGGATAAAGGAAGTTCTTCTGGTCTGAATGGTGGATCATATTAAAGAAGTTCTGGATTAAAATCACAAATGAGTTTGATTCCCCATAGTTTAAATTCCAGGGTATTACTAATTAAGAGGTCTCTTGGTTTTTGGAACTATTTCTCTCCCTCTGTGTGGAACTTGCAAGCTGCTAATTGTGTTAGTACATTCTAAGACAGAGTCTGTTCTCAAAGCAATTCTTTGTAACAACAACCACTCAGACAGAGAGAGACTCAAAGCAATACTCTGTAACAACAGAAACAGCACCCAGAGACTCCCTACCCTTTTGTTGTATTCATCTCACTTTGTTAACAATTGTGATTAAAATAGAGATAGAGGATGTATGTGGATGGATGCTTGGTTTGGATAATAACTGAATGATCAGGGAGGTGCCAGCCTAAGAATCCAGTGTCCATCAGCTGAAGAAGGCGTCAAGTGGAAATAAGCAGAGGACTCCTGGAGGGCAGACTGGAATCCACCCAACAGCCTCAAGAATGGGAGAACCAAAGAACAAGATAACATCTGGCAGCACAGAGTCAGGAATGTGCCATCTGCTGATTGATTCAGCGAAAGCATGATGAAGAAATTCCTATAAAAATGGACTCTAGAAAGTGAGAACTTTGGGGTCTGATTCTGCAAACCAACTTCCAGGAGCATCAGATGAGCATCTGACAAGGCCCTGCTCCCGCCTCATGTCCAGGCCACCTGGCCAGTGGCTTGGCATGAGCAACTCTAAGGCTGGTAACTATGATAACAACCTTGCAGAACCTGTGTGTGAATGTGTGTGTGTGTGAATAAATATCTGAATGGAATGTTATAGCTATAACTAACTGCTTACTATGATTCTTTCTGTATTCAAAATAAATGTGGTATTTTGCCTTTTCCCCTTTAATAAGATCCTGCTGGTTTTTATTTTATTGGTATAACATGAATCCCTCTAAAATTATAATCTCATCAAGTAACCTTAAGTGTTCAAAATTACCTATCTGGACTAGCTATGCTGCCACTTGTAGGCAGTTTGGTCAGGTTTATTGCTGTTATGCAGATACATCTAGATATCTCTCTCTTTCTTCTGGACCTAGACCAGTAGCATCTATTTTCTTTGTTTCTTTAGTTCTGAAGGATGAGATATTAATCCTGTCTAAATGCTGCTAAGACTTTATTGCGGTAGGCCCAGACTAATTGTAGTTCATTTGTAGGTTTTGCTAATGTAAAACTTAGTGTACTCCTTTAGGAGGACCTCATCACACTCCCATATGGAAAAGCTCCCATTGACTTCAGCAAGAGTTGGATCAAGCCCGTAGTATGTTGCTGCCATCACTTGCAAAATTTTTGGATAACCCTGAATGCTGGCCAGTTAATGTACACCCTTTCCTAGGTCAGTGCTCCAGACTTTATCTTTTGCCTTTGTCATGAACAGGATTAATCATTTTAGTGCTTCTTGGAGAAACAAGGTGTTTGAGGTAATACCTTTTACTGGACCAACATCAGATATTACCTCAACCACCTTGTGTCTCTAATATCCTGGGGCTACCACAGCTACAACAGTAGTACTTTTTGTCAGCCTTCTTGCCAATGCTCCATACCTTTTCAAACAGATCCAAAACACTCCAGCCACGTATCTTGTTCCGATTTCCACACTTCTGGGCTGTGTACTTTGCATTGACTTGGTGTTGTGTTTTCTTTTCGTTTGTTAAATAAATGTTTTTGTTTTTAACTACAAACCTACCACGATCATGCATTAAGCACATAGACATCCATGCTGTATAGATTCCAGCCCAAACTCTCAAGCCCTCCTCTACATTCCCAACTGTATCCAAGTCCTGCAAATTTTTCTTCTTGTATAGTAATTGAGGATTTATATACTGTGCCCTCTCTTTCTCTAACACTCTACTTTTGCCCTCAGGGAGACTCCCACTTGACATGGATTTAGAAGTCCGTTTAAACTGTCTTTTAAAATATTGAATGTAGTTGGGTTCATTGTACAATATACCATTTTTTTTAGATGGCACTCTGGCTTCTTTGCATCATTAAAAGTATTTTGTGGAATTATTATAATTTGCGTGACTCTTCCATTCACTGTTTTACTGATGAAATGTCTGCTTTTTGACTATTCAACTTTGTCCACTGATAACCTGCAGTGATTAAATAAGCTTGCAATGTATATACTAAATGTATCATTTTGTGTATTTATAATGTTTTGTTACATTTGATAAGGATAACATCATGTTCAGCAATTGTGAATAACTAAAGGATAAAGGTCTTCATATTAACAATGTTTATAAAGAAACAGGTGAAAACTGCCCATTTAATGATTACAGATCATTAATATCAATGCAGGGTCAGAATGTTTTTCTTTTATAAAGGGAATTAAAAATGCAGCACTTTGACATTACTCCTTGAGTCTGTGTATTGTGTGTCCCAGCCGTGTGGTCTGTGTCTGAGTTAGACCCTACTTGAGTACCTGCATGTTAGTAACTTTACACATGTATAAGTATTTTCAGGTTTATCTTAACCGAAGAGGTCTAGTGAAATAAATTACCATTCAATGTTTAAAAGATGTACTATCCCAGCCTTTTAAAAAATAACATGAACTCGTTTTTAAAATGTTGCTTAAATATTATTAGGGGCACCATCACCACAACCATCTCCTCTTCTAGCTGTTTTGTGTGGGGTTAGCTTTACTCAGAGCACATCTACTCAATTGGGCCCCACAGGCGAGATAGCTGGGGGAATGCTTATTTTGAGGATCCCGCTGGGGTTTAGGCATGAACTAGGCACCCATCTGCCTAAACTGAGATTACTGTGCATATGTTCACTAGCAGAAACGTAGACAGCTGGGGACTTGAGCAGTAGAAGCATAGGCACCTACAAGGTTAAGTGGAAGTTGAATGAGCATTCTGAGGATCTCAGTGGTGCCTAATGTGGCAGATTGCCCTGGTCTACACTAGGACTTAAGTCGAATTTAGCAGTGTTAAATCGATGTAAACCTGCACCCGTCCACACGATGAAGCCCTTTTTTTCAACTTAAAGGGCTCTTAAAATTGATTTCCTTACTCCACCCCTGACAAGTGGATTAGAGCTTAAATAGGCCTTGCTGGGTCGAATTTGGGGTACTGTGGACACAATTCAATGGTATTGGCCTCCGGGAGCTATCCCAGAGTGCTCCATTGTGACCGCTCTGGACAGCGCTCTCAACTCAGATGCACTGGCCAGGTAGACAGGAAAAGAACCGCGAACTTCTGAATCTCATTTCCTGTTTGTCCACCGTGGCAAGCTGCAGGTGACCATGATGGAGTCCCAGAGTCACAAAAGAGCTCCAGCATGGACTGAACGGGAGGTACGGGATCTGAGCGCTGTATGGGGAGAGGAATCAGTGCTATCAGAACTCCGTTCCAGTTTTCGAAATGCCAAAACCTTTGTCAAAATCTCCCAGGGCATGAAGGACAGAGGCCATAACAGGGACCCAAAGCAGTGCCGCGTGAAACTTAAGGAGCTGAGGCAAGCCTACGAGAAAACCAGAGAGGCGAACGGCCGCTTCGGGTCAGAGCCCCAAACATGCCGCTTCTATGATGAACTGCATGCCATTTTAGGGGGTTCAGCCACCATTACCCTAGCCGTGTTGTTTGACTCCTTCAGTGGAGATGGAGGCAACACGGAAGCAGGTTTTGGGGACGATGATGATGATAGCTCACAGCAAGCAAGCGGAGAAACCGGTTTTCCCAACAGCCAGGAACTGTTTCTCACCCTGGACCTGGAGCCAGTACCCCCCGAACCCACCCAAGGCTGCCTCCTGGACCCGGCAGGCGGAGAAGGGACCTCCGGTGAGTGTACCTTTTAAAAAACTATACATGATTTAAAAGCAAGCATGTGAAATGATTAATTTGCCCTGGCATTTGCGGCTCTCCTGGCTGTAGTCCCAAAGCCTTTGCAAAAAGGTTCTGGGGAGGGCAGCCTTATTGCATCCTCCATGGTAGGACACTTTACCACTCCAGGCCAGTAGCACGTACTTGGGAATCATTGTACAACAAAGCATTGCAGTGTATGTTTGCTGGCGTTCAAACAACATCCATTCTTTATCTCTCTGTGTTATCCTCAGGAGAGTGAGATATCATTCATGGTCACCTGGTTGAAATAGGGTGCTTTTCTTCAGGGGACACTCAGAGGTGCCTGTTCCTGCTGGGCTGTTTGCTTGTGGCTGAACAGAAATGTTCCCCGCTGTTAGCCACGGGAAGGGGGGAGGGTTGAGGGGGTAGCCACGCGGTGGGGGGAGGCAAAATGCGATCTTGTAACGAAAGCACATGTGCTATGTATGTAATGTTAACAGCAAGGTTTACCCTGAAAGAGTGTAGCCACTGTTTTATAAAATGTCTTTTTAAATACCGCTGTCCCTTTTTTTTTTTCTCCACCAGCTGCATGTGTTTCAATGATCACAGGATCTTCTCCTTCCCAGAGGCTAGTGAAGATTAGAAAGAAAAAAAAACGCACTCGTGATGAAATGTTCTCCGAGCTCATGCTGTCCTCCCACACTGACAGAGCACAGACGAATGGGTGGAGGCAAATAATGTCAGAGTGCAGGAAAGCACAAAATGACCGGGAGGAGAGGTGGAGGGCTGAAGAGAGTAAGTGGCGGGCTGAAGACAGGGCTGAAGCTCAAATGTGGCAGCAGCATGATGAGAGGAGGCAGGATTCAATACTGAGGCTGCTGGAGTATCAAACCAATATGCCTCAATGTATGGTTGAGCTGCAGCAAAGGCAGCTGGAGCACAGACTGCCACTACACCCCCTGTGTAACCACCACCCTCCTCCCCAAGTTCCATAGCTTCCACCCAGATGCCCAAGAACGCGGTGGGGGGCCTCTGGCCAACAAGCCACTCCACCACAGAGGATTGCCCAAAAAACAGAAGGCTGTCATTCAATAAATTTTAAAGTTGTAAACTTTTAAAGTGCTGTGCTTAAAGTGCTGTGTGGCATTTTCCTTCCCTCCTGCACCACCCCTCCTGGGCTACCTTGGTAGTCATCCCCCTATTTGTGTGATGAATGAATAACGAATGCATGACTGTGAAGCAGCAATGACTTTATTGGCTCTGCAAGCAATGATTAAAGGGAGGAGGGGAGGGTTGTTAGCTTACAGGGAAGTAGAGTGAACCAACGGGTGGGGAGTTTCATCAAGGAGAAACAAACAGAACTTTCACACCGTAGCCTGGCCAGTCATGAAACTTTTCAAAGCTTCTCTGACGCGTACCGCACCCTCCTGTGCTCTTCTAACTGCCCTGGTGTCTGGCTGAGCGTAACCAGCAACCAGGCGATTTGCCTCAACCTCCCACCCCGCCATAAACATCTCCCCCTTACTCTCACAGATATTGTGGAGCGCACAGCAAGCAGTAATAACAGTGGGAATATTGGTTTTGCTGAGATCTAAGTGAGTCAGTAAACTGCGCCAGCGCACATTTAAACGTCCAAATGCACATTCTACCACCATTCTGCACTTGCTCAGCCTGTAGTTGAACAGCTCCTGACTACTGTCCAGGCTCCCTATGTACAGCTTCATGAGCCATGGCATGAAGGGGTAGGCTGGGTTCTCAAGGATAACTATAGGCATTTCAACATCCCCAACAGTTATTTTCTAGTCTGGGAATAAAGACCTTTCCTGCAGCTTTTGAAACAGACCAGAGTTCCTGAAGATGCGAGCGTCATATACCGTTCCCGGCCATCCCATGTTGATGTTGGTGAAATGTCCCTTGTGATCCACCAGAGCTTGCAGCACTATTGAAAAGTACCCCTTGCGGTTTATGTACTCGCCGGCTTGGTGCTCCGGTGCCAAGATAAGGGTATGGGTTCCGTCTATGGCCCCACCACAGTTAGGGAATCCCATTGCAGCAAAGCCATCCACTATGACCTGCACATTTCCCAGGGTCATTACCCTTGATAGCAGCAGATCTTTGATTGTGTGGGCTACTTGCATCACAGCAGCCCCAACAGTCGATGTGCCCACTCCAAATTGATTCCCGACTGACAGGTAGCTGTCTGGCGTTGTAAGCTTCCACAGGGCTATTGCCACTCACTTCTTAATTGTGAGAGCTGCTCTCATCTTGGTGTTCATGTGCTTCAGGGCAGGGGAAAGCAAGTCACAAAGTTCCATGAAAGTGCCCTTACGCATGCGAAAGTTTCGCAGCCACTGGGAATTGTCCCAGACCCGCAACACAATGCGGTCCCACCAGTCTGTGCTTGTTTCCTGAGCCCAGAATCGGCGTTCCACCGCATGAACCTGCCCCATTAGCACCATGATGCATGCATTGGCAGGGCCCATGCTTTGAGAGAAATCTGCGTCCATGTCCTGATCACTCACGTGACCATGCTGACATCGCCTCCTCGCCCGGTATCGCTCTGCCAGGTTCTGGTGCTGGATAATGCTGGATAATGTGGTGTTTAATGTGCTCCTAATTGCCAAAGTGAGCTGAGCGGCCTCCATGCTTGCCTTGGTATGGTGTCCGCACAGAAAAAAGGCACGGAACGATTGTCTGCCGTTGCTCTGATGGAGGGAGGGGCGACTGATGACATGGCTTACAGGGTTGACTTACAGGGAATTAAAATCAACAAAGGGGGTGGCCTTACATCAATGAGTATTTCAGGCAGGACTTCACGGAGGGTTCCAATACGAAATGGTGCACCTAAGTAATTGTTCTTATTGGAACAAGCAGGTTGGTCTGGCCTCTGATTGATACATGGCTAGATTTACCTCGCTGCACCTTCTCTGTGAGTGACTGCAGTGTGACCTAGAGGAATGAGTCCCCTAGACGGGGGTGGGGGGGGCAAATGAGTACAAAACAAATCTGGTCTATTTCTTGTTTTGATCCACTCCATCTGTCTTTTACATCTTTGGCTGGCAGCAGACGGTGCAAAAGGACTGTAAGCCATCCACATCTCATGGCTGCTCGGCAGAAGATGGTACAGTAGGACTGCTAGCAATCCGTATCGCCTGCCTGCTCACCATAAGATGGTTCAATAGGACTGACTGTAGGACTAAAGAGAATGACCTGGCCAAGTCACTCCAAATTTAGTCCCTGCGCACATGTCTGTCCAGGTGCTCCTGGCCGACGTGGCCAGGAGCACCTCGGACATGACGATGACGGCTACCAGTCGTACTGTACCGTCTGCTGCCACAAGGCAAGGGGTTGATGCTGCTGTGTAGCAATGCAGTACCACGTCTGCCAGCACCCAGGAGACATACGCTGACAGTTACCTGAGCGGGCTCCATGCTTGCCGTGGTATGGCATCTGCACAGGTAACTCAAGAAAAAAGGCGCAAAACGATTGTCTGCCCTTCCTTTCACGGAGGGAGGGAGGGAACGGGGGCCTGACGATATGTACCCAGAACCACCCACGACAATGTTTTAGCCCCATCAGGCATTGGGATCTCAACAGCAGAATTCCAATGGGCAGCGGAGACTGCGGGAACTGTGGGATAGCCACCCACAGTGCAACACTCCGGAAGTCGACGTTTGCCTCGGTACTGTGTAAGCGCTCTGTCGAGTTAATGCACTTAGAGCATTTTCTGTGGGGGGACACACACTCGAATATATAAAAATGATTTCTAAAACACCGACTTCTATAAATTCGACCTAATTTCATAATGTAGACATACCCTTAGACTCCAAAGTCCTTTTATGGATCTAGCCCTAAATGTCATAATGACGAGAATCCGTTAGGAAGTAAACCAATATTTTTGTCACTGTTTGGCCCTTCACAGAACTGGTGGCAGAACAATAAAACTAGCAGGGTCCAGTGCACTTTTGTTATGATTTCGGATGTACTTGGTGTATCGTTCTCAAAGTTGGTGGGCTGAAGAGATGATACGATGCGCTCTTACTCAGCAGACATTTAGATGATTACTAATTCTGCTGAATATTAGTTCATAGATAACAGTTAATGACTTTCAGCAATGTATTGAGACACGTACCTGAGTAGTCTACATATTTGTATATTGGCTTGATTTTTTTAAATAATGTAAGCTCTCAGATTCCTAAGTGTTTTGTGCCTTAAAAAAGACATTTTATTATTATAAGGCATTCCTGATTTTAGGTTTGTCATTGCCGTCTATCTGTTGTTTATTGTACATATGGGGGCAGGTCCACAGTTCTATGGGCTTCGAATCATAGCTCCGTGGACTTTAATGGAGCTAGGTCAATTAACATCAATTGAGGATCTGCCCAAGTGATTCCAGGATGTTTACATGTTAACTCTTTGGCATTTAAGATCTAGAGGCCCCAATAGGAGAAAACAGAGGCTGAGTCTAATTCTGAAGCTTCTGCATTACTCCAAACCCAGGAATCTGACAGGAAACGTAACTTCAGAGTACTCCAGGAACAGGTGTGAAAATTTCCTTTATTGAACCAGAGGAATGATTCTGAGTACCAAACCTTTGCTAGGATCTGTATAGGACACACAACAAAGATAGTCTATTTCCCTAAGAACATGCAATCTAGAATAAAGAGGAAACCACTGTACACTGTGATGTGTGTTTTTAAAAAGAACCATCAACTATGTTTAAATCCATGGATGTGATATACATTGCTGAAAAATATTGTGTTTTTTTTGTCCTCTTTGGACCAACTGCAAGATAATAAAGACCCACACACGTAAACCATGTGTGAGAGCCACTCTCTGTGTGTTCTCCCATTTAGAAAACTTCTAAAATAAAGGTGTCTCAGAATAATTTTAGTGATTTTGCATCAGGGCTGCTTGTTTTCCTCTCCCCTTTCCTTCTGATTAATCTCCTCCATTGGCTTCTGCACTCCACAAGGGAACAGCGTGGACTATCTATTTGCAATGGAGAAACAGGTTAGTTGCATATGAAAAACAGATATTGTTGTGAAATATGTTTGCTCCTTTTTATGAGTGATTGTCCATGAAGGTCAAATAAATGCACATGATAGCAGGATAATCTTTTCTGGTAAGTAGAGCTCAGACTTACATGTTGGCTATCTGTGAAAACACACTTTTAATAAGCCACTGCCTGCTAACTATTCAGACATCTTCCTAAGGAACATCACATCCAAGTTCAAGGTGCATTTCTTTGATGGTGCCTTCTCTAATGTAAATAAAATTAAATATTATTAAAATAAAATTAACATTATAATTATAATATTAAAAAAAACTCAGAAAGTATAAAACCCTACCAAAACAAGTGTGCTTCACTGTAAGCACTGCTTCTTCCAGGGAGAGGATAACAGAACAAACAACACATGGCAGATCTTAGTCACATTGCTTCAGGAATTATTGGAAAGCAAGACAAGGCAGGTGAGATAATATCTCTTAGTGGAGTAACTACTGTTGGTGAAAGAGACAGGTTCTCGAGTTACACAGAGCTCTTCTGGAGGTCACTGGAAGGTGCCCAGATACTACAGAAGAAATAGAGTAGAATTCCTCTTAATTTTAACAACAGTGATTTTGAAAAAGTTGAAATGTTTGACATTCAAGAATAGCATTAGAATATCCATGAATTTAGGGGCCAAACAATGTAACTACTGTAAATTTGTATAAAGTTGGTGTTGTGTATTTCATAGGATAGCTCTGTGTATAACTATTCTAACAATAGCATTTTGTAGAATAGTAATAAATTCTCAATAAAACAAATTCCTCCACATACATTTTATTCTTTTTAGCTGCTACTAGTAGTTTTTCCTCATGTTTTTGTGCCATCATGGCCTATTGGATTTTTGAATCTGACTGCTGCATGAATTGCTCTCCAACCAACAACCTTCCTCACAGTTACTCAAACTAAACTACACAATGCCACAATGAGAAATCCATTTTTATGGTGAGAAATTGCAAAGTCCATATTAGTATTATTAAGGTTCTGTATTACATTAGCACACAACGTTCTTAACCAGGCTTAGTGCTCTACAGTGCTGGGTGCTGTACAAACACAAATAAAGAGAGAGCCCTGACTTGGAGGATTTACAGTCTAAAAGAAACAGAAACTGATGAATAGTTGGGGATGGGGCTAGAACACAAACAAATGAACCTTGTGATGGCTGGCATTTTAGGTAGCTACAACTGCAGTGACACCCACAAGAGGTGATCAGAGAGATCAATAAACATCACAAGGCTCACTGGAAGAGGGGAAGTAGAGGTGGTTGGGTGTGAAGTCCCATTAGTTCTAGTATATTCTCCATGAACAGATCTTGATTTTTTTATTAATGTGTTTATTACTCAGAAATGAACAATTTAAGCAAATATATTTCAAAGTTACAGGTCTTATCTAACACTCCAAAGATTATATAAAATGGGAAGCATTAAAATGGATCTGTGCTAAGGTGTTATTCAACCGTTGGTACCTTTAAACATATGTTCTGTGGCACTGGAGTGTAATTTTGCTTATTTTGGGAACAAAAAAGAAGGCAAAGCAGTGAGACCATGGTCTTTATATACAAAAAAGGAACACGTCTGTTGCTTTACTTGTGAAGCCCCCTGCGACTGAGGCACACTTGTAAAAATCATTGCAAGGCCTACGTTTGATGGAGTAAACTGTTTTTCACCCATGTAAATGTTTCCTGAGAGTGGAAAATGTTCACACAACCTATTCATGATGACGACAGCACCTCCCTTGTCAGTCTACTACAGGACAGGCCCAACAAAGAAAATAACAGAACGCCACTAGCCATCACCTTCAGTTTAGTTTCAACTAAAACCTCTCCAACGCATCATCAAGGAACTACAACCTATCCTGAAGGACGACCCATCACTCTCACAGATCTTGGGAGACAGGCCAGTCTTTGCTTACAGACAGCCCCCCAACCTGAAGCAAATACTCAACAGCAACCACACACCACACAACAAAACCACTAACCCAGGAACCTATCCTTGCAACAAAGCCTGTTGCCAACTGTGTCCGCATATCTATTCAGGGGACACCCCCATTATAGGGCCTAATCACATCAGCCACAATATCAGAGGCTCGTTCACCTGCACATCTACCAATGTGATATATGCCATCATGTGCCAGCAATGCCCCTCTGCCATGTACATTGGGCAAACTGGGCAGTCTGTATGTAAAAGAATAAATGGACACAAATCAAACGTCAAGAATTATAACATTAAAAACCAGTTGGAGAACACTTCAATCTCTGTGATCACTTGATTACAGACCTAAAAGTGGCAATACTTCAACAAAAAAACTTCAAAAACAGACTCCAACGAGAGACTGTTGAATTGGAATTAATTTGCAAACTGGATACAATTAATTTAGGCTTGAATAGAGACTGGGTGTGGATGGGTCATTACACAAAGTAAAACTATTTCCCCATGTTTATTCCCCCCCACCGTTCCTCAGACGTTCTTATCAACTGCTGGAAATGGCCCACCTTGATTATCACTACAAAAGGTTCCCCCCGCCGCTCTCCTGCTGGTAATAGCTCACCTTAAGTGATCACTCTGGTTACAGTTTGTATGGTAACACCCATTGTTTCATGTTTTCTATGTATATAAATCTCCCCGCTGTATTTTCCACTGAATGCATCTGATGAAGTGAGCTGTAGCTCACGAAAGCTTATGCTCAAATAAATTGGTTAGTCTCTAAGGTGCCACAAGTACTCCTTTTCTTTTTGCGAATACAGACTAACACGGCTGCTACTCTGAAACCAAAAGGGAAGGATCTCTCTGCCACTATCTACTTGTGAACAGGGGCAAGAGAATGAATGAGCGAGGCCTCATTTGCATCTTCGTTATGTGCAAGTTTTGGTTGCTTTGGAGAAAAGCTAGTTTTGGGTGAAAGGACAATGAAATGTTGTTATCTTTGTTGGGTGGCAAAAGGGCACCTGGGTGAGGGGTCATCCTAATCTAACACCAGTCTAGCGTGGTTGCGTGGTGGAATAGATACAAGTCAGTGAGAGAGGGGTTCTTACTTTCTGGCAGGAAGTGCATTCCAGATGGCAAGAACTCTGCTCAAGGGCCCTATATGCAACAAATCCTTACACACATTGCAAAGAGATAGTGCAATGACAGCTTTGTGGCTTGGCAGTGAAAGGTGGATGTTTGCTGAAGCAACAGAGAGCAGCATCAGAGCTGAGTGAATTCCAGTGAGGTCCCCCAGCACCAATAAAGCTGAAACCACCATAGCTGGTGGTACTGACCTTAATGAACCAATCAATACTTTCCCTAGAAGCTAGAGACAGACTTGCCTGAACTCTGGGATTTCTCTAACTGCTGACACCAGTGGTGAGTGGGCTGTAAGTGGATATGGAGGGGAACTTGACTGTTAAAGGGACATTGCCTTATAAAGCATGACACCAGCAGGTGGGAAACTGTTAAAGTACTACTGCTGAACATACAGTGGTGGTGGATATTTGGGGGGGTGGGGGGCAGAGAGAGAGAGTTCTATTGTTGTTTTGTTCTTCCAAGTTGATTCTGTATCCCCTTTTCCCCTTTAAAAAGTTTCCCCTGTTTTATACACGAACTCAGTGCTTGTGAGTGGGGAAATATTGCCTGTTAATGGAGCCCAGGGAAGGTACTTAGTTTTTCCAGGAAGGGGTGCCACCTGGTGGTATTTGTTAGAATTTTAGGATATATCTACACAGGAATAAAAAACCCGGGGCTGGTTGGGATCAGTTGATTTAGGTTGGCAGGACTTGGGTTCCAGGGCTGAAAAATTGCTGTGTAGACATTTGGGCTCGGGCTGGAGCCTGAGCTCTGAGACTCTACACATCCCTGTTTAGATGTACCCCTTAAAGGATCCTCTAGGTATTTGAACCTGGCACTTGTTGCTGCTGACAACACCTGGCAGAAGAATTACAGATGTATAAATGGTTTCAGAGTAGCAGCCGTGTTAGTCTGTATTCGTAAAAAGAAAAGGAGTACTTGTGGCACCTTAGAGACTAACCAATTTATTTGAGCATAAGCTTTCGTGAGCTACAGCTCACTTCATCGGATGAGAATTTAGTAAAAGTAGCAAGGAGGAATTACAGCATTGGTGTGAGCACTACTGGAATGGTGTCCAGTTCTGGTGGTCACACTCAAAAGAAGACATGACAAAAGGCAGAAAAGAACAGGAAGGATTTGGGGTCTGGAAAACCTGCTCTATAGTGCAAGATTTAGGATGCTCTATCTATTTAGCTATCGAAGAGAAGATTAATAGGTTGATTTGATCACAATCTACAAACACCTAAATGAAGAGAAGATTTGTGACAATTAGAAATGTTTTATAATGTTGCAGTCAGACAAAGGCTTGAAGCTGTGCTAAATAAATTAAGGCTAGAAATAAGGAACACAGTTTTAACATTTAATGATAATTAACCATTGGATCAGATTACCAAGGAATGAGGTAGATTCTCCATCCCGTGAAATCGTTAAATTAAGATTGGAGGTCATTCTAAAAACATGCTCTAACTCAATCACAGCATATGGGCTTGATAAGAAATTATTGGGTAAATTCCATGGCTTCTGTTATGTAGGAGGTCAAACTACATCGGGGGGGCAAACTATGGCCCAGGGGCCACATCCAGCCCTTCAGATGTTTTAATCCAGCCCTCGAGCTCCCACTGGGGAACAGGGTCTGGGGCTTGCCCCACATGTGCTGCCTGGCCACGCCTCCGCATAGGAAGTAGAGGGGGGACATGCCGCTGCTTCTGGGAGCTGCTTGAGGTAAGTGCTGCCTGGAGCCTGCACCCCTGAACTCCTCCTGTACCCCAACCCCCAGCCTTGATCCCCCTCTCACCCTCTGAACCCCTTGGTCCCAGCCCAGAGCACCCTCCTCCACCCCCAACCCCTCACCCCCAGACCCATCCCAGAGCCTGCACCCCAAGCTGGAGCCCCCAAACACCCCAACCTGATGTCCCAGCCTGGAGCCCCCTCCTGCACCCTGAACTCCTCATTTCTGGACCCACCCCAGAGCCTGCACCCCCAGATGAACCCCTTGCCACCTCCTGCAACCTGACATCCAATTTCATGAGAATTCATGGCCCTCCATACAATTTCCATACCCAGATGTGGCCCTCAGGCCAAAACGTTTGCCCACCCCTGAACTAGATGATCATAACCGTCTTTTCTAGTCTTAAAGCTTATGAATTATATCATTTTTATTTCTCTATTTTCCTTTTTCTGATATTTTAAAACAAATTAAGTAATATGAAAATTAATTTAATTCACCATTTTATAGTCACTTCAAAAGATATATCTTGTAATTTTTTCCATGCATTTTGGGTGTGAGGATTTTAAGTGCTAGTTTAGTAGTATGGTGTACCTGTGTACTGATAATGCATAGTTGTACATGATCACAATGTGAGCAAATACGTAAAATACAGCCTGACTAAAAATGTAGATGAAAGCTGGGCAACTTAAGAAGCATTTTCTTTTCTTGAATTTCAGAGTAGCAGCCGTGTTAGTCTGTATTCGCAAAAAGAAAAGGAGTACTTGTGGCACCTTAGAGACTAACCAATTTATTTGAGCATAAGCTTTCGTGAGCTACAGCTCACTTCATCGGATGCATAAAGTGGAAAGTACAGTGAGGAGATTTTATATACACACAGACCATGAAAAAATATACATTGTAAGGAGAGTGATCACTTAAGATGAGCTATTACCAGCAGGAGAGTGGGGTGGGGGGAGAGAAAACCTTTTGAAGTGATAATCAAGGTGGGCCATTTCCAGGAGTTAACAAGAACGTCTGAGGAACAGTTGGGGGGGAGGGAGATGGAGGGAGGAATAAACAAGGGGAAATAGTTTCATTTAGTATAATGACTCAACCACTCCCAGTCTCTATTCAAGCCTAAGTTAATTGTATCCAATTTGCAAATTAATTCCAATTCAGCAGTCTCTCGTTGGAGTCTGTTTTCGAAGTTTTTTTGTTGAAGGATAGTCACTTTGAGATCAGAAATCGAGTGACCAGAGAGATTGAAGTGTTCTCCGACTGGTTTATGAATGTTATCATTCTTGACATCTGATTTGTGTCCATTTATTTTTTTACGTAGAGACTGTTCAGTTTGCCCAATATACATGGCAGAGGGGCATTGCTGGCACATGATGGCATATATCACATTGGTAGATGTGCAGGTGAACGAGCCTCTGATAGTGTGGCTGATGTGATTAGGCCCTATGATGGTGTCCCCTGAATAGATATGTGAGCACAGTTGGCAACGGGCTTTCTTGGAAGGATAGGTTCCTGGGTTAGTGGTTCTGTTGTGTGGTTGCTGGTGAGTATTTGCTTCAGGTTGCGGGGCTGTCTGTAGGCAAGGACTGGCCTGTCTCCCAAGATTTGTGAGTGATGGGTCGTCCTTCAGGATAGGTTGTAGATCCTTGATAATGCGTTGGAGAGGTTTTAGTTGGGGGCTGAAGGTGACGGCTAGTGGCGTTCTGTTATTTTCTTTGTTGGGCCTGTCCTGTAGTAGGTGACTCCTGTGTACTCTTCTGGCTCGGTCAATCTGTTTCTTCACTTCAGCAGGTGGGTATTGTAGTTGTAAGAATGCTTGATAGAGATCTTGTAGGTGTTTGTCTCTGTCATAAATATAAAGGGAAGGGTAACCCCCTTTGAAATCCCTCCTGGTCAGGGGAAAGCTCCTCTCACCTGTAAAGGGTTAAGAAGCTAAAGGTAACCTCGCTGGCACCTGACCAAAATGACCAATGAGGAGACAAGATACTTTCAAAAGCTGGGAGGAGGGAGAGAAACAAAGGGTCTGTGTCTGTCTATATGCTGGTCTTTGTCGGGGATAGACCAGGAATGGAGTCTTAGAACTTTTAGTAAGTAATCTAGCTAGGTATGCGTTAGATTATGATTTCTTTAAATGGCTGAGAAAAGAATTGTGCTGAATAGAATAACTATTTCTGTCTGTGTATCTTTTTTGTAACTTAAGGTTTTGCCTAGAGGGGTTCTCTATGTTTTTGAATCTAATTACCCTGTAAGACATCTACCATCCTGATTTTGCAGGGGGGATTTCTTCATTTCTATTTACTTCTATTTTTATTAAAAGTCTTCTTGTAAGAAACTGAATGCTTTTTCATTGTTCTCAGATTCAAGGGTTTGGGTCTGTGGTCACCTATGCAAATTGGTGAGGCTTTTTATCCAACATTTCCCAGGAAAGGGGGGGTGCAAGTGTTGGGAGGATTGTTCATTGTTCTTAAGATCCAAGGGTCTGTGTCTGTAGTCACCTAGGCAAATTGGTGAGGCTTTTTACCAAACCTTGTCCAGGAAGTGGGGTGCAAGGTTTTGGGAAGTATTTTGGGGGGAAAGACGCGTCCAAACAGCTCTTCCCCAGTAACCAGTATTAGTTTGGTGGTGGTAGTGGCCAGTCCAAGGACAACGGGGGGAATATTTTGTACCTTGGGGAAGTTTGACCTAAGCTGGTAAAGATAAGCTTAGGAGGTTTTTCATGCAGGTCCCCACATCTGTACCCTAGAGTTCAGAGTGGGGGAGGAACCTTGACATGGTGGCATAGTGGTGGGATTAACCTGAAATCATTTTGAGATCCAGTTGAGATTTTCTGAACTAGAAATACAGATTTTAAAAAGGAAATTTTTTTTTCCTTTGGAAAGGAAGACCAGAAAGCAGCTGAAACTGAAAGCAGCTTGTTTTTTCTCTGCTTTGTGGCCAAGCAGAGACAAAAGGGGATTATCTTTGTGAATTGCAGGTTTTCTTTGCCTGGAGGCAGGGTACTTATCTTCTGCAGGGAAATTCACAGTCTTCCAACCCAGAGGTTTTTTTTTCTTCCTAAAAGTAAATAGGGGGTGTGTGTTCTACCCATTTGCTTTTTCTTTGGGCTGGGTAAGCAGCTTTCCAAGTAGTTGGAGGTTTTTTGCTTTAATTTGGGCCCAGAGCAGAGACAAGGGAATTGTCTTTTTCTGTAGGCTGACAATCACTATCAGAGAATAGGTATTCTATTCCAGCACAGCAAAATTTTACAGCCAAGTTTTGTTTGTTTATTTCTAAACCTCGGGTGTAAAGTTAGTTAAAAACAGAGAGGTTAGAATGACCAAATCCGCAGCTTGACTACAGCTGGAATTAGCCAAATTTCAGGCTGAGGAAAAACAAAGGGAACATGAAAGACAGAACTCATGCGGCTGAAGAAGGAGGAGAAGGAAGAAGAGAGGAAGCATGTGGAGGAGGAGAAGGAAAAAGAGAGGAAGCATGTGGAGGAGGTGGAGAGGATAAAGGCCCGGCAGAATATACCAACAAACCCTAGCAATCCTTCTCCAGGTACCACTTCCCATCCCAGAAAGTTCCCCACCTACAAGGCAGGTGATGATACTGAGGCCTTCTTAGAAAACTTCGAAAGGGCCTTCCTTGGGTACAACATCTCTACTGACCAATACATGGTAGAGCTGAGGCCGCAGCTCAGTGGACCCTTAGCTGAGGTGGCAGCTGAAATGCCTAAAGAACACATGAACAAGGATGAACTGTTTAAATCCAAGGCGAGAGTCAGAATGGGGATAACACCCGAGCAGTCTCGTCGGAGGTTCAGAGCCCTAAGGTGGAAACCAGACATGTCATTTACCCGACATGCCTACCACATTGTGAAACATTGGGATGCCTGGATATCAGGAGCAAGTGTTGAATCTCCAGTAAATTTGCCCTTCCTAATGCAAATGGAACAATTCTTAGAGGGTGTTCCTGAGGAAATAGAAAGATACATCCTAGATGGGAAACCCAAAACTATAATTGAGGCAGGAGAGATTGGAGCCAGATGGGTGGAGGTGGCAGAGAAGAAGAAAACTGGTCGCAGTTGGAGTGGAGACCAGAAGGGACCACCCCAGACCACACCCTATTACCGGGGGCCGCCCAAGGCCCCACCTACCTCCCAAAGAACCCTCCAGACCCCTTATCGTCCCGCCACCCCGTTCTCCAGCAACCCTCCTCGCCCCAGTGACCCATCAGCTGGACGATGTTTTAAATGTAACGAGCTGGGGCATGTAAAGGCCAACTGCCCCAAGAACCCCAACAGATTACAGTTCATTGCACCGGAATCACACCAGAGGTCCACAGGCCCAGATACCTCCCAGATACCCTTGGAGCGGAGGGAAACTGTGAGTGTGGGCGGGAAGAAGGTCATTGCGTGGAGGGACACCGGAGCACAAGTGTCAGCTATCCATGCTTCCTTAGTGGACCCCAATTTAATCAACCCAGAGATCCAAGTGACGATTCAACCCTTCAAGTCCAACTCTTTCAATTTGCCTACAGCCAAGTTGCCTGTCCAGTACAAGGGCTGGTCAGGAATGTGGACTTTTGCAGTCTATGATGATTATCCCATCCCCATGCTGTTGGGGGAAGACTTGGCCAATCATGTGAAGCAGGCCAAGAGGGTGGGAATGGTCACCCGCAGCCAGGCTAAACAAGCCGTGAGGCCTAGCTCTGTTCCGGAAACTTCTATCAGGACCCGGTCAGAGGTGATGGACCTGGACCCCAGGCCAATGTCTGCAACAGCAGTAGTGGATCCAGTCCCAGAGACCCAGACGGAACCAGTCCCAGAACCAGAACCAGCCGAACAACCAACACCAGACCCCGTGTCAGCACTGAATCCAGTACTTGCAACCTCAACACCAGAGGGCCCCACCGAACCTGAACTGGCAGCAGCCGATAACCCTACACAAGAGGCTCAGCCGGAGCCTGAATCCCAACATAGTGCACCAGCGGAGAGCGGTTCACAGTCAACAGAAACAGCTCCATCCCCTATATCGCTTCCCGAGGGACCAAGCCTAGGTCCCCAATCCAATGAGGAACTGATGTCTCCAGCATAAAGGGAACAGTTCCAGACCGAACAGGAAGCAGATGAAAGCCTCCAGAGAGCTTGGACGGCGGCACGGAGCAACCCACCGCCTCTCAGCTCTTCTAATTGATCCAGGTTTGTTGTAGAAAGAGGACTTTTATACAAGGAAACTCTTTCTGGGGGACACCAGGAAGACTGGCATCCTCAGAGACAGTTGGTAGTTCCAACTAAATACCGGGCCAAGCTCTTGAGCTTAGCCCACGATCACCCTAGTGGCCATGCTGGGGTGAACAGGACCAAAGACCATTTGTGGGGGTCATTCCACTGGGAGGGAATGGGCAAGGATGTTTCTACCTATGTCCAGTCTTGTGAGGTGTGCCAAAGAGTGGGAAAACCCCAAGACCAGGTCAAAGCCCCTCTCCAGCCACTCCCCATCATTGAAGTTCCATTTCAGCGAGTAGCTGTGGATATTCTGGGTCCTTTTCCGAAAAAGACAGCCAGAGGAAAGCAGTACATACTGACTTTCATGGATTTTGCCACCCGATGGCCGGAAGCAGTAGCTCTAAGCAACACCAGGGCTAAAAGTGTGTGCCAGGCACTAGCAGACATTTTTGCCAGGGTAGGTTGGCCCTCCGACATCCTCACAGATGCAGGGACTAATTTCCTGGCAGGAACTATGAAAAACCTTTGGGAAGCTCATGGGGTAAATCACTTGGTTGCCACTCCTTATCACCATCAAACAAATGGCATGGTGGAGAAGTTTAATGGAACTTTGGGGGCCATGATACGTAAATTTGTAAATGAGCACTCCAATGATTGGGACCTAGTGTTGCAGCAGTTGCTCTTTGCCTACAGAGCTGTACCACATCCCAGTTTAGGGTTTTCCCCATTTGAACTTGTATATGGCCGTGAGGTTAAGGGGCCATTGCAGTTGGTGAAGCAGCAATGGGAGGGATTTACACCGTCTCCAGGAACTAACATTCTGGACTTCGTAACCAACCTACAAAACACCCTCCGAACCTCTTTAGCCCTTGCTAGAGAAAACTTACAGGATGCTCAAAAAGAGCAAAAAGCCTGGTATGATAAACATGCCAGAGAGCGTTCCTTCAAAGTAGGAGACCAGGTCATGGTCTTAAAGGCGCTCCAGGCCCATAAAATGGAAGCATCGTGGGAAGGGCCATTCACGGTCCAGGAGCGCCTGGGAGCTGTTAATTATCTCATAGCATTCCCCACCTCCAACCGAAAGCCTAAGGTGTACCATATGAATTCTCTTAAGCCCTTTTATTCCAGAGAATTAAAGGTTTGTCAGTTTACAGCCCAGGGAGGAGACGATGCTGAGTGGCCCAAAGGTGTCTACTACGAAGGGAAATGTGGTGGTGGTGTGGAAGAGGTGAACCTCTCCATGACCCTTGGGCGTACGCAGCGACAGCAGATCCAGGAGCTGTGCACTAGCTACGCGCCAACGTTCTCAGCCACCCCAGGACTGACTGAACGGGCATACCACTCCATTGACACAGGTAATGCTCACCCAATTAGGGTCCAACCTTACCGGGTGTCTCCTCAAGCTAAAACTGCTATAGAACGGGAGATCCAAGATATGTTACAGATGGGTGTAATCTGCCCCTCTGAAAGTGCATGGGCATCTCCAGTGGTTCTAGTTCCCAAACCAGATGGGGAAATACGTTTTTGCGTGGACTACCGTAAGCTAAATGCTGTAACTCGCCCAGACAACTATCCAATGCCACGCACAGATGAACTATTAGAGAAACTGGGACGGGCCCAGTTCATCTCTACCTTGGACTTAACCAAGGGGTACTGGCAGGTACCGCTAGATGAATCTGCCAAGGAAAGGTCAGCCTTCATCACACATCTCGGGCTGTATGAATTTAATGTACTCCCTTTCGGGCTGCGAAATGCACCCGCCACTTTCCAAAGACTTGTAGATGGTCTCCTAGCGGGATTAGGAGTATATGCAGTCGCCTACCTTGACGATGTGGCCATATTTTCGGATTCCTGGGCAGACCACCTGGAACATCTACAAAAAGTCCTTGAGCGCATAAGGGAGGCAGGACTAACTGTTAAGGCTAAGAAGTGTCAAATAGGCCTAAACAGAGTGACTTACCTTGGACATCAGGTGGGTCAAGGGACTATCAGCCCCCTACAGGCCAAAGTGGATGCTATCCAAAAGTGGCCTGTCCCAAAGTCAAAGAAACAGGTTCAATCCTTCTTAGGCTTGGCCGGTTATTACAGACGATTTGTACCGCACTACAGCCAAATCGCTGCCCCACTGACAGACCTAACCAAAAAGAAACAGCCAAATGCTGTCCAGTGGACCGGAAAGTGTCAGAAGGCCTTTAACAAGCTTAAAGCGACACTCATGTCTGACCCTGTACTAAGGGCCCCAGACTTTGACAAACCGTTCCTAGTAACCACAGATGCATCCGAGCGTGGTGTGGGAGCAGTTTTACTGCAGAAAGGACCTGATCAAGAATTCCACCCTGTAGTGTTTCTCAGCAAAAAACTGTCTGAGAGGGAAAGCAACTGGTCAGTCACTGAAAAAGAATGTTATGCCATTGTCTACGCTCTGGAAAAGCTACGCCCATATGTTTGGGGACGGCGTTTCCACCTGCAAACCGACCATGCTGCACTGAAGTGGCTTCACACCGTCAAGGAAACTAACAAAAAACTTCTTCGGTGGAGTTTAGCTCTCCAAGATTTTGATTTCGACATCCAACACATCTCAGGAGCTTCTAACAAAGTGGCTGATGCACTCTCCCGTGAAAGTTTCCCAGAATCAACTGGTTAAAATCGTCCTTTCGATGTGGAAAATATTGTTAGTCTTTATGTACTTGGTAGTATATTTAGAGATGCATGTGTCTTATTAACTCTGTTTTTCCTAGAGCTCCAGGAAGAAATCCCAACCAGTGTTTCACCCTAGCTGAGATTTGGGGGGCGTGTCATAAATATAAAGGGAAGGGTAAACCCCTTTGAAATCCCTCCTGGCCAGGGGAAAGCTCCTCTCACCTGTAAAGGGTTAAGAAGCTAAAGGTAACCTCGCTGGCACCTGACCAAAATGACCAATGAGGAGACAAGATACTTTCAAAAGCTGGGAGGAGGGAGAGAAACAAAGGGTCTGTGTCTGTCTATATGCTGGTCTTTGTCGGGGACAGAACAGGAATGGAGTCTTAGAACTTTTAGTAAGTAATCTAGCTAGGTATGTGTTAGATTATGATTTCTTTAAATGGCTGAGAAAAGAATTGTGCTGAATAGAATAACTATTTCTGTCTGTGTATCTTTTTTGTAACTTAAGGTTTTGCCTAGAGGGGTTCTCTATGTTTTTGAATCTAATTACCCTGTAAGACATCTACCATCCTGATTTTGCAGGGGGGATTTCTTCATTTCTATTTACTTCTATTTTTATTAAAAGTTTTCTTGTAAGAAACTGAATGCTTTTTCATTGTTCTCAGATCCAAGGGTTTGGGTCTGTGGTCACCTATGCAAATTGGTGAGGCTTTTTATCCAACATTTCCCAGGAAAGGGGGGGTGCAAGTGTTGGGAGGATTGTTCATTGTTCTTAAGATCCAAGGGTTTGGGTCTGTAGTCACCTAGGCAAATTGGTGAGGCTTTTTACCAAACCTTGTCCAGGAAGTGGGGTGCAGGGTTTTGGGAAGTATTTTGGGGGGAAAGACGCGTCCAAACAGCTCTTCCCCAGTAACCAGTATTAGTTTGGTGGTGGTAGCGGCCAGTCCAAGGACAACGGGGGGAATATTTTGTACCTTGGGGAAGTTTGACCTAAGCTGGTAAAGATAAGCTTAGGAGGTTTTTCATGCAGGTCCCCACATCTGTACCCTAGAGTTCAGAGTGGGGGAGGAACCTTGACAGTCTCTGTCTGAGGGGTTGGAGCAAATGTGGTTGTATCGTAGAGCTTGGCTTTGTGACTTTGTCCTCACCCATATCTATTTCACATTTGGGGACAATTTATACCTTCAAATCAGCAGCACTGCTATGGGAGTACCCGCATGGCCCCACAGTATGCCAACATTTTTATGGCTGACTTAGAACAACGCTTCCTCAGCTCTCATCCCCTAATCCTCCTACTCTACTTGCGCTATA
Source organism: Caretta caretta (assembly GCF_965140235.1). Classification (NCBI taxonomy): domain Eukaryota; kingdom Metazoa; phylum Chordata; order Testudines; family Cheloniidae; genus Caretta; species Caretta caretta. The sequence goes on from NC_134208.1 coordinate 41,241,612, forward strand.
TTGATGACATCTTCATCATCTGGACCCATGGAAAAGAAGCCCTTGAGGAACTCCACCATGATTTCAACAATTTCCATCCCACCATCAACCTCAGCCTGGACCAGTCCACACAAGAGATCCACTTCCTGGACACTACAGTGCTAATAAGCGATGGTCACATAAACGCCACCCTATACCGGAAACCTACTGACCGCTATTCCTACCTACATGCCTCCAGCTTTCACCCAGACCACACGACACGATCCATTGTCTACAGTCAAGCTCTACGATACAACCACATTTGCTCCAACCCCTCAGACAGAGACAAACACCTACAAGATCTCTATCAAGCATTCTTACAACTACAATTCCCACCTGCTGAAGAGAAAAAACAGATTGACAGAGCCAGAAGAGTATCCAGGAGTCACCTACTACAGGACAGGTCCAACAAAGAAAATAACAGAACGCCACTAGCCATCAGCTTCAGCCCCCAACTAAAACCTCTCCAATGTATTATCAAGGATCTACAACCTATCCTGAAGGACGACCCATCACTCTCACAAATCTTGGGAGACAGGCCAGTCCTTGCCTACAGACAGCCCCGCAACCTGAAGCAAATACTCACCAGCAACCACACAACAGAACCACTAACCCAGGAACCTATCCTTCCAAGAAAGCCCGTTGCCAACTGTGCTCACATATCTATTCAGGGGACACCATCATAGGGCCTAATCACATCAGCCACACTATCAGAGGCTTGTTCACCTGCACATCCACCAATGTGATATATGCCATCATGTGCCAGCAATGCCCCTCTGCCATGTACATTGGGCAAACTGGACAGTCTCTACGTAAAAGAATAAATGGACACAAATCAGATGTCAAGAATGATAACATTCATAAATCAGTCGGAGAACACTTCAATCTCTCTGGTCACTCGATTTCTGATCTCAAAGTGACTATCCTTCAACAAAAAAACTTCGAAAACAGACTCCAACGAGAGACTGCTGAATTGGAATTAATTTGCAAATTGGATACAATTAACTTAGGCTTGAATAGAGACTGGGAGTGGTTGAGTCATTATACTAAGTGAAACTATTTCCCCTTGTTTATTCCTCCCTCCATCTCCCTCCCCCCCAACTGTTCCTCAGACGTTCTTGTTAACTCCTGGAAATGGCCCACCTTGATTATCACTTCAAAAGGTTTTCTCTCCCCCCACCCCACTCTCCTGCTGGTAATAGCTCATCTTAAGTGATCACTCTCCTTACAATGTATATTTTTTCATGGTCTGTGTGTATATAAAATCTCCTCACTGTACTTTCCACTTTATGCATCCGATGAAGTGAGCTGTAGCTCACGAAAGCTTTTGCTCAGATAAATTGGTTAGTCTCTAAGGTGCCACAAGTACTCCTTTTCTTTTTGTTGAATTGTCATACTGCAGAATAAAATCTCTGCTTAAACTTTAGTATAGCATATTGAATTGTCTATCATTGTACAATTCTGTTTGATTGTGCTAGCATGCTCCCATCAACAAAGCACTTAGATACCCATATTTTTAAAGTTATTTATGCTGTGTTGTGCTTAAAAGGGATAAAAGCACTTAGGAGCCTAAATCCCATTGTTCGTTGATAGGATTTAGACTCCTACATGTCTAAATCTCTTTTGAAAAGAGGATTTAGGCTCCTAGATTGGTTAGGTGTTGTGACACTGAGTGTGGCATTTCCTAAACAGCTTTAAAAATACGGGCCTAAAACACTTCACCATCAAACAATAGGACAATATAGTGAGCCTAGAATAGCATTTAGTTATAGGAACCTTTCATATTCCAAGTATCCCAAAGCACGTTACATAGTACAGCAATAACTGTAATATATTATCATTGGTCAGTGCAATCATCCCTAGAGTACATGAAGTGTTGAAAGAGTATTTAAAAACATCTATATTTCTCCGCACAAGGTGGCAGTATTTCTATATGAATATATAGGATAGTGCACATATGGTCCCAAAGCCATCAACTTTTACAGGAGTATTTTTATTTCAGTTTGTTACAACAAATATATAAAAACTAATAATGGTCTTCAGTTCAGTTACAGGAAAATGCACATATGTGACGTGCTCAATCCAAAGCATAGGAAATGCACAAACTGTTTAATATACTACTCAAAAGAATAAGCACTACAAGCTGGGGTTGCAATGGTTTGCCTTACATCAGTTTTGGACCCAGGCTATATTGATTCTGTGTGATTCATATTAAGATAGTTTTTCTCTTAACATGATAATTAACTGTATTAAGCAGAAAAAGATATAAACAGAAAACATTGGAAGAGATTAAATTAAAATTGACAGCAATTGTAGAGAATACATTGTTAAACAAACTGACGTTTTTGAATCTACTGATTTTAAATGAGTTTAATTTCCTTTGTATCTGGAAATTAAAGTGACTCCAGAATAGCTACAGTGGCCTAGATCCTTTCATCCAGCTGAGTTGCTCAGTAGGACATATAGCTGAGGAGCAAAGCTGATTATATATCCAGCTGCTCAGAGGTTGGTTTGTAATGCCCCCGTGAGCACCAGTCTCAGAGCTATGCTATTTTGCACCCACACTAAGTTCCTGCAGCCAAGGATTTCCAGAGCCCAGCTTCGCTTCCATCTGACAAGACCTCTTCAATGTTGGAAGGGCCTGTTGTGTGGCTGAGCAGCTGCTTAACAGCAGCAAACCAGTGGAAAGCAGTCACAAATGGGGGCCAGAACCAGGAAATCATACTCCATTCATAGGTCGGCAATAGGAAGCTGCAGGAGTATCTTGTGGTAATGTATATGAGACAGAAGAGAGAAGTAGCGGTCCAAGCAAATAAGCAGCCCATTTTCTCATATCTGTTTAAACAATATTGTGCATAAGTGAAAGATACCTCCACGGCACTTTAATCTCAATTTACCAGGCCACTGGAGATCTCACAGAAGTGAGGGGAAGAGGGCTTATATTTGAACTAGAGCTTCAACAAATTATTTGCAGCCATAGTGACACAGGGCTTTGAAATCATCAGATCCATTGTGCACTGTAATATGGTAGATTTAACCAGGAACTTGTTTGTTCTTTCATCTTCTCCTCAGGGAGAGAAATGCACAGTGGAATGCCTTGTATTGGGAGGGATTTAAGTTTAAGGTGGGAGTTAACTATCAGCCATTACATGACAAACACTTTTGAGCAAGTCTCACATTCTGTCCAGTAGAGAGCAGCCAGTGGCATGCATGGACAGTAGCCAACACATTTAAAACTCATGCATGCACTTCAGCTTAAAGCTTTAGGCCTCTAACCAGTTAAACTCCCAATAAAGGCAAAATTCTGGCCTATGCTGTGCACACACAATATCCACTGTGAAGTGAGAGTGAATCAGACATGTGTGCCTCCATCCTGCATGGAGTTACACTTACTCTTTCAAAAAGGCTTGTGATTCTGGGTGCCCAGCTTGAGACACCTTAAAAGACCTGATTTACAGAAGATGGGTTGTTCAGCATATCTGGAAATCTGGTTCCTTTTAGGTTTGTTAATTTGGGGACCCAAAAATTGAGGCCACCAAACCCACTAATAGCTGTTAAGAGTGTAAGCTTTAGATATTCAGGTCAGAGGTATTTTTTTAGATACCTTGATAGATAAGGTAGATCCAAGGCAGCATTTGGCCCTAAAATTCCAGCCACAATCTAGCGTGGAAGACATAACTCTACACCATGCTGTCAAGAAATTAAAATTTCATAAATTGAAACTGCTGAAATGTAAAGGGAACTGCCTCATGGTCTGTTCTGCTTTTGTCTGTCAGCGTGGAGGGAAGGAGGCTGGACCGCTTCACAAAGTGGGAGAGTATCAGTAGTGAGAAGAGGAAGGTTTGTTTGGACATTGACTTCAGAGGGTACTAAGCAATTTTCAGGAGGCCTCAGCACCTGGCAGGAGCAAGCTGTCAAATGTTTTTAAAAACTGAAATCAGAACAGGAGCAACGACTGAGCCACTGTGAAAATATTCGCAAAAAGAAAAGGAGTACTTGTGGCACCTTAGAGACTAACCAATTTATTTGAGCATGAGCTTTCGTGAGCTACAGCTCACTTCATCAGATGTTTACCGTGGAAACTGCAGTTCACGAAAGCTCATGCTCAAATAAATTGGTTAGTCTCTAAGGTGCCACAAGTACTCCTTTTCTTTTTGCGAATACAGACTAACACGGCTGTTCCTCTGAAACCTGTGAAAATATTGTGAAGTTTTCCCAAGTCTTGTTTAAAGCATGTTGCTTCTCTGAGATGTGACTGTAAAAATGGCCCTGTGTGTTCCATATTTTATTGTCTTACAAGGATTTCTGTATTAAATAGGTTCAGCATCTAGGTAAAGAGATTTGGTCTTTTTCCTTACTGTGGGCCCTGCAAACTCAGCTTGGGTTTTAAAAGCCAAGCTCCATGCTCTGCATCTCATGCATCAATAGTAGAAAAGATTCTAAAGACCAAATTATGCCTTCACTTGCACTTGTCTCACAATTCTGCCCTGAAGGCATGATCCAGTGTTCATTGACATCAGTGGGAGTCTCTCCATTGGCTTTGGATCAGGTCCTTAGTGATATCCAGGCATGTTCATTGGCTTTATAGGCAGTCACACTGACACAAGCCTATGCCACTTTCTATCTCCCTTCCTCTTCGCTGTGTAAGTGGAGTGGAGCTCAATGGACCACGTCCAACAGAGGAGGGTTGTGAGAAGGGCCAGGGAGCATTTACTTCCTCCCCTGGACAGCTGTCTATCTCCTTCTAAGTCACTGCTATAAAGGCGAGCTGTGTGCAGGTTTGGACATCAAGGGCATGGCCACGGGGCAAGTGGGAATGGGGAAAGTGATGCTTCGCAGATTGCAGCCTTGCTAAGTCATTTGGGAGCTACCATACTTCATGCACCCTAAATTGGAGCATCAGAGACCCACTCTATGGCTTTTCTAAATCATGAGGGATGGTCTGTCCCTCTGGAGTGGCACCAACCTGTCTGTAACAGGAGTCAATCTAGTGGTGGCTCAGGATAAAAAATGCAGGTAGACCCCCCCCATTGTGACACCCTAGAACCCCCTTATTCACCACTGTCGTTTAAGTAGGATATGTTTTGCACGAAGTATGCCTTGTGAGGTATCATTTTAAAAGTCTTGATCTGCTAGACATTCATCTCTCATTGGATTGTATGTGCTATTGTCGTATGAGAAGTACATACATATGACTATGTATGTGTTACTGAAACATGTTCTGAGGTTGAAAACACTCACAAGCAGCCTTTCAGGTACAACAGTAAAAAGGCCAAACAATGTTAATGTCTTACTAAGGAAATGCACACAAGCACCAGGATTACCCCAGGAACTGCTTACAATAGAAACCTCTCAGAGATAGCACTACACAATGGGAACTGTTTGACCCAGGTCATAGCAAAAGAGCTTGCCAGCAAGTGAGAAGAAGATATAAAAGACATCATAATGGTACCTCACTCTTCCTACAACGACACACCTGGAAACACCTGAGAAAAAAAGATTGAATTGGAGGAAGTGATGGTCCCAGGCTGAAGGGATTTCTAGCCTGTGTATGAAAACCTGGGAAACCCAAGCTGCAAAGCCAAGGCAGCTTGTGCCTTAAGAATCTGTCAGCCTCTTTATCACTCAGGGTGGGAATTTGCTAATTCATATCCTACTTATCTGGTATGTTAAGCTCAGTTTGCAGTTTTGTTTATTTACTAGGAAATCTGCTTTGATCTGTTTGCTATCACTTATAATCACTTAATATCTATCTTTTTGTAATTAATAAATGAAATGTATCTTATGTTTTAATCCAAACCAGTGTGCGTTTGACTAAGGGGTCTGGGGAAAAAATCTCAACTTGATTACCACAAGTGTGCATGGTCCTCTTCACATTGAGGGAGAGGCAGACGGGGTATTAAACCCATATACTGGCCAGATTTGACCAGGGCAGGACAGTACTGCTCTGGGGTCTGAGGCTGGCAGTTAAAGAGCCTGCATGTAACTGCAGCTGGGTGTGTCCCTACCTGTGTGAATGCTGGTGAAAGTGCAAGCTGGGAGGGCTTTGCAACTTGTCACAGCAGCAGAGTGTGAGAGGGATCCCAGGCTGGTGGGTCAGAGAGCTCAGTGGTACCCCAGTTCCAGGTGGCACCCTGGGGGAAGCTTCTCACACCCATAACTCCCCATGGTTACAAAACGTGCTAATTAACTGCAGACACTGCTGTTGGTCTGTTCCGTGAAAGGCGGTGGGGTGCCTTCTCTGATATTCTGCTGAGGCTGTGGAGGTGACTGCTGGAATATGTGTGTCACATCCTCTGGGCGACTAGAGCAGCTGCCTTTGCCTGAATCCCTCCCGCTAGAAGTTGACTGAAAGAGCCGCCCTTGAAAACAGCTGGTCAAAAGTTCAGATTCTGGCCTAAATGTCGAACTGCTACTAAAATCCTTGAAGCTGCTGAGCCAGGTGACCAGTGCCTCGCTGTGCCCTGTTTCCAAAGAACACAAACCACCCAGGATACCGTCTCTGGCTCTGATTTCAATAACTTCCCAGCCAGACATCCCCTTTCTTGTGTGTGCGGTGCCTCGATTTCCACAACAGCGTCGTTAACAACCGCGGTGTCTCTTGCCGAATGATTGAGGCTTTGCAGGTCCGCGGCTGGCGCTTTAGCCCCGGTCAGCTCCAGGCTCCGCGGGGACGAAACACCCCGGAGAAGCCGGCCGTCTGGGCGGAAGGCGCCCCGAAGCTGGGCGGCGGGCGGGCCGGAGACGTTGACAGCTCCCTCCCTGCCCAGCTGTGCGCCGCGGGGCAACCAGGCGGGTCACGTGCCCCTGCAGGGACGGGGCGTCCGTGGCGCCGGCGGAGGGAGAGAGAGAGGCCGGTCTGCCGCCGTCCCCGCCCCTCCCAGCGGCGGAGCAGAGACTGGCAGGAGAAGGAGCCAACCGGCCGGCGGAAGGGCTCCCCGCCCCTCCAATCGTGGGGAGGCTAGTCCCAGGGTAGCACGGCGGGCTGGGTGGTGCTGCGCTGTAAGACAGTTGATATGTTTTAAAAAGGGGCGAGCGAGACCATTGGTCCCGCAGCCGCCGCGGTGAGGAGGGGGCTGCGGGGCCTCCAAAGGTGCAAGGAGACGGGCGGCTTTCAGAATACGCCGCAGCGCTCGGTGCGTGTCGGGTGGTGAGTGCTGCCCGGGACCGGCTCTCTTCGCGTGGGTGGGCGGCTGAGGGGAGGCAGCTGTGTACGCCGGGGCGGGGGTGGGTGTAAGACTTGGGGGAGGGGGGCAGGGAGAAAGTTTAGTGACGTGTCTGAAGAGGGAAACTAACGTATTTTGCAGGCAGGATGGCATCCCCTTGAAGATGGATGTCTGAGGTCCTCCCCCCCCCCCCCCCCCCCCCAACCACACACATGCTCTCTCCCCTTGTGTGGAAAAGTTTAAAGCTTGTTGTAGTGGAAGCCTTGCCCTTGCATTGCTTCGTGGACAAGTGAGTGTGTCTTAAATCATGGATTGTGGGTCTGTGTGTGTCGCCTCTTGTGGATTCTAAAATAACTGGGGGGCAGAGTTGCCTTCAGGATGGGCACGCACAAGAAGAGCACCAGACTACAAACACATTGCACGTGAGTGTTCTTCTGCTCTCATCGGTTCTCTTTTAAAAAAAGAAAAAAACATAAGTCCTGCTTTGTCTGAGTGCAGGGTATTTTGTATATTTAATTCCTAGCAAATCATCTGTTTTTTATTTTTTGAATATGTAAATAAATAGTGCTTCTCTGACACTGGAGTGCTGGGGATAACCTCCTAAGTTAAGTCTTTAGAGAAGAATGATCACCTTTTTCTGTAGAAATGAAAAACCCAGCCCTTTTGAAATCAGGTTGAAGATTTTTTTTTTCTTTTTTTCTTTTAATAAACTTTCCCAGAGAGAAAGTGTTTGTGAGCTGTAGGATGATTGGCAGACAGGTAGATGCGCGGAGTCCCCCATATCTTTCAACTGAGATTTTTCTCCATTCGGGAGTTAAACTTTTTATGCAGTTTTAAAGACTGCTCGTTTATGTTTTGGCACCTTTTTTCTTTTGTCCATTTTTAAAAGGTCAAGCACATTGGGCCAGAGGGTATTTTCATGTCCCTAAAATTGTAGTTTCTCTGAATTTCTTATATTGTGCTTAAAATTTCCAGTGAGCTAGAATTCATGTGTATCCCAGTTGACTTGTGGTGTAAAAACAAAATATAACAGAGAAATAATTACAAATCTTCTGGGTTGTGGACAGCTGGGTTAAAGTTATTTCTAAAAAAAATCACCAGTGCGTGTGAAGGAGTAGGAGAAAATTTGTTTGTATTGTTGCTTTCTTATGTTTGTTTCTATTAGGACATGTTTTACCTACAAAAATAAGTGATCAATGATGGCATGTACTACTTTTCCAGACTAGTAATATTTCTGATATATGATAAGAACACAAAAGAAACTATTTTCACTGGTTTTCAGCTGTAAGGTAGCAAGTGCTCAAGATGCAGTTAAATGTTTATGCTTAGATTTATTAGCAGAAAATATACATTCTCCAACTTTGGGGTTCTGCCCAGTTTTCAGAGTGGCACCCACAAGTTACATGGGCGTGATTAATAAAAACAAAAATAATTTCAAGGACATTGTATCACTTTAGGCTCACTTATTTTATTTAACAATGTACTTGTCCAACATTGGCTTTTTGATAGGAAATTAAAATCAATGAAATTATGTAAAACTAATGACAAATATGTATAGTTATAATATGGTCAAACAATTCCTTCCATATACAGTATATAAGAGAGATAAAGTAGATGATGTGAGAGAGTATTTCCTCCTGGGATCAACAGGGCTACAACAGCACTGCAACACACAGTATATAATCTTGTTTTTCTTTGTAGTTGAAATTTTTGGATACAGAAGCAATCCCATAGAGTGTGTGATCTAAGAACATGTGCTTTACAGAAGATGCCTTTCTCTTCCAGTATTAGATTGGACTATGGTCCATCTAATTCAATACAGTGACTTCAGCAGTGGCCAGTACCACGAGCTTGGGAATAGACCGTTAGGGAATAACTTGCCCATAGGAAAAGTTTCTTCCTACCCTGATCAGTTAGTACTTGGCTTGGACCTTGCGGCATGAGTCTTTATATCCCTCAAATTTACCTCAGTACAACTGTGAATGTTTTTATTCAGTACTGCTTATGAATCCTACTAAGATCTTGGCCTCAGTATCTTGTGGCAGCAAGCTCCAGAGATGAATCAAGCTAGGTATAAAAACATATTTTCTTTTATCTGTTTTAAATTTGATGCTTCTTAATTTCACTGTTCTACTAAAAATGATTTTTCCTCTTCTGGCATAAATCAGTTTTATTAATGGAATAGGAAAATGTCATAACTATAAACAACTTATTCTTGTAAAGAAATGGGATATTTTCCCAGAATCCTCTCTTGTCTTTAGTAAACCCTGATGAACCATGCTTTCTGCAGTAAAACCAAAGTCCTGCATTTTCCATTTTTGGACGCATAGTATATGTATTTCCTGCCTGATCCTGAGAGGTGCCATTGTAGTCATCCACTTCTAGGAGAGTTGTGCTCATTCAGCTGCTTTCTCCTCTGTATCAGCCCCTTCATTCTTTTCACTTGGGTGATCTGTTTGATCTTAGCTTTGATTATATGAATTGAGGCATTGTTCAGTTTAATGCATCTTATCCCATTCCACCCCCAGGCTCAGTAGCCCATGAACTGTTTACATGTGTAGCTGGTCAAGGACAGTAGTTCTTTAGACACCAACTTGATATTTGTGAAGGTTGTACGAACAGGAGTTTAACATTTTTAAAGTAGAGGTTAGCACAGCAGTACAACACACGGTTTTCTCTGTAAGCAAATATCTGTGGATATTCTTTTTCACGTGTACACGCACAATAAAAAATATATAGCCTATTTTTAAAAAAATAAGTCTGTAATTGAATTCCAAGTTACTCAAAAATGTGTAAAGCAATCCCTAGTATATTTGAATCATTGACTCTTAAAGCAAAAGCAAATAGCCTTCATTCAAAAGTTATTTCAGTGGACTGACTCCAAGGTTTAAAATAAAATCTGAGCACAGTTATAGCCTGCATTTGTATTATACCTAAATCTTGGGATTTCCTCAAGGTGTAAGGGAGGAGAGGGGAAAACTAGCAAATGGAATGAGCAGCCCAGCTATGGAAAGGAAGCTAGTTTTTAAAAAATGCTTTGTTTTAGTCTTATCATAAAATAATTTAGAGCTTTATCCTGCAAGGTGCTAAGTGCCCCCTGGAAGATGCTACATTACCTCAACTTCCATGAAAACCAACATAAGTTACGGGTACCCAATGCCTCTGCTATCCACAATTCTACTCTAAGTTGCAAAGACCAGGCTACCCCATTCACCTCCTCTCCACAAGCAATATACTTACTTTCTTGAGATTGGTCTGCGATTCTACCACCCAATAACCAGGTAGCTACCCGGACCCCTCCCACTTTACCTCAGGGGCTCGTTCACCTGCACATCTACCAATGTGATATATGCCATCATGTGCCAGCAATGCCCCTCTGCCATGTACATTGGCCAAACCAGACAGTCTCTACGCAAAAGAATAAATGGACACTAATCTGACATCAGGAATCATAACATTCAGAAACCGGTAGGAGAACACTTCAACCTCTCTGGCCACTCAATAAAAGATTTAAGGGTGGCAATTTTGCAACAGAAAAGCTTCAAAAACAGATTCCTATGAGAAACTGCTGAGCTTGAATTAATATGCAAACTAGATACCATTAACCTGGGTTTGAATAGAGACTGGGAGTGGCTGGGTCATTACACATACTGAATCTATTTCCTTAAGTATCCTCACACCTTCTTGTCAACTGTCTAAATGGGCCACCTTGATTATCACTACAAAAGTTTTTTTCTCCCGCTGATGATAGCTCATCTTAATTAGCCTTTCACAGTTTGTATGGCAACTTCCAACTTATTTGTATGTGTATACATATATCTTCTTATTATATGTTCCATTCTGTGCATCCGATGAAGTGGGCTGTAGCCCACGAAAGCTTATGCTCTAATACATTTGTTAGTCTCTAAGGTGCCACAAGTACTCCTGTTCTTTTTGCAGATACCCCAAAGTAACTCTCCTGGAAGCTGACTAGACACCCTGTGACCTAGAGGAGCTGACATACATCCATTATATTACATTTTCATTGTTAATCATTTTTAAAAATAGAAAAGAGGCCAAATTCTTAGTTGGTGTAAATCAGTGTAGTCTCACTTACTTCAATGACCCTATGTCAATTAACACTAGCTAAAGAGCAGGCCCAATAGTTTAAATACTTATCCTATACCCATGTCTATGTTATAAGGATGGTCCACACTGTGATAAGGATATAGGGACAGAGTTACAGTTGTTTTGGCTATTTTAACTCTGTATTGCCATACTTCCAAGCTTTTATATTTATGTCTAACCTTAGTTTTCAGTTTCCTGACTTTCTAAGATTAGATTTTTAAAACAGTAATGTTCTTTTAAAACGTTGGGTTTTTCCCCCCTTACATTTATTGATGTGTATTTCATCCTTAAATCCATTTTAACAGGTTTTTTCCTCTGGAAATTTCCTTCTGTTGTAAATGCTTGTTTTGAATTTTTCCCTCCCAGGACACTTTAGTTATTGATCTTCAGACATTGATGGTATTTACCTGTGCATCATCAAGTATGAATGGTGTGTAATATAAACACCACAGATGCTCCTGTTGTGAATTTTGGTCCTGTTGGAGCCCCTATATGGCTTGTAAATATTTAAAAAGCTAAATAAAGCATGATAATGCTCACTGGAGCTTAATGGTATGTACTTATGTTAAACAATCTTATAACAGAAAATTGCTTACAACCTTAGCTATGGAAAGGCTAGTGTCTTTCTATAATGAAGTAGATGGAACTTTTCTATTGTTTGTAGAAAAATTATCTGCCTCTAATTTGATTTTTGTAGAGATCATTTTTCATTAGCACTCTGTTCTGAAGTGCATAAGCCAAATTACATAATCTCGATATGAAGATATTTTGATGAGATCTTTCTGTTTTTAAAAAAAGTCTTATTCAGAGCTACAATCAACTGGATTATTCAAATATTTTTCATTCCTACAAAACTGAGGGCACTGTATGTGCTGAAGTAATTGGTTTTGTGGAATTCATGCCTTACTTCATCGCTACACTTGGAGGAAGAGATTTTTCATTCTGTTTCTCACACACCGTTTCTCTTTCACTTTAGGCAATCTCAGATTTATTTTAAAATAAATAGTTTCCAGTGGCATTTCCAGGTTAAAATTGCATAAACGACTCCAGAACCCTTCTAATGCACTTGTTAATTAAGAACACTTTTGAAAGTGCATCTTAGTCTTGTCTGGCCACATGTGCCTTTTCTCAAGTCTAGCTCCTGTTTTGGTGTGCCCTGGAGCAATTGTCCTGTGTGACTGCTTCATATGGAAGATGGACACTGTTAAATTAACAACTATGAATGAAAATGTAAATGTCTCTTACTCTGAATTCTTACCATTTTCAAGTTAGTCAGTAACCCTGCAACCCAATGGTAGCGGTACTAATGAGTGTTCCACACATTTTTTTAAAGAGCATACATAGATAATGGGTGTTTTTAAGACTGTGTTGTAGATGTATATGTATAGTCATATTACTGAAAAATGTACACGTGGGTTCACAGAATTTTAAGTTCATCGAGTGATGGTCCCTGTGTGCAATTCCATATGCATGTTATGCACCCAAGTCTGGAAATTCTTCAAAGCAGTGTCCTTTGACCCACACATGTGCAGTCGTTTCCTTCATGCTCCTGACTGAGGGCATAAGAGGCAGTGCAGGTCAACACCTCTCCAGTTCCTTTTTACTGCTTCGTGGCCTGAGTAGGAATTGTCCTTCACTCCATGCATAATTTGTAAAGTAAAATTTTTGTAAATAGTTTTATATCTTAGCTTAGTAGTTGTAGTTAGTCAATTAGTATAGGATAGTTCCCTTCCCCTTCCCTGCCATCGGAAAATCCTCCCCGCCCTGGAACTATGCCCAGAGTCCCAAGATGCAAGAATGGTCTCCTGTCCTTGCTCCTTCTCCATCACTGATGAGCATCAATGGTGCCTATACTAACAGAGTGAGGCACATATCTCTGAAAAGTGCAGAATCTGTCTATTCTTTCCACCCAGAACTAGAGAGGCTCAAGAGCGCTAACTAAAAAAAGTTGCTATGAGCCCCCACTCTGACGTGGGCCAGGAGACCTTGTTCCCCCGTACACTGGCCTCAACTGACCAGCCATGCCCCTCCAAGCACAAGCCTTGGAGCGGAGCCTTTACCACCAAAGCCCAAGGACTCCTACTACAAGACTCCCCATGAGAGTAAAGGGGTACTCAAATGGGTGCAGGGACAGATCCCCACAGAGGACTGTCCAGAAGAAATGCGTTTCCTCCCTGAGTTGTCACATATTGTACCCATAGAACCAGCTCTGGTGAAGAGCCCCAGGCTGGAGGGCAAGGCATGGGGGAAAAAAGGGGATCTGCTAATTCTGGTGGTGACTGCAGTACCAAAGCAGAAAGACAGACGTTTGCCAGTCCCATCTATGAATGCAGATCTGGACTCCTCATCGGTGCCACCTCGTTCATCCAAAAACTGTTTGGCTGTGACAAACAAGCTGCATCCTTCAGGCATCTCTGCTGGAACTCCCTGGACTTGGGGCTGTATGGAGACCTTTGTAGCACCGGGGGATGTATTCCTCCCCTACTTGCAATCTCCACTCCTTTCAGGCCCTTCCCTCCTGAGGGACTTCCTTAGTCTGGAGGAGGAATCGTTACTGGTTTCTCAGGAACAGTTCCATCTCCACTCATTGGGCAGGAGCACCCTGGTACCAGCAGTACCCCTGCTACCGATGGAACCATCCTTTGGAATCTGAGGAGTCAGAAGAAATAGTTGCACCAGTATCTCTGCAAAGGCACAGGAACCCTGACAGACAGTTCAGAGGCTGTACTTACCATCTCTCCAGATATGACCCCCAGACATGAACAGCAGGTACTGATTCCCTTAGGATCACGATGACCTATGGACCCTTCCTCCTGGCCTTATCGGGGCCTTTGGAGCTCATATGGCAGGCACGCAGACCCCTCTCAGGAGTCATACTGCTCTTTCTCTTCTCACAAGCCAGTTCCATAGGTGTACGAGGAAGAAGAGCCAGAACCAGTTCTGCCAGTAGTAACGGTTCCAGTAGGGGCTTTCTCATAATCTTTGGATGATACCATCACTCCTTCATTGTGTTCTTCACTGAAAGACCAGCATCAGTATCAGGAGCTGTTCCAAAGGGTTGCTAATGATCTACACATCCATTAGAAGAGGTCCAGAACCTTCAACACTGGCTCTTGGACATTTTGCAACCACAGGGACTGACTGGCGTGGCCCCTTCCAATTCATAAGGCCACATTAGAACCAGCCAGAGTGGTTTGGCACAAACCAGCATCTTGTGCCCGTACAGCAAAAAGACGTTGTTTTGTTCCTGCCAAAGAAGCTGACTTCTCGTTTTCCCATCCTGCTCCTAATTCGCTGGTGGTACTGGCAGCTATGGAAAGAGCTCATGTGATTTCAGCACCTACGTCAGGATCGTGGCCTTTAGAGACAAACTTCACGTGGAAGACCGAGTCCAATGCAGTCCTTTCTGGATGAGGGGAGCTTAGTAGCTTAGGTGGCTCTCCAGGCTGCCATAGATGCTGCAGATACGGCATCCAGAAGTGAAGGGACTCATGGCTCTGGTTGTCAGGCTTTCCTAGAGAGGTCCAAAACACCATCCAACACCTTCCCTTTGAGTTCAATCTTCTTAATGAAAAGACAGATGAATCCTTGCATTCTCTGAAGGACTCGAGCCACTCTGTGATCTCAGGGGATTTATGCTCTAGTCCCTAGAAGGAAACACCAGAGAGAGTCCTTTTAGACTACAACCACCCCACTTCACTCTCTCCATATTAGCAGTGTTAGGGTGACCAGATAGCAAGTGTGAAAAATCGGGATGAGGGTGAGGAAATAATAGGCACCTATATAAGACAAAGCCCTGAATATTGGGACTGTCACTATAAAATCGGAACATCCTGGTCACCCTAACCAGCGTCCACTTGAGCCTCCATATAAATGACCGAGGATTCAGAGGTCCTGTTTCTGGGCTCCCTCTACTGCCACAGCTTCTCCTTATTCCCAACTACAGGCCAAGGGCCACTTTTGACATGCTGATTTGAAACCCGTGTGCCACCATTGTTGCCACCTACTTTCTTTCCTGTCATCTTTGGAGGCTGTCTTACTTTCTTCACCCAGCTGGAACAAGATCACCAAAGACAGTAGGATCCTGGAGATTATCCATCAGGGCTACTCCATAGAGTTTTTTCCTTTCCTCCTCACAAACCACCTTCCCTATCCCCCTTAGGGTGCCACTCTCATCAATTGTTCAACAGGAAATTGAATCCTTTTACAGTCAGAGGTGATAGAATGCATCCCGCCTCAGTACCAAGGGAGAAGGATCTACTCCTCATATTTCCTGATTCCAAAAAACACTGAGGGTGGAGACCCATCCTGACCTATGCAACTCAACATCTTTATTCAAAAGCTGAAATTCAGGACAATTATGGTGGCATCTATAGTCCCCTTCCTTCAGGAGGCAATATGGTTCATGGCTCTTGACATCACAGATTCATATTTCCACATAAATATTCACCCATCTCACAGGGCTTCATGCTTGGACACAAGCACTACTAGTTTTGCATGCTCCCTTGGGCTTGCCATGGCACCCAGAGTTTTAATAAAATTTTTCACTGTGGTAGCAGCCAAGATATGACACAGATTCTTTCTTGTATACCTCTATTACTAGCTAAATGGTAAACATATACCTAAATTCTTAAAGTATAGGCCTTTACAGGCAGGCCTGAGTATCTATATCCTAACAGTAGGCCAATCTTTTCAAGAAGTTATGTCAGCAACTTGATCTCTTCAGCTCCTTCTTGTTACCTTAGCCATTTGCATAAAAGAAGAAAAGTCTGCTTTGTCACCATAATTTTTATAGGAGCACAGCTGGACTCAGTCTCTGTGAGAGCATTTCTCCCTGAAGACCGGTTTTACATAATGAGCAACCTGATCTCTTGTGCCACCCACAAATTGCAAACTACAGTGTGCTGATGTCTTTCTCTGTTAGGCCACATGCCCCTATGTGACTCCACTTGCAGTGTCTTCAAGCTTGGCTCCACTCAACATACCAACCAAACAGAGATCGTATTGACTCCTCGTTGTTTTTGGGAACAGTGATGGAGTCCGATGGCACCTTAAAGACTAACATTTATTTGGGCATAAGCTTTTGTGGGTACAAAACCTACTTCAGATGCATGGCGTGAAAATTAAGATACAGGCAATATACTGACACATGAAGAGAAGGGAGTTATCTTACAAGTGGAGAACCAGTGCTGACAGGACCAATTCAATCAGGGTGAATGTGGTCCACTTCTAATAATTGAGGAGGAGGTGATGAACATGACTGCCCCTCTGATATTGTTCCCAAGAGAGTTCTCACCTTCCATGGTTGGTGGTCCAACCCAAACAGTCATGGAGGGGACTCCCTTCAGCCCCCTCATATCAAGGGCCACCATTCTGACAGATACCTCCCTTATAGCATGGGGTGCTCATATGGACTACCACATTGCTCAGGGTACCTGGACCCCAAGAGAGGCCAGGCTACACATAAACTTACTGGAACTGAAAGAGGTCCACCTTGTGTGCAAGGCCTTCCTTCCCCTCATATGCTTACTCCATGTACAGATGTCACAGTATAACTACAGTGGTCCAGATAAACAAACAGAGGAACGAGATCTTGTCCCCTCTGCCTGGAAGCAGTCAGACTTTGGAACTTGTGTATCAGATGCCACATTATGATACAGGCTGTGTACCTTCTGGGTGTTCACAACTCATTGGCAGACAAGTTTTGCAGAAGCTTCCCTGCAGACCACAGTTCTAACCAATGTAGTTGCACAATGGGGAACTCTGCTATGGGATCTCTTTGCATCGCAGATGATCAGAAACCTTCCCATGTGTTGCTCTAGGGGAGCCCAAGACTGCAGTTTTCAATACGATGCTTTCCTGGATGGATGACCTCAGATACCCCTTTCCCTACATCCCCCTATTACAACAAGTTGTACAGAAGATCTGTTGTGACAAAGCTCCTATCCTTCTCCTAGCAACCTACTGGTCCAGACAGTTCTGGTTCACGGAACTCCTAACGATGTCCGCACACCCACCTATCAGGATCTGCCCATTTCAGGATCCCCTAACCCAGGATTGGAAAATCAAGCAACTCCCAGCCTGGGTTTTGGATGGGCATCCAGCTGTGTGATGTTCCCCTTGTGTTATCTGGACCAGTGATCTGCTAGGTCACTCCAATCCTTCACTCTAGGAGCCAGCCTTACCCTGCTCTGCTGTGAGAACCACCACTCCTGGGTTGTTCACTCACAGCCTCTAGCATGTAAGCTGCTCCCAGCTACTTGCAAGCGAATGACACTAGCCAATGCCTCCGGTCCCAGACACAACCCTAGGAACCTCTATCTTGTAGTGTCCAGTTATGCCCGCTGGATGCTGCACGCTTTTATGAGTTTGTCAATTTAACAAAGAAATTTGATATGTCAGGCATGTTATCCCAAGGGGAGTCTGACACGTTTCAAACCAAACATACTAACTATGAAAGATAGATTTTAAGTGATTATAAATCAAAGCATAACAAGTCAGATTTGGTCAAATGAAACAAAAGCAAAATGCATTCTAAGCTGATCTTTACACTTCCAGTGCCCTTACAAACTTAGATGCTTCTCACCACAAGCTGGCTGGTTGCTCTTCAGCCAGGCTCTCCTCTTTGATCAGTGCTTCAGTCGCTTGGTGGTGATGTCTGTAGATGGAGGTGGAAGAGAGAGGAAGAGCATGGTAAACATCTCTCCCTTTTATCATGTTCTTTCTTCCCTCCTGGCTTTGCCACCCACCCCCCTTTTCTGAGTCAGGTGAGCATTACTGCATCTTAGTCCCAAACTGACCAAAGGAAGTTGGGTGACTCTCTCTCGAGTCCAACAGATCCTTTGTTGATGCCTAGGCCAGTGTCCTTTGTTCTTATGAGGCTGGGCTGGGTTTGTCCCATACGTGCCCCGATGAGGTGTGAACTGCCTCTCTGCTCTTGGAGAATTTTTGCCTGGGCTTGTTTAAAGCCATGAGAACACATTTTCAGACTCATAACTATAAACAAGAAATTACAACCTATAACATTACGGTAACAACCATTACTATAATAACAATGTTCAGTACATCGTGAGCCTTCTGAAGACACTTGACATGACAAACTTTGCATTGGATACCACACAGTCATTTTACAAGGATGAATATGGGGGTGCTGGGTGTTCCCCCGAGGTACAGAGCATCACAAGGTGTCATTAGAGGAGATTTTGGAACAAATTGATAAATTAAACAGTAATAAGTCACCAGGACCAGATGGTATTCACCCAAGAGTTCTGAAGGAACTCAAATGTGAAATTGTAAAACTACTAGTCTGTAACCTATTATTTAAATGAGCTTCTGTACCAAATGACTGGAGGATAGCTAATGTGATGCTAATTTCTAAAAAGGGCTCCTGAGGTGATCCTGGCAATTACTGTATTGGGCAGACTGGTTGAAACTATAGTCAAGAACAAAACTGTCAGACACAGATGAACGTAATTTGTTGGGGGAAGCATCAACATGGTTGTTGTAAAGGGAAATCATGCCCCACCCATCTGCTAGAATTCTTTGAGGGGGTCAATAATCATGAGGGCAAGGGGTATCCAGTACCTTTGGTCTGACCCAGTATAGCCATTCTTATCAGAAATAGAATGCGTATGCTCTTCCCCTGCCTAGGAAATCCTTAACCAAAGTAGAAAAGATTCTACCGGAGCATGTTACTGGGCTAAATGACACTGCCTTGACACATTGCCAACAACATTTGCTTGATTCTGTGGGCATTCCAGTTATCCTAGACTATCTTGTCTCCTTAAAGATCTCTGGTCTGGCCCTTCACTGGCATGCACCTAGCAGCGATTTGTGCCTTCCTCCCTCTGTTGAAAGGGCGTTTTGTCTTTAATACTCCTGGCTACTGTGCAATTTATGAAGGGCTTGATCAGGACATTTCCACCCATCATTAAGGTCCCTTTGAGGTGTAGGTTTAACCTTGTTCTGTCAACACTCACATGTCCACCCTTAGAACCTATGGCAACATGTGCTATGACCCACTCATCTATAAAGGTGGCGTTATTAGTAAGGATGTAATATGTTAACCGATTAACCAATAAGCCACAGGTCCTGGCTGCCCCCCCACCCCTGAGGTCTTGGCTGCCGGCCCTGGGCTCTGCGCGGGGCTGGCAGTGGGATCCCAGGCGCCTAGGGAGGCAGTGGAGCCTAATGGTTAAATGTTTAACCAGTAAAATTTTAATAGTTTAAATGTTTACTTTTTAAAAATGTTATTTACATCCCTAGTTCTTAGTGGCCATCGCTTTGGCCAGAAGGGTCAATGAGCTAGGAGCCATGATGACAGACATTTTTACAGTATTCCACAAAGAGAATGTCTCCCCTAGGTTACATCCCAAATTCCTCCTCAGGATCGTTGTTCCACATCAATCAGCCAATACACTTGCCTCTGTTTCTGCCGAAACCCCATGCTTCTTCTGAAGACAAGAAACTTCATTCCGTTGGTGTCAGGTGCATTCTACCTGCAAAGAGCCAAACCCATTAAAAAAATCTGAGACTCCCTGTTGCTGTAGCAGAAAGAGTGCATGGGCAAGCCATATCCTCACAGAGATTTCTTAGTGGCTTTTGGGATGCATCTTAGAGTGCTACAAAATAGAAAAAATTCCTCCTCCTTGGGGATTTTACAGCTTACTTCACACACACACACGCACAAATGGCCTTTATGACATCCTTTTAGGACGTTCCACTGCAGGACATTTGCAGAGCAGCAACTTGGAGCTCTGTCCACATGTTTGAGACACACTATGCTCTAACTTGAGCTACAATGGCAGATGTAACCTTAGGAATGGCAGTACTACAAGCATTTCTGCTACCAGGTTCCTCGCACCCATCTCTAGTCTGAACACTGCTTGCCAGTCACCCACATGTGGAATATACATAAGCACCGTTACTCGAAGAAGAAATGGAGACTCCTTACTGTAACTAGATGTTTTTTGAGATGTGTGGTCCATATCCACATTCCGCTACCCGCCCTTCTTTCCCTCTGCTTTGGATCCTGTTGGATTGCAGTAAGAAGAGCAACAGGAGAAACGTTGACCCACATTGCCTCTTATACCCACAGTTGAGAGCGCAAAGGAAGCTACTGCACATGTGTCTGTTGACTCATACTGCTTTGAACAATATCTGGACTCAAGTGCATGGTCCGCATGGACCCATGTGTGAATACAGATAGGGACCGCACATCTCAAAGAACTTCCAGTTATAGTAAGTAATCCCTATTTTGTTACCAAACCCCCAGGTATATTTGTTTTCCTGATGCTTGTCAATTAATAAGGTTTGTGCTAGATATACAGCACATTTTAATAAGATCAAAGTTATGGATGCAGTATAGGGTTTCTCAAATTTTTCTTAGTGTGGACCTCATATAGACATAGAAATTGTCATATGGATGTCTTCTTCTCCTATTCACAGAACATCCCTGTTGTAACTTTCATAGAAAATTAATATCGAGAAAGTGCTTACTGCATCCTAACTGTATGTTAATGTAATTTAGAGGGTGTAAAATGGAGGAAAGCCATCTTTTTGTGGACCACCAGCAAATGTCTGGAAAACCACCAGTGGTTCCCAGATCACAGCTTGAGAATCACTAATATAATGTACAGACATATTGTGGTAAGTCCCGGATGACTGGAAAAAGGCTAATGTAGTGCCAATCTTTAAAAAAGGGAAGAAGGAGGATCCTGGGAACTACAGGCCAGTCAGCCTCACTTCAGTCCCTGGAAAAATCATGGAGCAGGTCCTCAAAGAATCAATCCTGAAGCACTTGCATGAGAGGAAAGTGATCAGGAACAGTCAGCATGGATTCACCAAGGGCAAGTCATGCCTGACTAATCTAATCGCCTTCTATGATGAGATTACTGGTTCTGTGGATGAAGGGAAAGCAGTGGATGTATTGTTTCTTGACTTTAGCAAAGCTTTTGACACGGTCTCCCACAGTATTCTTGTCAGCAAGTTAAGGAAGTATGGGCTGGATGAATGCACTACAAGGTGGGTAGAAAGCTGGCTAGATTGTCGGGCTCAACGGGTAGTTATCAATGGCTCCATGTCTAGTTGGCAGCCGGTATCAAGTGGAGTGCCCCAAGGGTCGGTCCTGGGGCCGGTTTTGTTCAATATCTTCATAAATGATCTGGAGGATGGTGTGGATTGCACTCTCAGCAAATTTGCGGATGATACTAAACTGGGAGGAGTGGTAGATACGCTGGAGGGGAGGGATAGGATACAGAAGGACCTAGACAAATTGGAGGATTGGGCCAAAAGAAATCTGATGAGGTTCAATAAGGATAAGTGCAGGGTCCTGCACTTAGGACGGAAGAACCCAATGCACAGCTACAGACTAGGGACCGAATGGCTAGGCAGCAGTTCTGCGGAAAAGGACCTAGGGGTGACAGTGGACGAGAAGCTGGATATGAGTCAGCAGTGTGCCATTGTTGCCAAGAAGGCCAATGGCATTTTGGGATGTATAAGT
This sequence comes from Caretta caretta, assembly GCF_965140235.1. Lineage (NCBI taxonomy): Eukaryota > Metazoa > Chordata > Testudines > Cheloniidae > Caretta > Caretta caretta. The sequence goes on from NC_134208.1 coordinate 41,263,404, forward strand.
AGGGGCATAGCGAGCAGATCGAGGGACGTGATCGTTCCCCTCTATTCGACATTGGTGAGGCCTCATCTGGAGTACTGTGTCCAGTTTTGGGCCCCACACTTCAAGAAGGATGTGGATAAATTGGAGAGAGTCCAGCGAAGGGCAACAAAAATGATTAGGGGTCTGGAACACATGAGTTATGAGGAGAGGCTGAGGGAGCTGGGATTGTTTAGCCTGCAGAAGAGAAGAATGAGGGGGGATTTGATAGCTGCTTTCAACTACCTGAAAGGGGGTTCCAAAGAGGATGGCTCTAGACTGTTCTCAATGGTATCAGATGACAGAACGAGGAGTAATGGTCTCAAGCTGCAGTGGGGGAGGTTTAGATTGGATATTAGGAAAAACTTTTTCACTAAGAGGGTGGTGAAACACTGGAATGCGTTACCTAGGGAGGTGGTAGAATCTCCTTCCTTAGAGGTTTTTAAGGTCAGGCTTGACAAAGCCCTGGCTGGGATGATTTAACTGGGAATTGGTCCTGCTTCGAGCAGGGGGTTGGACTAGATGACCTTCTGGGGTCCCTTCCAACCCTTATATTCTATGATTCTATGGTAATTATGTTCTTCATACATGATGAGGAAGGGAGATGCATTAGTCAGTTTAGGGCAAAATTCCCTTCTCAGATCTATATAATGGATCAGGACTCTAATATTCTGCTCCAGGGATATTGGTAGGAAGCTCCTGTCCTGAGGAAAAGCAGAATCTTGGAGTCAAGATCTGTCGTGTGTCTCTGAGAGGAGAATTTTGCCCTTAATTTCTATCCAGAATTAAACCAATTATACATTTTCTTATAAGAAGGAATCTTGACATGATTAGAAGTAAAAGACTTAGTGAATGGTATTTTTGAACCTCAGGATTAGTAAGCATGACTAGTATTTTTATTTATTTTTATTTTATTTTTTATTAAAGAACATGAATGATGCTAACTGGGGAAATGCAAAATGTTTTTGCTGACTTTCTCAGTCCCAAATAAGAACATGGATTCATTTTTTTTTCTTAATTGCATGAATCAGCAAAAGTGTGGGAAGCAATGCATAACTGCATAATGTTGATTCATGTCCTACACATTAGCTGCTCAATCATGAAAAGTTAAGCTGAATGTCATGTGCGTGGGCAAATAGTTAACCAGACCAAAAGAAATTTGTTCTGTTGAAGTGGTAGTGAATAGGAGTCCTATTTTTGGAAAATCTGCTTCAGTGACTTACTGTATTGTACAGTACTTGTTACTTGGAACTAAACTCTGAATGTGTGCTATTTGGTTCCAAGTTCAAGATTAAACTTTCACCCTGGTTTCTATTCTCTACTCTTTTGGAAAGACTGTTCAAAGAATAAAAAAGTTAAGTTGAAATTTTCTAGTTAAGAAAATAGACTATAAACATTCTCTGATGTTACCATATTTTCTTTCATCCTTCACTTATCTAATTAAATGTGGATAATGGATCCATAGATCTCAATATGCGTTACAAGGGAGGATAAACATTATCTCATTTACAGATAAGGAAATAAGGCATAAAGGAATGAAACAAGCTGTTGACCTAGCCCAAGGTATAACATGGATGTCTCTCTCATAGGCCAGACTTAATTGTGAGCTTACAACTTTGTAGTTTACATACTTTTTTTGGGTGCTCAATTTCTCAACCTTAATATTACAGGAAAGCAAATTTTTTGCATTTACTTTTATATTTTATATAATTGTTCTTGATGCAAACCAGTTGGTCAAACAACCTGTGGTTCAAATAAAATCCTATTGGCATTGGTGACTGTACTTTTAAGAATCGAATAATAGATGTCAGATATGTAAAAGACTCTACCCAATCACTGGGTCCATCCAGTGATGAGCTGCCAGAATCTTAACAACCGGTTACCTATAAAAAGTTCTGATGTAAGGGATGTGCCTCTGTCCTGCCCCCTTGCCCTCCCCAGACCTGTTCTCTATCCCAGGTGCCTGCTGGTGGAGCAGGAGTCCTGCAGCCCTTCCTTCAGTGGGGTCGCTCCCGGCATGTGGGGCGGCGGCTTCCTGCAGGCAGCCGTCGGCCCGACTCCCCACCGCGGGATGTGAGTGCCCCCGAGCGGTGGAGGCTGGACAGCCCCACAGCTCAGGAGTGGGAGAGACTGGGGCGGGGCTCACCCCAGCATGCCCAAGGCAGCCCCCAGCCATGGCACCAGCTGGCGCTGCCCGGCTCCTGGGGCAGAGGAGGCTGCTGCTGCTGCCAGGGGCCTGGCATCCCAGCCCTACGCGGCTCCCAGTCACATGGTGCCTGATCTCCCTGCCCAGCGCAGCCGGTCGCGCTTCCTGGGCCGGGCAGGAAGCAGCATGGAGCTCGGCTAGCATTGGATCAGCCTCAGCGCGCAGGGCCCTGGAGTGGCTGCCCGGATGGCGGCTCAGTGTAGGTACCAGCTGCAGCGTGGCCCCTGCCCTGAGACAGGACGTGGGGCTCCGCAGCCCTTCCATAGCCCCGCGCCCCCCAAACGGTACTGCTCCATGCACCCTCCTCTAGCACCGAGCCCATTCTCCAATGAGGGCTGGCTCTAGGATTTTTGCCGCCCCAAGCAAAAAAAATTTTGGCCACCCCTGCTTTTTTTCGTGTCCCCCCCCCAGCTCCGCCCCTTCACAACCCCTTCCCCAAATCCCCGGCCCTGCCTCCTTCCCCGGGCGTGCCGCATTTTCTCTCCCCCCCCATTGCTTCCTACGGCTCCCCCCCTGCAACCTCTTGCCCTAGCTCACCTCCGCTACACCTGCTTCCCTGAACATGCCGCTGCTCCGCTTCTCCTCCTCCCTCTCAGGCAAGGGGGAGGCAGCTCATTCAGGGCAGCAGGTGGAGCGGAGGTGAGCAAGAGTGGGCGGGGAGCACAGGAACTAACGGGGGGGGTAGAGGAACCGCTCCCTGCCCCAGCTCGCCTCTGCTCCGCCGCCGCCTCCCCCGTGCGCGCTGTCGCTCGGCTTCTTCCCCCTCTCTCCCAGGCTTGCCGTGCCAAACGGGTGTTTGGCGTGCAGCAAGCCTGGGAGGGAGTGAGGAGAAGCAGAGTGGCGGCGGCATGCTCAGGGGAGCAGGTGAAGTGGAGGCTAGCTGGGGCAGCGGAAGCACATTTCTAGGGGCGTCATGGCCGATGCCGGAATGCCACCCCTAGAAATGTGCCACCCCAAGCACCTGCTTGTTTTGCTGGTGCCTAGAGCTGGCCCTGTCTCCAACAGCCCCCTTCTATAACACTGAGCCCTACACCATGCACCTGTCTAGTGCTGCGAGTTGGGGCCCCCTTGGCCTGGGGGGCTGCCCTAGCCACGGCCCAGCCTGGCTGGGACTTTCTGGGGCGGCGACTGCCTAGCCAACCCACCCCCCCATCCCCTGACCGCCCCTTCCCCCCAAACCTGGGAGCTCAGGGAGCCCTAACAACCGGTTCTAAAACTGCTTCTAAATTTAACAACTGGTTCACGGGAACCGACTCCAGCGCACCACTGGGTCCATCTGCATGTAAATTAAGAAGTGAAGATTGTTGGTATCGGGGTTAGGAGCAGAAGTCCCAATATTTTAAAATAATATTTGTAAAGCTTTTTGAAGATGCAGTATACTGTATGCTAGTATTTCCTTTTTGTGTTCTTCCTTGCTTTAGTTACAGTAGAAAAACAATGTCTGCATTGCTACAATATTTCTGATTTGTTTGGATAACATTTCAATATTACAGATAATTGAGTGAATGCAATTATTGATAGTTTTCTGGATTCCACATTCCAATCCTGTTTGTAGGACTAAGTTGCAAAAGCACTTCCCTGTTTACTTCAAATTCTTTGTTAGAGCTATGGAGAATGAGAGATTTTATTGATTATGTTCTTAGTGACCTGTGTTGTTGTTGTTTTTTGTTTTTCTTTAAATGAGGCTGCTGAAAATATTGAAGAACTATGTAATTTTTCAGATGTAGTCAACATTACTTTTCCTGACAGGAAACAAGACAATTCATTTTTCCAAAGGCAATCAGATCCAAAAGAACTGTAAATATTTACATTAACTGCCTCAGTTGGATCCTGATCTGCTAAAATCAATGGGAGTAGAATTAGGACTTTGGTGACTCACATTGACTTGAGTGGGAGGTTGGAGCAAACCGTTCCTTATTTTCCTTTTGTTTTAAAAAAAATAAGTAAATTTCATGTATTGCATCCATACGCTTTTTTTTTTTTTCTCATTTTGTTTTATTCTGGAAGCCTAAGTTAATTCTGGAGTCACTGGGTGATTTGCTGGGGAAGTAGAATTGTTCTCAAAACAGAACTTTTTCTTTCTCTCACAGCAATCACAAGTCACTTGTGAAAGAACAGAAAAAGCTAGTGTTAATTTTGGTTCTGATGTGGTTTTTATACTAATAAAAATAAGTTTTGACTTATGTCTTTTTAATATGTATGCAGTCAAATAGTGCATAGATCCACATTGTGATTGGAATGTTTTGTGTGGTCTGAAGCATTTTTCTGACCTAATTAAGAATGAAAATCTTTACAAGAACAATTTAGTTACTTTGGTACTTTGACGTCAAAGTATTGAGAGCAAGAGCATTTGGAGGATGAAAAACATTGAATACATTTGGAAAATAATCTATATTTTTCCAAATAGTTATTTTCATTTGAAAGAGACATATAAAGTTATCGACTCTTCCTCATGAGTTAAGTCTTCAGACTTCTCTTTCAGTTTCCAGCCAAACTGAGAATAACTAGATAAAAGAGAAGATTTCTTGTATTATTATTTACTATCTGTATTGAGGTAACACCTAGAAGTCCCATGTTCCTTATTGCGCTAAGCTCTGTAGAAGCAGAGGGGGGAAAAAACCATGGTTCCTGCATACAAGAGCTTCTGATCTAATTTTGCTCTTTTTTACCTTCCATGGTGCCAAGAGTCTTTTTTTCTCTTTGTTTCGGTTAGGCAGATAAATAGATATCTGTGCTATTTTAAATACTAATATGGTCACCATCAGCTCACAATCTTTAATAGAGTTATCCTCATGACGCCCAATTCTGTCAAGTCCTAGGTCAGTGCCTTAACCTTTGGACCATCCTCTCTCCTCGGGTAGAAAGTAGAGAATGAAATAGGGGTGGGGGACAATGGTAACCTGGATGACTTGATTAGTTTTTTTTTTTTTTTTTCTGGAACGTGAATTCTACTTATTTAGGGTTCAAGTTCTGCAGCTGCTGTTGATGGTGAGTAGTGCCTTATTTCTGAGAGACAGCATGGCCTAGTGGATAGAACACCACACTGGTCCTCAGAGTCTAGTCTAGGCTTTGCCTCCGGCCTGTTGTGTGACCTTGGGCAAGTCACTTCTTCACTCTGTGCCTCCGCTTTTCCCATATGTAAATTGGGGATAATGAAAGTGACCTCTCTCAGCATCGAGGGATGAAAAGCGCTATATAAGAGCTTATTTATTTCTTATAAATAGTCCCACTGAAATCAATGAGGCCATTCACAAAAGGCCAGTCTTTGGCCCATCTTTTCTGCCAACACAAGACAGTAAGGAGATATAAATACTCCATAATCCACAGCACTTCCTACCCCTCTCATGGGTAGCAGTGTGTGAGAGATAAGTGACCATGGAATTGCTCCAGTCTCTCCTACACAGGTGAGCAGGGAGTGGGCAGAGCCTTCGATCCTCTCCTTTTTCCCCAACATATGAGCCATCACATGAGCTGAAGTACTAGGGAAGATAATCTGTAACAGGCACAGGGCCGCTGCAGATAATATCTTCCACTGGAGCAAGGGGGGAGCCAAGAAACAAAGTATGAATCTGAGCCTCAGTATGGTTCTCAGTCCACTCCTTGAACAGAAAAAATCTGCATTGCTCATTGCTTAGGGCTCGTTGCAATGCCATAATCTATCCTAAAGCAAGGTGCTACTCAGTGTTTGTATAAAGGTGGCAGAATAAGGTTCGAAGGGGTTTTCTGGTAGTTGAATTATATATAAAATATCTCCTGAAAAATGTTTACTCACTGCCATTGGAGTGAATAGCAATAGTTCCTTTGATTTTAATGGGATCAGGGTAGGACCTTGGATACTGAAACATTAGGTCTCATGCTTATTGTATGCATATATTGCTAAGGAAATGTTTTTCCTTATTTTAATTCATTCCACCTATGGTGATTTGGGAAACTTCTTACAAAGATTTTGTTCTATTCCTGAATTTATTAATGTTTTTATTTTGTAGCCCTTGGTATTTCCTTTAATATGTTAGATATTTGTTATTCAATCCAAATATCAATAAAACAATTAAGAATGAAAATTTTGTGATTCATTATTCATATACTCTCGCTATAGGGCTCCCACTGTTGAAAATAGCTGCCCCAGTCTGAATGCCTGCTTAAGTCACCCTTCATAGACAGGTTTCAGAGTAGCAGCCATGTTAGTCTGTATTCGCAAAAAGAAAAGGAGTACCTGTGGCACCTTAGAGACTAACAAATTTATTTGAGCATAAGCTTTTGTGAGCTACAGCTCACTTCATCAGATGCATTCATAGACACTGTCTTTGTAACATGAATCTTGCTTTAATACACAGGATCCGTGGTTCCTAATTATGGCCTTACAGAGAGAACAAACTGTGCTTGAAATATTTATTTCCTCTCTGCAGAAATTTCAACTTTAGAGATATTAAAAAAATACAATGAAACAAAACCAAACAAACCCCAAATGCTATACAGCAAGATTTATCTCTCAGAGGGAGTTCTATAGTTGGGTGAACAAGGCTCACAATTAGTCATTAACCAGACCATGTTCAATAGTTGGAGTAGGCACAATGGTGTTTTTGACATTCACATACTTGGTGTGGGCAGATTCTTCACTTCCCAGCCCCACTCCCTACAACCTTTCTTATAGCCTTACCGGCTGTCTCTCAGCAGTCATTCTACAGCTCACGTGCACAGCACTCTCTCTCTCTCTCCAAGGGGCAGGCTTGCTTGGAAAATAATCTGCTTCCCTCTTTTCTTTCATGAATTAGGGTATACTTACTAGCTCATACCTGTTGCACCCTTAGCAATAAAGAATCTTGGTATGACTGCAACTGTGATTCACTCTGTGTTTTAAAGGGCTGCCGTGTAAAATATGGTCTGTGCCGTTGTCAAGTTTGTAGAAATGGCCCTTTTGGTGGAAATGGAAAACTTGGCAGTTTGTGTAATGGCCTGTGCAGGAGGCAGTCCTGTAGTTGAGTGTCTGATTGCCCCTCACAGTTTTGGAGACACTTGTACAGCTCCTGTTTCTGTGGCCTTCCTTCTGTTGCACAAGTAAGTTTTTGGATGAGATTTTTTTATGAAGTGCTCACATGATATATTTGCCTAGAATCAATATGGAGGGATTTTCCTGTGCTGGAAACCCACACAGGACACAGAAACACCATACTCCCAGCTGAAAAATGGTGGTACATTTAAACCATGTGTGGGCAATCTTTTTGGTCTGAGGCCCACATCTGGGAATAGAAATTATATGATGGACCATGAATGCTCAAAAAATAGGGTTTGGGGTGCAGGCTCTGGGGTGGGGCAAGAAATGAGGAGTTCAGGGTGTGGGAGGGGGCTCCAGGCTGGGATACGCGGGGGGGAGGGGGTGAAGGCTCCAGCTGGGGGATGCAGGTTCTGGGGTAGGGCTGGGGATGAGGAGTTTGGGATGTAGGCAGTGCTCTGGGCTGGGATCAAGGGGTTTGGAGGGTGGGAGAGGGATCAGGGCTGGGGCAGGAGGTTGGGGCGTGGGGAGACTCAGGGGTGCAGGCTCCGAGCAGTGCTTACCTCAATCGGCTTCTGGAAGCATCGGCATGTCCCTTCTCCAGCTCCTATGCAGAGGTGCAGTGAGGCGGCTCTGCACGCTGCCCCATCCGCAGGCACTGCCCCTGCGGCTCCCATTGGAGCGCCTGAGGGCGCCATTGGAGTGCGTAGGAGCCGGAGGGGGGCCATGCCGCTGCTACCGGGAGCTAAGTGGTGCGGCCCCCAACCCTGCTCCCTGGCTGGAGCACCGGAGTGCCAGAGCGGGGCAAGCCCCAGATCCCGCTCCCCAGTAGGAGCTCACTGCCAAGGTTATGCCAAAATTTGAGAGCTTTCTCAAGCAGTAAGATAAACGTGTTCATTAAGCTGTACTACTGGATAGCGTGAGGATTCACCAGTGATCATCCTGACATAGTTATGAGAGGGAATTGGTCCACAGAAAGCAATGGTGACTTTCTTTCAGTGTCCTTTGGGCAAGACTTGCAATGGTTGGATTTTTGTTACCCTGCCAAGTAGCACTTACTGCTATCAGGGTTTTAGTCTTTTCAATACCAGGAAATCAGACCTTTTCACAAAGAGGTTAGTTAGCCTTCATAAAACCTTAAGGCATGAAGGGCAAGTGCTCAGCACCTCTGAAATTTAGGCCACACTGGGTGTCTTTCATGGTCAAAGCCATGAGATACAGGGTTTACCTTCAGGATGTAACTAGTTATTACGTGTTTCATCTTTGGAAATGTGAGTCCAGTTACTACTCAAGCTAAAAAGAAATGGAAAAATAACCCTATCAAGTGCTTTAGATTGAATTGGGGTTGGAATTCCCACCTTGTTGCCTTGTGATAGGAGGCTATCCTTGGACATCATTCCAGCATCCTATTGCTTTAAACCAACTGTCTCAAACTTCATTGCACCACGACCCGTTTCGGACCATAACAATTACTACACAACCCCTGGAGGGTTGAGCCTGAGCTCTGCTGCCCTGGGGGCATGGGGGAGCCAAAGCCGAAGCCTAAGGGCTTCACCCCCACCGCCCATGGCTGAAGCCGAAGTCCGAGCCTTGTTGCCCAGGATGGGGGGCTTGGGCTTCACTTTTGGCCCTGGGCCTGAGCAAGTCTAATGCCAGCCCTCGTGACTCCATTAAAACGGGGTCGGGACCCACTTTAGGGTCCTGACCCACAGTTTGAGAACAGCTGCTTTAAACCATCTTGGTAGCTTTCTGACTCCACTTTCCTGTCAGATGGTTCTGCTTATGTTGACAGAGAACTCTCTCAATGAGCAATCATTGTCCTGGGATGTCCAGACAACACAGCAAAAAAGGCTTGCTGTCCTTAGCCCTTTTTGTTGTTGTTTTGGTTTGGTTTTTTTTGTAGAGTATGGCTTTTGGTTTTGCCACCTGTGGGTCCTTAAGGGGTGTTCCATGACTATAGATGGTTTGACCTTAGGTAGGTGGGGAGGGAATTGTTTGTTTTGCTGAGGGAGTCATTTGAACCCAAAATACAATCTCTCTCTTGTATGACTATGGATGGAACATCAGGCTCTGCATCCAAAATCCAAATTGCACAAAAACATAAAACAAAATTTTTAATGTGTGGAAGGAAAGTCAAATTATTGTAAAGATATATCTATCGGGGTCATAAGACATTCTTCCACGAGCAGCTGCATCTTCTATGGATAACTGCAGGGTCCAGTGGCTAGTGTACTAGCCTAGGATTTGGGAGATGTGGATCCAAGTCCCTGCTCTGCCACAGACTTCCTGTGTGGTTTGGGGCAAGTCAGAGTTTCTCTGCATCTCTGTACAATGGGGCACTTCCTACCTCACAGAGGTGTTGTGAGGGATTAAAGATTGCAAGGTACTCAGGTATCAAGGCAAAGGGGACTATGTAAGTATCTTAGTTAAGTAGAGTGTTGTTTTAGCTGTGTCGGTCCCAGGATATTGGAGAGAGAAGGCATGTGAGGTAATATTACCTCACCCACCTTGTTTCTTAGATAAACGGAGACCACTATAAATTCTAATGAGAAATATCAAAATGGCAGTGGTATTAAAAACTTCCTCAGCTTAGTTCTTTACATTTTTACTAATATTTGGCTGGGAGGACACACATCATTTAAAAAACTATTGTAACCACTGGAATTAAGCTGTATGTATACATATATGGAAAAGAACATACAGTAATCTGTTGGAGGCCTTCTAGTTAGCATTTTTAGCGTATTTGACAAAAAATATTCAGAGATACAGGGTTTACCTTCAGGATGTAACTCATTATTACGTGTTTCATCTTTGGAAATGTGAGTTCCAGTTACTACTCAAGCTAAAAAGAAATAGAAAAATAACCCTATCAAGTAACCATAACTCTCTTCCTTTATTTCACATGGTAATTTTGGTGGGGGAAAAAATGCATTCCTGATGACACCATTTGAAAGTTTAATAAGCATGCCTTTCTTTTCCACAGAAATATATGGGCGTGAGAGAGGTTTGAGGAGAGACAGGGTGGGGAAATGTTTCCTTTATATTTTAAGGGAAAACACACTTCCTTCTTAATGGATAGATGTTGTGTATGGATGTCAACCCTCTTCAGCCTTAAGCACCAAATGACTTAATAAATATCTATGACTTGATTGAGAATTAGTAATGATGGGTAAAACGCAAAGCAACTGAGAAGAGTGTTTCTTTCATGTAGAAATGTGAATGCTTATCTGACTTCTCTGAATACTTTGAGACTGCCAGCAGCTTCCCTCCTAAATCTATAACAGTATGGCAAGTACACTCAGGAACATTTTATACGTACCAGCTAGGTCTACACACACCAAGTAATGCACAACATGTTAGTGCATGTATAAATCACAGCCCTGTACAGTGCGCTACCTCACCATGTAGACAAGCCCTTTGACTTTCCATACTTTTATAGACTCTGAAGACTTTCCCACTCCTTGCATTGTGGGATGATCTAGGCCCAAACCCTGTGAAATCCTTTCCACTCACTGCTTTCTTGAATGAACCAGAAATGGGCCTCTTGGGACTGGGACTCAGGAAACCTGGGTTCCCATCCTGACTCTGCCACTGACTTGTTGTGTAATCTTGGGAAAGTCACTTCACTCCTGTCTGCCTCTGTTTACCCTCTTTCCCTTTGACTGTCTTATCGGTTTAGACTGGAAGCTCTCTAGGGCAGATCTGTCTCTTACCATAGCGTCTAGGACAATGAAGCCCAGTTGGGCCATGTAAGCGTTGCTATAATACAAACAATAATAATGTTTTGGGAAGAGAGAAAAGGCTCTCTCATATTCTGGGATTTTTCTCTTCCATGGTGCACTCTGGGTCAAAATGTGGGGGTGATCCAGAGAATCTTGTTACACTTAAGTCATTGAGAACATTAGGCCCACTGGAGTGCATAGTAGTTGTATTGCACAAGAGAGGAGGGTGATCAGGTTGCCTTTAGAAGCTCAGGCTGGAAGTGGGATACCCAGACACGCTTCTTGTTCCATTCCTTTCCTAAAGGTAAATAGAGGTAGAGGGGGGGCTTAATCAATTTTTTCACACTTTCCAGAAAAGTTGAGTTTAAAAGGGGTTTTTTGTTAGAACTTTTTAAAGAAGTCCAGAAAAAAATGGTTCTGTTTAAGTCAACAACTTGAACAAAAACTAGGGAAAGACAGTCAAAGTGGTAAAATGCAATGGTTGTTACTTCTCAAGGTGAACAAAGGCAGCCTTATCTGGCACTGCAAATTATTACTGCAAGGTCAACATAAGTTAGTTATTTGTTGCAAGGAAAAAGATACATCAATGTGGTGTTTGCTAACAAGCAAGTTAACTCCATGGTGTTGGGACTGGTGATTTTTGGATGTTAACTGCCAAGTGGAAAATGAATTGTCATGCCTTTATGAGTATTTTAGCACTCCTGACCCTGTGTGTGATGGGAGAAAGGATTTTACAAAAGGGCTTGGCACCCATAGTTTGGGGGCAGATTTTCAAAGCATGTAGGCACTGAAACATGCTCAGTTTATCAAATGAACTTCAGTGTTACAGTGGGAGCTAGCAGTACTGGGCACTTTTGAAAATCTGGCTCTCGTTTAGGTGCCCAAATGAGAGCTGAGCTCTTCAGAAAATCTGACCACAATTGTGAATGCTGAGCACAAGAAAATCAGGCTCCAGGGCCTTTTGCTCCCCCTCTCTTGTCCGAAGACGTTAACGATGGTATTCGATGGCTTAAGTATGAGACTCTGCTAAATCAAAAAGCAGACTCGCTAAATCTAGAAACAATGCTTACCTTCAAAAAATGTGCTTTCTTGCAGAGGTATTCGTTCTGTTAAAGGAACAGAAAATTAGTGGACACAGCAGTATGGAGGCAGAGGATTTCCCTCCCCCACCACCTGAAGGTAACTGGAATATTCCAGCTTTTTAGTTACTCACAGTGTGACAGATATATCCCCTCCCCACTAATCACTCCCAAAATCTTTAGTCAATTTGATCTTTTTTTTCTTTTTCTCCCCAGGTGTTTTTGTTGTACATGTTGGCATTATCCTCATGAACATATTCTGTGTTTGTTCTTTAACCATTATTCCTCAGCCATTCTTCAGGGGTTATGTATATTTAAGGCCTAATTGCTGGCGCATTATGTCGGATTCTTTCCAATGATTTCTGTGAGCATGGGATCAAGAATGAAGTTTCATTTTTAACAGTCTCTCCATTGCTATGAATTTCCTCATCTGTTGATCTGATTTCTGAGCTCTGCCAGTTACTGTCTCCAATATGAGGTGTTAAAAGTTGATTAGACTGATACACAATTATTGTATACTCAGAAATGTCCTCTTCGAGGACTCTCACTTTGTTGTGGTGAAGGGGCTTGTGTGTTCCAGTGATCCTCAGAGCTGAGTTGTTGGGAGCTTCATGTTCCTGGGAGGATCTCCCAAGGCAAACAGATCTGAAGGGAGGTCCCAGACAAAGCACAGTCCAATCCCCCAAGTCCTCAATGATGGATCAGGCGGAAGGGGGATCTCCACAGCTGTGAAAGCGGATGAAGGCTGCAGCAAGTGGAGATCCATAGTCATCTTGGACTTTCTCTGCCACTGGGCCCCAGACCTCCAACTTGTCATGACTGTGAGGTTGCTGTAGGTGCACCAGCTTCCCCATGTTAAACAAAATCATGCACAAGCTTCTACCATGGGAAATAACATCTCTCCAATCTTCCAAGCCCTGTGGTGACAGGGACAGATTAGTGAATTTGGTAGTCCATAGCCATGAATCTGCACACAGGCGGTGGTAGTTAGATGGTCATCTGGCACCTGGACTGAGACAGGGGTGCAGTTCGGCAGCTACTATCGCGACTGAGCAGTCCTGTTTAGGCTCCCCTCTGTTCACCCTGCATGGGGAGAGGGCTAGAAAAGGTGCTGTAAACCTAGGCTGTCTCATACACTCCTGGGTGGATTACCACGTCCAGTGGGATCATTCTGCCTTCGGTCAAAGCTATAAAAAGACAGTGACTTTTGCTATATGGAATGTTCGCCCTCGAAGCTGAAAAGAGTGAGAGAGGAGGAAGGAAAAAGAAATAGCTTTCTCCTGGTAGGCCGCTGGCCTGCCAAAAAGCGTCTGTATCTACTGTGGGCGGATTTGTGGTTCCAGGATCGGACCCTGAGTCATCTCAGGACCCATATGTACATCCACGGTAGAGATCTCAAATTGAGGGATTGCCAATCAATCACTCAGAAATGCGTCAGTGCTGGTTTGATTTGGATATAAACTTTTCTTTTTGTTAGTATTATTAAAAGTAAAAATGGAAATAATTTACATAGCGCCTTCAACGTGCATAGCTCTTTAGAACATGCAATAGGACAAGTTTCCTACCTCAAAGATCTTGGGGACCAATTCTGTCCTTGAGCCTGTCTGATCTATGATTCTTGTGGTCTAACGGGGGCTGCTGTAATGTGGCCTAATGGAAGCTGAGGGAGACTTCCCTAGGTGCAGAGACTACATTTGCCCTCTGACAAGACCTGGCACAGGGGGCGTGCAAAGGCGGAGCAAGGAATGGGAGAGGATGGGGCTGTCCACTATAGCATGGACCACTATGGAAGATTCTGGGTGCTCCAGATTGTGGAGCAGTCTATAGGAAGTTCTTGCAGGTCTCTGGCTGCTTTGATTTATTCTGAGGGGTAGAGTAGCCCAGAATCCTGAGATCTCAAAGATGGCATTACATACAAAGCTACCTTTGCCCCTCCCTCTCCCATTGGTCTGTGTATACTGTGCTGGAGAGAGAATTCACCTTTAGGCTTTTTCTGTTTCATTTGTGGATTTATGGTGAGCACAGTAAGGTATGTAGGCACTTGTGTCCATTATGCACCATTTGCATCTTGACAGGACAGCCAGAGGAGTGAGTTTCTACATTGTTTCCCTAGTTAGCATCTCCATCTTGTTTCTTCCCTGAGTTATTTAACTATTTGTATATGTAACTATTTCAGATTGTCTGAATCTTTCTCTTTTATATATATTACATTAAAACTTCATTTTACTTCATACCAGCTGAGAAGATTCTCCAGCAGTGTAGATTTTCTATCACTGACCATTTTAAAACCGAAATTGGATGTTTTTCTAAAAGCTGTGCTCTAGGAATTATTTTGAGAAAGTTTGATGGCCTGTGTTATACAGAAGGTCAGACTGGATGATCACAATGGTCCCTTCTGGCCTTGGAATCTGTGAATCTATAAACATTTTCCAGTTGCCATAAACATTAAAAATCACTTGTCTTGGTTTTGTTGAGTGATGACTATGTAGGAACATAGGAATTCCCATTCTGAATCAGAGCAGTGCTTCATCTAGCCTAGTATCCTATCTATGACAGTGTTGCATACCAGATGCTTTAGAGAAAGGTGAAAAAACTCTGCAGTTATGGAATAACATGCCCATAAGGAAAGATTTCATCTGGCCCCACTATTTTGAGGTTGACTTTTTGCCTTGAAGCATGAGGGTTTAGATCCTTCCAAAATGCACACGCTCTCTCTCCCTCTCTCTTAAATCCTTGCTATTATTGCTCTGGATGTGACTCTTGGTTTTGTTTAGTGATGAATTATGAGCATTGGCAGGATATCCAGTTACTATAGAAAGATGAAAAAAATCCCTTTATCAGACTGCTCATATCTAACGAATGTACGTTAGCAGGGAAAAGGCCCATTCTGCACATGGGCTGAGCCTATTATTGAACAAAGAGATCTAGTAAAATAATTGTAGTTGTGGCATCTAAGGCTCCGATTAGCGAAGCATTTTAGCCCATGTGTTACTTTAAGCATGTGCGCCAATGGGTCTACTTATGTACTTAAAGTTAAGCACATGCTGGAGTGCTTTGTTGAGTCAGGACCTAACTTCTGACTCACATTTTAGACAGATAACAGCAAATTTTAGTTCCTTTATTTACTGAGATCCGACTTATTTAAAATGTGCCAAGATGTTGCTCTAGACCCTACTTTTACTGACACTGTTGCCAATGAACATAAAACCCCTGTTCCGAAGAGCTTACAGTCTAAAGATTCCTGAAGCTAGAGTACTTTTTAATTAATGTGGTGATTTATATGAGCTCCAGGATGTGAATGACTTTAATGAACGCACAGATTTGAATTTACTAATGATTTCTTGCTTGAGAAAACCCGATACTAATAGAAGGCCTGGAAGTTAGATTACAGGAAAGATTCTATGATGCTGAATACAATAGGAAATCTCAGTAATTGCCCTAAAATGCCCTTGTTTTCCAGCTCAGACACCAGTGTTGCTAAGAAGATATAGTGACCTGTGCCTCACGGGGGAGAATACATGTGTTATAGGATGACTGTTTCTCTTATGACTGGGCTCATGGGATCTTTCCCCCCAAAGTGTTCATAGCAGGAGACAGTCATGAATTTGGGTGCTGGGAAGGTTATATCTGAGTTTCTTTTGGATACTGATCTAAATATTGATGATGGTTAATTGGGGAAAAGAAACTCAAATAAAAAGTTCTCTTTAAGCAATTGGGTCAAAATTTTCAAACTTGGGAGCTGAACTTTAGGCACCTAAATCCATATTTAGGCACCTGAATGAAATTGACCTGACTTTCAGAAACACAGTCCCTGTAGAATGTATTTGAGAGTGCTCAGGCCCCTCCTTTAAGATCTCTAAATGAAGATGCAGGTGCCTAACTGAAGCGTGTGATTCTGGCTCCTATCCTAGGCAGCCAGGATACAGGGCTAGGTGGACCATGGATCTGATGCAGCATGGCAAACCTTGTGATTTTTTTTAACACTAATGACCTTTGTAAAATGTTAGCCTTATTTTCCCAACTCCCTTTCTTCCCCTTTTCTATACTGGAATCTTTAGGGTGGCATTTTTGCTCCTCCTACCCTCTTGTTCCATGCTAACCTTGCTATGTTTTTGCTCTGTCCCATCAAAACCCACATGTTATTCGCTCTCCTGTTCACATTGCAGCTACTAGAATGGCATGACTCGAATATCATGGGGTGCAGGGCAAGAAGGTGGGCTCTCAAGATGTTCCCTGCCACTTGCTAAGGAGATATATGGGGAGGAACTGAAGTCCACGCTTAGCAAACTGGACGTCTCTCTCCCCTTCCCTCTGCTGATTAGTTGGGGAGGTGGCTAAGTCCCCCTGCCCAAACTCATGTGGCTGAGAGGTGGAGGTAAGGCCTGTGGTCAACATGTAAACCCCTCTCTCTGGCTCTGGATGGACATAGACACACAACAGCAGCACAAAGGGAGCTAGAAACATTGAACAGATGAGCACATTGCTAGGATGCTGAGCAGGGGTGGCACTGAGATCCATGCTGTGCATTGACTCCAGTGGCCTCTGGTACATGGTGGTATTCTTTCTCGGAGGATCCACAGCCATCTTAAAGTCCTGAACTATAGTCTAAGGGCAAAATTGTTAGAGGAGGGGAAAAAAATCTAAGTAAGTCAATAGATATTACTCAGCATCTCTGTCTGCCACCCCCACAAATGCAGCCTGAGATTTGAAAGTTATCTGGATTCTTTCCTGTTGATGGGAGGCAGCATGATCTGCAGTGCAAGGCTGGGCATCAGGTGTCTTGAATTCTATTCCTGGCTCTGCCCCTGACTTCCTGTGTAGCCCTGGACAAGTAACTTCACCATGTCTCTCTACCTCAGCATCTCCATGTGTAAAATAGGTTAGCAATATTATCCCCATCTTCCTTGTGGGGGTGATAGGAGGGTGAATTACAGTTGTCATGTCAATGCAAAGTATGATTGTTTTAGGATTTGTCTACCTGGTGCATTAGTCTGCACCAGAAGGGTGTAAATTGTAGGGTGCATTAGCATGTCACACACTAACACTGACATGTTAATGTTGTACTGTTTGAAACAAGATTACATTAACACCGCTTAGGGAACTTTTAGTGCATGCCAGCAGGGGCCATCCGGGCCAGTTAGTGCACAATACACTAGTGCACATTAGAATTCACATACTTCTCCACACGTTACGTTAATCCACACCAGAAGTCCTTACGCAGAGTGGGCAGTAACTCTGTCCCAACTGAGGCATATTATAGGCATGTTTAAGAGGCAGCTGAGGTCTACAGGAGGAACAATATCTGGGAAAATGGTGCATGTGTTTCCTTCATCTCCTCCTCCCTTTATTGTGCTCATACAACATAACTAACTGTAGCAAACACATGCTGCTGAATTTCGTGTGTGTGTGTAATACTGACATTCCATTCATGCAACAATTTAATTTCATGGTGACAAGTTTACATCGGTTAACTCCCACAGAGCAAATGGAGGCACTGCAGAAAATTTTAAAAGATGGTTGTTGTCATGCTCCCTTACCCCTCCCAAGTGACTTGACTTTTTTAAAAGTGATTCTCCTTTGAGGCACAAACATCTGGAATTCCCCAGTATTTGTTTTTGTTCATTTTCAGTGGGCATATGTATTAGCAGGAAGAGATTGAAAAAGGACTCTTATTTAAAAAAAAAAAAAAAAAAAGGCAAAACCAAAAAAACCTGGCACTTGTGAGCTCGGATACTGCCAGCCCATGTTCACTGCTCTCATATATGTGTGCTCATGCATGCATATACAAGAGGTGGAACATTACTTTTAATATTTGTTGATTCATTTGAGACAATAATTAAAATATACTGGTGGCCTCCCCACCAGCAGAGACGAGACTTTAAAGATTAAGCATTAAGGGTAAACAAAGACCATGTACAATGCACTATTATGTTTCTTATTAATTACTGTAGCCAAGTATGTGCTCCACACCCATCTGGACAGTGAAGGGACATGTTGTGGAATGCAGACACTGCGGTAGTTGCCAGGCCTGGAAGGAAAGACTTGCAGCCAGAGAAACAGATGGACTGGTGATTTCTGCGCACTGCATTTCTCCCTGTAGCTGTGCTTTCTTCACACTGACCAGCAAGGACTTGGGTCTGGTTGCTCTGATGCCATCTATTTTGTATTTGTTTATGGTACTGTGTTGAAAAGGGTATTACTTCTCCTACTACCCTGTCACAAAGGTTTTTTCTTCCTACCCACATGGGAACAGTCCTTTTGACCCTGTGAACTGGGATCGCCTCTGCTACTTGCCCTTCCCTCTGGGAGGAATTAGAGATATGTATAGGGACCCTGTTGCGAAGGAAACTGGCCTGCCTGCTTCCTCAGCAGGAATGGGTACCAGAAAAATTGTTGCCTGCCTGAAGGAGAAAAATCATCGATTTGTTTTTAACAGACCTTTTTTGGTGTTTGTTTCCTCACCTTTTATTTGGTTGCTACCTCTTATTCCTGGGGCAAGGTAGCATCCCTCATCAGTGCCAGATTCAGAACATATTGAAATCTATGGGAGTCTTTGGATCAAGCCCTCAATACTTTGCGCTAATCAGAGTTGTCTTAAAAATAAATCATCCTAACCAAATAGTGTAGCTGCAGAGCAGCAAGATAGGCTGCTTAGTAGCAATTAGCTTTGTCAGATTGCTCTTAAAAAATTTCTCTTTAGTTGTATTAAAACTCCAGAACCATGCCTATATAGTGCGTTCTTTTGTTCCTTAAATATCTGTTTAAAACTGCGTTGAAATTTCATGTTTAGTGTAAAAGCTCTCCAGTTGAATGTATTCTTCTTCTGCATTTCCTTACTTCAACTGTTCTGTGCTATTGTAGTGAGCTTTTAAGCAGCTGCCACGCTTTGCTCCAGAGATGGCTGTATGTCATTGCCAGATGAAGTGAATTCCATACTGTTTACAATATGCACTGTGAGATTAAAGGTGCTGTGTATATATATCATTATTCATTTACCTTGTTTCAGTTCCAGAAATATCATATTATTCAACTGGCAGCATCAAGAAATATTTTTATTAAACTTGTGTTGTGAATGACACTGAAACGAGGCAGTTAAACTGGAGTTTTCATAATATTGGTAAGAAAATCAATTGATATGTGTCTTGTGATTTGGTTTATGAAGGTTAGTGGCTGTGAGATAAGTGGGCCCATATTTCATGTTAAAACAGAATAAGTCAGCATTACCATGCTTGCTTTGGGCGTTTTAATAAGATCATTGCCTAAATTAAACTGCAATCATAAAGGGAGTTGGTCTTTGGCTATGCTGCATTGTTTGTAAGAGGCGTCTGTTTTCAGCAGACAGTTAGAAATGATGGTAAAAAATTAAGCCAAGATTGGAGAAGAATGAGAACAGAATATGAATTGTAGTTATGAATAGTCCTTTGTTTCGGAAGCTGTTTGCAGCTTGATGTCTGAATCCCATTTAGAATAGAAAAACTTAAAAGATCACATTACTCTCAATAAATAACAGGAAAGATAAATCAGTTAAAGTAAGGATCAATTAATTAATTGAACAGTACATTCAGGGTCTCTAAGTGCAGTAAAAATATTTAGATGGTCAGCAAAACATCTGCAAATTTACGTCACCCCAGACGTGTGTTTCCTCTAATCAAGTGAGTTAAGAAAGACAAAAAGAAATTTGCAAAGTAAAGATTTACTTCCAAATACAATATTTAAAATACAATATTTACAACCCTCGCCCACTCCACCCCTTTGAAAGAAGCCAGCAAACCAGTCACTACTCATTTGTGACTTGGAAACTTATCAGATATGGACCATTCATTAATACTGCAATAAGAAAGGCTAGCTTGTCCATTTTGATGTTTCCTGATATCTCTCTGCTAAATAATTTTTAATTGATATCTTTAATCCGAGTGAATCTTTGTACTGCTCCGTAATGTGCTATTGTTGCCTGACTGAACTTGAGTGAACTAAATATGCTGGAACAAGTCTCAGAGATCTGAATTGAAATCTGTTTGACTTCATGAGACCAAAGAAAGGCTGATAAACATTAATAATAGGGGAAAAGAAGATGAACTCATGTCTGGCCTGGGTAGAATTATAATTAATTTGTTTTTGAAATGAAAAGGGAATATATTTATAAAGGGAAATTTTATTGATTTGTGTATTCATGGGAGAATGTTAAAAGATATTTCTGACATTTGAAGTCCAACAGCGAAATCAGAGTACAGTTGAACCTTGATTTTTATTAACCAGACTTAGAAGAACCATTTATCCTGACTGAAAAAAAATTGCATAACAGATATGATGTTGCCGAAGAACAAATTGACATTCCTTTACATTCTGATGCCCTCAAAACATTGGGAATTACTTTGCAATTGTTTCCAGGACAAGAAGAAAGTGATACAGGGTCCTGTGCTGAAAGGTATACACTGTACCTACTGTAATTTTAAGGTGTTCAATTTTATGAGCTTTTCTATTTTTATGAACTCCTCAATCCCCAATTAGTTGGTAAAACCGGCATC
The DNA here is from genome assembly GCF_965140235.1 of Caretta caretta. Classification (NCBI taxonomy): domain Eukaryota; kingdom Metazoa; phylum Chordata; order Testudines; family Cheloniidae; genus Caretta; species Caretta caretta. Next base: position 41,283,941 of record NC_134208.1, read on the forward strand.
CTACTGTATAAGGGGAAGCTGAGCTTACCTCCCTCCCGTACTTTGGGGCACATAACCAGGACTCATTGGCAGGAGGCAGAGCAGATGGTTTTGCAATAGGCAATAATTTTTTTTCTGCTATACTGTAGGTCCAGGTCAATATTTCAGTATTCCATAACTAAGTCTAGGACCAATCAAGTGGTGCTTTCTGTAGAATTTGCATAGACACGGTTATATGTCTTATGTGGTGTTGTTATGATTTTTCTCTCTAGGTATAAGATTGTCATTTAAAGCTTCTTTGAGTTAAGCTGAAGATGGTAGCTGAACTATTGAATGAGGCATTTGTTGGTGCTGTTTTCCTGACACCAGAGAGGAAATAAAATACGTGGGCCTTTTAAGGATGGCTGAGGAAAAAGTAGACAACTGCATGAGTAGTAGAGCTTCTCAACATTTTCCCATCTAACCCTTTTTTATGATGGAAACTCAAGTTTTTGGTGAATCCGAAATTTTTACAGTCTGCTTTCCTCAATGTTGTGTTTTGCTGTTTTTAATCATAAAACCCAAACCCTGATTGATTTAATTTTAGATGAATTGGGGGGGGGGGGATTCATTTGCATCAAAACTTTCTGCAGGATCAAAAAAAACATTTCTCAGCCAGCTCTCTTGGATACAGATTCTCAGAGATGGTTAGGCTAAATTCTCCTCCAAACAATACCAAACAAGCTGTTGTGAACATGGGGACAACTGAATTGCCCCTGGGGTTGCAGACATGGTTATGAACATACAGAATATTCCAGCATACTGAATTTTTTTAGCCAACAAACAATTTTGACAAAAAATGGCTTTGTGTCTAGACAGACCTCTTTAATGGAAAAATTTTATTTTTGGTGAAATTTTGCCAAAAGTGTATGTTAAAAAGTGATCCCCTCCCCATTTTTACTTCTGTATAGAAAATCTAATTTTTAGTGGGGAAATTAGAACAAATGAAAAAAATTAAACCTTTTTTTGAAGTTTTCTTAGAAAAATAATTGGTATTTTTGGATCAGCTCTACAAAATGCTATGTAACAGTAAATGTTAAGTGAAATTCAAGGTTGAGGATGTCTACTTGTGTCTGTGTTTTTCAGTAGATATACAAAGTAAGATCAGGGTGTGGTGAAATCATTTCAAAGTGTACACCTTCAATCAAAGAGGCAGTGGGTGTTGTAACACTAAATTTCCTTTTTCATTGATGTATAGTTACAATGTTAACATTATTGTAAAGGCAGAACATTCCTCCCCTGCCTTGTGGGAAAGAAGAGGGGAAGGTAACGTTTTACAATTTACTGGACACTTAGATGGGGAAGATGAGAAATAAACAAAATTTTGAGTATGATTAAAGCCAAAGCAGAGGTGAGAAGTCTGGTGAATGGAGTCTGAAAATGTATCCCTCTTTCCCCCTCTTCCTTCCCAATTTCTGTGGCTTACCACCCCAAAGCAATTTTTAAATCTCTGGTAGATTCTGTACAGAGAGAAACTGGATATACTCCAGACCACTATCAAAACTTTTGAGGTCATTTCAAGCACAGTCTACCAAATATGATTGTCTGGACAAACCAATGGGAGAATATACAGATACTTGAGAGCAGGTTGCAGTGCTGAAGAAGCAGATTGAGAGGATATGGTCTTTACTAAGTGTCTTACTGCAATGGTTTGGCCCAAAGTAATTTTTTTTCTTTGTTTGCATTGTGATAACTTATAGGCAGAAGCTAGATTTAAAAAAAAAAAAATTCAGAGAGAAAGAACAGGCTTTACAGGTGATATGCTGAGATAGTATCCAAAACATGAAACCTCAAGAGATGGCATTTCTTGAACAGCTACCTGCTTACACTTTCACATAAACAGAACTAGCAAAGCCATCTGTATTGGTATCCCCAGTGATTCACAGTAATATTAAAGCTACTAAAAAAATTACCATGTAGACCGTGAATCAGCAAGATATTTAAACACTACCCACTTTTAAGCTACGAATAGTCCCATTTGAACTAGTGCTTAAAGTTAAAGTGCATGTTTAGGCACTTGGATAAATCAGTGACATCGGATATAACTACACGGCACTCAAGATATGGAATTGCAGCAAGTGTAGACATGCCCAAGATAGCTTTGCTTTGAGCTAGCTCAAAGCTAGTTCAAGTCGTAATAGCGGTGAAGCTGTGGCTGTACAGGTCATGGCATGGCCTAGTCCTGTACACCAGGACCCTGGGTACACACCCATGCTGCTGCAGCTTCACTGCTATTGTTACTTGAGCTGCTTTACTTGAGTTAATAATTTTTCTTTAACTAGCTTTTGATTAAAGTGTGGGTGTACTGCAATCACACCTTCCAATTGCAGTATAGAGAGGAGCTTAGTGACTAGAGATGGTCAGTAACTAGAATTTCTCTTCTGCAGGAAATTCTGAAATTTCAGTTTTTTTCATTCAGAACCAGAACAAATTGCTGCAGTTCTGAAATTTCCCAGAGAATGCAAAATAAAATTAAAAAATTATATTTGGAACCACTGAATAATTTAGCTTGGACTTTTATGATATTAAAATACTAACTATATTGTACGAAATATATTCTATCAAATATAATCATGTAAATGTATTTAATTTTACTATAAATAAAAGTTTGTGAATTGAATTGACAGTCAAATGTCAACTAATTGTTTTTACCTTATTGAAATGAAATGTTTTCATATCATCAGAATAAGAAAATGAAAGTGATTTGTTCATAATTCTTCCTGTCAACATTTCCCATCAAAAATTTCATTAAAATCAACATGTTTCCACAAAATATTTAGATATTGACAAAACTGCATTTTCTGATGGGAGTTGTTTTGTTGAAAAATTTTCTGCCAGCTCTGTTGGAGACAGATAATTCAGTTGAGAGCCAGAAAAATACAGGGCCAAATTGTGTCCCCCGATTGGGGCCACAGTGTAGTGGGAGGAGTTCAGGGAAGGACTGTGCCTAAAGGGATCCCCCTGAATGGTTGAGTACCTAGGGGGTGGGAAAAGGGAAAATGTGTTGAGCGGCCCATTTGAAGGGCGTGAGTACCACCTTTGGGACAATATGCAGAGGGCTGGCTATCATAGGTGGCCCTTATGCATGGCATGCAAAGGGTTTGGATTCTCCTTGCATGTTCCTTCTTTTGCTTGCTCGCCTGTGTAAGGGTCATTCACAATCTTACTTCAGATTTCTGGCTTTGTGACTGAAGATTAAGGTATAAAGAGCCCTGATTTTCTTTTACATTTACAACCTACAACTTTTCTGTGTATTCATATTGGAGAAAACCCAATTTATCAATAAATATGGATATGATAACGTCACGGTAAAATTAAGCAAAATTCACCCAACAGTCACAGGGGGCGGGGGAGGACAAAATTAGGGTCTGGTCACAGCGGAGCTGTAGTCACAGCCCTGCCACCTGGGTCTGACAGCGGGAGCCCGAGCAGAGGTCTGTGACAATCGTATCCTTATCAATAAACAAAACAAAAAAAATCTGATATTGGAGAAAGGGCCAGATGTTAAAACAGGCCAGAGAGCAAACAAATTTACTTTTTTAAGGCACTAAAGAGTTAATGTTCTTTCATTTAAGACCACTTACTCTGACCTTGGAGAAGGAGCTTGTTGAAGCAAGAAGTGCATTCAGGGATAAAAGTAGTGGGCTTTTACCCTTCACACAGTTAGGCTGGGAGCATACAAAGACAAATGATTTGGGAAAAGTGAATCTACAATTTGTCTGTCAGCATGAAAGCCAAGGGAGGATTTGGTATAAAGCTTCAGAAATTCAAAGACTTAGTGAAAGGACTAAACTCCTTGAAATAGATTTTCCTGAGTTTGCATAAATACCATGGCATGTGCTTTTTGGAGTGTAATAGAGCTGTAGCTTCCTCTGGTAAAGAGTTACCCAAACACGTTCAAATACAAATGCTAAGAACGGTGATGCTATATCCAAGATAACAATAGCCTAGCATTTCTTCGAGTCTTCTTTTTAAATAGAAGACTAAAGGATAAATGCTCTGAAAAGAGAACCCTGCTTTATCATTTGTTATCTGTGATTTTATTTGACTGTTGTGAATTTGAACATGTTTAAAAGGCTTCTGCTAGTTTAAGAATCTGTTTCCAGGAAGGTTTTTCATACGATGTGTCAAATCCAGAACATACATACGGCCCAAATGAGTTGGCCTTAGGGAGAAGAGGAAAGAGAATCTTCCTTCACAGATCAGAGTAGCAGTGGAGCCACTGTTAGTGCAGTCACAGGGCCACAATGCTCTTACAGCTGGTGCACTCCCTTATGATGGGAAGAATGGCTTAGGCAAAGAAGATCAGCATGGTTGCAGATTCACTGGCTCCACCACTCATTGCTGCCCCCAGCAAAGCCACGCCAGGTCCATGTATCATGATCAGTGGAAATGAAGTCAGAGGGCTCATGTTTCCTGGAGGAACTATTATTGATGGGACTGTCAGAGACTGGGACATGGGCAGTCGTATCTCATGGTTGGAGCAGAAGTTGGTAGCCGGGAATTGGAGCATAGGGTTAGAATCGGAGGCCAAAGCCAAGGGTCAGAGCTGCAGCCAGAAGTTGGAGTCCAGGGTCAGAACTGGAGTCAAAGGCCAGAGCTGAAATCCGGAGCCAGGAATTGGAGCCAAGGGTCAGAACTGGATTACCTGGAGTGAGGCAAGGTGGCGGCAAGACAGTACCCTCCCTCCCCCCCATCCATGGCATGTGCCTCCTAGTTGCCCCCGGGCCAAGCTTCTCAGAGAAGGTACTGGAAAGCTCACAGCAGATCTGGGGTGTAGATGTGATCTTCTGGTTCCCAGGACCATTTGTTCAGATATTGGAGTAGTCCCTTAACAAGTTGGAGGTCAAGGATTTGTCATACTATGTACATGTCTTGCCCTTGGACCTACAGGTAGGGGTGGAGACTGGAATGGTATGGGAAGGGGTTCTTGGTATATGATTTCCGGATGGAGACATAAAACATGGGATGAATCTCAGGGATTTGGGTAATTACAATTTGAGTGTTTTCGGGTTGATCTGAGCCTCAGTCTTGAAAGGGCCTAGATACTGGTGGTCCAGTTTGGCCGAGAGGTGAGATGATTTTAAGATTGTAGGTGGACAGCCATACCTTGTCTCCTACAGCTTGTCTCCTACAGCAAGGTTGGGCGCAGCCTGGTTGTCCTCGTCAGCATGATGCTTATATGCCTCCTTATGGATTTGTAATTGCTTCTTGAGTTCCTGGTGTACTTGGCGGAGATGGTTAGCTAGATCTGTGACGGTGGTGCCGGGGATATTGTGGATGGCATACGGAACCAGAGACAACCAGTTGTACTGATAACTCAGGAATTAGTGAAGGTGTTGCTTGATAATCTGGTTGATACGCTCCATGTATTCATTGGTATGTGGCTGGAAGGCAGATGAGAGGAGGAACTCAATCCTCAGAAGCCTTAGAAATTCCCACCAGAACCAGGAAACAAATGGAGAACTGTGGTCTGACATGATGCCTGTTGGTAATCCGTGGAGACGATGAAAGATCTTCTCCATGAAGAGAAGGCGGTAGGGATGATGTGGCAGGGGATGGAAGTGTCATCTTGGTTAGGAGCTCGACCATGATTAGAATTGTTATATGCCCCTGGGAACATGGCAGCTCCACAATTAAGTCGATGGATATGGAAGCCCATGCTGAGATGGAACGGGTATAGGCTGGAGAAGGCCGAGTCGTTCTGAGCATTGGCATTTGCTCTGTGCGCAAAGGTCTCAGGATCTTATATAGTTCTTGATTGAGGTGTGCAATTTCAGCCACCAGAAACTCCTTAGAGTTAGGTTCCAGGTCTTGAGGTGGCTGAACCATTCTGCAAGGGGCATGTGTGACATTCTGTACCTTTGGGGAGCATGCTGTAACACCCATATTCCTCATTTTTCATATAATCGTGATCTCGCACATAAGCATGCCTTGTAAGGTATCAGGAGAAAAAGGTTATGATCTGCTGAAAGACATTTCTCTATCCCAGAGGTGGGCAAACTATGGCCTACGGGCCACATGCAGCCTGTGGGACCGTTCTGCCTGGCCCCTGAGCTCCTGGCCTGGGAGGCTCACCCCTGGACCCTCACCCGCTGTTCCCCCTCCCCCACAGCTATGCCTCTGCGCAGGCAGCAGGCCTGCGAGCGTCTGCCGTGCCGAGTGGCATGGTAAGGGAGCAGCAGCACGCGGCAGTGGGAGGGTTGGGTTGGGGGTCGGGGGGCAGTTAGGGGACAGGGGGTGGTTAGGGGTGGGAGGTCCCAGGGGGAAATCAGAGGACAGGGAGCAGAGGACGATTGCATGGGGCAGAGGTTCTGGGGCGGTCAGGGGATGGGGAGCAAGGGGGGTTGGATAGGGTGTGGGAGTCCCGGGGGGCCTGTCAGGGGGCGGGGGTGTGGATAGGTCGGGGCTGTCAGGGGATAGGGAGCAGGGGGGGTTGGATAGGGGGTGGGATTCTGGGGGGTGATGGTTTGGGGCAGGGGTTCCCAGGAGAGTGCAGTCAGGGGACAAGGAGCAGGGGGGGTTGGATGCGTCAGGGGTTCTGAGGGGGACAGTCAGGGGGTGGGAAGTGGGAGGGGGCGAATGGGGCCGGGGGCCAGGCTGTTTAGGGGGCACAGCTTTCCCTACCCGGACCTCCAAAGTTTTGCACCCCAAGATGGCCCTCGGGCCAAAAAGTTTGCCCACCCTTGCCCTATCCATATATATGTATATACACATATGATACGTGTGTATCATTAATGCATATGAAGTTGAGAATTGTGTTGTATGATGGTCACTAAAGCATGCTATGAGTTCGGGAATCAGTCAGATATTAGCTCCCCAGGGGCAAGAGCAAAGAAAGTAACCAACGCCCGGACGGGGTGTTGAACAATCCATCAGCAGCCATTGTCCAGCAAGGGAGCTACAATGCAATGACTCAACTGCTTGAGGCCACAGCAGGGGAATAGCTCAACTTTGCTTGGAGAGACTCAGCAATGCCCTCCAGATATGCCTGGATTTGTGCTCCCCAGGCACATGGACTGAAAGTATAAAAAAGACAGAGTGGACACATACTGGTCCCTTCTTCTGCCCCCACCTATGCTGCAAGCAACCAAGACACTAGAAGAAAAGACTCCTACACAGGAGATTGGCCCAGGTTTAAGGAACAAACCTATATATTAAGGACTGCAGTGTCCAGGGAGGTGAGAAAAACTGCTTAATCTAGTTGCTGCCAGTCTAATAGGGTTGAGAGTTTAGACTGTGTGCTTATATTTTATTTTGGTAACCACTCTGACTTGTACTTTGACTTATAATCACTTAAAATCTATCTTTTATAATTAATAAATTTATTTGTTTGTTCTACCTGAAACTGTGTGTTTGGTTTGAAGCATGTCAGAGACTCCCCTTGGGATAACGAGCCTGGTACATATCAATTTCTTTGTTAAATTGACGAACTCATAAGCTTGCAGGGTCCAGTGGGCATAACAGGATGCTACAAGATGGAGGTTCCTAGGGTCATATCTGGGACCGGAGATATTGGCTAGTGTCATTCACTTGCAAGTAGCTGGGATCAGTTTACATGCCAGAGGCTGTGCATGAACAGCCCAGGAGTGGAGGGTAAGGCTGGCTGCCAGAGGGGAACATCACAGCATGTCATGGCATAACTTCAGAACCTGAAGCCGTGGCTGTCCCTCCAGGATGTAGATATGGCACATGTGTCAGAGAACACCATCTTGGAACCTGAACGTGGGGGCTGGTAAGGTGCCAGCTTTGTCTAGGGTCTGGTAGATCCAAACAGAGAAGGGGTCTTGAGCAACCAGGAACAAATTGACGCAATTCAACTCTTGTCTATTGTGCTGTTAATAAAACTGGATACCTTGAAAATTATGGAGGAAATCTTCCCACCAGGGACTAGGTAGTTGTCCTTACAGGACAGGTTGTTAGCCTTCCCGTTTCTTGTTCCCAGGTGATAGGTAAACTACAAAGTCAAAGCAAGTGAAGAAGAGGGACCAGTGGATCTGGTATTGGTTAAGGTGTCTGGCCATTTGAAGATACTCCAGGTTTTTATGATTTGTGAGAACCTGAATGGGGCACCTGGCTCCATCCAGTAGACTATGCCATTCCTCAAACACCACTTTGATGGCTAAGAATTCCTTGTCCCATATGTCATAATTCTTTTCTGATGACTCTAGCTTGCAAGAATGAAATGCATAGGGGTGAAGTCAACCATCAAGATCCACTGGCTAGGACAGTACTGTACCTCAGGCAAAACTGGCTGAATCTGCTTCGACTGTAAATGTGTTCGCAGGGTTGGATGGATCAGGATGTATGCTATGATGAACTTCTCCTTCAGTCGATCAGAATTGGCTTGGGCTTCTGAGGACCAGGTGTACCAGACTACCTTTCATAGAAATGCAGTCATAGGAACAACTAGGCTGGAAAACCCCTTAATGAACTGCCTATAGAAGTTAGCAAAGCCTAGGAAACATTGTACTCCATGGATGTCCTTTGGTGCAACTGTGTTGGATATGGCTGCCACATTGCAAGGGTCCATGGTTAGCATCTCGGGGGAGATAATGTACCCAAAGAATTCTATCTATCCCGGTCAAATTTGCGTTTTTTGGGCTTCCGATATAGATAGTGTTGGTAAAGTCTTTCTAAGATGGTGCATACCTGATGATCATGAAAAAGGTGAAGATATCATTAAGATAAATGACTACATATTGGTCAAGCTTGTCTCTGAAGATATTGTTTGAGGTACTGGAGTGTCGCTGGAGCCTTATGGCAACAAAAATTATGAAGGGTATGGAACAGCTTTCACAGGAAGAGAGATTTAAAAACACTGGGACTAGTCATCTCGGAAAAGAGATGAATAAGAGGAGATATGACAGAGGTCTATAAAATCATAAATGGAGTGGAGATAGCGAATAAGGAAATTTTATTTACCCCTTCACATAACACAAGAACTACTTCATAACACAATGCACAGTCAACCTGTGGAACTGGTCGCTGGGGATGCGGTGAAGGTCAAAACTGTAACTGCATTGAAAAAAGAATTAGATAAGTTCCTGGAGGATAGGTCTATCGATGGCTATTAGCCAAGATAGTTAAGAATGCAACCCTATTCTCTGGGTGTCCCTAGGCCTCTGACTGCCAGATGCTGGGACTGGATGATGGGATGGATCTCTTGATTGACTTGTTCTGTTTGTACCCTTTGAAACATCTGACATTGGCCACTGTCAGAAGACCAGATATTGGGCTAGATGGACCTTTGGTCTGACCCAGTATGGCCATTCTCATGTTCTTATGACCAAATATTCAAAGTGACTTTACTGGGTATGGTAGACAGTTTTCCACTCCTCTCCCTTTCTATGCCAGACCAAGTTATAAGCCTCATGAAGGTTCAGCTTAATGAAAATCTTGGTGGAGCAGAGTCTTTCGAAGAGTTCATTAGTGAGAGGGGAAAAAGTATTGATTTTTGCTTAGTAACCCTGTTGAATGCCTGGTAGTCAACAGTAGGCCTTAAAGATCCATCTTTTTTCTTAACAAATAAAATTGGATCTTCAGATAGAAGGTGGCTTTTCTTGGAGGGTAGTTGTAGAGAGCATCCTGTTCAGGCTCCGAAAGGGAATGGACACATCTGAAAGGAACTTCAGCTCTGGGCTGGAGATCAATGGGGAAGTCATAGCTGCAATGGGGTGGCAAGCTCACTGCATACTTTTTGTCACATGCATCAGCAAAGTCCGGGTATTTAAGAGATAGCAAAGAAGCAGTGGAAGGGGCCATGGAGGGTGCTGAGACTCCTTGTGGATTAACCTGCTCAGACTTGGAATCTCAGGGACGGCAAACCAAACTGTAGAGCGCTCCCAGTCTATGGTCCCCATGGTTGGGTTGGGGTTTCAGAGTCCACTGGTGCCTTCAGGTTGACCTCGGACATGGTGGGGTGGAATCGGTGAGTGTTGGGTTCTGCTTATTCATTGCCAAGGTATCAGCAGACAAGTACTGATGCTGGGTGCCAAAGAGAGGCTGCATATTCACATTCATGACTTGGGTCACCGAAGATCACAGCCATGGTTTGAATGAAGTTCTCAAGTTGGCCCAGGAGTGGGCTTGATTTCTTCAGGAGTGGGGATGCCCAGGCCAGAGCCACTCTAGTTAACAGACTGACAATCAGTGCTACCCTGGGTTGATCAGTGGGGAATGACTGTGCGTGCAGCAGAAATAGGAGCTGGCATTTAACCTCAAAATTTGTTGTGATTGCCATTAAACTTGTCACACAGGGGAACAGTTGGTTTGCAGGGAGCTGGGGTCAGAGAGGCACTGCCTACCCTTGCAGAACTACATTCTGTCTCTGCAGGGGGGCCACCTGGATTTGCAGAGTTAGTAAGGCACCCACTAACTCTAGCAGGGAAATATTGGCCTGGGAGGGAAAAGTTCTAGCTGCTGGCCAGACCTCTTTTTAGTGCTTGTTCCCTTTTTTTTTTTGTTGGGGCTGCTCAAACTGTCAGACTGGAATGTAGGTGCCCATGCCTCGTGGTTGGAGCAGGAGCCAAGAGCCAGGAATCCGAGCTGAGGGTCAGAATCAGAGTCAGAGGCCAGAGCCAAAGTCAGGTTGGGAAGCGGAGTTGAGGGTCTGAACGGTGCTACTTGGAGTGAGGTGAGGTAGAGGCAGGGCTGCGTCAGAGGTAGGTGTAGTGCTGGGACAAGGTAGGAGTGGGACTGGAACAAGGTGAGAGAGAGGCTGGGAACAATCAGGCACAGGAGCTATTACAGCTGTGGGTGAATGCTTTTGAGCAGCCAGTGAACTGCTTGCTGCTGCTGGGGTTAAGAGCAATCCTGGCTTAAAGCAATTTCTCAGTCCAATCAGGCAGGATGATCTGTCAGTCCCACGTGACATTCTCATAAGCAAACTAGGGAAATATGGTCTCGATGAAATTACTATAATATGAGTGCACAACTGGTTAAAAGACCGTATTCGGAGTTATCAGTGGTTCACTGACAAACTGCAAGGGTCAGTCCTGGGTCCAGTACTATATTTTCTTTAATGACTTGGATAATGTAGTGGAGGATGTGCTTGTAAAATTTGCAGATGACACCAAGCTGGGAGGCATTGCAAACACTTTGGAGGACAGGATTAGTATTCAAAATGACCTTGACAAATTGGAGAATTTGTATTCAACAAGATTAAATTCAATAAAGAGAAGTGCGAAGTACTTCATTTAGGAAGGAAAAATCAAAAGCACAATTACAAAATGGGGAATAACTGGCAAGGTGGTAGTACTGCTGAAAAGGATTGGGAAGTTATCGAGGATCGCAAATTGAATAGGAGTCAACAATATGATGCAGTTGCCAAAAAGGCTAATATCATTCTGGGGTGAATTAACAAAGTGTTTATATGTAACACATGGGAGGTAATTGTCCTGCTCTAGTCGGCACTGGTGACACTTCAGCTGGAGAACAGTGTCCAGATCTGGGCACCACACTTCAATTTGTCCATATTTTTCTTGGAGAGGGTCCAGAGGAGAACAACAAAAAAGATAGGTCAGGTTTTCTAAACCTTTTATGAAGAAAGTTTAAACATGCCCACTTTTTTTAGTCTTGAGAAAAGAAGACTGAGAGGGGACCTGATAATAGCCTTCAAATATCTTAAGGGCTGTTACAAGAAGATAGTTATCAATTGTTCTCCATATCCACTGAAAGTAAAAGACAAGAAATAATGGGCTCAATCTGCTGCAAGGGAGATTTAGGTTAGATATTAGGAAAGCTTCCTAACTATAAAGATAGTGCAGCTCTGGAATAGGCTTCCAAGGGAGATTTTTGGAATTCCCATCATAGGCTGTTTTAAAAACTGGTCGGACAAACACCTGAGACCAATGGTCTAGGTTTACTTGGTCCTGTCACAGGGCAGGAAGTTGGACTTGATGACTTCTTGAGGTCCCTTCCAGCCCTATATTTATGTGATTCTATGATGCAACCCAACTGTGTTCATTGGGCTGTCAGGAGACTGAGCAAGCACAGCTGCGGGACCTTATTCCTTGTCAGGGACACCAGGGAATGCCAGAGAGTTAGGCTGGAAGCAACTCAGCCACATGGACCAGAGCAGTATATAGGATTTAATAAGTTCCACTTGTTCAACCTAACCTGTATTCAGATTCTCTCTTTGTGAATAAAAATGTGGGTTCTCCATTACTGTGGTTAGGAGTATGGTACAAGAACTTAGATTCCACTGGGTCAGGCCCTGTCAAGGTTCCTCCCCCACTCTGAACTCTAGGGTACAGATGTGGGGACCTGCATGAAAAACCTCCTAAGCTTATCTTTACCAGCTTAGGTCAAAACTTCCCCAAGGTACAAAATATTACACCCGTTATCCTTGGAATGGCCGCTACCACCACCAAACTAATACTGGTTACTGGGGAAGAGCTGTTTGGACGCGTCTTTCCCCCCAAAATACTTCCCAAAACCTTGCACCCCACTTCCTGGACAAGGTTTGGTAAAAAGCCTCACCAATTTGCCTAGGTGACTACAGACCCAGACCCTTGGATCTTAAGAACAATGAACAATCCTCCCAACACTTGCACCCCCCCTTTCCTGGGAAATGTTGGATAAAAAGCCTCACCAATTTGCATAGGTGACCACAGACCCAAACCCTTGGATCTGAGAACAATGAAAAAGCATTCAGTTTCTTACAAGAAGACTTTTAATACAAATAGAAGTAAATAGAAATGAAGAAATCCCCCCTGTAAAATCAGGATGGTAGATATCTTACAGGGTAATTAGATTCAAAAACATAGAGAACCCCTCTAGGCAAAACCTTAAGTTACAAAAAAGATACACAGACAGAAATAGTTATTCTATTCAGCACAATTCTTTTCTCAGCCATTTAAAGAAATCATAATCTAACACATACCTAGCTAGATTACTTACTAAAAGTTCTAAGACTCCATTCCTGTTCTGTCCCTGGCCAAGACGACTACAGACAGACACAGACCCTTTGTTTCTCTCCCTCCTCCCAGCTTTTGAAAGTATCTTGTCTCCTCATTGGTCATTTTGGTCAGGTGCCAGCGAGGTTACCTTTAGCTTCTTAACCCTTTACAGGTGAGAGGAGCTTTCCCCTGGCCAGGAGGGATTTCAAAGGGGTTTACCCTTCCCTTTATATTTATGACACCCCCCCCCAAATCTCAGCTAGGGTGAAACACTGGCTGGGATTTCTTCCTGGAGCTCTAGGAAAACAGAGTTAATGAGACACATGCATCTCTAAATATACTACCAAGTACATAAAGACTAACAATATTTTCCACATCTCAAGGACGATTTTAACCAGTTGATTCTGGGAAACTTTCACGGGAGAGTGCATCAGCCACTTTGTTAGAAGCTCCTGAGATGTGTTGGATGTCGAAATCAAAATCTTGGAGAGCTAAACTCCACCGAAGAAGTTTTTTGTTAGTTTCCTTGACGGTGTGAAGCCACTTCAGTGCAGCATGGTCGGTTTGCAGGTGGAAACGCCGTCCCCAAACATATGGGCGTAGCTTTTCCAGAGCGTAGACAATGGCATAACATTCTTTTTCAGTGACTGACCAGTTGCTTTCCCTCTCAGACAGTTTTTTGCTGAGAAACAGTACAGGGTGGAATTCTTGATCAGGTCCTTTCTGCATTAAAACTGCTCCCACACCACGCTCGGATGCATCTGTGGTTACTAGGAACGGTTTGTCAAAGTCTGGGGCCCTTAGTACAGGGTCAGACATGAGTGTCGCTTTAAGCTTGTTAAAGGCCTTCTGACACTTTCCGGTCCACTGAACAGCATTTGGCTGTTTCTTTTTGGTTAGGTCTGTCAGTGGGGCAGCAATTTGGCTGTAGTGCGGTACAAATCGTCTGTAATAACCGGCCAAGCCTAAGAAGGATTGAACCTGTTTCTTTGACTTTGGGACAAGCCACTTTTGGATAGCATCCACTTTGGCCTGTAGGGGGCTGATAGTTCCTTGACCCACCTGGTGTCCAAGGTAAGTCACTCTGTTTAGGCCTATTTGACACTTCTTAGCCTTAACAGTTAGTCCTGCCTCCCTTATGCGCTCAAGGACTTTTTGTAGATGTTCCAGGTGGTCTGCCAGGTGGTCTGTCCGAAAATATGGCCACATCGTCAAGGTAGGCGACTGCATATTCTCCTAATCCCGCTAGGAGACCATCTACAAGTCTTTGGAAAGTGGCAGGTGCATTTCGCCGCCCGAAAGGGAGTACATTAAATTCATACAGCCCGAGATGTGTGATGAAGGCTGACCTTTCCTTGGCAGATTCATCTAGCGGTACCTGCCAGTACCCCTTGGTTAAGTCCAAGGTAGAGATGAACTGGGCCCGTCCCAGTTTCTCTAATAGTTCATCTGTGCGTGGCATGGGATAGTTGTCTGGGCGAGTTACAGCATTTAGCTTACGGTAGTCCACGCAAAAACATATTTCCCCATCTGGTTTGGGAACTAGAACCACTGGAGATGCCCATGCACTTTCAGAGGGGCGGATTACCCCCATCTGTAATATATCCTGGATCTCCCGTTCTATAGCAGTTTTAGCTTGAGGAGACACCCGGTAAGGTTGGACCCTAATTGGGTGAGCATTACCTGTGTCAATGGAGTGGTATGCCCGTTCAGTCAGTCCTGGGGTGGCTGAGAACGTTGGCGCGTAGCTAGTGCACAGCTCCTGGATCTGCTGTCGCTGCATACGCCCAAGGGTCATGGAGAGGTTCACCTCTTCCACACCACCAGCACATTTCCCTTCGTAGTAAACACCTTTGGGCCACTCAGCGTCGTCTCCTCCCTGGGCTGTAAACTGACAAACCTTTAATTCTCTGGAATAAAAGGGCTTTAGAGAATTAATATGGTACACCTTAGGCTTTCGGTTGGAGGTGGGGAATGCTATGAGATAATTAACAGCTCCCAGGCGCTCCTGGACCGTGAATGGCCCTTCCCACGATGCTTCCATTTTATGGGCCTGGAGCGCCTTTAAGACCATGACCTGGTCTCCTCCTTTGAAGGAACGCTCTCTGGCATGTTTATCATACCAGGCTTTTTGCTCTTTTTGAGCATCCTGTAAGTTTTCTCTAGCAAGGGCTAAAGAGGTTCGGAGGGTGTTTTGTAGGTTGGTTACAAAGTCCAGAATGTTAGTTCCTGGAGAAGGTGTAAATCCCTCCCATTGCTGCTTCACCAACTGCAATGGCCCCTTAACCTCACGGCCATATACAAGTTCAAATGGGGAAAACCCTAAACTGGGATGTGGTACAGCTCTGTAGGCAAAGAGCAACTGCTGCAATACTAGGTCCCAATCATTGGAGTGCTCATTTACGAATTTACGTATCATGGCCCCCAAAGTTCCATTAAACTTCTCCACCATGCCATTTGTTTGATGGTGGTAAGGAGTGGCAACCAAGTGATTTACCCCATGAGCTTCCCAAAGGTTTTTCATAGTTCCTGCCAGGAAATTAGTCCCTGCATCTGTGAGGATGTCGGAGGGCCAACCTACCCTGGCAAAAATGTCTGCTAGTGCCTGACACACACTTTTAGCCCTGGTGTTGCTTAGAGCTACTGCTTCCGGCCATCGGGTGGCAAAATCCATGAAAGTCAGTATGTACTGCTTTCCTCTGGGTGTCTTTTTCGGAAAAGGACCCAGAATATCCACAGCTACTCGCTGAAATGGAACTTCAATGATGGGGAGTGGCTGGAGAGGGGCTTTGACCTGGTCTTGGCGTTTTCCCACTCTTTGGCACACCTCACAAGACTGGACATAGGTAGAAACATCCTTGCCCATTCCCTCCCAGTGGAATGATCCCCCCAAACGGTCTTTGGTCCTGTTCACCCCAGCATGGCCACTAGGGTGATCGTGGGCTAAGCTCAAGAGCTTGGCCCGGTATTTAGTTGGAACTACCAACTGTCTCTGAGGATGCCAGTCTTCCTGGTGTCCACCAGAAAGAGTTTCCTTGTATAAAAGTCCTCTTTCTATAACAAACCTGGATCGATTAGAAGAGCTGAGAGGCGGTGGGTTGCTCCGTGCCGCCGTCCAAGCTCTCTGGAGGCTTTCATCTGCTTCCTGTTCGGTCTGGAACTGTTCCCTTGATGCTGGAGACATCAGTTCCTCATGGGATTGGGGACCTAGGCTTGGTCCCTCTGGAAGCGATATAGGGGATGGAGCTGTTTCTGTTGACTGTGAACCGCTCTCCGCTGGTGCACTATGTTGGGATTCAGGCTCCGGCTGAGCCTCTTGGGTCGGGTTATCGGCTGCTGCCAGTTCAGGTTCGGTGGGGCCCTCTGGTGTTGAGGTTGCAAGTACTGGATTCAGTGCTGACACGGGGTCTGGTGTTGGTTGTTCGGCTGGTTCCGGTTCTGGGACTGGTTCCGTCTGGGTCTCTGGGACTGGATCCACTACTGCTGTTGCAGACAGTGGCCTGGGGTCCAGGTCCATCACCTCTGACTGGGTCCTGATAGAAGTTTCCGGAACAGAGCTAGGCCTCACGGCTTGTTTAGCCTGGCTGCGGGTGACCATTCCCACCCTCTTGGCCTGCTTCACATGATTGGCCAAGTCTTCCCCCAACAGCATGGGGATGGGATAATCATCATAGACTGCAAAAGTCCACATTCCTGACCAGCCCTTGTACTGGACAGGCAACTTGGCTGTAGGCAAATTGAAAGAGTTGGATTTGAAGGGTTGAATCGTCACTTGGATCTCTGGGTTGATTAAATTGGGGTCCACTAAGGAAGCATGGATAGCTGACACTTGTGCTCCGGTGTCCCTCCACGCGGTGACCTTCTTCCCGCCCACACTCACAGTTTCCCTCCGCTCCAAGGGTATCTGGGAGGTATCTGGGCCTGTGGACCTCTGGTGTGATTCCGGTGCAATGAACTGTAATCTGTTGGGGTTCTTGGGGCAGTTGGCCTTTACATGCCCCAGCTCGTTACACTTAAAACATCGTCCAGCTGACGGGTCACTGGGGCGAGGAGGGTTGCTGGAGAATGGGGTGGTGGGACGATAAGGGGTCTGGAGGGTTCTTTGGGAGGTAGGTGGGGCTTTGGGCGGCCCCCGGTAATAGGGTGTGGTCTGGGGTGGTCCCTTCTGGTCTCCGCTCCAACTGCGACCAGTTTTCTTCTTCTCTGCCACCTCCACCCATCTGGCTCCAATCTCTCCTGCCTCAATTACAGTTTTGGGTTTCCCATCTAGGATGTATCTTTCTATTTCCTCAGGAACACCCTCTGAGAATTGTTCCATTTGCATTAGGAAGGGCAAATTTACTGGAGATTCAACACTTGCTCCTGATATCCAGGCATCCCAATGTTTCACAATGTGGTAGGCATGTCGGGTAAATGACATGTTTGGTTTCCACCTTAGGGCTCTGAACCTCCGACGAGACTGCTCGGGTGTTATCCCCATTCTGACTCTCGCCTTGGATTTAAACAGTTCATCCTTGTTCATGTGTTCTTTAGGCATTTCAGCTGCCACCTCAGCTAAGGGTCCACTGAGCTGCGGCCTCAGCTCTACCATGTATTGGTCAGTAGAGATGTTGTACCCAAGGCAGGCCCTTTCGAAGTTTTCTAAGAAGGCCTCAGTATCATCACCTGCCTTGTAGGTGGGGAACTTTCTGGGATGGGAAGTGGTACCTGGAGAAGGATTGCTAGGGTTTGTTGGTATATTCTGCTGGGCCTTTATCCTCTCCATCTCCTCCACATGCTTCCTCTCTTTTTCCTTCTCCTCCTCCACATGCTTCCTCTCTTTTTCCCTCTCCTCCTCCACATGCTTCCTTGCCTCCATTTCCCTCTTGTGGGCAGCCTCTTGGTGTTGTTCTGCCTCCCTTTCTTGTTCCTTCTTCAGCTGCATGAGTTCTATCTGTCTTTCATGTTCCCTTTGTCTTTCCTCAGCCTGAAATTTGGCTAATTCGAGCTGTAGTCGAGCCGTGGATTTTGCCATTCTAACCTCTCTGTTTTTACTAACTTTACACCCGAGGTTTAGAAATAAACAAACAAAACTTGGCTGTAAAATTTTGCTGTGCTGCAATAGAATACCTATTCTCTGATAGTGATTGTCAGCCTACAGAAAAAGACAATTCCCTTGTCTCTGCTCTGGACCCAAATTAAAGCAAAAAACCTCCAACTGCTTGGAAACCTGCTTACCCAGCCCAAAGAAAAAGCAAATGGGTAGAACACACCCCCCCTATTTACTTTTAGGAAGAAAAAAAAAAAAACCTCTGGGTTGGAAGACTGTGAATTTCCCTGCAGGAGTTAAGTACCCTGCCTCCAGGCAAAGAAAACCTGCAATTCACAAGATAATCCCCTTTTGTCTCTGCTTGGCCACAAAGCAGAGAGAAACCAAGCTGCTTTCAGTTTCAAAGCTGCTTTCTGGACTTTCTTTCCAAAGAAAAAAAAATTTCCTTTTTAAAATCTGTATTTCTAGTTCAAAAAATCTCAACTGGATCTCAAATGATTTCAGGTTAATCCCACCACTGTGCCACCATGTCAAGGTTCCTCCCCCACTCTGAACTCTAGGGTACAGATGTGGGGACCTGCATGAAAAACCTCCTAAGCTTATCTTTACCAGCTTAGGTCAAAACTTCCCCAAGGTACAAAATATTACACCCGTTATCCTTGGAATGGCCGCTACCACCACCAAACTAATACTGGTTACTGGGGAAGAGCTGTTTGGACGCGTCTTTCCCCCCAAAATACTTCCCAAAACCTTGCACCCCACTTCCTGGACAAGGTTTGGTAAAAAGCCTCACCAATTTGCCTAGGTGACTACAGACCCAGACCCTTGGATCTTAAGAACAATGAACAATCCTCCCAACACTTGCACCCCCCCTTTCCTGGGAAATGTTGGATAAAAAGCCTCACCAATTTGCATAGGTGACCACAGACCCAAACCCTTGGATCTGAGAACAATGAAAAAGCATTCAGTTTCTTACAAGAAGACTTTTAATACAAATAGAAGTAAATAGAAATGAAGAAATCCCCCCTGTAAAATCAGGATGGTAGATATCTTACAGGGTAATTAGATTCAAAAACATAGAGAACCCCTCTAGGCAAAACCTTAAGTTACAAAAAAGATACACAGACAGAAATAGTTATTCTATTCAGCACAATTCTTTTCTCAGCCATTTAAAGAAATCATAATCTAACACATACCTAGCTAGATTACTTACTAAAAGTTCTAAGCCTCCATTCCTGTTCTGTCCCTGGCCAAGACGACTACAGACAGACACAGACCCTTTGTTTCTCTCCCTCCTCCCAGCTTTTGAAAGTATCTTGTCTCCTCATTGGTCATTTTGGTCAGGTGCCAGCGAGGTTACCTTTAGCTTCTTAACCCTTTACAGGTGAGAGGAGCTTTCCCCTGGCCAGGAGGGATTTCAAAGGGGTTTACCCTTCCCTTTATATTTATGACAGGCCCTCTCCACAGCTACAGAGCAGAAAGCAAGGTCAGGCCCTATGAAAAGACTGAATAATCTATTATATAGTGGTTGCCAAAAATAACTACTTAAAAAGTTGATATCACTGTACTGTGGTATTTCATTATAGGGTTAGGCTAGGACAAGAGCGCAACTACTGGGAAAAGTCGATTATTGTGAAAAGGTGGATGTTGGGAGGGAGTCAGTTAAAGCGGCCTCGAAGCTCCAGACAGCAGTTCTGAGGGGGAAAAGTAAGACAGACACAAAAACCCTGCCTCGACTAAAGAATGCTGGCATTCCTAGTACTAGTTCAGGCATCTGGCAAGCTTGTGAGATATTTTATATCCACAAATCAACTTTCCTACTATCCATCTGAATTGGAGAAGCTCCAGAGAAGCCTTGCAAATGTGCCTGCCTGCCAGTTTAATTCAAACTGTTGCTCAGCTGTTGCTGATGGGAGGAGGCTCAGATTGAAGCCGCACTCATCCAATTGTTCCTCCTAGTTCTGTGTCTCAGTGCTTGTGGCCAACCTTCAGATAAAGCTTTGTCATCTCTGAGTACTGACTCTATTACCGATCAAATCCCTCCCTCGCCAGAAGCATCTTGTGACTCTGCTCTTTCCATGCGGATGTGAGAGGGGTTGAGAAGGTGACTCCCTTCTAAGGGGGATGGAGGCATACGACTGCAGGCCTGAACTGGGAGGTGGGCTGTCTGCCAGGGGCCCGTATGGAAGACATTATGGAAGGATTGCCTGGGGATCATCCAACCCTCTGATTACTACCTCATGCTGCTCATCCATGTGGGCACTAATGATACTGCAACATATAACCCTGAGCAGATCAGAAGTGATGAGAGGGCTTGTAGTGAGGGTGAAAGAGTTGGGGGTACAGGTGGTGTTCTCATTGAGCCTTCAGGTCAAGGATAGGGGCCCAGGAAGATATGGAGACATCCTGGAGGTAAATACATGGCTGCATGGATGCTGTCACCAGGAGGGCTTCAGGTGCCTTGACCATGGGATCCTGTTCCATGAAGGACTGCTGACCATAGATGGGGTCCACTTGTCAAGTAAGGGGAAGAGTGTCTTCTGATACAGACTGGCTAACCTAGTGAGGCTGGCTTCAGACTAGATTTGACAGAAGAAGGAGACAAAAGCCCACAGGTAAGTCCAAAACACATTGACCTGGGTGAAGGGCTGGAGTCTGGGGGGAACATGGGCAATCACAGTATGGACAAAGGAGAGACGAGGGAATATAGAGGGGAAATCTAATAAACATCTTAGATGTCTGTATACTAATGTGAGAAGTATGGGGAATTAACAGGAGGAACTAGAAATACTAGTGAGTAATCACAATTACAACATAATTGGTATCACAGAAACTTGGTGGGATAATTCACATGACTGGAGCATTGGTATACAGCTTGTTCCGGAAGGACAGGCAGGGGAAAAAAGGGAGGAGGTGTTGACTGGTATATTGAAGAGGTGTATACTTGCCTTGAGATTGAGATAAGTGTTGAAAATCTCTGGGTAAGGATAAAAGGGGTAAAAAACAAGGGAGATGTCATGGTAGGTGCCTATTATAGATCACCTAACCAGGAAGATGATGTGGATGGGGCTTTTTAAAAATAACCAAGAAAATTATGTAAAACACAGGAGTTGGTGGTGTTGGGTGACTGCAACTATCCAGACACCTGTTCAAAAAATAATATAGCAGGGCACAGATTATTCAGATAAGATCTTGGAATGCATTGGAGACCACTTTTTATTTCAGAAGGTGAAGAAAGAGATTAGGGAAGAGGCTGTTCTAGATTTGATTCTGACAAACAGGCAGGAACTAGTTGAGAATTTGAAGGTAGAAGGCAGCTTGGGTGAAAGTGATCATGAAGTAAGAGTTCATGTTTTCTGGGATTGGTAGAAGGGAAAAGAGCATAATAAAGACAATGGACTTCAAAAAGGTAGGCTTCAGCAAACTCAGAGAACTGATAGGTAAGATTCTGTGAGAAGCAAGTTTAAGGGAAAAAGAGTTCAAGAGCTGGCAGTATTTTGAAGAGACATTGTTCAGGGCACAAGAGCAAACTATCCCAATGTGTAGGAAGGATAGGAAATATGGTAAGAGCTACCCTGGCTTAAATAGGAGATCTCCAATGATCTGAAACTCTCAAATAGAGCCATATAAAAATTGGAAACTAGGTCTGATTACAAAAGATGCATCTAAAAGTACAACCATGTAGAGACAAAATTGGGAAGGTTAAAGCAAAAACAAGACTAACCAAGCTACGGCTCTAAAGGGTACCAAAAAGCATTTTACAAATATATGAGAAGCAAGAGGACAGGGTAAACCCATTACTCAATGAGGAGGGAAAGACTATAACAGAAAAAGCAGCAATGGCTGAAGCATTAAATGCTCTTTTAGTTTCAGCTTTCACCAAAAAAGTTAGGAGTCATTGGATAACTAACATAGTGATCAGAATAAATGGGTTAGAAGCTAAGGCTAAAAAGGAAAAAGAACAAGTTTAAGAATTATTTAGACAAGTTAAGTATTCTATCACGCCCTGCGGACTTGAAGACATTTAGGGAACTGGCTGAAGAGATCTCTAAGCCATTAGTGATTATCTTTGAGAACTCATGGAGGATGGGGAGATACCTGAAGACTGGAAAAAGTCAAACATATAGTACCTTTGTATACAAAGGGGAATTAAAAACAACTCGGGGAATTGTAGACCAGTCAGCTTAACTTTGGTATTTGGACAGATAATGGAGCAAATAATCAAACACTCAATGTATAAGCCTCTAGAAGAAAGTAACAGTCAACATGGATTTGTCAAAAACAATTTATGTCAAACCAACCCAATAGCCTTTTTTGACAGGGTAACAAGCCTTGTGAATAGGAGGGAAGCAGTAGATGTGATTATTCTTGACTTTAGGAAAGCTTTTGATACTGTCTCACACGACCTCATAAACGACCTAGAGAAATATAGCTTAGATGAACCTGTTAATTTGTGAATTTGTGGGGGGGGTGGAGGGTGAGAAAACCTGGATTTGTGCTGGAAATGGCCCACCTGTTGATCACTTTAGATAAGCTATTACCAGCAGGACAGTGGGGTGGGAGGAGGTATTGTTTCATATTCTCTGTGTGTATATAAAGTCTGCTGCAGTTTCCACGGTACACATCTGATGAAGTGAGCTGTGGCTCACGAAAGCTCATGCTCAAATAAATTGGTTAGTCTCTAAGGTGCCACAAGTACTCCTTTTCTTTTTGCGAATACAGACTAACACGGCTGTTCCTCTGAAACCTGTTAAAGGTGGGTGCACAACTGGGTGGAAAACCGTACTCAGAGAGGAGTTATCAATGGTTCAGAATCAAGCTGGAAGGGCTATCGAGTGGAGTCCTGTAGGGTCCGGTTTTATTCAGTATCTTTGCAAATGATTTGGATGATGGCATAAAGAATACACTTATAAAGTCTGTGAATGATAACAAGCTGGGAGGGGTTGCAAATGCTCTGGATGATAGGATTAGAATTCAAAATCATCTTGACACATTGGAGTGTGATGAAGCAGAGAAACTACATACCAGCACAGAAGGGGTTAAAGAGAGCCATTGGGCCCAGCTAACCCCACCCTGTTATACCTGCAGCCAATGCCAGGCCTGGAGGAGAGAGAAAAGAAGGGAGCCTGACTCAGTTGTGGCTGACTGATGAAAAGGCAGGAGGTAGCTGCCTCTCTACATGAGGGAAAGGACCACTAGCCTGCCAGCCAAGGCAGCCACCAGGAAACAAGCACCATCTTCCTGGCCAGAGGAGACTGAGGAAGAGGCCGAAGAGCACCCAGCCTATGACAGAATGGGGTGACCAAAGCATGGAGATCTTGTGGGGTTCTGACCCCTCAAAACTTACAGCTGCCCCATGGAGGAACCTGGGACCTCAACAGGAAGCTACCCATGGCCCACAAGGGGGCACTAGAGACAAACCACCACTACAACTTGGACCGGGGTGGGCAAACTTTTTGGCTCAAAGGCCACATCGGATTGCAAAACTGTCTGGGAGGCCGGATAGAGAAGGATGTGCCTCCCCAAACAGCCTGGCCCTTGCCCCCTATCCGCCCCCTGCCTGCCCCCATCAGAACTCCTTACCCATCCAACCCCCCTGGCCCCCCACCAGAACCTCTGCCCTATCCAACCTCCCCTGTTCCCTGACTGCCCCCTGGGACTCTCTGCCCCTTATCCAACCCTCTGGCCCCCTTATCATGCTAGTCAGAGGGGCTGCGGGGGAGGGGAGACAGCGGGGGAGTGGCCAGGGCTAGCCTCCCTGGCCGGGAGCTCAGGGGCCTGACAGGACGGTCCCGCAGGCCGTAGTTTGCCCACCTCTGACTTGGACTGTAGGGGCCAGTCCCCAAACTGAAGGGACAATAGCCCAGGAAGTAGCCCAGAGCAGTGGACATAGACTCCCTGCTGGGAGCTCCTCTGCTCAGGGGTTGACTTACTCAGGGCGCTGGGCTGGGACCTGTGGAGTGGGAGGGTCTGAGTCCCTCTAATTCCCCCCCAGCCTTAAAGCTCAAGGCACCTTGACCAAATAGGGGGCCAAAAACCAAGTGCTCCAACCACTAGGCCGCCCGGCCTTCTAAGGTCCCTGTTACATGGTGAATTGGTCAGAATTAAATAGGATGAAATTCAATAAGGAGAAATGCAAAGTACTTAGGAATGAATAATCAATAGCACAAATACAAAGGCCATTACAGAAGCAGAGTGGCTAGATTCCTTCTTCCCCAGGCCCAGAGATATTCCCCAGCACACCGCCTGGCTGTTCATATTGTGCATTGAAGCCAGGATGTAGGTTTTACGTTGTCTGTCTGAAGATTTGGATGGCAGTACTGCATCAGTTTATCACAGTCACAAGGGGTAGAAAACCCCCTGTTGTTACGCGACAGATTAAATTCTGCAGAATTTGATGGATCGAGCCCCCTGCACTACCCCACTGTTGAAAGTTCTCTGAGCCCCATTCATTAGTGAATTTACCACACTCTGGTGCATATTAAACTTTATCTCTGTTTATAAATCAGTCAGCTCTTTATAGTGTTTTGTAGTCTGTGGGGGGAAAGATGAGAGAGCTGGCAAGAAACCAGCTGAAATCCATACTATTAACATGTGTGGCCTCAGGGTTGTGTAGAATAAATGGCTGAACCTGCTCCAGTACAAGAGGACATGAAGTTTTGTGGATTGTTTCCTTATACAGATTACACCAGGAGGTGCAAATACAAAGTATATGTCAGCATTAAATTAAACTAGATGTTTAATTAAATATCAGCATAACATCACTTAGTAGCTGCGTGATAGGATATATATAGGTATCAGTTTTGTAGGATAAAATCTGTCCTTGGGATTCAATTTACCTTTCTTTGGGGAAAATAATTTTTTGTTGCACTGAGTCCAAAAAGTAAATTCAATCCCAAATAGAGATTTTTATCCTACAAATTATGTATAATAAAATCTACTATCTTCGTGCTTCTACATTCAACATTTTAAAATATTTCACTTGGATATATATATACTGATTCTTGGAATTCAGTATGTGCAAGGAGATAGACGCATGGATTTTAGGGCCTATCTAGTCTGACCTCCTGCACATCCCAGGGCACAGACCCTCCCCACTACCCCCTTTCCCCCCCTCCTATAATAGACCCATCACTTCTGGCTGAGTTACTGAAGTCCTCAAATCATGACTTAAAGACTTTTAAGTTACAGAGAATCCACAGTTTACTCTAGTTTAAACCAGTAAATGACCTGTGCCCCATGCTGCAGAGAAGGGAGAAACCCCCCAGAGTCTCTGCCAACCTGACCTAGGGAAAAATTCCTTCCTAATCCCAAATATGGAGCTATTTATATATAACATAAAATCTACAAAACTGCATGTTGTGTTATGTTAAAACAGGTATATAACCCTAAATCACCCTTTGGGGAATACATGTTACTAATAAAGATTTTGCAATCTTCTTCCCAGTGCTGAAAACGAGTAGGATGGCTGGGTGTGGAGGATCTCCGCAAGCTTACGGCCGGCGAGGAAGTCTCTGTAGGCTTGTGGTGCAGTACTGCTGTTCTGAGGAGATTGGTTTAGGGCACTGTTCAGACCTAATGCCTCTCTAATAGGCAGAAGGATTGGCAGTCCACATAGCAGTAGACTTATAGCAGTAGGGCCAGTCTCCCTAAATGCAGTGGAAAAAGGAGCTCAGTTTTACAGGGGGTCCCTTGATAGGGGCTGTGGCCTTCTGAAAACATACACTCCACCACTCTGTTTGCTCAGAAGATCCTTGTTATCCAAAGCAAAAAGAACGATATGTCCCTAAGTGTGTATTAGAGAGGAACATGCCTGGAACACTGGAGCCAAACCCCTTCCAGCTTTGGAGTTCAGATCTGAATCGGAATCCCAAATTTGCAGCTCAGGCCATTTTTCATGTCCATCGTGAGAGAGTTTAAGGCAGATTCTGCCCATTAACAGTAATTGCTTCAATGCACAGGAACAACAGTTTATCTTGTTACTCATATTGTTAACTGGCAACTGTCTCTGAAAATCTGTTTCAAAAATAACCTTTACTTTAAAAAAAAATGGTGACCTCAATTTCAGTTTAAAATTAAATGATTTCAGTAGGTCTTTACCTGGTTTGCTAACTTCTCATTTTCCTCCTCAATGAAATAATATCCGTTCCTTCATACTTCTCCCAAAATCGCAATTTCAGTATCAGATTTATGGGTTGCTTGGATACATGTGCTGGCAGACTTTGTTGTCAATCTAACAGGTATCAGAGTGGTAGCCGTGTTAGTCTGTATCAGCAAAAAGAACGAGGAGGACTTGTGGCACCTTAGAGACTAACAAATTTATTTGAGCATAAGCTTTCGTGGGCTAAAACCAGCAACCACACCCCACATAACAAAAACACTAACCCAGGAACCTATCCTTGCAACAAAGCCCATTGCCAACTCTGTCCCCATATCTATTCAGCGGACACCATCATAGGACCTAATCACACCAGCCACACTATCAGAGGCTCATTCACCTGCACATCTACCAATGTGATATATGCCATCATGTGCCAGCAGTGCCCCTCTGCCATGTACATTGGCCAAACCAGACAGTCTCTACGTAAAAGAATAAATGAACACAAATCAGACGTCAAGAATTATAACATTCAAAAACCAGTCGGAGAACACTTCAATCTCCTTGGTCACTCTATTACAGACCTAAAAGTTGCATTATAACAACAACAAAACTTCAAAAACATACTCCAATGAGAAACTGCTGAATTGGAATTAATTTGCAAACTGGACACCATTAAATTTGGCTTGAATAAGTGAATGGGTCACTACACAAAGTAAAGCTATTTCCCCATGCTTATTTTTCCCCCTTACTGTTACTCACACCTTCTTGTCAACTGTTGGAAATGGGCCATCCTGGTTATCACTACAAAAGGTGGCTTTTTTGTTTGTTTTTTCCCTGCTGATAGTAGCTCACCTTAACTGATCACTCTCATTATAATGGGTATGGCAACACCCATTTTTTCATGGTGTGTGTGTTTGTGTGTGTAATCTTTCTACTGTATTTTCCACTGCATGCATCCTATGAAGTGGGTTTTAGCCCACGAAAGCTTATGCTCACATAAATTTGTTAGTCTCTAAGGTGCCATAAGTATTTCTCGTTCTTTTTGTCAATCTAATAGTCACTAGGTTACAAGTTCAAATGATGGCAGTGGTGGGCTGACTAGATTTAGCACAATTCCAATAAGACATTTCCATTATTTTTAATGTAACAAAATCTAGTGCAATTAAAAATGTGAAATCAAGTGTATAATCTACTTGTTAGATCACCTAATAGTTTAATGCCTTCATTATATATCGGTACAAATTAGTTATGTATGATGTCAACCTTCTTTGAATTAATAGTTGTGTCCACACAGTTTGCCAGTCTGTAACTCCTCTCCCCATGTATCATGATTGCCTCTCACATCAATTCTCTATATAGCACAGTGGATTTCCATCCTCTACTTTTGACATACAGATCAATCCATTTTATTTCGATGAGAGGTATTGTATTAATTTAAATGGAATAAATAGGCTAAAGGTATTAACATAACCCAATCACTGTCTAACATTAACAGTGTTAAACAAGATCCGGGACGTGAAATACAGAGACCTCAGCCTGCTTAGCACCACAGCAAATGCACCTTTAAAAATCCTTTGCACCTTTTATTAAAGATACAGAAAAAAGGAAACCCAGTTAAAGCATTTGAGAAGTAAAGTATTGAATAAGGCTTTCATTTTAACAACGTCCCTTGATCTCTTTTTTTTTAGCTGTAGACAGCTTCTAGGTGGAAAAAACCCATGTTATTTGACAGTCTTTTAGATGGTATCAAAGATGGTAACAATTGTCCTTTTGGGGAGAAGAGAAAAAGTTAGTTTGAGATGGGCTGGAGATGCTGCTGCTGCTGTTAAAGTCCAGCCTAAGAAGGACCAGCCACTTGTTTGACAGCCTCTGGGATGATATCAAAAATGTAATAACTGTCATCCCAGGTGATGTTTGGGATTCAGCTGGAGCAGGTACATGTGCCTGTGTCATCTGGGTCCATCTCTTTCTGGTCAGGACACCTCTTAGGTTCAGGATATTGAAGGTCTGGGGTCTCAGGAAGTGGTGGGGGTGGCAGCCATGATAGTGAAGCTTACTCTAGTAGCTTCTGTCTAATCTTTCTTTCTTTCTTTCTTGTTGTTGTTTGTTTGTTTGTTTGTTCATTCTTTTGTTCTTTCTTTCCCCACAAAATCTTTCTTTTAAGAACCCCAAAAGGGAGTGATGAGTGTTTTGTGCACCAATTAGGCCTAATATCAAACATACCAATTTTGGCTTATTAACTATTGGCTCCCTATCTTCTGTTTTTTAACCAGCATAATTTCTACTCAGTCCTTGAATCATATCAACTTCACCTTTCTATTTAGACTAGTTCAGTTACTCTGTCTCTATTTCATAAGTTTTCCCAGCAACATTGTTGTTAGAGATTATTATAACACCTTATGAACCTTTACATGCTTTTTACAGGTCAGCTCACAACTGGGGTAAATTTGTAGGACTAATTGTCACAACAGAGGCCATTAAAGAGGCTTTCAATCACAAAGCTCCAGTCTCTATTTGCCTGTACAGCATATAGTCCTTTTCCCATATCATAGAGCAGGTCTACAACAAGAGCCTGATTTATGGCATGTTTCTGTTTCCATTAGTGCTATGGTTATTCTGCCCTGTATATAGAGACCCTCTCTCACTTGCACTTTTCTCTTTAGAAATATGACCGAAAACTTTCATTCTATATCAAGTACTCCAGAGGACTAGTTAGAGCAGTTTACAGTCTCTTCTCTGGCTAACTAACCAGCTTCTCTTGAATGGTGAAATATGGGAGATGGTGCAGAAAAGATCCACAAAAATTATTTGTGGGATGGAGAAAATGCCTAACTGAAAGAGACTTAAAAGAATGCTATCAGTTTAGTTTATTAAGAAGAAAGTTTAGAGGTGACTTGATTGCAGTGTATAAGTATCTTCATAGGGAGAAAATACCAGATAATTAAGGGTTCTTTAAGCTAGCAGAGAGAGGCTGAACAAGAACCAAAGCAGAAAGCTGAAGCCAGACCAATTCAAATTAGAAATGAGGAATAATTTTATAACAATGAGGGTGGTTATCCTGAGGACAAACTACCAAGGGAGATAGTGAATTCTCCATTTTTTTTTTTTTTGGTCTTCACATCAAGAGTGGATGTGTTTCTGGAAGACATAGTTTAGCCAAACACAAATTGCTGGGCTCAATAAAAGGGTAACTGGGGGAAATTTAATGACCTGTGATATACAGGAGGTCAGATTAGATGATCTAATGGTCCCTTCAAGCCGTAAGCTTTATGAATCTATGAAATAAGCATTTTTATTGAGTATATCATATTTTCATTAGCTTATTAAACATCAGTATTGTTTCTTATATGTGATGAACTCAAAAGACCTTGCACACTCTGGTTATGAATGGTCAAATCTGGTCCTGTGTTAAATTCTATATGCTGTCACTACCAGGTTCCTTCAACTCTGTTTAGTGGGTTTAACACTTTTCCTAGGCTCTTTAAACTCTGGAAAGTTTTTATAGAAAAGGAAAATCTCAGGTCATTGGTGCTTTACATCTACAAATGAGCTGACTTTGAATGGTTATACTTTTGCTAGTCTTTGAGTTATATTAGTATTAACACTTCTGCGACTGATTTGAATTCCAGTTCCTTTCAGATATTAAATTTTGCTTCTTTTAGACTTTGGTTTAAGTTTAAAAAGTCACATTACAGCGCAAAGGCCATGATCCGAACCACACTGAAGTCAACTAAAAGACTCTTATTGACTTGAGTGGACTTTTGATAGGGCCTGAAAGCATTATTTAAAGTGGAATGCATAACTTTGTTACTTACCAAGAGGGTTGAAGATAGTTCTCTACAAGAACAGATAAAAACATCTTTAATTATTTTAAAATCTCATTCTTCTTCCCCTTTTGGAAAGAGTGTATTTGATAATTACAATCTGTATTAATCTGTGCTAATTTCTCCCATTTCTAATAGCATTTTGGACATAGAGAGATAATTAAAAGCCTACCATAAACCCATATTTTAGAAGGTTTGAAAGGCAACATCACAAAAACGTATTACTCTTTTCTACATCTTAGCAATTAATATCTGTTTAAAGTATTGGCTTGGTTATTTTTAAGTTATAGGAGTGCAAAATTACCCTAATTCTTCAGAAAGTGCCTAAAAGGAACAGGTTTTCCCTCAATCGAGTATGCAATAATAGCTGAGGGAAAATAATTTAGTTTATCATATGGTAAAACAATAATAATGTATTATTTTTTACTTAATCATTAAAATGTATATTTCAATAGCATTCAAAGGTCCCAGTCAGGGGCAGTGTTCCTAATGTATTGCACTCTACAAATATAGAGCTCAATTCTGCACTAATGATGATAATGGGAGTGCTCCTGTCTATTGGAATGGGTGCAAAACCAGCTCACAGCAGAGTGTCTCTGCTCCAAGTAGCTTACAATAAAAGGGGCAGCTTGTGAATTCCTGTCTCACCCTGGTGAGAATTTACTCATGCAAGTAGTTTCAATGGCATTACTTGTATTTTTAAGTGCTTACCCAGGAATAAATGCTGTACAATCTGGCCCGGACTCTAAAATTATGAAGGAGATAAAACGTTCAGAACTTACTCATTCCACAGTTGGTTTCCTAAAATCAGAGTTCAGTACCAATGCCAACCAAGGTATGGGTAATACCTTGGACAGACTTTGTAGCTATTGCTCACATTTATCCTATCCACTTGATGTTGTGAGTTTACTACAGTTTGATCCTGCCTACAGGCCTATTACAAAGTTCTGCACTTTTTGGTGTATTTAATCCACTAGTTTAATTAAAGCTTGTGTCAGTTTTCCGTAAGTTTTTAGTTTGTTTCACAGCACGTTTCACTGTGTTTGAAAAAGCCTGTGGTCTAAGCCCACATCCATTTTATCTTGGCAAACAGAAATGGATTTTTATCTCGCTCAGTCAATTACAGCTGCAATAAAAGCTAGTTCCTAAGATTACATCAAAAAGTCCCTCTTGTCCTGGCATAAAGCAGTGTTACATCAGGATGTGATTTCCCCCCCACCCCCTTTCTGTGATTAAGGACTGATAAAAATGTTGTTGTTATAAAGGACTTCACATTTATTCCACTACACACCAAAAGCTATGTTAAAGAACATCATTAGTAAGGTTGCAAAGTCCATCACTCAGAAGTTAGGAAATGCCAGTATTAAGGTTGCTTGTACAACCTTAATTTGGCGTGTGTGTGTGTGTGCATTCTGATACAGTCTTTAATGACTAGTTCCGAGTCCTAGTCTCTGTGTCCCGCCAGTCCCAGTTTGCTCCTTTTCCTCCAGTTCGTTGTCAGAGCTCAGTTTCTGCCCAGCCCCTACTCCCAGTCTCCTTGCTGAATCCATCTCAGTCTCCCATTGTAAACATCCATTCATGCTTTTATGTCCTCACACCAATTTCAGTCTCACCAGACTCCTTGTCCCAATCTACTCCTTTTCCTCCATCTGTCCCTGGGTAGGGTTGCCAACCCTCCCGGTTTTGCTGGCAATCTACCGGAATCACATGCTATCTCCCAGAGGCTACTGCAGCCAGACCAGGAGATTTTTGGCACCGACAGTCTGGCGGCACAGCGGGGAGAGCCAGCACATCTCTCTGGATCCTAGGGGGGCACAGGGGGTCTCTGCGCTGCCCCCGCCCCAAGTGCTGACTCCGCAGCTCCCATTGGCCGGGAAGTGTGGCCAATGGGTGCTGCGGGGGCGATGCTTGCAGTTAGGGGCAGCGGCGCACAGAGATCCCCTTTACCCTCTCCCCTGTTTAGGAGCTGCTGCCAGAGGGATGTGCTGGTTGCTTTTGGGTGCTGCCCAAGGTAAGCACTGCCCCCCTCACCTCCTCCTGCACCCCAACCCCTTGTTCCAGCCTAGAGCCCACACCCCAACTCCCTCCCAGAGCCCACACCCCCTCCTACACCGCAACCCTCTGCCCCAGCCCACACTCTGCACTCCCTCCTGCACCGCAAACTCCTGCTTCAGCCTGGTGAAAGTGAGTGAGGGAGGGGGGATGGAGTGCGGGGTGGGGCCTCAGAGAAGGGGCAGGATGGGGGTGTGGCCTTGGGTGGGGAAGGGGGCAGGGCAAGGGTGTTTAGGTTTGTGCAATTAGTTGGCAATCCTATGCCTGGGAGGCAGCGGGGGGTGGGGTTCAACAGGAACGCAGAAGAGACAAACTTTGCTCTCAGTTCCAATGCCTTGCCCTCAGCAACAATGATGAGGGAAGTCCAGCTTTGTCCCGGTATCTCTGGGCTGGAGCGAGCATGCTCAGTCACTCTGTGGAGATGGCACATGTGCAGTCTGGTGACACACAGGAGCTGTGAGAGGAGGGAGCATGCTCAGTCACTCTGGGGATGGAATATATGCTGTCTGGTTAGCACTAAGAGCATGTGCAAACTAGAATTTTTCAGAAGCTTGTAACTTGGCCAAATCGGGGTGGATTTTCACAGGAACATCAAAAAACTCATCCCTGACACAATGGCCACCCGGCACTGCCAATTTTCAAGTCCCTGCTCCACTTGGGGATGCTAGAGCTTTTTGAAGAAAGAGTCACCAGAATTTTATAACATCGGCAGAACAACATATTTTTCCCTGGCCTTGTTTTTGGAAATGGCTGACCTCTTTTGTCTGAAATAATAATTAAAAAAAAAAAAAAAAAAAAAAGCAGTCTGAGTGCTGTTCGTATATCAAAAGCAATGTGTGGGAGGGACACTTGCCTAGAACTGCAATTGGCTATGGGTGTGGGGAAAGAGACAACATTGATCAAAATTTTGCTCTCTTACTTCACTGTAACTACTTCTCATGTGGCTGAGAGCAATATTTCCCCAGTGCTGCTTGATTGATGCCTGCCCTTTCAATGCCCAGTTCCATTTTCTTGTGCTCCTCCCTGCCACTGCACACCTATGTAAGAACTAGACAGAATCTGACCCTTTATAGTAATGGTCTGAGAAAGCCAGTAAGTCAGTAAACACTTTCTCTGCTCTTTCTCAGAAGAGGGACAATGAAGTCATCTCTGGCATAGTCCCAGGCTAAGTAACATGCAGGAGATCATGATTCTTGCTGGTTACCTTTGATTCAGCTTGGTGAATTGGCAAACATCACAATTTTTATGGTAGCTAAATGCATTCCTGGCCAGTAAACATATTAATGTACTTGGTTATTCAACTTTTCATTATATCCATAAGTAGATGATCATGAAAATATTTAAGGAGATTGATTTGAAGGAAACTTGGCACACAGCATTTCAAATATTTGAATAATCCAAAAGGTTTTCATGAAAAAGAAAGAGAAATATATTGGGCAAAAGGCAGGCTGGAATAAGCATCTGCAGCTCCCATGGCAGTCTCTAGGCTAGATTCAGCAATG
Source organism: Caretta caretta (assembly GCF_965140235.1). Classification (NCBI taxonomy): domain Eukaryota; kingdom Metazoa; phylum Chordata; order Testudines; family Cheloniidae; genus Caretta; species Caretta caretta. Next base: position 41,317,369 of record NC_134208.1, read on the forward strand.
AAGAACAAAAGCCATGCAAGTACAACTGTCCCCCAAACAAGTATGAATTTTTCAAGACCATTTGCACAAAAAAAAATTTTTTTTCTGTCAGAAAATCTGAATTTGGTAAATTTCTGCTAGCTCTAAATGTAAGCTACTTCTATCTTGCGTGTAAGTGACAAAGAAAACTTGTGCTGATTTGGCATTCGGTGGGTGTGCAAAACAAGTATAAGCTACACACCTGAGAGGTAAAAAAGGTTGGGTGTACAAGAAGATTGATGAGCGCAACTTATTCATTTTGCACTCCCACTATCCTCCAAATAGGTCTCAGTTATGCTTGTGTCTTGTATGTCCTTTTACACCCGTTGCCTGATCAATTTACGCCTGGGGGATATCACTACACCACTATTTTGTTCAACATTGTTCTCGCCCTGTGGTGGGCAATCTACAGTTTATCATCCACTTTTGGCAATGTAGTCGTATCGACTGGGTTCCAGTTGATTTATATCAAAGTGTATGTAACTTACTATTGTAGAACACAAATGCACCACTTGGAATTGGGCCCCATTGTACTAGGTGCTGTGCAACTATATAGGGCATGGTCCCTGCCTTGAAAAGCTTATTATCTAATTTCAAAAAAAGGCTGCACTAAGTAAAGGTAAGGAGCAATAGGAGGGAAATGGGTAGGCAGGATGAGGGTGACAGTAATAAGATAATGTGTTTGAATAGACCAACAAAGTGCACAGACTTCTTAGTGCTGAATCATTTTTAAGTCTTATAAAATTACTAGGGCTATTTATTAATCGCAATTAACTCACACGATCAACTAAAAAATATTAATTGCTATTAAAAATTTTTATTGCAATTAATCACCGTTTTAATTGCATTGTTAAACAATAGAATACCAATTGAAATTTATTAAATATTTTGGATGTTTTTCTACATTTTCAAATATATTGATTTCAATTACAGCACAGAATACAAAGTTTACACTGCTCACTTTATATTATTATTTTTATTACAAATATTTGCACTGTAAAAATGATAAACAAAGGAGACAGTATTTTTCAGTTCACCTCATACAAGTACTATAGTGCAATCTCTTTATTGTGAAAGTGCAACTTACAAATGTAGATATTTTTGTTACATAACTGCACTCAAAAACAAAACCATGCAAAATTTTAGAGTCTGCAAGTCCATTCAGTCCTACTTCTCATTCAGGCAATCACTAAAACAAACAACTTTTGTTTACATTTTTGGGAGATAATGCTGCCCACTTCTTATTTACAATGTCACCAGAAAGTAAGAACAGGCGTTCACATAGGACTTTTGTAGCCAGCATTGCAAGGTATTTACATGCCAGATATGCTAACCATTCATGCTTCGACCACCATTCCAGAGGACATGTTTCCATGATGATAATGCTTGTTAAAAAAAAAAAATGCGTTAATTAAATTTGTGACTGAACTCCTTGGGGGAGAATTGTATGTCTCCTGCTCTGTATTTTACCCGCATTCTGCCATATGTTTCATGTTATTGCAGTCTCAGATGATGACTCAGCAAATGTTCATTTTAAGAACACTTTCGCTGCAGATTTGACAAAACGCAAAGAAGGTACCAATGTGAGATTTCTAAAGATAGCTACAGCACTCAATCCAAGGTTTAAGAATCAGAAGTGCCTTCCAAAATCTGTTGGGGACGGGGTGCGGAGCATGCTTTCAGAAGTCTTAAAAGGGCAGCATTCCAATGTGGATAACATTCCTTTTGTTTTTTACAGTCCAAATATTTATAATAAAAAATAAATATAAAGTGAGAACTGTACACTTCGTATTCTGTGTTATAATTGAAATCAATGTATTTGAAAATGTAGAAAAACATCCAAAAAGATTTAAATAAATGGTATTCTGTTATTGTTTAACAGTGCGATTAATCACGATTAATATTTTAACAGTGCAGTTTATTGTGATGAATTTTTTAATCGCTTGAGAGCCCTAAAAATTACCATCATAAAAATATTCTGGGAAAACATCACCTCCTGTGCTCCCTGTCTGTCCCCCAACAAGAAAAAGGAATCCTGAGTTCACTTTACATACCCTATTATCTTTATATTTGTTGTATGTAGTTTAAGAAAATTCAGAATTACTGAATGGGCATGGTACCAACTGGCAGCACAGCCAAAAGGAGACCATTAAAGTTCATGTTAAATTTAGCTACTCACAACCAAGTCTCTATAAACATACTCTGTTTATTTCTGAGGCCTGTTCTGAAGAAAGTAACTTCATTAAATAATATATTGCACAAAACTGCTCATAATTATAACTAATTATAATAATATAGTCATAACTAATGTGTGTCATGTTAATAATTATAAGATAATATAACATTCCTTCATTTATCCTGCAATTCGTATGTTCATACATGTACATAACATATAAAGGGACACCAAAGGGACAAAGGTCACATTTGGAACGACATGTTTGGAAACAAAATATGCTTTTGCACCAGACAAATAGAAATGTCTTCATAATATTTTCAGACTTCAAATGGAAATAGTTTTTAAACAAATAAACATTCCCTAGCTGTATTTGTAAGCGTAGAATTGTGCTAGCACAATTCTGTCAGAAAGTTAAACTGATTAGTCTATTTTTGTTCGTCAGGCTCAGAAAAATGTATGAAGTACACATAAAGTTAGTTTCTTCCCCCTCCCCCCCCCCCCAACTAACTTTTAATAATCTAAGGTGGTGGTTGTCACACAGGGAAGGAAATTTTATACTGATGCCATATTATTAACTATGAGCATTCCAAAATCATGAATCAGGCCCTAAATCATCATGAAATTGGCTTAAGAATCACTAAATTTAAAATAAAATATTTTAGGTCTTTTTATTTGTCTTGTGGTTATTTAGCTTCTGGGATCCCATTTTCAAGCTCTTCTCTGCAACCACAAAGGCTAAAAATCTACTTTCTTTAAAAGAAAGCTGAGGGTCTCACCTCTTCACAAGCTCTCAGGAGCTGGGGCTTTCTGAAATGCACTAAGTATTGCAAGAGAATTGACAGTACTGTACTGCCAGATTTGATTCAGGATTGAATCTGGTTTCTGCCTTCATAAACCCTTGCAGAGCATCCTGGTGGCCTGTTTGTTTGTGTGTAGAGGATTATTGCAGCAGAAAAAATTGGCATAACTGGCATGATAAGAGGAGCCAGGATGGTTGAGGGATTTGCTGAGTCAGTACATTTCCCCCAGTGGAAGAATGTCTTTGGAGCCTTGTTTCTAACAAAAAGAAAAGGAGTACTTGTGGCACCTTAGAGACTAACCAATTTATTTGAGCATAAGCTTTCGTGAGCTACAGCTCACTTCATAGGATGCATACCCGATGTTTCTAACAAAGTTCATTTCCTTGGCAGAAAATCCCAAGAGAGAGCAGCAGCAGTACAACTGCCTGCCGTCCCTTGGTGTAGATTTTCCACTAGGGAGAAGGGGGCAGGGATGATTTCCCTTCATAGATTTCAATTTAGCATTTTCTTTAACTAGATGGTGTCCCTTCAATACAGTGCATTAAGATGAAATAGGCTTTGGGTGCAAAGTCTGGACCTGGAAATGAACTCTTCCAAAGTTTGGGAGTGTCTTGTGGCTGGAGATTTAGTGTGATCTATCATAGGCACACCGGCTACAACATTTGTATCTGAACTTCCTTTAAGTTTGAGGCTATTCAGATCCAGAGCTTGAATTTATCACTAACTGATCTATTTGTAAACAGGTATGTTGGCAACTTCTAGATTGCCTGAGTGTCCAAACAAGTTTAAGCAATATCAGTCAGAACAATCCAATACAATTCCACTGATAAAATTATAAAATAATTAAATGGACAGGATTATGAAAAGAGTGACACTGCCCTACTTGGGCAAATTCTTCCTACTTAATAAACAGAGATCTATGTCCAAAGTTTGAAGAAAACAAATTGCTTTGCTAAAGATTATGATAACTAATTTTGTGTCTTGTTATTGCACGTTAGGAAAAGAAAGGATCAGTGTATGATGGAATATCCTTGGGCCTGAGTCTTCCTTTCCTTTTACTATTACTATTATCTGTTTTACAGGAGTATTTACAGTAGCATCTAGAGACCTTCACCAAGATAAGGACCCCATTGTGTTCCAAAGAGCTTACAACCAATAGACACAAGACAGAAAAGAACTACTATTACCTTCATTTTGCAGATGAGGAACTGTGACAAAATGAGTTTAAGTGACTTGCTCATGTCACACCAGAAGCTTGTGGCAGAGCCTGAAAATAAACCTAGATCTCCTGAGTCCCAGTCTAGTGCATAAGACTATTAGTTTTCTCTGGATAGGGTAAACGATATGTAACTCCACTGAAGTGGTTAAAACTGGTGTAAGTTAGAGGGTTCTCTCACTGTCTTTCTGGTATAGGTAGTGTTGTAGCCATGTTGGTCCCAGGATATTAGAGACACAAAGTGGGTGAGGTAATATCTTTTATTGGGCCAACTTCTGCTTAGTGAGAGAGAGACAAACTTTCAGGCTTACACAGATCTCTACTTTAGGTCTGTGTAAGTTCAAAAGCTTGTCTCTCTCAACTCAGAAGTTGGTCCTTCTCTGTCTATTTGATGAAGACTGCTGGGTAGTGGCCTTTGCTTAGCTCACAAGCACACAGCCACAAATAATTTTTTTCTTAAATAGTTTTAATCAAATTGAAACAATTATAAGAATACTTATTTTCAAAACCATATAAAGGTCAGATGTGCTTTCTGTATAAATATAATTATGGGGTTCTACGTTGTGCTATAATATGGGTTTTTATGTTTCAAGTGAAACAATGTGCCCTCAGGATTAAAAGACTCAAAGGAGTAACATTTTTATTACTTATTAGATTCGAGGGATCCATGAAGGTTTAAATGAAGATTTAATTAGCTTAAAGCTATTCATTTTCATACAGAAGAAAGGAAGGAATGTGGCAGTGCCATAAGATAGAATCTAGTTTTAAAATTTTCCTGAAGGAGAATCACTGGTCCACAGATTTAGTGTTTCTAAAATGTGTGTAATATTGTAAGGAGTGTTCTCTCTTTATTTCGCCCCATCACTGGACTGGTGTGGGTGGGAGAGCTTCAACTGTCGGTGCTCTTCAAGTTCTGTGCAGAGGTCATTTCAGAAATGTGGTATGGGGCAATCGATCTATTTAAAAAGCAGGGGCTGCTGTAAAAATTGTGGTTGGACTTTTCAAAAGTGCCTAAGTAAGTTAGAAACAGAAGTCCCATTGAAAGTCAATGAGACTTATTCTTCTAACTCACTAAGGCTCTTTTGAACACTCTCCTCTGATTGGGTCATAATCTTTACTTATATCGTTTTCAGTCCCTCACCCTGTTTCTCCTTCCACTTCACAATGTCTCAGATAAATTTTCTGGAGATGGCAGTTCTTGTCAGTTCTGGGCTACATTCACAGACAAAGGAGGTACATCACTGTAAAACTGGTGTGATGGAATAGTGCATTAAACCTATTGTTTCCAGATGAATACATCTAATCTTATCTGTTTTCTGCCTTCTTTTTTCTGCTTCTCTTTTCCTCTTCAGTGGCCAGATTTTCCACTGCCTGGCTCCATGTGTCACCATTTACCCTTGTGTAAAGTAGGTGTATAGTGCTACCAAATCAGAATTCTCTACTTATCGGCGGGAAAGGGGGGACAGTGGTACCATGGCCCTGAGCTCAAGCCCTCTCAAAACATCTGTAACAGCTGTGTAAATAAAGAAATGGGAGGGGTAGGGTCACAAGACACATGATTTTCCAGGGCCCCAAAGTTCTCTTCATGGGCCTGATCCACTCACACTTCTGCTAGTGTTTTACACAACATTGTTCAGGTATAAATGGCTACACAAGGTGCAAGACAGGAGAATCAGACTGAGATCATCAGGACCAGCAGTTAGATGCATAGCTCAGCAAGAGGTTTGATGGAGACCGGCAGGATAGGCAGCAATGTATATTAAGAGCTGTGGTGTGGCCAGTGGGTTATCAGCTGTACTTATCCACTGACATGACGCCTTCATACACACACAAAAAAGTTTACTCAGACTTTGCACAGGAGTTGAGATTTGAGTTTTCCAATAGCAAGTAAAGCATCTGAAAAAATTGAAAACCATTTTTTCCCCTCCCATGATCTGATAACTCAAAAATGATCACCTAGGCCTAATCCAAAGCCCACTGAAGTCAGTGAAAGCCTTTCTATTGCCTCCAATGAGCACTGGATCAGCCTTGTAGAATTTTATCAATTTGGGGGGTGGGGAAATCACATTTGGACAAATACAAATATGTAAAGGTTCAGCCCCAAAGGTAACTTTTTACAGTATATAAGCACATGACTAAAATGGCTTGAAATTAAGTGTCCTGTTGCCTCCACCATAAGATGTGATAGTAAGAAGGCAACTTATACATTTTTGTTCGTTTAAAAAAATGAGTCAACTTTTCCCCTCTAGAGAAGGACTGTGTGAAAGGTCTTGTTATTGTTGTATAATCATAAAATATGCTGTCTCAGCCTGAAGAAACTGAAGCTCTGGCAAGAATGTTTATAACCATGACAATCTTAAACAGTCAAGAGCTGTGAATTGTGTGGGTTTTATCATAAGGATACTGAGCATGTCCTAGCTGGTGAAGATGGTGATAAAATCATCACAACTCAGGAGATTTAATAAGCCCTGCAGGAGTTTGCTTTTACCTCCTATTACCTCAAGAAAAAAATGGTAAATTTTACTTCTCTTACACACTTAGTATGTTATTGAAAAATATGTACTTTAAAAATATATTATGGAATGTGTCATCCTGCTGCTGTGGAAAAGCGTGGGGGAGGCAGAGTGGGTGTGTGGGAACAGGGCAAAAATCCACGCGTTATTACCTCCATCTCATGGGGGTTTCTGGCAGTTTTCTCCTCAGGAGGAATGGGGCTTGGAATGGGGTGTTATGGCAGGCACAGAGTGGAAAGGGGTAAGGTGTGTCTCAACCCTTTGTATCCTGGTGACCCACAAAAAAGAGAGATTGGTGGAAGCAGGTACCACTGCTTGAGCAGGCTTCCTCTTTCTGCTGCTGTGTCCACCATTTCCCTGGCACAATGGCTCCAGTAGGAGCTGAGGCTGCCATTGACTAAGTTCTCTGAACTCAGGCAGTAAGAGCAACAGTGGGGGCTTTACTGTGGCAGAATTAAAACTTAATGGGGTATCCAGGATGCTGCTGTCACACATGGATAGTGACACAGACAGCAGCTGGGTCCCAGTTCCTGCCACATAAACCCTGCTGAGACTGGTCTCTGCCAAGAAGATAGAAGGGCCAATGGGGGAAACACCTCCTCCTTCTGCACTTCATCCCTCCCAGATTTTCATGGACAGAGTCAAGGAGCTCTCCCTGTCTGGTTGGTTGCAGGAGAGGTAATTACATTGACTCAGCTGTAACTTTTACAAAGGTCAGGGTTTAGAAAAGCGGGGTGCGGTTGACCTACAGGTTTGCTGACAGAATTGAGAGCATTTCACACTAGGTCACTTGCTCAAAGCCAGCTCAGGCTGGTACTGAGCACAACTCAATACCATCTGATAGGTATTTGATGGCCTGTGTGAAGAGAGTTTCTGCTATTGTCACACTGGCACTAACTGGTGCTGTTATTGGCAGTTTCAGCAGAGAAACCAAAGTTTGAGTGGGCAGATGTAAAATTAACATGGCACACATTAAATGGATTAAAAACTGAATAACTGATAGGTCTTAAAATGTAAATGGGGAACCATTATTGAGTGGGTGCGTTTTCAGTGGACTCTGTATGCTCATAAATGATCTGGAGGATGGTGTGGATTGCACTCTCAGCAAATTTGCGGATGATACTAAACTGGGAGGAGTGGTAGATACGCTGGAGGGGAGGGATAGGATACAGAAAGACCTAGACAAATTGGAGGATTGGGCCAAAAGAAATCTGATGAGGTTCAATAAGGATAAGTGCAGGGTCCTGCACTTAGGACGGAAGAACCCAATGCACAGCTACAGACTAGGGACCGAATGGCTAGGCAGCAGTTCTGCGGAAAAGGACCTAGGGGTGACAGTGGACGAGAAGCTGGATATGAGTCAGCAGTGTGCCCTTGTTGCCAAGAAGGCCAATGGCATTTTGGGATGTATAAGTAGGGGCATAGCGAGCAGATCGAGGGACGTGATCGTTCCCCTCTATTCGACATTGGTGAGGCCTCATCTGGAGTACTGTGTCCAGTTTTGGGCCCCACACTTCAAGAAGGATGTGGATAAATTGGAGAGAGTCCAGCGAAGGGCAACAAAAATGATTAGGGGACTGGAACACATGAGTTATGAGGAGAGGCTGAGGGAGCTGGGATTGTTTAGCCTGCAGAAGAGAAGAATGAGGGGGGATTTGATAGCTGCTTTCAACTACCTAAAAGGGGGTTCCAAAGAGGATGGCTCTAGACTGTTCTCAATTGTAGCAGATGACAGAACGAGGAGTAATGGTCTCAAGTTGCAGTGGGGGAGGTTTAGATTGGATATTAGGAAAAACTTTTTCACTAAGAGGGTGGTGAAACACTGGAATGCGTTACCTAGGGAGGTGGTAGAATCTCCTTCCTTAGAGGTTTTTAAGGTCAGGCTTGACAAAGCCCTGGCTGGGATGATTTAACTGGGAATTGGTCCTGCTTTGAGCAGGGGGTTGGACTAGATGATCTTCTGGGGTCCCTTCCAACCCTGATATTCTATGATTCTATGATTCTATGCTAACATTTTATCAATGACCTACAAGAAAACATAAAGTCAACACTGATGTAGTTTGCAGATAACACAACAATTGGCGGGAGTGCTAAATAATGAAGAGAACAGATCATGGTACACAGCTATCTGGATCACTTGGTAAATTGGAGCAAGCAAACAATATGTATTTTAATATGGCTAATGTAAATATATATACCTAGAAACAAAGAATGTAGGTCATATTTACAGGATTGAGACTATTCTGGGAAGCAATGAGTTTGAAAAAGATCCACCACACACCCCAAAATAATTAGCTGAACATGAGCTTTCACTGTGATGCTGTGGACAGAAGAGCTAATGTGATCTGGTATGTATAAAGAGGGGAATCTTGAGTAGGACTAGAGAAGTTGTTTTACCTCTGTAGAATCTAGCCAGTGGTATAACCATTGCTGGACTACTGTGTCCAGTTCTGGTATCCACAATTCAAGAAAGATGTTGATAAATTGGAGAGATTTCAGAGAAAAGCCACAAGAATGATTAAAGGATTGGAAAACATGCCTTGGATTGATAGGTTTCAGAGTAACAGCCGTGTTAGTCTGTATTTGCAAAAAGAAAAGGAGTACTTGTGGCACCTTAGAGACTAACCAATTTATTTGAGCATAAGCTTTCGTGAGCTACAGCTCACTTCATCGGATGCATACTGTGGAAACTGCAGAAGACATTATATACACAGAGACCATGAAACAATACCTCCTCCCACCCCACTCTCCTGCTGGTAATAGCTTATCTAAAGTGATCACTCTCCTTACAATGTGTATGATAATCAAGTTGGGCCATTTCCAGCACAAATCCAGGTTTTCTCACCCTCCGCCCCCCCCCCCCCCAAACTCACTCTCCTGCTGGTAATAGCCCATCCAAAGTGACCACTCTCTTTACAATGTGTATGATAATCAAGGTGGGCCATTTCCAGCACAATAATGTCACGGCTAACCTGGTGGCTGAACTTTGTGACTTTATCCTTACCCATAACTATTTTACATTTGGGGACAATGTATACCTTCAGATCAGCGGCACTGCTATGGGTACCCGCATGGCCAAACAGTATGCCAACATTTTTATGGCTGATTTAGAACAACGCTTCCTCAGCTCTCGTCCCCTAACGCCCCTACTCTATTTGCGCTATATTGATGACATCTTCATCATCTGGAACCATGGAAAAGAAGCCCTTGAGGAATTCCACCATGATTTCAACAATTTCCATCCCACCATCAACCTCAGCCTGGTCCAGTCCACACAAGAGATCCACTTCCTGGACACTACAGTGCTAATAAACAATGGTCACATAAACACCACCCTATACCGGAAACCTACTGACCGCTATTCCTACCTACATGCCTCCAGCTTTCAACCAGACCACACCACACGATCCATTGTCTACAGCCAAGCTCTGCGATACAACCGCATTTGCTCCAACCCCTCAGACAGAGACAAACACCTACAAGATCTCTATCAAGCATTCTTACAACTACAATACCCACCTGCGGAAGTGAAGAAACAGATTGATAGAGCCAGAAGAGTTCCCAGAAGTCACCTACTACAGGACAGGCCTAACAAAGAAAATAACAGAACGCCACTAGCCGTCACCTTCAGCCCCCAACTAAAACCTCTCCAATGCATTATTAAGGATCTACAACCTATCCTGAAGGATGACCCAACACTCTCACAAATCTTGGGAGACAGTCCAGTCCTTGCCTACAGACAGCCCCCCAACCTGAAGCAAATACTCACCAACAACCACATACCACACAACAGAACCACTAACCCAGGAACCTATCTTTGCCACAAAGCCCGTTGCCAACTGTGCCCACATATCTATTCAGGGGACACCATCACAGGGCCTAATAACATCAGCCACACTATCAGAGGCTCGTTCACCTGCACATCCACCAATGTGATATATGCCATCATGTGCCAGCAATGCCCCTCTGCCATGTACATTGGTCAAACTGGACAGTCTCTACGTAAAAGAATAAATGGACACAAATCAGATGTCAAGAATTATAACATTCATAAACCAGTCAGAGAACACTTCAATCTCTCTGGTCATGCAATTACAGACATGAAGGTCGCTATCTTATAACAAAAAAACTTCAAATCCAGACTCCAGCGAGAAACTGCTGAATTGGAATTCATTTGAAAATTGGATACTATTAATTTAGGCTTAAATAGAGACTGGGAGTGGCTAAATCATTATGCAAGGTAGCCTATTTCCCCTTGTTTTTTCCTACTCCCCCCCACCCCCACCCCAGACGTTCTGGTTAAACTTGGATTTATGCTGGAAATGGCCCACCTTGATTATCATACATATTGTAAGGAGAGTGGTCAGTTTGGATGAGCTATTACCAGCAGGAGAGTGAGTTTGTGTGTTTGTGTTTGTGTGTGTGTGTGGGGGGGGGGGTGAGAAAACCTGGATTTGTGCTGGAAATGGCCCAACTTGATTATCATGCACATTGTAGAGAGAGTGGTCACTTTGGATGAGCTATTACCAGCAGGAGAGTGAGTTTGTGTGTGTATGGGGGTGGGGGGGGGGTGAGAAAACCTGGATTTGTGCTGGAAATGGCCCACCTTGATTACAATGCACATTGTAGGGAGAGTGGTCACTTTGGATAAGCTATTACCAGCAGGAGAGTGAGTTTGTGTGTGTGTGTGTTTTGTATAGGGGTGGAGGGGTGAGAAAACCTGGATTTGTGCTGGAAATGGCCCAACTTGATTATCATACACATTGTAAGGAGAGTGATCACTTTAGATAAGCTATTACCAGCAGGAGAGTGGGGTGGGAGGAGATATTGTTTCATGGTCTCTGTGTATATAATGTCTTCTGCAGTTTCCGCAGTATGCATCCGATGAAGTGAGCTGTAGCTCACGAAAGCTTATGTTCAAATAAATTGGTTAGTCTCTAAGGTGCCACAAGTACTCCTTTTCTTCTTGGAATGATAGACTCTATGAGCTTAATCTATTTAGCTTAACAAAGAGAAGGTTAAGGGGTGACTTGATCCTGTCTGTAGGTATCTATATGGGGAACAAATATTTAATAATGAGCTGTTCAATCTATCAGAGAAAGGTATAGCACAATTTGATGCTAGTTGTGGAAGTTGAAGCTAGACAAATTCAGACTCGAAATAAGGCATAATTTTTTAGCAGTTTTGAGTAATTAATCATTGGAACAATTTGCCAAGGGTCATGGTAGATTTTTCCGTCACTAACAATTTTTAAAGTAAGATTGGATGTTCTTCTAAAAGCTGTGCTCTAGGAATTATTTTGGGGAAGTGTTATGGCCTGCATTATACAGGAGGTCAAATGATCACAATGATCCCTTCTGGCTTTGGACTTTGTGAATCTATAAGGAGAGAAGGGGCTTATGTCACAAAGTTTAGATTTGGATCTGGATTCAGATCTGAACTTTTTCAAAGTTTTCAGAGGAAGCTGTTAAAGTTTATTCATAACAAGTGTTCTGGTTCTGGCTGGTCTCTATTAAAAATAGAAACATGTTGTATTATATATGTATTTACGTGGCATGGTTTACATTAAAAAGATTACTAAGAACTTCATGATCTTAGAAATATATCAAGGAGCACTGTTTTGTCCTAGAGAGCCTAAAATTCTAGGACCTAATTCTGCAACCCCTATTCACAACAGTGAGCCCTTACTCATCTCATTAAATCATTAATAAAAAATGGTTCCTCTCTGCTCAGTTCTAGAAAATGAATTAAAAGGCAGTGATGAAGAGGAGGAAGAAGGGGAACAATTCGATTTTGATAGTGGCGATGAAATACCAGAAGCAGACAGACAAGCACTTGTGCCACCGGCTTCAGACTCTGGGATTAACGTAGAACACGAAGACACTAACTCCACAGGTGAGCCTTTGTGTCCAGTAGGCCAGGGCAGTACTGCTCAGGTAAGAATCAAGCCCCATGTTCATCAGATGCTTTTCATGCTGACAGAATTGCTGTAGGTCACAAAGATATTTCCATAGACCGAATGTGAAAGTGATTTATTTTACCCCAAATACTTTAGTTCCTTGTGGACTTAACAAGGAGAAAGGGTAGTTATTGTCCCTGACTGGATTCTTATTCCCCTGCTGGACCTCACCTAGGAACTGGTTTCCTCATCCCTATCTTGTGCAGGCATCTGCTGTCACGGTAGGGTCTTTGTTACAGTGATTATCTGTGGGTATCCCTAGGGAAGCCTCCTGGGGTGTGTCTGCACAGTCTGCAGAAGTGAGCCTCCCCGCGGGGCTCACACTAGCCCTCTAAAAATAGCTGTGCAGACAGTGCTTTGAAGATGTGGCTCAGGCTCTGAAGGCTAGAGAGTGGGGTGGGCTTGAGAGCCTGAGCCACTTCAAGGCGCTGTTTACACGGCTATTTTCAGAGCGCTAGCGTGATCCCCACAGCCCAGATCTGAAGACCTGGGCTGTGAAGACGTAACTAGTGGCAACTTGGCAGCAGGGGGGCATGCTTCACTCAGCTTGGGCAACCTGGTTGGTGGCATTGAGTGGATGTGCTCTTAAAAATAAATGGAGCATATTTTTGTCCCATACATGAAAACAAACCTTCTTTCTTTGACCATTAGGAGCTGTGGACCTGTATGTCTGTTAAGAGCATTCACCATGTCCATCCACTCTTAGACATGATCTAACCACCAGGCTACAGAATCACTCCCCTAGGAGGTGGGAGAACCAGGATCCCATCCTCCCTGCTCCAATCACTCTTTCATTATTTGTCCGAACTGGAAGGAACATCTTCAACAGGAGAGATTGAGGGAGCTCTGCATCAGACTATCCCATCGCCCCATGGTTAGGACACTCACCTGAGAGGTGGCAGAGCTCTGTTCAAATCTGTTCTCCTTGTCAGGTGGAGGGGGGACTTGAACCAGAAGTCTCCCCCCATCCCAGGTGAGTACCCTAACCACTGGGCTAAAAGGTACAAGGGACATCCCTCCCGCCCAGTGTGTGTCAGTTCGCCATCTATAAATTGGGGATAATAGCATGGTCACAACTCACAGGGGTGCTGTGAGAATAAATACTTTAAAGATTCTAAGGTGCTCGGATACTCCAGTGGCAGAAGCCATATAAATACTAGTTACTATTTAGTGCAATATACATTTGAGCTTGGAAAAGAGATGACTAAGGAGGGATATGACTGAGGTCTACACAATCATGACTGTTGTGGAGAAAGTAAATAAGGAAGTGTTATTTACTCCTCATAACACAAGAGCTTGGGATCACGAAATGAAATTAATAGGCAACAGGTTTAAACAAAAGGAAGTATTTTTTCACACAACGCACAGTCAACCTGTGGAACTCCTTGCCAGAGGATGTTTTGAAGGCCAAGACTATACAGGGTTAAAAAAAAAACTAGATAAGTTAATGGAGAATAGGTCCATCAATGGCTATTAGCCAGGATGGGCAGGGATGGTGCTCCTAGCCTCTGTTTGCCAGAAGCTGGGAATGGGCAACAGGGGATGGATCAATTGATGATTACCTCTGGAGCATCTGACATTGGCCACTGTCTGGGCTCGATGGATCTTTGGTCTGAACCAGTATAGCCATTCTTATGTTCTTATATTCTTATGTGATAAATGAAAGCTTATGCTTCTTTTATTTGTCAAGGGGATGACAACATAGGTAGAACTGAGAAAATACAAACAACAGAATCCCGTGTAGAGGGCGCTCCAACAAAAGTAAACCCGTATTCAGTCATAAATATTTCACCAATCCAAGAAAAGGATCATTCCTCCTCACCAGAACCCAATCCTCAAGATGAAAATGCAAGCCCTAACTTGTCTGGTGGATATTCTGTTCCCGTGCCCTGTGGCTATGCTGTACCATCCAATTTACCACTGATGCTGCCGGCATACTCCAGTCCTGTCATAATACGCAGTGTTTCTGTGGATGAAGAAGGTACACTATCTCTTGAATTTACTTTCTCTCAGGTACTGACCTAGTTTAATTTCAGTGAACCATATTGTCTTCTCCGTTTTTATGTAGCACTCTTCCTTGAAATCTGTGGGGAACTCTGTAACAATTGAAAATCATCTCCATCACAGAGTACACAGCTGAACTTCGCTGCCAGTCATCTGAGAAAGATTTTTGTTTATTAAAGAGAAAGAAAATCCATGAAGGACTCTGTATTATTAGGAATGGGCCATTTAAGAAAACACTATTCAAGTGGGATTAGTTCACTTCAAAGCAAGCGAGCAAACACACAATTTTTTTAAACAAAAAATCCTTCTACGTAGTAAGTTTCTTTAAATCAGTGGTTCTCAGCTATTAGTCAGTGGAGCAAGGACATGAAATTGGGTCTCCCAGGTGAGTACCCTAACCACCAGAGTCACTTATTTTCTCTCTGAATAGTTTCACCTGGAGAGATTGAGAGAGACCCATAACAGATTATTTGATAGGCTAGAGCAAAGCGGGAGACCAAAGTTCACATCTCTTCTCTACCTCAGGTAGTGGCAGGGCGGAACTAAACCCTGATCTGCCTCATCCCAGGAGACTGCCTTACCACTGGACTAAAAGCCATTTTGTACATTTATGAAGTGTCCAGAATCAAAACAAAGCAGTTCATTTTGGTTGAATGAAACATTTTGTCTGACTCGAAACAAACTAGTTGTCAATTATTTTTCAGTTCACCCACATTTTTCTAAATTTTCAGACTTAGTTTCACCTGAACCAATTTTTTTAAAGATTTTTTTTTTTTTGGAACTGCTAGCAAACTGAAAAACCTGTCATTCATCCAGCTCTAGGTTCTGTTAACTCTGCCACTGACTTGCTGTGCCCCTGTGCCTTAGTATCCCCATTGCCAAAATGGATATAACAACATGAAGAAGCTTAATTATTTTTGAGAGGTGTTCATAAACCACATTGAGATCTGTAGATGAAGGGCATTTTATAAGAGCAGATGATAATTAATAGTAGCAGTATTGTTAATTATTTAAGTTAGAAGCTAATGTGAACCAAAAAAATGTTTTAGTCCTAGCATTCTGGTAACTCTGCTTTCTTCTACTCTTTTTAGTGGGCATGCAGTCAGTAACTGAAGATGGCAATAGTAATTCCCTGAGCTCAGAGGATCCCCCAAATAGGTAATTGGCAGCATTTATCTGTCTCCAAATCCTTAATTCATGAGATGGTTTATTGGTTACTTTTATATTTTTAGTTTTATTTTTTCTTGCCTGACATAATCATTGCTGGGTTTTTAACAACTTCAGCTTTCATTGTGCTTTGTGGTGCCAAATCATCTCTGTTTGTGTACCAGTATCAGCACTGAGTGAACTCTTGCATATAAAACCATTACAAGTGGCCCTTTGACAACTGTGAAAGAGAGAAGTTTAATTTTCTGCCTTACAGGGAGACTGCAAACACAAAGAATTTCTTTGGAAAATGATGAATAAGTGATTTATTTATTTATTTAGGCTAATATTGTCAGCAATGGGTTGCTAAAGTTAAACTCTTAATTCCATATTAAGTCACTTAGATCTTAAAAACAAAAACATAAAACTTACATATTAAGTCTGAACTATCCAACAGTTTTCTAGTATCTTTTAATTTCAGAATGAGAGGGAAAAGGTGAGTAGAACTTAGCTACTTATTGACATGGTGTAAAACTAACATTGCAATATTTTTAGTACATTTATTTTGTGGGTTTTTTTCAAGTGAAGATAACCAGGCCAGTAAAGAAGAAGATGCTCTAGCCAAATGGGTTGCAGATCCTGCAAACACATCATGGATGGAAAGTAAGTGTCAATCGGTCCCAGCAGTGTCACTATGTCAGTAGGTGAGTCAGCTGCATCATCAGTCACAGCCTGGGAACATCTGCATTATCTTTTCCTGCATTTTTCAAACATGTTCCAGAGCTAAATAACAACAATTAAAAACCACACTTCTCCATTTTTAGTATAAGGATCAAGTTCTGTTCACAATAAGTGTTTGTTGAAGTAAGTGGAGTCATGTATCAGTAGCTGGGGAGATAATTTGGCCCCATCTGATGGATGTATGTTGAGGAAGAAATTTGCTTATGACCGCTAATGATTCCATTAAGTCCCCAGTCTTGTCTTTGGCTGCAGGCCTGTTGGCCTCCTACAGTGACAGTTATGGTATCCCACCCCTGCCTTAAAGGAGGGTACTCGTACCTTGGTAGAGTCACTTGAGGCTGAAACTGACATTACACAACTGCCCAGGTCTATTTTGCCACGTATGACAATTGGATCCATCATGGCGAGGTTGGGAGTGAAAAACTCCGGGCAGGCCAAATGAATCCCTCTATATCCTAATGTGGGAAACTGGCTCTTAGCTTGTTGAATGAGTCTATCTCAGGGCAGGAAATTGAAAGAGGCCCTGTAGCTTAAAGAGAAAAGGAGTACTTGTGGCACCTTAGAGAAAATAAATTTATTAGTCTCTAAGGTGCCACAAGTCCTCCTTTTCTTTTTGCGGATACAGACTAACACGGCTGCTCTGAAACACTAGCTAACACTCTGAAACTTGTAGCTTAAAGAGGCATTCTCCCTGCCTGAGCGGTGTTACATAGCTCAGCCAGGACAAAGAGATGGTTCCCACTGGTCTGCAAATGTCCCCCACATGGAAATTAGGAGGAGTGGGGAATTACTTCATCACACCAACCTATTTCTTAGTTTACACAACATAATCATTAAATTACTTCCAGTGAGGGTCTGGGTCTTGAACAGTTATATCAGGGATTCTTGACAATGACACCAGCGCCCGCAGTTTAGCACTCATGACAACCTTACGGGTAACAGTTCTCTTGGCTTGCACAAAGGAGGAGAAAACATTTGGCCAACGAAACAGATTTCAGTTTCAAGCTCCCGAAAGGTTATAAATGAGGAGGAAAAAATTGTTAAAAAATTTGTGACAAATACCATGGATAATGTGTGTGCTAGACAGATCTAAAGTCATGGTAAAGAACGACTTTGTGTGGTCCCTGGGGACAGAGTGACTCTGTCCCAGGAAACCAAGAATCTTTTGATTTTCAGGGCCTGTTGTCCTGCCCAGACTGTTTAATGTAAGACCGTGTTTTGCCCTGATTTTTTTTAAACCTTGTAGCCTGGCCCCCTGAAAGAGCCATGGTCCAGCTTGGTCAGTGAAATTCACAGCAGGTTGGGGGAGCACATACATGCCATGTCTGTCACGTTTGCCACCCTGCTGTGGATGAAGATTGTCAGTGAGCACCCCTCCTGCCAGCCCCCCTCTCAGATGGAGTCAGATTCCAGGCAGTTCTGTAAGTGGTGAGCCTATTGGTGGCCCAGCTGTACACAATTATGTCCAGCAGCTTCTGAGCCAGCTGGATTGTGTCAGGGTGTGGGGTGGAGTTGGAACTAAAAAGAGTAAGAAGGAAGATGTAGAATTGAGTGTGAATGAGACAGACAAAGAACTGAATACCTGTGGCATGGTGGGGGGGGAGGGAGAGAACATTGTAGGGTGGTGAATGTCAGGGGGAAGTGAAGAAATGGAAGAAATAAACAAAGCTTAAAAAATAGAGAAGGATGAGTGTGGGCTGCCTTTTCCTTCCTCCCCACTCCCCTTGGCCCACCCCAGACCCTGGAACAATAGGCTATTTTTTCACCTTGTAAAATCAGATTGAGCTGCAGGGTTGAGGCTGGTGCAGGGATTTGGAATGAGAGAGTGCTGGGAGAGAGCAAGAAAGGAATCGCAGTATATACAGGGGAGCCCCCTGAGTGCACTTTGCAGCTTAACTGAAATTCCTGCCAGACACATGATCATGGCCACATGAGTCATGACTGTTATGATTAATAATATCTATAATAAATATTATTATAATACTTATACTTTATTTATGTTATTTGATTGAATAGAAGTACTGGCAAAATGCTGATATTTCTATGTAAGCGGAAAATAGGGTATGTCTCTATTATACACATATTTGCTAATAAGACCCAAGATCTTTGTTGGTCTGAGTCAAATCTGAAAAGCTTTTCTCACTGTTTTTCCTTTTTGTTATTAGACCCAGATGAAGTAATTTACGACGATGTGCCAAAAGAAGATTCAGACACTGAACCAGGTTTGAGTTTATGTGGGAACTTAGATGATGATGATTTAATACAATCACGGGTTTTATTTTAACGCACACATAAAACTATAATATGATCCAGGGGCATTTGTATCAGACAGACAGACAGGTGTAGGTTACATACCCCAAACTGCATGTAAATGCCATTAACATGTCAGAAATCATCAAGTCCTACGAAGTTCCAAATTAAGGACTATGCCTGTCAAAATTTGCCTGCAAAAGCCTCTTCTGTTATGCTGTTCAAAGGCCTGATTCATAGATTCCAAAGCCAGAAGGGACCATTTTGAACATTCAGATCTCTGCCACAGTCACAGTCTTGCCCTTGAGCATTGTTGTTATTAAAAAAATCTAGAATTATACAGAGAACTGGCCTAAAAGAGTATTTTCAAAACCACAAGACTTGGGGTCTTCTTGGGTGAAGGTCACTGCATGCGGAGGTAGAATAGCACTTGATATCTAAATGCAGCAGAGCTTTCTGATGTCTAAAGCTCTAGCTGCTGACTTCCTGGCAAGTCAATCCACTCAAGGGTAAAGTTAGCCAGCAGCCAAGTCTCAAACAAAATCTGCTCTTTGACCAACCGTAACATCATAAATCAGGAGGAGAACTCATGCCAATGAGCTCCTTGTACCCAGCAGTCCACTACTCTACTACTACAGCTTACTGTACATCAATCAGTCAAAGAAGAAATTCAAAGAGGCGGCAACCCACCTATGTATACCTCTGTAGAAAAGTTGTACTCTAAGTCCAGACTAACCTAACTCCTTTACTGGATGGAGGGACAAGAGTAGACTTTGATTAAATCCTGGCACCATTTGTTTTTACCTTGAAAATTGTGAGTAGTGGAATGCTGGGTGCGGTGTTGTTTAAAGATATTAGACAATGTGATCTGCAAAATCACACCTTTCTCAGGTGCTTTCCTTACTGGGAAGTCTCCATTTGGACTACATCCCCCATCATACACCAGGACCAGGGATTCTCATGATGCACCATGGTGGTTCCACAAGAGAGGAGACCAAGATGTAGTTCAGTATCTGAGCCCAACCCATAGAAGAGAATGAGGCATGAGACACCTGAACTGCAATCAAATCTGAATCAAACTCTTTGGTTTTAAATCAAATGTTTTCAGCTGAAAATTTTCAGCTTTCTATTTTTAGCTGAAAAATCTAAACTTTCCATAAGGGAAAAAACCTGTTTTTTGTGACCACCTGAACTGATCATTTTGCAATTAACATTTAAGGATATGTTTCTTTTTAAATTGAGAACAGGTTGGGAATGCATATTTATCCTATTGGATGAATTAATTTCTTGAATTTATAAGGAATTTTTAAAGCAATCACACCATATTTAACAATGAATAGTATTAGGAATTTAGAATGTGTGCTGTTTGTAGTAATGTTTGTACCTTTATAATCCTCAATCTATATGCGTTTTAACAGGAAGAGGCTGTCCCTGTCTCATGAATTTCCCATATCTGAGGCTCCCATTCTGCAATTCAGGCAGATCCATTGAATTCACTGGAGTTTAGCTTGGGGGCAGGGTCTACCCACACTGCTGTCATTGTGGAACTGGGGCCTATGGCCCCCTCTCATAAGTGATCTATTGTGCAGATCTCCCCTTGGAGTCAGTGGGAGTTTCACACACAGATTGTTTACAGGACTGGTCCCTAAATCAGAGCTATTTAACTATATGTGATCCACAAATTTTAGAGTTCACTGTTGTTACAATGATTTTTTTGTTAAATTCTCTGTTTTGCTGGAATGCTATTGAACGGTGCCGTTCAAGAAGTGTGTGTTTAAGAACAGACTCTATATTTATGGAAAAAACCAAGCTAGATTCAAAAGTTGAGTTTCAGCATTTTCAGGAGTTCACTTTTTGTTAATTCCAAATGCTTAGTTTAAGTAATATTAATTAATATTACAAAACTGTTACTTGTCAAATTTTAGTTTTTGAATTTAATAAGTATTGGACTATTCAAATGTGCAAAAATAAAGTCATTTTTTTCTCTGAAACAATTTGTCATTTACATATAACCTAAATCTTGTCTCTTTTTTGTAGACTGTTGCATAAATCAAACATTATCTCCGAAGTGCTGGTCAGGTGTGCTGAGATTTACAGCAGAGCAGTTTTTAATACTAAATTATAATCCCCCTGAAAATAGGAATTTGTAATAGAAGTGCCTGTCTACCTTAATTGTAGTGGTACAAATATTGCCATTTATAATTATGGCAGCAAATACCTGCTTTCTCTTGATTATTTGGCAGTAAAATCTTTCCATTTCATGTAGAATCAATGTGTGATAGCTAATGCCTGTGCCAGCTAAAACATCAGTTGCAGTAAAGATGGAAAGTAGGAGACAGAAATTAATAAAGCCATTAAAAGCATTTCCCCAAACAATGCAGTCATTGTTAATAACTTATTCAATAAGTAATTGTGCAAACTGTTTTTCATTAATAACTTGGAGTGGCTGCTGATATGAAGCCACTTGGTCAGTGATCAGAAAAAGCTTAAAGTTTTGAGCTCTTATTCTAGTTTATACATAAGGTAATGCTCCTTGGTAATTTGAGGTGAGGCATTCATGACTGCTGAGTATGAATGTAGTTGGGAGGATGAAAATGGGTTTTGGAGCATAGTTCTTGCTATACTTTGGTCTAATTCATTTTACTTAAAGTGGTAACTTTTTAATTTGTCCCTAGCCAAAATATGTCATCTGTTGTGTGTATTGATCATGAAAAGGTTCCTAAAGTGAGGTGGTATGTGTGGTAGCAAGATACATCAAGGGGAGTTTACATATAGAGGGTCAATTCTTGCTCACCATATACATGGGAGTAATTATGTTGACATCCCCCTGAACTTGTGTGCACAATGAGCAGCATTTGTACAAAGATCTACTGTATATAAAATAAAACATATAGAGGCAAATCCTGCCTGAGCACCAGCAAACCAGCACAATAAAGATGAACACATATATTGGACACCCTTCTTTGAAGAGGCCACCCTCCCTAGGGAGCAAAGTGTGAGCACCAGAGCATTAGCCATACATGGTACTGTGGTGCACCAAAGAGATATCTGCCTGGAAGCTTGAATGCTGAGAAAAGGCTTCCTACTGCTACCTATGTAGTGCAGCAAAGGGCAGACTATAGCCCATAGTGAACAGGCATTTTGGAATTAAAACACATTGGAACTTCTTTGATGCTTAAGTAAAATGTTGTATTTTCTTTTGTGTTTCGGTATTAATGCACACAGAGGAAATGATTTATGATGATGTTGATAATGGAGATGAAGGTGGAAACAGCTCTCTAGAATATGGATGGAGTTCAAGTGAGTTTGAAAGCTATGAAGAACAAAGTGACCCAGAGTGCAAAGATGGAATTCCCAGCTCCTTTTTGCGAGGCAACCACAAAAGACATGTATGTAACCCACAGCAGCCTTTTCCCTTATTCGGTTTTTCTAATTACCCTGATTGCTCAACATTTACCTTGCTCAGTTGTCCCCATACACTCTCATGAACCCAGCTTCCAAGTACAAAGAGCATCTTTGCAAATGAGTCTGAACCAGTAAGAGAATGAGGACTGAAGGCAAAACATAAAAGGAAAAAACCTCGTGAAAACATAAAGGGAGACAGATCCGCACATGGGCTATGAAAATGGGTTGTTTGTTTCCCATGAACAGTTCCTGACCTTTTCCACTTCTGCAGCTGCTGACATAGTGTAAGTGGAAAATGAGTATGGGAAGTAGTGTGAAGAGTAGAGCTGGGTGACCTGCATGGATTTTGAGGCTGTGCAATCCGCATGAATGGGTTTGCAGAATTCACAGAACTAGTCAGTTTGCAAACATTTCTCTGCCCCCTTTGATTTTAACCCTTTATTTTATTGTTCAACTGTGGTTCAACTTTGAAAAAAATGTTTATTGTAGCTTTAGGGAAGCCTCATTGACTCATAGACTTTCAGGTAAGAAGGGACCATTGTGATCGTCTAGTCTGACCTCCTGCACAACGCAGGCCACAGAATCTCACCCACCCACTCCTGTAACAAACCTCTCATCTATGTCTGAGCTACTGAAGTCCTCAACTCGTGGTTTAAAGACTTGGAGGTTCAGAGAATCCTCCAGCAAGTGACCCGTGCCCCACGCTGCAGAGGAAGGCGAAAAACCCCCAGGGCCTCTGCCAATCTGCCCTGGAGGAAAATTCCTTCCCGACCCCAAATATGGCGATCAGCTAAACCCTGAGCATGTGTGCAAGACTCACCAGCCAGACACCCAGGAAAGGGTTCTCTGTGCTATGTATTGGGGGATAGAAAGACTCAAAGACTGCCTGGTGAGGGTGGATGGTCTGTATACAAGCTGTATAGTGCCTGATTTTCTGGTCTAGTACCTTTGTTTTCCATTGCTCCTGGAGGCAGCTATGGACTTGTTCAACACCTAGAGTATGTTAAACTCAGGCTGCTCTAATTTCTACCAGCTGTTAATGATCCTCTAGTGGTCTTTTGAGAGCTGGGATTTGTTAGAGTGCAAAATGCTCCAGCCACCTATGTATGCCAAGCTGGTCAGGACTAGATATTGCAAAGCCAGCTGTTGCAGCAGATTGGCAGAGGAACAGAAAGATGCGGATAGTATCAAGGTTCTGAGATGTAGACTATACACTGAATCTGTATTTGAATTACAAGTTATATCTCTCCTGTCCTCTGGGTTTTTTGTTTGTTTGTTTGTTTGTTTTGGTCTTTCTTCCTACTCTGTCTCCAGGTTTTTTGCCTTATATTTAAATAGTTACATTTTCTCTCTGCCTTTACACTGCTCTTTTTTCTTGCATTTCTTCTTACCAGGATCGTAAACCCAATAAGTTGATATAAGACCCAATATAGAATAGACTAGAACAGAATTCCACAGGATCCACATTTTGATTTCACAGATTTCTTAACCCACTGCTCTTCATATCCCTGCTCCATCCATTGCACTATATCCTATCCGTGCAGAATCAGGATCAGGAACTGTGGTAGGGAGGAGGAATGACCGAAGAACTGTATCTACTTAAAAGAAACTCTGTAAGTTAAGTGCTGTTGTTATTTCCCCTGGCTGAAACAAGCTTAAACTTCTGTACCTGATGCTTGCTGGGGTAATTCTGGACCTGGCTGAAGAAAGATCTGGTTCAGATTCTGAATACATTAGGCTAAAGTTGAGAAATGCTCTGCACATAGTGTGCCTAAAGTGGCAGGATATTTTGTTTCTTCCCTCTTGTTACCTGTGGTGACAGCTTGAAACACAGTAAGAACTCTTTACATGTGTACACAGAGCAAGGTTTACAATAATTTTTAAATGCTTATAAATATATATTGACTCCCCCCACCCCACATAGACTCTAGGTAGGGACTGGGACTGAGTGGGCAAAAAGATTTCCAGGAATGGAAGGCAGGAGTGTGAGAGAAGATGGGCAGTGGTCTGGGAAGGACACACCATGAGTTAAGGGACTGGGTAGCAAGGAGCTGTGCTACCTGGTCCTGGAATGAGAGGTGCCAGGGAGGGGAGGAGGGACTGGTAAGAATAGATTGGGGGGATGGGGAATGAAGGAGATGCAGGTGAGTGGAAGCCATAGGTTGCAGGGCATAGTAGGAGTCATAGTAGGGAATGGAGGGAATCAGAAAAGGGGCTTGGAGGAGTACAGGGAAAGGCAAAGATTCTTTAAATGCTTAACATTTTGTACATATAAATCCTTAAGTGCTTACAGTTTGCAATGTGGATAAAAGCTCCCCCTCTCTCATTTACTATTCACATTCCTATCCACATGTAAATTCCTCCCGCATCTTCACCAACCTTCTATATAATGTTGCTAAAGTCTGCAAAGGGGAGAGTGGGTCTTGCTTTTATGGGTCTCATAATGCATCCTGTGGCCCATATATGCCAGTGGGGTGATAGGCTGGCTCCGTTAGTTGTCCATTTCCAAATATTCATAGGATTGTGCCTATTAAAAGGTCTAAGATTTCTGAAGTGCAATTTTGTTTGTAGGTGTTGGTGGGGCTCCAGTGAAACCTTGTCCTTTTTTTTTGGTGGGGGGCGGCATGTTTGCAAAATGAAATGCCCTCTTGTGTGTAGATCAAATTCTGCTCTCATTTACACTGCTGTAAGGCAAGAGTGGTACCAACAGTGTTAATTACATCTTGACCTATAAGGGTGTAGCTGAGGGCAAAATTTTACCCTTTGTTTTCAACTTGGTGGACATCTCGTTTCATATTACCTCGATTTGTTGTCAAACAATGCTATTGATGTCAAGATGGGAAGTTTTACACTGGATTTTTTCAGTGAATATTTTTCTTTGTACTTTCACCTGAGGTTCTCAGAGTGCTTCACAAACATTAATTAATAAGTCTTACAACAGCCCTTGGCAGGTATTGTCCCTTTATTACAAATTCATGCACACAGTGATTATATGACTTGCCCAAGGCCTGCAGTGAATCTGGATAAAGCTGTGAATAGGGCACAGAATTCCTGATTCCCACTCCTGTGCTCTAACTAGTAGATTATGCATCTTTCCGTACTGAACTATGCTTACCCAGCACAGCAGTGCAATGAACCTCCAGTTTCAAAGATATTCGGAAGTTCTGCAGATACTTTGGCCTATTTTGACAGTTTTTCTTTCAGTTCACCATTCTTGAGGATCTTCAGAAATATAGAAGATAGGATTCATACTTGGCACAATGGAGTGGTGTTCTAGGTTAAAGCTAATATATTATAATAGCAGGAGGTGTACAGTATAACTTTAAATTTAGTTGAACTTAGCACAACTGCTATTCTTTTGGATTGAGGGAAGCTTCCTTTTCCTTCACCATGTAAAGCACTTGCCAATGGATCATGAAGGCCTCAGTCTAAGCCTCAGTGGGTACTCTACCTGGGGATAAAAGACCCACGGCATGGCTGTGGCTGGCATGGGTCAGGGTCACAGAGCTTGGGCTCCACCCTGAGCCCGAATGTCTATACAGGAATTTTTCAGCCTGAGCCCTGTGAGTCCAAGTCAGCTGACCCAGGACAGCCATGAGTTTTCATCCCTGTGTAGACATACTCAGTAAGTGCAGCAATGCGTAGAACACACAAACAAAAAATCCAGCTCCCCTAATTGGTTACAGTCTCTCTATTGACTGGACACTGATAGGCAGACAGAATCGCATGCATGATACTTTTCAAGTACTTCAGTGTTAAGTTTGCACTACAGGTTTTTTGAAAAGATTGTATTTTTTTATACACTGTAGCTTTCTCATGACCTAACCCGTTTAAAGGAGCACTATGAGAAAAAGATGAAAGATTTGATGGCAAACACTGTGGGAGCGGTAGAGATTCAGCAACTAAAGCAAAAACATGAGCTGAAGGTAGTGTAGTTAATTTTTGTAACAAGCTACGTGTTAAAATGATTGTTCTTCAAATGCAGACAATGTTATCTTTTTTTGTTAAACAGCAAGTTGAATATCAAAAATGGAACAGTAACTTATTTAAAATTATTTCTAAATGTACTGGATATTGTACAGTTTTTCTTACAAGAACATTGTCAAGGACTTCTATAGTGTTTACTGTCTGTCTGTAATACTTTTACAAGGTCGGCTAGAACACTGTGTTTCCTTAATGATTGAGGCCCTGATCCTGCTACCTGATCCATGTATGCAGATCCCTTCTGCCCTTGTGGAGCCTCATTAAAGTCCATGGGATCTATGTAGGCAGAGGGGTCGTCCCACATGGATCAAATTGCAGGATTAGGGACGTTCATGCTTTCTACAGAATGGAGCTGAAATGAAGGAGGTTGTTTTTTAATAACAACTTCGGCTCATCTACTGAAAGTGCCTTGTCACAACAAGATATTTTTGTTTATGCCCTGTTATAATTGACCGTGTCAGCACAATTGTGGGAGTAGCGTTCATTTTTGCTGTGGCTGCAGTCAGGAAAGGGAGAGCAGTTTTCTGAATGAAGATTCACTAGGAAAATTGTATCTCGGCGTAATAATTATAACACTTTTTTCATGTGTGCCTAAAATAAAATAATGTAGACCCCAATGGGATGTAATTTAAACATCCTTGCAATGTAGTTCTTATTTAAGAATGTAATTAATTATAAATGGAACCAGTGTTCAGATCAGTTTCAGTTTGGGATAGGGTTAGTAGATGGCATTTGTGGTTGAACTTGGACCAGGTTTCAGCTTCATGGCAGTGACATTTAGTGATCTATTCTCAGTATATGTCTGCCCAGCTGAACTCTTGAATGGTGGAAATCTAGTGGTTCTTGTAAAATGTCCACCATCTTGGATTGCATCCAAAGCAGATTCAGAAAATAGGTCTCTTCCAGGTGTAGATGTTATCCAAAAAAAATCAGAGGATGGGAGAGACCAGTGTTCAGATTTGAAGTCCCACCTCAATTTATATATTTTAAAATATCCATATATATTCATAACACCTGGAGTAGTTTTTCTTCCATAAGATTATAGTCTTTTGACCATAGGTTAGATTTTGGGCCTAAACTACTTGACAATGTTCTTTTAAAAGGTGACATCTTTTAAGAAGATTCATGCTACAATATGTTGAATTCTACTCTTTTTATTCACTGAACATGTAGAATATGTTTTTTGCTGTCTTGCAGATGCAAAATCTCATGAGGGCTGCTAGGGAAGGTACCAAAGATGGCTATGAAAAGACTAAAGCAGCTGTGAAGAAAGGTCGGTCATTCATCAGAACCAAATCCTTTATTACCCAGGGTAGGTGTAGATTCTTTAAGTTTCTCTATAAAGTTCACTTAGATACCTAGGTGATTGTCTTAGCATGTTATTTATTACCAGCAGTATACTGGACACGTGAGAGCAGAGTTACATTGATAAAGCATGTCTCAGTCACAATCAGGGCTCTGTTAGATCTGTGATTGTGGAATCTCCAAGAGTTTTAAGATTTTGAAGGCAATCCTGAGGACCTTGGAAATCCACTAGAAACCTGAGTCAGCCATATTATGCTTCAGTCAGCCTTGCACAGACATGTAAGCATGATCCTTTACAATAAGCAGTGTCATAGGCTCTGCCTAGTCCAAAGCTCATATGCAGTATGGCAAATGGGACCATGGGAAATGTCAGGGGATAAGTGTCCCCCATTGCCTTGTTTCACATACCACCACTATTTCCTGTCCTAAGCATAAAGGGAAACTGTTGTACCTCCATGTCATGCTGTGGGGGATCATTGTGTCAGCCCAGGAAAGAGGAGTCTAAGGACTGCAAGCTGAGTGCCACCACCTACCATCCTTTAAGAAATGGAAATTGATAGGAAAGGAAGGAGCTTTCCCAGGACACTGCTGATCTGAATAACCCCTGTCCTTGGTAACAACAGATACACAGCCCTCCCCACTATGAGCCCACCATCAGCAGCAGATCACCATGTTAGTTTTTAGCCGGGGAATGTGTCAGGGAGTACAAAGTTCCTTCTCATCCTGAATAAATTCAGGGAGCTAGTCTGTCTCACCTCTCAAGATGCCTGGCAAGAGAATTATTGCAGCCATAAGGCTGTAAGGACTGACACACAGTGCACATCCCTGGTGTGGACTCAGACTGGTTCCTGAACACAGGAGTTTGAGTATTGGAGAATGGGAGAGGTTTTTACACAACTTTCCTGCTCATAAACTTATCCTCATTCATTAGTGTGGCACAGGTGGATTTGGAGTTTCACTATCAAGTCAACCTGTCATTGTTTAGTCTGCCATGAAACTAACATATCTAGTTATCTAGGACCTATGTAGCCCAGGAGAAGGGCATGTACATTTCTGGCTGGATCGAGCTCTCAGCCAGTTTCCTGGTTTGTTTTACAGATTCTGTCTGAAGAAACATATAGACTTCGCAAGCTAGCAGAACTCCTTCCTTAATTAGGTTTTTCTAAACCATATCTGCTTATGCTCTTTGTTTCCTGGAGCATTACTTCTCTCATATCTGTATGTCTGTGTGTATTATACTACCAATCACTGTACTATCTGAGTATTTTCTAGATAAAATCAATAGCAATTGTGAAGTCCCTAATGGAATCGCTGCCTCTCTTCCTTTTCTCTGCTTGAGGAATTTTTGTTGTGGTTGGCTGATTTTCTTGTTTGTTACAGGTTTATGTATGTTGTTTTTGGGGGGAGGGGGTTAGTTGGGAGTGTCAGTATGTGAGTGTCATTCTTGCTATGGTGAAAAGTATTTCTTAAGAGAAAGATTTTGCAGCGTTTCTTAAAGACAGTCAGATTATGGATCACCGAATCTCCTGTGGAAGTTTGTTCAACAGATGCATCCCTTTGAACAAGACTGCTTTGTCCCCTGCTGTCATATACTTCATTCTGGGCAGGGAGGAACAAATGGAAGTAAAGCAAAAGACGCAGAGGCTGCCATCTGCACTGAGGATGCTGGGGAACTCTCCCACCCTTGCTATACCATTGATGCACCCCTATCTTGGTGAAAACATCAGCAGTTATTCTCTGCATGGCTCCCACGGTTTCTGGCACTGAAGGAACTACACTGGTGCTAGAGTAATGATGGCAGAGTTCATTAACATGCTTGGTGTAGACAAGACTGTGGATACCCCAGTATAATGACTGTGCATGGACAATGGATTCTGGTTTTTCTACCCAAAGATATATAAAAATTGACTTTCTGCTGTATTTAATTATATGTAGATCATAAAGCAACCTGTCTGGAAGAAGAGGAACTAAATTTATTTATTGATGTTGACTGTATGCATACAGAAGCAATTATGACTCCAATGCCTGAAGGATTATCACAGCAACAGGTAGTACTTTGTGTGTGTTTAAATATTATGGAAACATACAGTAAATGTCTTATAGGGCATTTGCATGGACAAAAATCTGTTTTGTGGTGAGTAATTGTGCATGTAAATTAAATAGACAATGCTGCATTCATTGTAGCTTGCATGGTCGTTCACCTGATTTAGAAAATCATGCCCTAAATCCCTTACCCGTGGTCGCACAGGTAATCTGTAGCAGAGCTTGGACTAGAACCAAGGTTTACTGGATTCCAGCCCTTAATCGCAAGATCATCCTTTTTCCCGACTTGGCTGCCATTGCCTGTCTGTTACTCTATACTTCAGTCTAGGTTCAGGTAGGTGAAGAACAGAAATCAAATTAACAAGAAAAGTCTCCCTTTCATTCAGAGGGGAAGTTACTAATTTGTATTTAAGAGGATTGGTTTAAATCTAATAATTACTTAAGTTTACTTGAAGCTAAATCAGAGAATACAAGGTTTGCAAAATGAAACTATCCTGAGTTTTTATTGGTCAGAATTACCACCTTTGATAAATACACTGTGGGATTTCTAGAAGAAAATGTTGCAGTTGTTAAAAATTACAGGCACTAGAAGCATGTTTAGAATATAATTATTCTCCACCCTCTTCAGAACCCCATTCTCAGGAAACAAGCATTTTGGATGTTTCAGTTCCTATAAAAGGGGTACTTGAAGCAGAGCACGATCTAGAAAATAGTGACAGAAGATAAGCGTAATATACTGTAAGAAAATTAATGAGCCAATAATATATTCATTCTTTAGATGAACAGTGAAGTACCAGACTGAAAACAACTTCAGTAATGCAAAAAGTAATGTCTCTTTTACATTGACTTCTCTTTATTCTTAGGCTTCTGTAATCTGATCTCCTGTCTTCTTCCTTATCCCCTTCAGTTCTGTACAGTTCCACTTTTGAGTCACATTTCTCTTGGATCCATATCCACATTTTCGGATAGATTTGGGAGGTTGAACATACAGATGGTGTGAATTTAAGTAGCTCCATGGAAATTGGTAGACATGCACGCAGTTGCACTAGACATAAGCTTAGCCAGGGATGCGGAATGATGTCCATGATTTTGCTTTTTTAACATTAAAACTTAAAGTTGAATGTGACATAACTTTGGGTGAAATACAGCAGATATCCTTAAACATGTCTATTGGCCTGAGAGATGTTACTATTGCTCTTGGTTCTCCCTTTAAAGTGTAGAAAATCTCTCTCAAACCCCCTGAATCTTAAAAATGTCTTCTAGTTATAATCATTGTCATTTGAGTAATGTTAAATATTATATATCCACATGTAATACTAAGTATTATCAGTTAAGTATTTGATGTAATTGGATGACAATATAACATTTGTTCAGCCTTCTTACCTGCGGCAGCTAAAGGAGGGTTTTTGCTATATAGTGGGAAGATGTCAAAGACAATCCCTATGTACTTGGGCTCTGGGCTCAGTGCTGGAGAGATCCCCCCAGTTTGTCCCCAGAGAGTGCACAACTGATTGCTGAGGAACTTTTGTTAGTTCAAGGTGCAGAGCTCAGGTTGAAGCTGGCAAAGGAAATTCATACTGGATGCAGACTGAGCTGACAGAGAAATGTGGTGAATGGCTTGAGGAACTTGGAAGCAGACAGATAGAAGCAGGCAACTGTATGATACCTGAAGTGATGAGAAATTGACAAGCAGGGAATCCATTCACATTGGGCACCCTCTAT
This sequence comes from Caretta caretta, assembly GCF_965140235.1. NCBI lineage: Eukaryota > Metazoa > Chordata > Testudines > Cheloniidae > Caretta > Caretta caretta. Next base: position 41,348,651 of record NC_134208.1, read on the forward strand.
GAGGAGAGGAGAATTAAAACTCCCACTATTCTAGGGACTGCACACTGGTGGACAATGTATAGGGCAGTACTGACATCCAATTTAAAGGAAGCCATTCTCTTTCTGACATTCTCCCCTTTTTGATGAGAAGATGAGAAAAGTGTTGGTGCCTGGAGGTTATGGTTATTATTGGTATTGGAAGAAAGTATAATCCAACAATGACATGATGAATGAACTTCAGGTCCCAGTCTGTACAGACCTGAAATGACAAGAGAGGACGTATTGTCCTCACGGGAGTGAATAGTCTCTTAATCAAAAAGAGAAATATTTTTGGAAAAACACTAGAAGTGTCTTTTAGTGATGGGGAGTTAGGGCTGGTGTTGTTTTTTAATGGCTACGTGATAAGAATATTAAATTATTTGTGTATTGAGCATAAAATCCATATGCTTCCCACACACGTGCACATTTGTACATGGTGTTTCTTTTTGAATGAAAAATACATTATCGTGTGTGCACTTGGCAATACAATAAGTAGATACTGTACAATTTGGTCTTTTAGACTTTTCTTCATAAACCTGCTGCTGTCAACCACAAGGTGGCATAACAGTTTTTGTTTAAATCCAGGTCCTGTTTGAATTCCTGTTTATATACTGTGTCATACTGTGAGCCTGGAAATGTTGGATCACTGAATCAGTCATTTTAGTGCTTCAATCATAATCTCTGTTACAAGTTTTATACTTTTAGGAATAAAAAATGCTGAGTCATAATTTATTATTTTTCCCACCCATCCATACCAGCAAAAATATGCGTGCAGCAGACTTGTAATATTACACCAAGTACATAACAGAGCTCTTGTTAGTGTCTCCTAGATATCTGTCTGTATTAGGCATTAATAAGATGTCTATCACAATGATATGTAAGCACTGATATTTTATGTACCGCATTATGTTTTATGTACCACTGGGTTTGATACATGTCAGAAAATTATTATAGTTAAAGTCACAAAACACAACATGCTTTGGAGAAAAATTCAATGGAAATTAGTCATAGAATCATAGGACTGGAAGGGACCTCGAGAGGTCATCTAGTCCAGTCCCCTGCACTCATGGCAGGACTAGGTATTAATATATATCTATATCATGAAACCTATTACAATCCTGTTACACTGTATGAGAATAAACAAGAATGTTTTTCCTCATGTAAAGTAGCACAGTCAAGGTAATGGGAACAAAGCACTGACCCTACACCAATACTTTTTCACTGTTGTTTATAAGTCCTTATCTTCAAGAGTCTGTCACTGGATTTTTTTTCTCCAAATCAGTGTTACTATGTTATGCATATGTAAAACAACAAAAACGTGACACTTGAAGCCTGATTTTGAAAACTGGCCAACTATGTTGCATCTGTATATCAAGTAGCTAAGGTTCTATCACCATCTGTGCCCACAGCTAATTGTACCCCAAAAATTGTGGGTAGGAAATAAGAGGCCATATTTTAAAAGTGAACCTTTAAAATGAGACAGTCAAAAAAGAAAACACATATGACGACTGCTATTATAGTATTTCATGCACAATTTAAAACATAATTAGAGTAATAGTAAGTTTCATGAATTTCTGAAGAGATATGACATTTATTTTATTATAGTTCCAATGTCAGGAATACTTTAGCTTGACATATAATACAAGGGTTGATTTATCAGTGTAAGAACTTTATGGTTAACTTTTAATATGAGTCTGTGATTTTGCCTAATACTCTTAACTCTGTTTCCATTTTAGATATAGGGACAACTGGATCAACTGTGTCGTCCCCCCCCCGAAGTTAGCTATTTCAGACTAGAAAACAAAAAAGAATTTAGTAAACAAACTCCACATATCTGTTCGTAATCATCATTATTTTCAACAAGTCCCAGAAATGAGGGGAGCATCAACTACTTTAAGTTTGACAGTTTAACTTTTATCACTTTGAACAGGTTGTGAGAAGATATATTCTGGGCTCTGTGGTTGACAGTGAGAAGAATTATGTGGATGCTCTCAAAAGAATTCTGGAGGTATCTAAATATTTTTTGCCTTTTACTATTTGGAAAGGAACCAAATCCTCAAAGAATTATTCATTAATTATACTGTGAATCATATGCATAATGTTAGAGGGGCATCAGATCAAATGTGTTTTCTTTTGACTATAAGTCAGGATTTGGCATAGGTTTTACTTTTTGATGTTAAACTCTAATTTTTTTTGGGTTGTTTGAATGTATCTGTTTTCTTTGCTCAGCAATATGAGAAGCCTCTCTCAGAAATGGAACCAAAGCTACTGAGTGAAAGAAAACTCAAAATGGTCTTTTATCGTATTAAGGAGATTCTTCAGTGCCATTCAATGTTTCAGATAGCATTGGCCAGCCGTGTCTCTGAGTGGGATTCTGTTGAAATGATTGGAGATGTCTTTGTTGCTTCAGTAAGTAAATACATGTGAGCAGAGGCATGAAAAATGTCGATTTTTTTTTTTAATTGTTGATATGTCTATGTACTTCTCTATCTAATTTGGATACTCTATTATTTTCCTATGTTCCCCACTGCTGGTGGCTTTTGTAATAGCCCGTGTACCCATTAGGACAACTACATTGACACCAACTCATGTCTTCTGTTTGGTTGGTTGCAAGTGAAAGAGCTTTGGCTAATATTTTCAAACATATGTGCCTCATGTTAGCCACCTAAATCCGCATTTAGGCATCTAAATAAGTGGCTTTGTTTACAGATATGCTGGGCCTGCACAAATCCACCAAAATCAACATGAGCTGCAGGTGCTTGACACCTCTGAAGAACAGGAGAGCATGGAATGGCCCTTAGCAGATTTGCTTATAGCTAGAAATACTGCAGACCATGGCCTAGACTCCCAAGTCTGTCCAAGTTGAGCTTGGTGCAGGAAAGGGTGGGGAGTGGATATGCAGGAAAGTAGCTACCCCAATCCTCAGCCCAACAAGGGGCTGAACCAACCTCTGGTTTAACTTAGAGCAGCCTAAGGGATTGTATTAAAGCTGACTCCATCAGTTGGAGTTCAGCACATGTTAGCTCCGCTCCTCTTGCCTCCACTCCCCCTAGACATCCCCTCCTTTGCACAGGAGATGTAAATGCTGCAATGCATAGTGCTCTAAGGCACCCCAGGTACATCAGAGGAATCTCCACTTGCCTTTCTGGGCAGTTGTCTCTCCACTTTGTCCCATATATTTAATGTGGCTGAGCTGAAGTGGCTACTAGAACCATACATTTTACAATTCATAAGTTTTGCAAACTTACAACTTTAACTCTGCATTTAATGCATTTGCATGTTGTAGCTTATCAGGAGTTAACTGGTTAGTTCCAACTATGGACTCAATAGAAGTTTAAGGTATTCAGCAACTCCTGTGTGGAGCACTCAGCTCCTCACAGCACCAGGCACTTAGATGTCAAAAATAAAAATGAGCCTGTCTTCAGCTGGATTTCCTGTTGATGACTGAGGTTTGTCTTCTCTGCGTTTCAGTTTTCTAAATCCATGGTTCTAGATGCATACAGTGAGTATGTAAATAACTTCAGTACAGCCGTGGGGATTCTCAAGAAAACATGTGCCACGAAGCCTGCCTTTCTAGATTTTTTAAAGGTGAGTGCATTTAAGCTTGAAAGAAAGCTGAAGAAAATAACAAAGCACAAGATGAGTTAGAGAAAAATTTGGCCCCGTGGTGTGTAGATTCTGATGAAATTCAAAGAGAACAAAGCTCACCCACAATTCTAGTGTTGCAGGAGGATGACATGATTTTAGCTCTGAGGAGTATTGTGCCGTGCACCTCAGTTTTATTGATCTTCCGAATGACTGTGCTTGGCAAGCTGTTGGGATTCTCTTGCATGTTAGATGAACATTAGCTAAGGTCACAAGCTGAGGCCTCATCTTTCGACAAAGTTTATGCATTAGCTACATTGTATATAAAAGTCTTAAATTAAAACTCACTCTGAACCTTTCTGGGCATAGTAACAGAACACACAGGGCTAGTAGCTCTCAGTCTCTTCAGTCTGACTTCAGTGGGATGTTTGCCTGAGTGAGGACTGCAGATTTGGGACCATAATCTTCAATTCTGGTCAGGCAAAAGTGGATTTTAGAAGGTCGGAGCTAGGGGGCACAGGAGTGGTTGCAGGTCAGCACTGTAATGATGGGCACCAGTATAAGTACTTGAGCTGTTCAACATTATTTGCATTTTGAAATGCTGATATAATACTTGCCAGAAGCTGGGAATGAATGACAGGGGATAGATCACTTGATTACCTGTTCTGTTTATTCCCTCTGGGACACCTGGCATTGGCCGCTGTTGGAAGACAGGATACCATTGGTCTGACCCAGTATGGCTGTTCTTATGATTCCCCCCCTTCCCCACGGTTTTGGACCAAATACACACTGTTGAAAATATTTCAGCATTTTGAAAAAAATGAGAAAAATCTTTTAAAATCATGACATTTTCCCCGTTTGTCAACCAGCTGTAATAACAACCTGCCTCCTGAGCATGCACAGAACTAACAAAATGACAAATCTGTTTTTTCCTCCTTTCCCTTGGTGTCCTTTGATGTTATATAAAGATAACTATGGACTTTACTTTGTGTTTACATACCTTTTGAGATTGAGAGTTTTCCCTAGACTTTCTCTTTTAAAATACCAAAACACATGAATAAATATAGATAGTACTGCATCAGCTGGTAGGGTTTTACCCCAGATCCCATGACAGAGAACAGCCATTGTAGAATGTAAGGCCATGATCCAACAAAGCAGTTACTTTTATGGTTAAATTTAAGACATGGAACAAGTGAATGGGAACACTTGCATGCTTAAAGTTAAGCTCATGCTTAAATCTATTGTTTAGGCAAGTAGAAATGTGCTTAGTTCAAACAGAATTTAGTTTCCCATTTCAGCTACTCTTGTACTGTTGGGATTTGTCCCTTTCCTTGTTTTTGAGGAGGAAGTTTTCTTTTTTTTCACTTGCCATTATGACAAATTAAATGGTAAGATTTTTCACAGAGGCCTAACTAATACTTCTAAATGAGTTTGTGAAATTTTTGTTGTATTCCTGATACAAAGAAAGTTATTGATATAAAGAAATCCTGGCAAACATTTTAAGTTTCTGAAAGACAATAATAGAAATCTACTAACATGAGCAAATGCAGTGACTTTCTCATTTCAGCAATGCCAGGAGTCGAGCCCTGATCGAATTACCCTCTATGGTTTAATGATGAAACCCATACAGCGCTTTCCACAGTTCATTCTTCTGCTTCAGGTAAACAATATTTACCAATGAGGCTTAGCTGATAAATGCTTCTTTTGTATTCTCTTAGTACTCAGCCTCTGGGGGGATTCTGTGGGATCTATGTTAGACTGTAGCAATATATTAAAATTAGAGTTGTTTTTGAGTCTTGGGATCAAACAAGTGAAAAATTAAATATGTAGTAATGAGAGCTATGAGGTTAACTGATTTTTTGTTTGTTTCAAGTCAGCTCAAAACTAAATTTTTTTAAAAAATTTCAGCAAGCCAAAAAGTTAAAATAAATAAATAAATAAATACACCTTGAGTCAAATAAAACGCCTTCTTCAACCCAAAATGAAATATTTCAGTTTGTTTTTTGAGAGGGTTTTTTATCTTCTGAAATTGTTAAGATAAAATTGAGATAAAAATCAAAACAAAATGTCATTTCAAATCAAAAAGTCAAAATGTTTTGTTTTGAAAATGTCAGAATGAAACTTTTTAGCTTTTTTCAAATCTTTGTTTTTTCTTCAGCCAAAACAATTTGGCAAAGTTGACACACATTCACCAACTGTTTGGGCCAATGCAAATCTTTATTTTTTGGCAAAAACAAAAAACAAACTTTGTCTGAAAAATTTCATCCAGCTTTAGTAATCTCTTGGTTTGACTTGTGAGGATCTACTGAAGGAAAAGTTACTAGAGCTTGGTACTTTACCTTTGCATGTCAATAAATATTTCTTTAGGTATCCCTGATTCAAAAACAGTTGTGCCATGTATTTGTGTACAGCTGTTGTTTTAAAGGGCAAAATACACTACATTCAGGTAAGGGCCAATTGTTCTTTGTGGAGTTTGAACACTAGTGGTTCTTCTCTTTGGGAGTCTTTATGATGTCTGTATAGTGATCAAACATCCTTCTTAAAACAAAAAAATGTTTATTTTGCTGTAGGAACAAAGCATTTAGACAAAAAGGATTTTAAAATAACAGTCCACATGCATGTCTATTTCATCCAAAGGCTTACCATTCTCTGATGGTACCCTACAAAGGCATAACTACTTCACACCCCCAGCAGTTGCCTCTGTCTCTGCCTGTATCCCCTGAACATCTCCACTCTCTTTGAGAAAATGTTCCTTCTTAAACTGCTATAGTTCTTTTGATCTTTTGGCTCCCAAGCCTTTTTCTATCTTGACAGTGTCTCTTAAGAAGCCTCAAGTTTTTGCAGGGAAGTGGTTTATCTTGAGCCTTTCCATTTTCTTCCTGTTTATTTTTCCTTACAGCCCCCTAGTAAACTGAACTAATATATTTGTACAGTGGACTTCCCAATAATTGACTCAACGTACAGTATTATTAAATTATTACAGAGCAGCTCCAGTTCCATCCCACTAGCCATGATCAGTTGGTTAATTTCTTCTAGAGGAAGACTGGTTTGAGGATGGTAGGCCATGTGTAAGTGTGGAATAATGGTTGAGGGAAGGAGTTCACCAATGGACAGACAGGCTAGCATCATTGATGCAGTGGAGGAGATGGGGCAGTTTGATAAGAAGTAATAGTGGGTATATAGGAATGTCTGAGAATTGTCAGCAAAGGGAAACTGCCCAAATGATTTCAGTGTATGCCTCAAATATGGAAATGTTCAGAAATTATTTCAAGATCCATAGAGCAGGCACTGTTTCCTCCACTGTATTTCATACAGCATTAAGCTCATTGTTCTCATTTAGTAAATAATAATAATGATAATGATGAGAAATAGTTTCAGTATGACCTTACATTAAATTAAAGGTTGGGAAAGTTTTTCAGGTTTATTGGATACAGGTATCTACATATTATAATGCATGTTGATTTTCAAACTGTTTCTTTAATGTCATTTGTATCTTTTATATTTTTCTTCAATTTGAACTCCCTTCTCCTTACCTACTTACTGGAAAATAAACTTCACAGGCTAACATCTCTTTGAAGAGCAATTAGAATATTCAGCCAACCAAGGATCCAATGGGATAAAGATTCCAAAGTGTTCCATTATTTGCATCAGAAGTCATTAATAGCATTGGGCTTATCGTTGAGTAGTCATCAGTTTCAGAGCAATGCAATAACTTTAGAGAGAAGTTTACAAAACTATGTACCATCTTTAACTTGTGCCTCAGAAATCATATCTGTGCTCCTTTTTTTTTTTAGGATATGTTGAAAAATACTACTAAAGGACATCCTGACAGGCTGCCACTGCAGATGGCTCTTACAGAGCTCGAAACATTGGCAGAGAAATTAAACGAAAGGAAAAGAGATGCAGATCAGCGCTGTGAAATAAAGCAGATCGCAAAAGCCATGAATGAACGTTATCTGAACAAGGTTGGGACAGAATATAGTTTATACTGTGGAAGCTCATACGTTGCAAATTTCTTATTACCTTCTCCTGAGCAGCTTGTGGGGTGGCTACCTAATCTGCACCCCTTGGTGTGATGGTTCTATTTAAAGCATACGTGGATTTGGGGGATAGAATGGCTGGGAAATGTAAGGCATCTCTAGGATAATATAGGTCCACTGGCCAAAACCACAGTGTGCTGTGGGTGCAGGGTTATGTGTCCAGTGCTGCAGCCTAGCGGAGGTACGAGCAGCCCAATGGTGTTCTATGGTCTGGTAAAGGGAGAATGCTAACTCCTTATCCCACCTCATACCTTCACATAGATCCTCTGTACAAGGACATCCTAATTTGTTTTCATGGCAGGATCCAGGATTTGGCCATATAGGCAGTGTAAAGTATTTAGAGATCCATTTCTTCCCTTTGATATTTCAACCCAGGAAAGCAGTCCCAGATGTGCTGACAGATGTATCTAATAGTTTCTTGTTTTGCCTGTATTATTCAGTTATTTGGATTGTAAAATAGAAATATCCTCACGAGAATGGTGAGATACATTTAAAAGGAATTGAGACAGGAACAACCTTCTTGTCTTACTGTGCATCATAAATGCCTCTGTTCTTTCTGGAAGATGAGGTATCACATACCTGAATTACTGCTCATTGCGATTTATTGTCTTTAATACATCTGTATAGGGTGGTGAGTGCCTAGACCTATTCTGAGAAAAAAAAATGCTAACTGCACCTCATATTTTTCTCAAGTGGTGTAGAAAGTCCTCTCATTTTTCTGGAGAGGAAGCAATCAACCAAAGCATAGGCATTTTGCATCATTAAGATCAATATTTCAAAAGAAAAAAAGCAGTGAATTTATCACAGTATTGGGATAAGCATGGATGTGCTTTATTTACCTGTATAGCCAAATGGTTAAAAATTGTGTACTCTGCTGACAGCGATAGCAGGGCTGCATCTGGAACACTGGTTTCAGTTCCAGATTCTCTGGAGGTAGAGGATTAACCTAGGGCTTTTAACCTTTCCTCCTAATTATATATCTTTACACTGTACTGTAGCTTGTCTAAACAGCAACATGATGATCATTGACATGTAGTTAAAGGAGTTAAACATAGAGACAAATTTTTCCTAATAGGCACTGGTTCATGCTTTGGGGACAGGGAAGAGCGGGGCAGTGCTCTCAATGGGAGTTCCAGGTGACATTGTGCTATCAGATGTGGCAGCTTTGTGGCACGCAGTGGGAGCCTGTATACTGCATTATGTGCTTTCCTCAACTGCCAGTCAGCTCTGTAGACCAGTGCAGGTAGAGGGAGTAGCCATGACCCTGTCTCCTCCTGCTCCTTCTTGCCTCCTTGTAATAGTTGACACCTCAGAGCATATGTGAATTGACTGGAAGGGAGTAGAGAGAAAGGAATTCTAGAAATCTATGGGCCCAATTCCTATTTTATGCCAGAGAGGTGTAAAAGGGTCTTTATGTAAATGGGAATCAGTCCTAAGAGTTTAACAAAGACATTGAATCCATGTCCTTAAATCCACCTATAAACACTTTTAATACGGTATAGAATACGGTGGCCCATTATATTTGCTTCTGTTTTTGCAGTGGATGTTGGCTATGTTGTGTATACATTAATATGTTGATCATTTTAAAACTCCAGTTACTCAGCAGTGGAAACCGATACCTAATACGGACTGATGATATGTTAGAAACAGTTTACAACGAGAAAGGAGAAATTGTCAAAACCAAAGAACGACGACTCTTCATGTTGAACGATGTATTGATGTGTGCAACAGTGAGTGCACGGTAAGGCTCACTTCACGCTGTTTGAACTGATCACTCGGAAACTTGAACCGGAATGGACTCTTAATGGAAACTTTAACCATAGATACTAGTTTCTATAAATTTCAATAATGTGCCAGTAGCTTTGTTGTTCCTTCCTGATTGTATTTTAAAGAACTAAGATAAACCACTAGAAAAAAGTACAAACAGAAAATTACCAATAGACAGAAGCAATTTGTCCAGGTTCCAGATCTTGGTAAGATTTGCTCTGTAGTGGAGATTAGGTGGCACGGTTGCTTAGTGCACTAACTCTTCACCTCTGAAGACCTGAGTGTTGGCCTTGAGTTAGGTAATGGGTGAAAGTGAGTTAATAGGAGCTCAGTCTGGTGTTGATTCTTTGTGTGCACATGCACACACACACAAAACTGTAATTTGGTCGAGTTTACTGTTTAAAAATAAAAAAGCTGGGGTGAAATCCTGGAACCATTGGAGTCGATAGCAAAGCTCCCATTAACGTCAGTTGGGCCAGGCCTTCATCCCTGAAGCCTAAAACTGAAGGATTAAGATTGAGGTGCTTAGAAAAAAGTATCTTTTGCATAGTGCTTTCTGTCCTATTGCTGGCTATAACTGGTGCTGTTAGCCTGTCACTTTCACGTGTGCCAAGTCACACACATTTTAACATGTAGGTTGTATTGTAATTTTTTTCCCTTTGTGTATGGGTGCATGGTGACAGAGAACATATAGAGAGACCATTAAGTTCTTTCTTTCTTTCCTCAAGGAACGTCTCTAACTATCTGTCTGCCTTTAACTAACTAAACTAAAACTAGCAGCTTTTCTCAGCCCAATGTGATGTCTTCAGTACACTTCTGAAATGTGAATACCATGAAGTATTCCTTACCTATTTTGTGTAATCTTACTAGTGCTAAGTCTCAAACGATACCAGCAAGTGAAAAGTGACTTTTAATAACACTTTGCTCTTCAGATGTTCACAAGCTGTTTTCCTATTAACCAGGAATTGTGATTCTTCTCCTTGCCCTTTTATTCAGTCCTTCAGTCACACCTGGCTATTTTCTTGTGATTCACTGAGAGAAAATTGCTTTCTTTTGCCTATTTTAGTCCTTCCTGTGACACCTTGTCCTGGATTCTGTGTAATTGTTCCTAAAGTGGCAGAATGCAACCTGTTTTCTTTTCTCATGTGAAAAGTCCATGATTTTGCTGAGTCTCTGTGTTTGCTATTAAGGTGATTGTTACAGTAATCAAATACAATGTTCCTCTTCCTGTGGGCTTGACCATTACTTAGCTCCCTGCTTGGGGGTGTTGTCTAATGTGGTACACATGTGCCATGGGGATTTGTTAACACAGGAAAAGATGTCTCATTAAAATGTACAGGGTTATTTTTTCTCTAGCAGTTCAGAATTGAACTAGCTCTCACAAGTTCTCCACCCACACCTTTCCTATAATAATGTGTTTATAAAGGCTTTACTCACGTCAACAATAGGGCTTTCCACCTCCAACCGCTGTGCATTCCACTTAGGGATGGGCCCAGCTGCAAGCTGTTTATCCAGATCAGGAGCCATACTATTTTGCAGCTTTGAGGCATCCGGATCTGGGGCTTCTTCATAGACTTTAAATCCATAAAGGATCAATGTAATACTTGTTGGCAAAGGAACAACACTGCTGATAGTGACCACTCTCTGCCCCTCTAGCCCAACCCCTCCTATCCATGAAGCTTGATTTCTTGGCACATCTGCTGATGGGATTCATCAGGGAAGAGGAGACAAAGATAAATCTCCTTTCTTCAGAGGAAAGAAAAACCTAAAAGACATAGTATTGTGCCACACGAGTGGGGTTGCCAGGCATCTGGTCTTTGACTGGAACACCTGATCGAAAAGGGACCCTGGCAGCTTCGGTCAGCACTACCAACTGGGCTATTAAAAGTCCGGTCGTCAGCACAGCTGAGCCCCAGGGCTAAGGCAAGCTCCCTACCTGCACTGGCTCCGTGGTCCTCCCGGAAGCAGCCACCAGGTCCCTGCAGCCCCTTGGTACTGGGGCGGCCAGGGACTGGGAGGCTCCGCATGCTGCCCCCGCCCTCAGTAACAGCTCCACAGCTCCCATTGGCTGGGAACTGTGACCAATGGGAACTGAGTTATTCAAGGGGCAGTGCCTGCAGGTGCGAAGGCAGCACGCACCATGCAGAGCTGCCTGGCCGCCCATGCGCCTCATGGCTGCAGGGATCTGGCAGCCGCTTCCTCAGAGCCGCGGTAAGCACTGCTGGGACCCCATGTCCCACGACTCTGGCCCAGCCTGTAGCCCCGTCTCACACCCCAAACCCCTCATCCCCAGCCCCACTCCAGAGCCTGGAGGTCTCACCCCCCTGCACTCCAACCTCCTGCCCCAGCCTGGAGCCCTCTCCTGCACCCTAAATCCCTCATTCCCAGCCCCACTCCAGAGCCCGCACCCCCAACCAGAGTTCTCACCTGCTGCACGCCAACCCCCTGCCCCAGCGCGGAGCCCCCTCTTGCACCCCAAATCCCTCATCCCCAGCTCCATCCCAGAGCCTGAACTCCCAGCCGAAAGCCCATACTCCCTCTCGTACCCCAACCCCATTCCCAAGCCCGGCAAAAGTGAGTGAGGGTGGGGAAGAGTGAGTGATGGAGGGGGCGGGGAATGGAGTGAGCAGGGGCGGGGCCTCAGAGAAGGGGCGGGGCAGGGATGTTCAGTTTTGTGGTGTTAGAAAGTTGGCAACCCTACACATGAGAGCTGAGGTCAGATGAGAATCTAATACTGTTTGACCGGTGGGAGCAGGGCATTCTCGAGAGGTTCAGTTCACCCATCAAAGTCCAAGTCTTCTGAGCTTGAGGGCATGATAGGTAATCCCTTGGGTAATATACTTTAAATAGTTTGTGAGCCCTCTAGTGACCCTCTCTGTCATCTGTGTTCCAAATGTCCTCAGAGGCTAGCCTGAGCAGCAGTGTGTCTATGTAGCTAGGCCTTGCATGATATATACAGTTAGTAAACATGTTTACCTGGACCCCACTGTACCCAGTGTAGTTCCTTTACATTATGTTTGTTGTGTAAAGAGCAAAAGACACAGCAATGCTGGTCAATGTGATGGGTGTGATTTTTTTAAAAATAGTGTTGCACATGTTACAGAGACCTATGTAGTAGGCATATTTTTCAAATCAAAATAGTAAATAAAATGACTACTCGCATGAAAGACATACAGGTGCTCAAAAAATCAAAAATTTATGCATTTTCCAGCTCTTCGTATGAAAGCAGTGGCATCATGGCAACTGGCCTAAGGTATTTATTAAAATGGAGTGTGCCACTTGGACAAGTGGAAGTAATAGAATATGGCAGCAGTGAAGGCTCAGGAGAGAACTGCAGATTCCCACCTCAGCACTCGGCCGAGAATGTCATCGTTAATGTTAAGCCAAGTAAGTGGCAGGCACCATTATTGATGGATTTTACTTCTGATTAAGGCCCTGGTTCAGATTTAGATGGGTGACTGAAAGCAAAAAGGAATGCATTCTGTGTATGTTTATTCTTGCATTATGTACAATAATTTTTTAAAAATTCTGAAAATGCATGAAGTTCTAACCAGACTTTTGACTTAGTATGTGTCTCACCTTTATTTATGCCACTCAGTAGTGACTATGATTGGGAAATGCAAGACATCAAACTTTACTGTATTGATTACTTCTGGCTCCTGTCCTGGGTCTAGCAGCATCTGTGGTTCAGGGCCTTCAAGAGCTTTGGAACCCCCCTGAGCTTTGCAGCTACAGGGCTGTAAGAAGATCATGGCTAGTGGTGGGGAAGATTCCTCCAGAGGTGATCGTGAAACATTTCTGGGAGGTTTCTTCACAGCTGAGTGGCAGTCAGGAGACACCATATATACCAAAGAAGTCCCCCTGACCAACACCTCCAAAATAGAGCTTGTTTGGTGGGAGCTTGCCATAGCATTTGGCAGTGGGGGATGAAAAGGTGACATCTCCTCCAGAGATCCTTCCCACAAAGGGAAATCTTTCTGTTTATTCTGGAAAAGGACAGGCTTCCCTCCACAACCCTCCCTATTCTCCTTTGCCCCCATTACTGCTGGAGCCACACAGATGTTACTGTAGGCTTAAGTGTGTACTAACTACTGCATTCTCCATAACCCTAGCAGGCATGAAAGAGAGGGCTGGGGATATACAATGGCCTGCTTGGAGGGGCTTATTTACACAAGTTCCCTGTCTCCGTGCCCATTCAAGCAGCCCAGAAATCCTACCTACTGAGCAGGGTGCAGATCCCTTCCTCTGCCAGATCCAACCAGTAGTCCATATAGTCTGGTAGCCTGTTACTGACAGTTGCCAGAGCCAGGTACTTCAGAGAAAGGTGCAAGATTTACTGTAGTAGGCATTAATGGGATAACCTGCCTATAGGGGAATCTTCTTCCTTAAAGAAGTGATCTCATGCCCTGAAGTTGAAGAGCTTATTTCCCTTATACACTGTTTAATATACATCCTATCTACATGCTGTGCCAACTGTCCCTAAAATTGGTCAGCCTGATGCACAACATGTAAACTGGCTTCAATCATTAGTCTTTCCATATGCAATGAATGAATTTTTTATCCTGTATTTTGCTTGGGTGCATTTATTTTAAGCTCTTCTCTTTTTGCATTCTAAACCCTCGCTGTTAGCTGGCAGTACTCCTTCTGAGTTATTCAAGAGCTGTGGTTTAGAGCAGTTTCAGTAGTGAATCAATGCAGTATGTCACTCTGTACTTATTTAATGTGGCTTTCTTGGCTTTTGCTTCATGCCATTCACCACAGTTGTGCCCGAAAAGAAATATTGTACCTCAGAGCTGTTTGGGATCTATCTTTAAATATATAGCACTTTCCTGATCACCAAGGGTAGCAGAGTTCTCTTGCCACTCCCTCCTAAGTGATTCTGGGTAAAATTTTCAAATGTGCCTAAGTTACTTAGGAGCCAATGGGACTTAGTCCCCGAAGGCCCAGTCCTCAAAGGTATTTTCAGTGGAGTTAGACACCTAAATACCTTTGAGGAACTGGGCCTAAGAGCCTGTGTCATTTTTGAAAATGTTACTCTCTGTGTTACACCTAGGGTTGCCAACTTTCTAATCGCACAAAACTGAACACCCTTGCCCCACCCCCTGCCCTTCCCCAAGACCTCATCCCTGCCCGCCCCTTCTCTGAGGCTCCGCCCCCGCTCACTCCATCCCCCCTCCCTCTGTCGCTTGCTCTCCCCCACCTTCACTTGCTCATTTTCACTGGGCTGTGGCAGGGGGTTGGGGTGCAGGAGGGGGTGAGAGCTCCAGCTGGGAGTGTAGGCTACGGGCAGGGCCAGAAATGAGGGGTTTGGGGTGCAGGAGGGGACTCTGGGCTGGGGCCAAGGGGTTTGGAGTGTGTGAGGGAGTTCCGAGCTGGGGCAGGGGATTGGGTTTGGGCTCCAGGAGGGAACTTGGGTGCGGGATGGCGCTCAGGACTGGGACGGGGGTTGGGGTGCAGCATGGGGTTGGGGTGTGGGCTCTGGGAGGGAGTTTGGGTGTTGGAGGGGGCTCAGTGCTGAGGCAGCGGGTTGGAGTTTGGGGGGGAGAGGGCTCTGGCAGAGGGGTGCAGGCTCTGGGGCGTGGGGATGTGGGTTGTGGGGTATAGGAGGGGGCTCTGGGCTGGGGGCAAGGGGTTCAGAGTGTGGGAGAGCGCTCCGGTCTGGGGCAGATGGTTGGGGTGTGGGAGGGGCTGCGGGCTCTGGAAGGGAGTTTGGTTGCGGGAGGGGGTTTAGG
Source organism: Caretta caretta (assembly GCF_965140235.1). NCBI lineage: Eukaryota > Metazoa > Chordata > Testudines > Cheloniidae > Caretta > Caretta caretta. Next base: position 41,363,793 of record NC_134208.1, read on the forward strand.
GCTGAGGCAGGGGGGTTGGGTGCAGGAGGGGGTGTGGGGTGCGGGCTCTGGGAGAGAGTTGGGTGAAAGGGGGGGCTCAGAGTTGGGGCAGAGGACTGGGGTGTAGGAGGGGGTGCGGGCTCTCGGAGGTAGTTTGGGTGCAGGAGGGGGCTCAGGGTTGGGGCAGGAGGTTAGGGTATGGGAGGGAGTGCGGGTGGTGCTTACCTTAGGCGGCTCCCAGAAGCGGCCGGCATGTCCCCTGGCTCCTAAGCAGAGGCGCGGCCAGGCGTCTCTACGTGCTGCCTCCACCCACAGGCGCCGCCCCCACAGCTCCCATTGGCCGCAGTTGCTGGCCAGTGGGAGCTGCGGAGTTGGCACTCGGGGCGGGGGCAGCGTGCAGAGCCCCTTTGGCCGTCCCTCCACCTAGGGGCCATAGGAACGTGTTGCTGCTTCTCAGGAGTCGTGTGGAGCCAGTTAGGAAGCTGCCAGCCCTGCGCCAACTGGACGTTTAATGGCCTGGTCAGCAGGACTGGAGCCACCAGGGTCCCTTTTCAACCGGGTGTTCTGATCAAAAACCGGACACCTGACAACCCTATTTACACCAACAGGCTCAGGATCTGTTCTCCTTTGCTGATAATAAGCCTTAGGCTTAGCTTAGCTGGGCATTGATTAGGTAAGTGGCTAAGTTCTGTTCATTTTGTTACCCCCATTCTCTCACCCACCATCCAAAACAGGATCATTACATCAAAAAGTATGGGAAGTGGCGTAGCGAGAGGAAGGAGATAAAAGAGAGAAGACAGACCAGAAGGATAGCAGATATGCAAAGGAATATATGAGTCCTCAACAGTAGTCATACCCTTCCTTCCCAAATAAGGAGCACCCCCCATTAAGCTAATGAAACATAATCAGAAACCATGAAAGAAAAGTGAGAGCAACCCCACAGTCTACCTGCATGCATGTTTATGCGCTACCAACCACTCTGAATACAGACTTGTACTGGATTGGTCTGAATCTTGCTTAAACCCTGAGGAACTTCCTTCCTATTTCTTGCTCTCTTCGTTGCTAAAGATTAAAGGAACCAGAAAATATGATCTTGCTACATAGACAGAGAACTAGCAAAGTTCTTAACATTCATGTGAGTATCATTGCATGTATACTGCAGTAGCTATGCAGTTTACCTCTGTACTTTCAGAATGCTTCAAAGAGATGCTCCGGTGGAACCCCAAATGCATCATATAGGTTGTCATTAAACTCTGAGAGAAAAAAATCTTATTCAGACAGTTTGGGGTCTTATGGGCAAAATCCTGGTCCCATTGAAGGCAACTGGGAGTTTTGTCATTGACTTCAGTGGAACCATTATTTCACATCATGTTTCCAGTTTCTAAAACTACTAGCAATTAGAGAGAGAAGGAGAGAGACAGAAATTATGATTAGATGTAAGTGCATTAAGTGCATGAGGATTAGCTTTGCCTTGTCTGGAGGACTGAGAAAAGGAGAATTGTAGATGCAGCCTTGGCAGTGAAGTATTTAGACTTCATAAGACTAATACTCTCATGTTACTGACTGTCTCAGCAAGGATTTTTGATGAGGTACAACTGTATCCTTACAAGGATTGTTGGTAATTACATCTGTTTTACCATAGCATTCCTTCACCCACACAAAACCTTCTGTATAAAGGGGCAACTGTCACATCGTATCTTGTTATTATTGGCCTAATTTGTGTAGCTCTGTACTCTGTTCTATTCTCTCACTGTAGTCATTTCTGTTAATCACTACAGTGAGTCAGTGGGATTCTTGTAATGCGCTCAGGTTCATAAAAATGCTGACTAAAATGTCTTTTGCATTTTAAGATTATTGCTTGATCCATGTGATGAAAGATGGAGATAAAAGAGGAAAACATCATCTTGGCCATTGCAGAGAATTGAATAGCCTGCATTTAAATTCATCCTATAGGTTATATTGCACTAATGGAGGGTGTTTTAAAGGTTTTATGAATACATTCAAATCAAGGGCCTGCGTTAACTGCCACTGTTAGTCTGAAACAAGAGCTGTGTGAACACTTTTTGCACTCAGCAAATTTATGACATTTGTTCTCAAATTTTAATAGTAGCAAAAAGCTACTTTGAAGTACAAATCTGCTTTTTTCCTTTGCTAGGCATGAAAATGTGTGTAGCCTGGGCAAAAAGGGAGGGAATTCTTCCCTTTGGAGGGAGCTCCTTGCTATGCTGTGGCTTCTGGATTTCATGTTTAGTTGCCTTAGTTTGAGCCCTGTTTTCCTGAGTAGCTCTCATTATTGTGAATGTGGGGAAATACAAGGTCCCCATTGTTTTGCAGAATCCTTCATGCAGGGATCTGCCTATATGAAATTAGTGCAATATACTATGACTTCCAACAGCCGCTACCGCTGCCTACATCCTCCAACTACATTTAAAGCAAAATATTTTATGTTTGCAGTTTGAAAATAGGGCTTGATTCTGATGTCATTTACACTGGTGCAAATCAGAATTATTTCCGTTTATCTCACTGGAATCACTCTTGATTTACAATGGTGTAACGGATCAGAACCCACATCTGCAGCGTTTCAAATGAAAACATTTATCTTAACTCTGTATGCTAACAGCTGGGTTTCCCCATTGAATCCTTCCAAGCAAATGTGTTACAGAAAGTTTTCCTAGTGAACTGTCTGCAGAATGAGTCTGGATACAGTTCTGTCTTTAAAACACCAACTACAAGGTCATATAGGCCATCACCTAGTATCCTCATTTCCTTATCCAGTAAACTGTCAGTCCATAAATGAACTGTTCACAATGCTGAAGAAGCGACATTCAGGTGCATTTCTTTGTGCTTGCCGTTTCTAACACAAACATGTAGCAATGTGTCTATGTGTGTATTATTTTTGAAAAATCCAAAATAAAACATTCCACTACACACACTTCTCCTGGAGGGAGGATGAGAGAACAGAAGTGTGCTAAATGTCGGACACATGCTAAATGACATGTGCTAAATTACTCATTGGACTGCTGAAAGGAGCTCGGATACTATGGGGATGAGTGCAGTATAAGAAACTATATGGAACAGAACATTCAGACATGAAAGTAGAAATATTTTCAGAGTAATCCTGCTTCTTTGTTAGTGTGAAATACAATTTGGATAGTCTCCTTCTTCTTGATGTATTGTGTGCCAGAAAAATTATGGTGATATTTAATTGGGAGCTTAAAAATATCATGGATGAGTTGTCAGAGAAAGCTTTTGTGTGATATATATGCATTTGATTCATCCCCATAATATTTGCGAGATCTGAGTGTTATGGCTTGTCACCCTTGGGTGCAATCTGGGGGCTGTGGGAACCGCAGGGCCCCTCTCCAACACACAGCTGGGTTGGGGACACAGCCAGCCTCACCCAGGCCCTGTTATCATCCAACACAACAGCAGGTGGTGCCACTCACCTGAACTGGGCTACCCACATGCAAACAGTAGACCCCAGCCAGTTTCCCAGCTCCCCTGGCATGCACCCCCCTCTGGAGTATAAACCCAAAATTATATAGTCTTGCATTGCACAGGGATCTGTACAGTGTAAGCTTATTAATATGCCTGCCCCTCCCTTAATGGGGAGAAGAATATACACACTTGTGGTAGCTAATCAAGCTGAGATTTTTCCCCAGATACTTCATTTAAAGGCACACTGGTTTAGGTTAAAATATAAAACAACTTTATTAACTACAGAAAGATAGATTTTAAGTGATTGTAAGTGATAGAAAACAGATCAAAGCAGATTACTTTGTAAAATAAACAAAACCGCAAACTAAGCCTAAGATACTAGAAAGATAGGTTATGAGTTAGGAAATTCTCTCCCTGGCTGATGATACAAGCAGGCTTGCAGATTCTTAAGGACCAGCTGCACTTGCTTTGCAGCTTGGGATCTTTTTCTTTCGGAGCTTCTCTCAGGTGTTGAGTTGTGATGGAGTGAAGAACAACAGATGATGCCACTGCCAGCCTTATATAGCCTTTCTATATGGTGGGAACCCTTTGTTCCAAACTCAGTTCCCAGACCAGTTTGTGGAAAAATACAGGTACCCAAAATGGAGTCCAGAGTCATGTGGGCTGGTCACATGCCCTTACAAGTCACAGCCCCCATTATCCATAGGGTGTCAGGAGTGTTCTCAGCAAGGTTCACCAGGTGGGGGATAAGCTTTTCCTAAGGCGTATTGTTTTCCTTAATGGCCCATTACCCTGAATGAGCCCTTTACAACCAGCTATTTAGATTGGAAGCATCTTGCCTAGTGGGCGTCACCCAGGTGTGACTACATGTGAAATACTGATACATAGTCAATATTCATAACTTCAGATACAAAAATAATACATGTATACAAATAGGACAATCACATTCAGCAAATCAGAACTTTTCCAATGACACCTTACGTGACCCATCTTATACAAAATGAATCATAATTACACCATAATCATATCATAATAATATCACTATGAAGAAGAGGGGGTGCAGTGTCACTGCGGGCATTATTATAAATTTCGACTTTGTATCAAAGGTGAGAAGCAAATGCCATGATTTTGGACCCAGAGAGAACCAGGCAGGGGAAATAAATAATATGGAGACATCTTAGACTAGGAAATTGCTGAAAATCTCACTAGACCAGATACTCTTGGCAATGTATCTTTCCCATTCAGTAGGGCCAAATAGTGAACCCTTTTCTCCCACTAGTGAGTAGTTAGGAACAGGACTCACATGAACTTTGGTGAGACTATTCCTGTACATAACTGTTTACATGTAGGAGTAAAGGATTCACTATCTCTCCGTAAGTGATTTTATCTTCCATGACAATGTGATCTGGGGAATGGGCATGAAGTTCAAGAAGTCCCGAATTTTAATATTTGGCTGTCACTGACTTGCTTGTGTGACGTTGGGAAGGTTGCGTCACTTCTCTGCCTCAGTTTTCCCATCTCTCAAATGTGGATTATAATACTAATCTGTTTCCCACACAGTAATGTTGTGAGGATGAATTGCTTTGAATGTTTTAAGGGCTGCCCAAGTAAAAGGTATTTTGTGAATTATTATTCTTTGTTTTAGTATTTTAAGTGTTGTTATATGCTAAACAACTCTCATGCTCTGAATTTCTTTGATATGCCCACTCCTCTTCCTCTTGGATGATCTTTGTGGGTGACTGGATTTGTTTGTGGGTTATTTTCTGCTGTGTTGGTTTGTTGCTCTTTCTTGGTCCAGAGGCTTTTTGAAGAGGTTGATCACACATTTAGGGCCCAATGGAATGCCATTTGATTTAAATTTAATAAAAGGGATGCAAGTTAGGTCCAGTTCACTCAAAGAAAAGTGTACAGTAAGTTAGAGCAAAAAGACGCCACCCTACATTCCTGTAATAAACAAGGGGACGGGTCAGAATGCAGTGGATATGACTTACTGATTTTTGGTGTATTCCTGTTGGAGAATGGTTGTCTCTTTCCAAAATAAATAAAATGAATGTCCTGTGCTAAATCCCTTATATTCACCAAATCCAGAATATTCCCCTTCAAAAGCAGTTTAACAAAGGGAGCAAGCTGCTTTAACTTACACATTCTTCCCTCTGCATGTAGAAGCACAAGTTAATATTAATGTCAGTGTAGAATCATTGCTCTTTAGGGGGGCTTTATGGGCAAGTGTCAAATTTTATGTGGCTGCAGTTTACTTGATCTTTAGCAATTGGGATTCCAAATTAGCATATTGCTTGCTTTTGTGGTGATGGATCTGCTGTGTCACATTTCTAAATGGTGCTGCAGAGAGAAAGGCCATTTAGGAGCTTGTTACAGCTCCCTGATTCTTGGGATAGATCTGTGCCAGTCCCAGTGTAGGTTAAAGCAACCTGGGGCAAGAATACCTAGAAGGACTGACTCTAAAGCAAGAAAAGGTGAAGTGATCCAGTGAGTCATAAGGCCTCTTTTGAGTGGGAAGCATGGGTCTGCCAGCTATTGCTTGGCTTGCCACTGCTGGCCACATTGCTCATTAACGATATACAGTATATACTGTTACCCAGGCAACAGCACAGTTCATTTCTGGCTACCTGGCTAAAAATTAACTGAGATTTAGAAAGAGGGAGGGAGAGAGGCCCATCTCTCCTGTGTGTTCCCATACAATGCTGAGCATGTTGTCAGTGCTCAAGAAATAATAATATGAGAGAAAGAGTCAATATATTGTGTCTTATTGGTGGAAGTTTGGTGCTGTTTTACTTTCACAGATTCACCTGTGGTAGTGAGGACCATGGTTTAATCCCAGCTAAATTATATATTTTCTCCCTTCATGAGCAAATTTTTGAGGATAAAATTCAGATTCCACCCACATCTGTTTGTGGTTTAGATCTCTGTGGTTTGTATTTGTTATGTTGACTAACAAGAGTATATCAAAATGCAGATATGATTCTCTCTGCTGAGTTTCCTTCTGCTTTCTGCAGTCGGTTTATGTATGTCTCCAAGTTACCATGGAAACAAATGCGGGCGTGAGTTTGACTGGATATACTGGATACTTGTGTTTCTGTTAGTGGCTTGGAGAATATAAAACCCTTGCAGCATTTTCATCAGACATGGCAGGAAGGTTCCTTTTGAAAGCAGAAATAATACTACTCTGAGAGCTGCAGTAGAAATGGCTGATTTTGAACAGTGAGTCTAGAAGGGGAAAAAATAAAAATGAAAAGATCAGAGCGTCTGTCTCGTCAGCTCCTGAAAGCAGGACATCTGCAATAGAGTGTCCAGCAAAAATGAGGCAAGATGTAAAAAATTGTTTCATATCCCTGGTTGGTGGCAAATGTGTAAATTAGTGATGTGGTCTAAATTACTTTCAGTTAAAAGGGCAGGGGTTCCTGGGCCATTCTGCTTTCAGTTCCTCCTCCTGTCCTGAAGAAGGAGCAGGAGCAGCTGAACGATTGAAGCAGCTTTCCTTCCTCCTAAGGAAACAGTGCCCTCTGGGTTTTGCTCTGCTCATAGCCACAATTCCAGCTGGTCTGCTCCTGGCCCTACTTGGTGTGTGGTGATACAAACTGGTGCCCACGGTTATGGGCTGCATTATTGGTGAATTTTGGTCCTAAATTTTCCAGCGGAGATTGAAACTCCCAGTCCTTTACTCTCCCCAATGCACTACTTTTCTTCCTTTGCCTTTGCAGAATGCAGCTCCTCTCTCTGAGAAATGTTTCTAGCATGCCAGATTAAGTGGAGTGTTTTATGTTCATTAAACTTCAATCCCAATGCATGAGCTACTTCTCACTTCCTTTTAAAAACCTCTGCGTTTCCTCGCTGCTATTACATAATCTCACACACTAGGGACCCAGTGCTGCAAACACTTACTACCTTGCACAGTGTTTGCAGCTGCAAGAAATCTTGTAGCTTGTAATGGGGCTGCTCACATGAGTAACGTTACTCGCCTGAGCAAGTGATTGCTGGGTTGGGTGATTGTGAATATAAAATTATCTCCAGTGTTAAGATCTGTCACATCAGGTGCATGCTGAGACAGCTCTCCAATGTTCACATTTATAGTACATGAAGATGAAGGAGTAGCACTGACAAGGAGGTGAAGGTTGATCCAGCGGTCAGGGCATTAGCCTGGGACTTGGGTGGCTCTGGTTCAGTTTCCTAGCTCTGCAACAAACTTCTTGTTGTACCACAGACAAGGCTCTGTGGCTCTGGCTAATAGTACTTCCATACCTCATAGGTGTTGTGAGGGTATATACATTAAAGATTGTGAGATGCTTGGGGCCATATAAGTACCTTAGATGAAGAGGGTGTTCTGTATGATAGGAGTTTATTTTCTTGTAGAAGTTAGAGTGGGTAATGCAACTAAATTTTCATGAGAAGTGCCCCAGTTGTTAAAGGGGTTCACCCAATCTCTGCTCAAGAGAGTCACAATTTGAGGGCACTATGTGCTTCTGGAATCCCAGGTTTTGTTGGTGACCAAAAGCACCTAATATCATCAGTGTTTGCATCCTTTTTCTTTCCAAGCCTTTCTTTCTACCTAGACTGGATACTCTACTGTACTCTATTTGGAGTTGTACTTGAAGACCACTCCAAAGCTGCAGCTGGTATAGCACATAGCTGCCAAACTGCTTAGCCAGGAAGATGTATTACACATTTTCTAAAATCAGCACTGACTTCCTGTTCGCTTGTGTCCAATTCTAGATGTTGATTTTAAACCACATACACCTATATGGCATGGCTGTGAGTTTTATGGAATTAAAGTGAGCAGAATTTGAATCACAATGGCCCAAATTCATCCCCCACTTAAATTTACTGAGATCATTAATTTGGCACAATGTATTAAAGCACAAGGGGCCTTCTATATGATAAGGTAGAAAGTCTGGGTCTGTGGCATGAACTTAAAACTGACATCATATGGGATTGTTTTGTAGAGATTTTCTTCTATTTCAGGATCCTTATGCAGATTGGATCTATATTAACATTTTAGAAGCTTATTTAGATTCTACTTCATAGGTAAACTTTAGGTTTTGGATTGAAGGGGGCTAGTTGTGTAATATTGTTGTTATAAAATTCCACTTAGCTGGTAAAATGCTGTCTTTAAAACACACAAGTTACAGAAGTATCCATGGGAACAGTAACATTGTGTGTGACTAAACTGAAAGACACATATCAATGACTATTGTGGTGGTGGTGCAGATGTAAAGCACTTGCTTATGTAAGAGAATGTTCAGGAACTTTTTAGTGCAGTGCCTAAAAATAAAACCTCATTTGCTTTGTCCCTGGCTTTAACATTAATAATGAATTTTCAGAGCCAGGGAATTAGAGACACACAGCTAACTGCAAATGATGCTTTTCCCCATCTGTTTTTAGTGTATTTTAATAGTAGAAAGTGAATGGGGGTGGCTCTTTATGGAATGAGGGGAGTGTGGAAATTTGTTGTTAGCTTTTTAGGTGATTGTCATGTTGTATAGCTCATTCCCTTTATAAGTGAAGAACACTCAATACTGTACTTGACAGTGGGTGCCAGCATCGGTTTCCAAATGTATAACAACATCCATGCCCATATTATATTCCTTTCCCTAATCCTAATGATCAGTAGTGGACATAGCTGGCGTATTTGAAATCATCATATAAAAGTCTTGTCCTTTTTAGCCACTCTCTTCCAGGTAAATAATTCTACCAGACTTTTACTTTCTTGTGGAGGAGTACCTTTCTCTAATACACGAGGTCTCCTAAATTCCATGCAGCTGGTATATTTATCCTCCTGTGTCTTGCTCTCCAAAGTGGAACACCTATAGAAGCACGATCTAGTGCCCAGATATCATGAAGAGGTGTCTGAGGCCCAAAACCTTGGGGCTTCATCATAACAGTTTCAATTTTTTCCTTCGTTAAGTTCCACCCATTTGGTGCAGTGAACAGACACCTGTCTCTCCGGGCATCATACTGACTCTCCAGCAAGATCCTAGTCCTACCCAGACATCCTTAAATGGAGCTGAGGATCTCTAGGCTCATCTGCCTCCTGCTTAAATCTGCCAGTCATTAAAAAATAAAACCAAAAAAACCTCCACCTGTTATCTGTGAAAATGTTCACAGAAAGGCCACTCTTCATCAAATAGAAAGTTTAGAATGAAAAGTATGAAACATCTGCAGTTGTATTCAAGTAGTATGAGCATATTATTGCTGCATCATTCCTGAGATAGATTTTCTTAGCCCAAACCTGAGATCTGAGCATCCAAGTCTAAATCCAGATCTGAATTTTCAGAGTCCCAATGTCTGTCATGAGTTGAACCATAATCCTGGATCCATAACGCCTGTGGAACTTGGTGGTTGAAATCTGGATTCAATTTTTGTGGCAAGTACTCATCTGTGCCTTATTCCTTTGGAGTGCAGGAATCGGTAACAGTTCAAATTTAATATAGTTTTCCCAAAGACAGTAATTTTGTCTATACATCAGAACCCTTTAAAAATACAATTTCTCCCCAGACCTCAGCTGATCTTCTGTGTTCAAAATCAGATTTAAATCTTCCTCACCCTCATAGTGTTGGATTCTTGTAAGTTTCAATATACTGCAAGCAGATGGCTCAGTGGGAGGAAGAAATAATACGTACACTTGCCCTCACAATCCAGACCACAGCTAGCATGTCAAATTATTGGCCTGACCGCCTTCCCAAGATCATTTAAACCTGGCATCACCGTCAAGCTTACAACTGACTTTGTGTTGTATCGCAATAACATGCTGTAATTGTAATCAGGAAAATATCCCATCTTAGTTTTGACTATTGTTTTTAACAGATGAATATCATCAAATCCAGTTTGATTGGATTTTTATGGTCTGATTTTGAAGAAACGGTGCTCTTCAGTGCTCAAAAAAAAAGAGCTATTTCATATTTATTATAAAGTTGAGCTTTTCTTAAGCATTATTTTTCTGTCTTGTGTTTTTACTTCATGTCAGTACATCTGTTTTCAAGGAATTTATATCAATGCCTTTTGCTTATGTACTGATTGCATGAAACTAAAGTAATTAATGGTAGGTTTCAGAGTAACAGCCGAGTTAGTCTGTCTTCGCAAAAAGAAAAGGAGTACTTGTGGCACCTTAGAGACTAACCAATTTATTTGAGCATGAGCTTTCGTGAGCTACAGCTCGCTTCATCGGATGCATACCGTGGAAACTGCAGAAGACATTATATACACACAGAGACCATGAAACAATACCTCCTCCCACCCCACTGTCCTGCTGGTAATAGCTTATCTAAAGTGATCATCAAGTTGGGCCATTTCCAGCACAAATCCAGGTTTTCTCACCCTCCGCCCCCCCCCCCCCAAACTCACTCTCCTGCTGGTAATAGCCCATCCAAAGTGACCACTCTCTTCACAATGTGTATGATAATCAAGGTGGGCCATTTCCTGCACAAATCCAGGTTCTCTCACTCCCTCACCCCCCTCCAAAAAACACACACACAAACTCACTCTCCTGCTGGTAATAGCTTATCCAAAGTGACCACTCTCCCTACAATGTGCATGATAATCAAGGTGGGCCATTTCCAGCACAAATCCAGGTTTTCTCACCCCAGCAGGAGAGTGAGTTTGTGTGTGTATGGGGGTCGGGGGGGTGAGAAAACCTGGTTTTGTGCTGGAAATGGCCCACCTTGATTATCATGCACATTGTAGGGAGAGTGGTCACTTTGGATAAGCTATTACCAGCAGGAGAGTGAGTTTGTGTGTGTGTTTTTTGGAGGGGGGTGAGGGAGTGAGAGAACCTGGATTTGTGCAGGAAATGGCCCACCTTAATTATCATACACATTGTGAAGAGAGTGGTCACTTTGGATGGGCTATTACCAGCAGGAGAGTGAGTTTGTGTGTGGCGGGGCAGAGGGTGAGAAAACCTGGATTTGTGCTGGAAATGGCCCAATTTGATGATCACTTTAGATAAGCTATTACCAGCAGGACAGTGGGGTGGGAGGAGGTATTGTTTCATGGTCTCTGTGTGTATATAATGTCTTCTGCAGTTTCCACGGTATGCATCCGATGAAGTGAGCTGTAGCTCACAAAAGCTCATGCTCAGATAAATTGGTTAGTCTCTAAGGTGCCACAAGTACTCCTTTTCTTTTTGCAAAGTAATTAATGTAATCATACTCAAGGAGTAGCTTGTCAGAAAGTTATTTTGCAATATAATAGATAACCAGGAGTATTTCCACTAACAATCTTTGGTACTAATGTGAGATGTGATACACAAATATTTGTATAAACATTCACAATATTCAGGGAATGCTGAATGTAGCTTTTAGAAATGTGTAAAACGAGATGCAAATGGAATTTGATGCCTCTTGATTTTTTCAAATAAAAATAATAATACATAAATTGAACTTTCCTTAAAGTAGCATAAATCTATCAGAAATTACGAAGGGCCAGATTGTGAACCATCCCACTCACAATAGAAGTCAATGGACTATTTATGCAAGTAATTGCTCACTAATGTAAATAAGGATTAATTCTTATTAAAGAATGGGGGGGGGGGTAGAGAAGGTGATCTGCTCAGAGCTGTAGTGTCCAGAAGTCTTGCAATGCCCCAGGATATAGCATACACCATTTACTGCACATTTGTTGCGGGGAGCAACGAAAAGGGGAGCCCAACAGAGGAGTCCCCAGGGAGCAGCTGGCCTGTCAGTGCACATTAATGTCACTGCTCCTGTGCTGGCCATCACAGGAAAGGAGCTGCAGCTGCTTGCTGTGCTCAGTGGAGGAAATTGTGCTGCCTGGTGTCTCAGTGTGGTGGGGAGACAAGGCATGTTGGGGGGCAGAAGCTGCACAGTTGACCGACGCAAGCCAGCTGTGAGATTGGGGAAGGGTTGCAGCATCAGGGCCGGCCCTCGACCAAATGGCGCCCCAGGCAAGGAGCATCTTTGGTGCCTCTCCACCTCCATTTGTTAAACTTTTTAATACCTTATTTTTTATTGCATTATTAGCCCATTTCACGACGACATTTATGCACGATATTCCTGTCATATAAGATGATAAATTTGCATGCTGGGATCTGTAAATCTGTATTTATTAATGCCATATATAAGCAAATAAAATTATTTCCTCTAAGCGTATAGAAACATTTTCATTTTAAGAATAACTGAAAGGTACTAACATGAAGAAATTGAACTGTGCACCTGTATTGGGTGGGCCAGTGTGAAATAGTGTTACAGTCGGTGACCGCCTTAGAATGTTAACCCTTTAGTTGAAAAGGTCGCTTTTCTCACGAATTTCTCTCTTTAACCTCACGAATTGAAGCACAGCATCAGAGAGATCCAAAGACTTGCCAATGGCATTTTCAAGTGATAAAATAGCAAGTGACGTCAGTCTCTCATCAGCCATCATCGATGGAAGATATGTTTCAATGAGCCAGAGCTTCAAAAGGCTGTGCTCACCACTTGCGACCGTGACTGGCAGCTTGAGCAGAATCCTCGAAGCTATCCACACATAAGGAAAAGTGTCCTTCAGCTCTGCATCACAAATGAATTGGAGAACTTGGAGTGGAGAATGCTTCCCGTGTTGCAGAATGGGATGAATGTTGTCCAATTTGGCATAGAGGTCTTTATCATTGACGTCTGAACATTCCCCATGTGTCAACATCTGTGAAGGTCCATACAAATATTCAAGAGTGTTTTCCTGTCCACCAGCAGCTTACTAAGGGAGTGATGGGTGAAATAGCCCATCTCCTCATTTACTTTTTCCAACAGTGAGACCTAATATCTGACATACCAATTTTGGCTCATTAACTTCTGGTTCCACATACATCTCCTGTTTTTAACAAGCATTTTTGCAACACAGTCCTGAAATTATATCAACTTGGCCTTTTTTGTTTAGACTAATTCAGTTATTCTGTCTCCCTTTCATACCTTTTCCCATCACCATTAGTTATTATAGGTTATTGTGACCAAGGCCACGTTTTAGTCATGGGCATTTATAGTAAAAGTCATGGACAGGTCACAGGCCATGAATATTTGTTTACTGCCCGTGACCTGTCCATAACTTTTACTATATATCCCTGCCTAAATCTTCGGGGGAAAGGGGACAGCCCAGGGGCACCAGAGATTCTCTGGGCGGGGAGCAGCCCGTGGGGGCGCCACGGGTGCTGTGGTGGGGGCTGGGACCCGTGCGGGGGTGGGGGCAGGCAGCCCGGTATTGTTGGTGTTTGGCGGGACTGGCAGGCTGCCTTCTCAGCTTCACGCCTCCCCAGAAACAGTGATATCCCTCAGCTCCTATGTGGAGGTGCAGCCATGCAGCTCTGCTGGCTCCGCAGCTCCCATTGGCCAGTAACTGTGGCCGATGGAGCTGCGGGGGTGGTGCCTGCAGGTGGAGGCAGCACATAGAGCCCCTTGGCTGTGCCTTCCCCTAGGAGATGAGGAATGGTCCCGCTCCTGGGGAGCCCCCTGAGGTAAGCGCTGCCCAGAGCCCTCACCCGCACCCCAGCCCTAAGCCCCCACCCGAACTTCTGCTGCTGCTGGCGGAGGGGTGGCCATTGCAGAAGTCCCAGAAAGTCACGGAATCCATGACCTCCGTGACAAACAAGCAGCCTTAATTATGGTCTGCCGCATCCTTTCTCCCCATGCACGTCATTGTCCAGAAGGGCTAGGCTGTTTACAGATCCTTGCCTCTTCTGTGCTCATTGGGTACATCTACCCTTTGAGCTGGTGGTGGAAATTCCAGCTCAAGGAGACGTACCCACATTAGCTCTGACTGAGCTATTGTGCTAAAAATAGAAGTGTAGCTGCAGCAGTGCGAGTGTTGGGAGGGGCTAGCTGCCCCAAGTATGATCTTGTCTGAGACCATAGATATGTACTGAGGGCGGCTAGTCCCTCCTGCAGCTCATGCCGCCCTGGCTACATTCTATTTTTTTAGCATACTGGCTCCATCCAAGCTAGAGCAGGTGTGTCTCCCCAAGCTGGAATTTACATCTCCAGCTTGAAATGTGTGACGTACGCATTTAGGCCTTGACTACACTGGGAAAATAAAGTTGTGCTGGAGAGCACATTAACTAACAAGAGTTAATTAACATGCCATTAGCCACCTCTTAGTACATAGTATAGGCAAAGCCATTCCTATTTCAAAACATCTTACCTTGTAGTGGTTAACCCCACGGGGGATCAAATTCAGAGGTAATGTAAATGTTCATGTAAATTAAAACCCAGTATTTGGGAATAAGATTTGTTTTGAGGCAGAGGGCGGAGATTGTAACAGGAAAAGCACCTCCTTTGTAGTCCCATAGGCATGTAATTTACACCTGCTTATTTTGTGTTTTATGTTCCCTGATATAATATGTGCCTACTAAGGACCCATCCAAAGCCAGTACACCCATTGACTACCATGGACTTTGGATCTGGCCCTTAATGAAAACTTACACTATCATTTTCATTTCCTCTGAATTTGGCCCTCGGTCAGAGGTGGGCAAACTATGGCCCTCGGGCCACATCCGGCCCATGGGACCCTCCTGACCTGCCCCTGAGCTCCTGGCCCAGGAGGCTCGCCCGGTCCCTCCCCTGTTGTTCTCCCTCCCCTGCAGCCTCAGCTCACTGTGCCGCCACAATGCTTGGGGGGTGGGGCTGGGAGCTCCTGGGGCAGCGCAGCTGCGGAGCCCGGCCTTACCCGGTGCTCTGGGCTGTGCGGTGGCGGGATTGGCTCCAGCCGGGCAGCATGGCTGTAGTACCACCAGCCAGCAGTGCTCCAGGCAGCACGGTCATGGGGCAGAGAACGGGGGGGTTGGATAGAGGGCTGGGGAGTTTGGGGGGGGTGGTGTGGATAGGGGCCAGGGTGGTCAGAAGGCAGGGAACAGAGGGGGGCAGTCAGGAAGGAGGAGGGGTTGGATGGGGTGGCAGGGAGCAGGCAGGGGTTCCGGGGGCAGTCAGGGAGAAGGGGTGGTTGAATGGGGCAAGGGTCCTGAGGGAGCAGTCAGGAATGAGAGGAGGGGTTGGATGGGGTGGCAGGGGGCAGTCAGGGGTGGGGGTTCCGGGAGCAGGCAGGGGGACAGGGAGCCGGGGTGTGTGTGGATGGGGCAGGGGTCCTGGGGGGGCCGTCAGGGAAGAGGGGAGTTGGATGGGGCAGGAGTCTGGGGGGGGTGGGATAGGAGGCAGGGGCTGGGCCATGCCTGGCTGTTTGGGGAGGCACAGCCTCCCCTAACCCACCCTCCATACAATTTCCGAAACCTGATGTGGCCCTCAGGCCAAAGTGTTTGCCCGCCCCTGCCCTAGGTTCTTAGGAATAGCAGAAGATGAATAAATATTCTTAAACTATGATTTGTTCTCCTTACTTCTAGCATTTGCGTCTCACTCATACCATTTGCCTATTAGCTTTTTCTTTTTTGTTGTAAAACTTTTGGTCTTTAATGAATGAGCCTAAAATGTCTTTCATTTAATCTTCTGCATTATGGACTCTCAATCCCTGAGTTAATTGATTTGTTTTGATACTTTTATTACATCCATTTATTTTGAAGTATTATTAAAAGCCTATAAAACATGCATAATACAGAGAAAATAGACTGAGATGACAATTATTGAGTCAAATTCAAAATCTCTGTCATTATCTTCAAGGCATTCAATGGTCTGGGGCTAGGATATCTGTAAGATGATCTAAAGCTCCAGTAAGAGGACCGCAGTCAACAGCTGTGCTCCTCAGGCACAATCTGTCCACTGCAAGGATAAAGCTCATCTGTGCAGGAGACAGAGCTTTCTTAGTGGCCCCCTCTAAGGCTGTGGAGAAAACTCCTGCAGAATCAAAAAATAGCCTCAAACTTCACCCCTTCCCATACCATGTATACGGGGCTGTTCTCTGAGCTTGCCTTCAGTCATAAAATAAAACACATAGTGCGGTAGATATTTAAACATAAAATAAATAATAAAAGGAGCAACCCTCACAGAAGGGACTGAACGAAAACCACATTTGGCATATGCTAGTCACATCCCTTAATTTCACTTCTGGAAGGTGTTCATTAGCTACCGTGGTTAGGGTGATATAAGAATATGACTAGGATAGAATAGAATAAAATCATCATGAGGAGAAGAGGCATAGTCATTTGCAACTCATCAGTTATCTCCTCCCTCATAAAGTTGCAGTAAATGGCATCAGTTTTACAACTGATATGGCTCTGCACATAACAAGAGAAATTGCACAAACTTGCTTTTTCAGCCTTGTGCAGCATGGAAACTGAGTGTCTATTTCCCCCCCTTGAATCAGGTCCACAAGCTTTAAATTTTGTATGAAGTTTTTATATTTAAAATTTAAATTTAAATGTTTGCATTTGAATAGCTATACTTATAAGTACCAACACAAGTGGATTATGGCTACTCGATGTCAAGTCATGTATTAACTATACTAAATGTAATTAGGAATATATTGGAAACAAATCTGGTATAGTTCATAAACTAGCCTTTGTAGTGTTCTTTAATAGAGTTTTTTTATTAAGATATTTACATATATTAGGTGTTTTAAATGAAGACAAATTATCTTACAAAATATTTGCATATATTATCTATTAACTTATAAATTATCTTTGTCTGCAACTGCATCATCAATGATGGGTCAGTGGGCCTAATCTACAGAAAGGTGTCCCTTTTAGCACAAACTCATGTTTTGACCCATTATATAATAAATTAACAAACCATGGAAATGGCACACTGCTAGTTTGTTTTCTACCAGAGATAGGTGAACCACAGTGGTTAGGTTTGCATTTGGATTTGAAACTCCTAGAAGTCTGAAGAAATTTGGATCTGGTTTAACCCACTATATAGATCCATCTATGAAGTTTAGACTGTATCCAGGTTCAGAATTGAGCTTCAGCAAATTTCATGGGTGTTTGGTTTATGTCCATACCTAGTTACTGATCAGAGAAGGTTGCAGATACACATGAATGTTAGGGAAATGGAGGTCAAAAATAAGACGGGTAAGTAAATGTGATCCATCACAAATTCCTTGGCTAAATTACTGACTACCTGGGAGCAGGCTAAAATTCATTTTACACCCTTAGTCTTTGCATTGTAAGCACTGGAGGGGTAGAGGTTGTTTCATTTTGTGCCTTGTACAGTGTTCAGCACATTCTCACTGTTTGGGGTTAGAGTTTGCCAGTCTGTTATTCACATTGCATAGTACTTTACTTTGTGAGTAGCCCCGCTGAAAAACAACAACTACATAGGAATAAGAATGGCAAACTCTGGTCCTTAATAAAAAATTATGACTTACGGACGTTGATTAGCCAAAACGTAAGAGAATAGGAAGACAAAAGAAGGGGATGGGGAAAGAACTGTTTAGGAATTTCAAATGCAGCTTTTTGTGGAAGCAGAGTTAGTAGGAGTCGACATGCATTAATTCAGTTATTTCTCATGTACAAAGCAAATTGTCAAAAGATATCAGATACAAATCTTCCTCTTCTCAGTTTCTACTTGGGAATTAATTGTTTGCATTTTATGTAATAAACTAACTGTACACTTTCTTTCTTACACACTGAGTTGAATGTGAGGTTAAGAAAGGCTACATTGTACTTTCATTAACATGCAGCACAGGGAAAAGAACACTGGATGAAAGTTACGGTCATTCTGTAGTTGTATAAATCGAGGTAAACCCAACGGTTCCCTATTTGATGCTCACAGGCACTACACAAAAATCTTGTGTTTTATATTTTCTAAGGTGCCAGACACACCTATGGTTAAATAAGTAGATAAATATACGTTAAATAATAAATGCATGTTAAATAAAATAATTACAGCTGTGGCCTGAACCCACAATATCTATGGGGAAAGGGCTGGTATATCTAGTTGTTCAGAGCAGTTGCATTCATATAGAGGATTATATACTAAACCAAAGTATCCAGGGAGTTCTCATGGTTGCTCACTATAATGGATTCCAAAGTTAATTAACTGGAGCGGGGGTCTTGGATCAGTGTTCATGTTGCACTCCCTGTCAGTACCCAGCCTGGGCCGAGGAAGCTAATGATCCACCCAGTGGACCAAATTCAGTGATGAAGCCTGATCACTTGCCACCTGAGGCATGTTGCGCATACGCTAAGTAGAAGATTTCAGAGTAGCAGCCGTGTTAGTCTGTATCCGCAATAAGAAAAGGAGGACTTGTGGCATCTTAGAGACTAACATTTATTTGAGCATAAGCTTTCGTGAGCTACAGCTCACTTCATCGGATGCATTCTGTGGAAAATACAGTTGGGAGATTTATATACATAGAGAACATGAAACAGTGTGTGTTACCATACACACTGTAATGAGAGTGATCAGGTAAGGTGAGCTATTACCAGCAGGAGAGCGGGGGGAAAACACCTTTTGTAGTGATAATCAAGGTGAGCTATTTCCAGCAGTTGACAAGAAGATGATGTAACTGGAGCTGCTGTGGTCGCTCTCTACTTATTGATTCTGGCTTGTTTTATGTTTTTGGTATTTTTTTATCCCTTGTCAATTTTACCATGTCTGTGGAGTGGACGTTGTGTGCTGAGCTTTGGAGTGCCTAAGTCCCCCTTGTGAATTCATCCTCAGTGTCTCTACATAGCAGGACACTCATCTGTTTTTTGTGTATGAGAAGAAGCAAGCTAGCCCTGTTTAGCCTGGCCTGTATATAGAATTAAATACCAGCAGCTTGTAGGTTGATATTTCTCACCTTCACTTTTTCTTTGGCTGCAGAATTGGATATTTTGTTGTATATAACACACATTTTTATGTATTTCAGACAAACTTTATATGGGACCAGGACAACTGTACCATGATTTGCAGAATCTTTTACATGATTTGAATGTTGTCAGTCAAATTAGTCAACTGATAGGCAGTCTTAAAGGAAACTATCAGGTAACATCCAAAGCCTGACATTTTCAAAATACACTTCCAGTCCTAAAGCTGTAGAATCAATCAGTCCTTCATGAGAGCTCTGTACAGCATTCTTTAGTTCTCCCTGGAGAGCGTATAATCATGTTTAACTACAGTAATTGGTTTACTGTTAAATGTTTAGAGTTATAACTAGATTACAACTCGCTTTCTAATCTTGTTTCTCTCTGTTGTTTGGGGGGGTGGGGTGGGGTGGGGTGGGGTAAAAGTGTCTGCATTTGCCCAGTAGCTGCTAAGCGAATATGAGTACAAGAATGCTTTCTTAGGATTGGGCCATCTAGGGGTGGGAAGATTGTTTTACACAGCATTACACTGCTGCTTTATCATATCTGTCTAAGGATCTTAACACCCACCCCAAATACCTAGTCCCACTCTTTTTGTGATGGTACAGGAGTTAAAATTGGGTGAATACTGTAACAAAGTTATTCATGAACATCCATTTGTATTTTTACACTAATTTGCTTAAGCTGTGTTCACACCACATTTGTGTTCTTTTTACCATATATTCCAGCAAACATCTATACTATTGCTCACCCTGAATGTTCAAAAATCATGAGTAAGGCCCCCAAAATCATGAGATTGTACAATTTTATGATTTTTAAGCCAAATAGGGTTTTTTAATTCACCTTCTGGTTTGAGCCTTTTGTGTATTTGGGACACATTCTCAAGCTTTACTTTTGCAACCATGGGGGCTAGAAGCTTAATATTTTGATAAATGAAAGCTGAGATTCTCACATAATCTCTTGTCTCCATTATCGGAGCATTAAGTAAAACATAAAATATTGCAAGACTTGTGATAACACTGCAGGTGATGGCAACACTGCTAATGTACTGTTAGGAATTTTCACTGAATCAATGATTTTGATGGGAATTTTGCAAAATTTTGGTGAATTTCAGGTGCATTATTGTAAATATTCAGACTGGAAACTAGTCAGGAGCTAGGAGCATACAATACCATGCCACTTACATAGCCAGTCAAAGAAGCACCAATTTTGAATATTGAATACTTAAGCAATACTTACTTGCAGGTGGTAAAGGGTGAACTGTTCATATTTATTTGAAGAATAAGGCCTCTCTTTATTTTTGATAGAAACTTTGATTTATATAAATTTCTTAGCGATTTGAAATTAATCTACTTCAGGATATGGACTGCTCACCATCATTATTGCTTTGAGTGTATCAGATATACTCCTGCAAGATGATGGATCACCTAAATTACATGGTATTGTCTCTGCTACCTGACTAAATAACTCCCAACCCCACAGAGAACTTTCAAGATGCTTAAACAAGTACCTCTGCTTTGAATATTTGAGCAAATGTGGCATTTACACAAGGATTTGAACTTTTTTTCTACAAAAAACGTACAAAACAAAAGTTGGCTTGTATAAATGTTCAGTGAAAGGTAATTAAAGGGTCCTGAATACGGCTGAAGCAAATTTATATTTTTTATTCCATCAGATGTTTGTGAATATGTTCTGCTCTATTCACCCAGCTGTACTTGCAATAAACTGTTTGAAAGTCCATCATCAGATGAAACATGTTGACAAACATTTGTCGAATAATTTTGACTGGCATTAACAAATCTGTGTAAATTATTCCTGTGCAATGTGTGCAGAGAAAAAAGGTTAATGTGTCATTCATAAATTGTTAGTGGCAGAGTTAGCTTAAAGGAGAATGTGTTAGTATTGTACATGGACACCTTTTCTTTTAATCTTGCAGAACTTAAACCAATCAGTGGCCCACGACTGGACGTCAGGTTTACAAAAACTTATATTGAAAAAAGAAGATGAAATCAGAGCTGCAGATCGCTGCAGAATTCAGCTACAGCTTCCCGGGAAGCAGGACAAGTCAGTAGAGATTTTAAATGTAAAACTTTCTCAGTGTGTGTATGCATAAGAAAGGAATAAAGAGCTCATCGTGTTCCTCAGCATTCCTAGCCCTGACTGTGTCCTGTACTTGTTAGAACAAGATGTTTCATTTAATTTTTAGAGAGTTTATAGAAAAGTGATTATTATTTCTTTAATGTCTCACAGGTCTGGGCGGCCAACTTTCTTTACTGCAGTGTTCAATACATTTACTCCTGCTATCAAACAGTCTTGGATCACCAATTTACAAATGGCTAAGCTTGCTCTTGGTAAGACTTAGTTGCCTTAAGCTAACTGAAGCACTGTATCAAGTTGAGAGAATGTTAACTCTTTCTCTAGATAGTTTTTAGGTTACAATATAATGTGTGTTCAAAGATTAATTTATTTATGGAAAGACTTCCTGTAGAAGTTGGAAATCAAGTTACAGTATATAGTAATAAGAGTATATCGCTAAAGAATCATAGAAGATTAGGGTTGGAAGAGACTTCAGGAGGTCATCTAGTCCAATCCCCCTGCTCAAAGCAGGACCAACACCAATCTACCCTGGCCCAACACCGCTCCCGGAAGTGGCCAGTGCAGCCTCAGGGGTCGGAGTCCCTCTCCGTGCTCTGCTCCTGCCTGCAAGCCTCACCCCTGCAGATCCCATTGGCAGGGTAAGCTGTGGGGGTGGTGCTTACAGAGAGGGGCAGCACGTGGAGCCACGCCCCCCCGCCCCCCGCAGGGGCTCCAGGGGCCTGTTGGCCCCTTCCTGGAGCAGTGTGGGGCCGCAGTAGGCAAGGAACCTGCCTTAGCCTCGCTGCGCCTGCCGCTGACCGGGAGCCACTGGAGGTAAGTGCTGGCCAGCGGGAGGCCGCACCCCAACCCCCATCCCTGAGCCCCCTCCCGGAGCCAGCACACCATACCCCCTCCTGCACCCTGAACCCCACCATGAGCCCCCTCCCAGAGCCAACACCCCAAACCCCATCCTGCACCCCAAGCCCCAGCCTTGAGCTCCCTCCCAGAGCCAGCACCCCATACCCCCTTCTGTATCTGGAACCCCTCCTGCATCCCAAGCCCCAGAGCCAGCACCCTGGACCCCCCCCCCCCCGCACTCAACACTCTGTCCCAGCCTGGAGCCCCCTCCTGCATCCAAATTCTCTCCTAGAGCTTGCACCCCTCACCCCCTCCCACACTGCAAACCCCTTGGCCCCAGCCCAGAGCCTGTACCGCGTCCTGAACCCCAACCCCCTGCCCCAGCCCAGTGAA
Source organism: Caretta caretta (assembly GCF_965140235.1). Taxonomy (NCBI): domain Eukaryota; kingdom Metazoa; phylum Chordata; order Testudines; family Cheloniidae; genus Caretta; species Caretta caretta. The sequence goes on from NC_134208.1 coordinate 41,386,204, forward strand.
AGTGAGTGAAGATGGAGGAGAGCATCCCCACCTCTCTCCGTTGGTTGGAGTGAGCGGAGCGGGGCGGGGCAGATCCTGGGTTGCCTTTAGATTCAAAAAAGTGATCTTGGGTGTGAAAAGGTTGGAGACCACTTATCTAGACCACTCCTGACAGGTGTTTATCTAATCTACTCTTAAAAATTGCCAATAATGGAGATTCCACAGCCTCCCTAGGCATTTTATTTCAGTGCTTAACCACCCTGACAGTTAGGAAGTTTTTCCTTATGTCCAACCGAAACCTTCTTTAATAAAACCAACTTAAGCCTATTGCTTCTTGTCCTTTCCTCAGTGGTTAAAAACAAAAATTCTTCCCCCTCCTCCTTGTAACAGCCTTTTATGTACTTGAAAACTGTTAGAATGTGCCCTCTCAGTCTTCTCTTTTCCAGACTAAACAAACCCAATTTTTTCAATCTGCCCTCATAGGTCATGTTTTCTAGACCTTTAATAATTTTTGTTGCTCTTCTCTGGATTTTCTCCAATTTGTCCACATCTTTCCTGACATGTGGCATCCAGAACTGGACACAATACTACAGTTGAGGCCTAATCAGTGTGGTGTAGAGTGGGAGAATTACTTCTCATGTCTTGCTTACAACACTCCTGCTAATACATCCCAGAATGATGTTCGCTTTTTTTTTTTTTTTTTTTTTTTTTTGCAACAGTGTTACACTGTTGACTCATATTTTGCTTGTGGTCCACTATGACCCCCAGATGGTCCCTTTCTACAGTACTCCTTCCTAGGCAGTCATTTCCAATTTTGTATATGTGCAACTGATTACTCTATTTAGGAAGGAACACTTTGCATTTGTTGTTATTGAATTTCACCCTGTTAACTTCAGACCATTTCTCCAGTTTGTCCAGATCATTTTGAATTTGAATGGAATGAAATTAAAGAGTTGTAGATAGCTCAGTTCAGATTTACATATTAGTGTGTTATTTTACATCTCATATACTCCCCCAAAATACAGATATAATAACAAATAATATTCTTTCATAAACTGGGGCTGTTTGGGATTAAAAGATTGATAGAACAGTTTGTTTTATCTATATTTTTAGTGAGCTGTTAGGAACTATTAAGTGAAAGCACTGTGGGGTATTTTACGTTTTGCCATTACAGCAGAGGAGAACCTCCTTGGGTGGTTCTGTGTAGAAGACGATGGGAATCAGATCAAAAAAGAGAAGCATCCTCTCCTTGTTAGACACATGCCAATAATGGTGGCCAAACAACAGGAATTTAAGGTGAATAGTTTTGGTATCTTACGTAATATGTGTGAGCTCACTGCTAAGGGTTTAACATACAATCACATCTTAGGAATACATTTGTTTGGTTTGATTCAGGCTTGCTTCTGCTAACGTATCCCAGGGTACGTGGTTCTTATGTGAAAATGCAGTTTTACTTTAAAAAGTGATATAAAAATGGTACTTGTGCTTAATGGATCTTTCTTGAAGTCTGTTCAAAATCATATCTGCTGCTGACTTTAGTGACAAAAATAAACTGAGCACATTTGATTTATAAATTGAGATATTAAACATGAACCACCCCATGATGTCATATTTGCAGTGTCCCTTTTCAGAGCAGAACCACAACTTATAGTAACCAAAATCCACTGTAAAACCTCCAGTCTCCCATAAAACCATACATGTTCGGGTCCCATAAAACAGTGGACTATTGCTATATTGAATAATTTTTGACTCCGAGCCTACTGAATGCTAATCAAATTCAATTTTAAAATGTAAATTGAGACCTAGCTGCTGGGATCATGTGATTACAATAGAATCTCAACCTATTTAAAATAAATGGGGAAGTCTCTAGCCCTCATAGTTGCAAAGAAAAGCTTGAAAGTGTAACTCAGTGAAACACGTGCAGTGACATCTGCCTGAGTCTGCAGAGAGCCTGATACAATAGGTCTAAGATGTGTTAATTTCTCTATGCATCTCAAAGAGGAAGTTAACTCTAAGACTCACTACTCTAGGGGGCACTACCCATGCCACCATTGACAGGAGGAGAGTGTAGAACTCCCAAGGAGGGAGCCATCCTACCACCATCCCTACTGTTTCCAAGAGGAGGGGGCCCTGCTGTCACTCCTGAGACTAGCATGGGGAGGCATGGCCACTTGTTTGCGGAGCCACCTTGCTACTACCCTGTCTCTCTGCAGTGGGAAGGACTCCCTCTGCTGCTGCTGCATGGAGGCAGGGCCCCAGCATATGGGCAGTCCACAGGAGCGCCATACCACACTGTGCTGCGAGCCTGGTGGCCTTGCCTATCATCTTTCACTATGCTATGCATACTGTTTTATAGTACATGGATGCTGTTCCTTTAAAACAGATTTCCTATCAAAGGCCCTGATCTTACAGGCGTGCCAAATTGGGGGTTAAAGTGCCACTAATTTAGTTATGGAAAACTTTTCATCAGATTTACCAAGTCTTGAATAAAGGCACAAAAAGCAGCCCAAGAGATGTCCAAACCTCAAATTCCGTCTCTTTCACCAACAATGGATGTAGCCATTATAGCAACGAGAATACACTCTACTGGGGTTTGCAATTTCAGCAAGTGTCAGCGAGCAGTGCACTGAACTGGACTTGGAGAGCTCTTGTTTTTCTTGATCTCTCAGTGGCCGCCCTCTACTCTTTTAATGGGCTGCCATGCAAACAGATGTTGGTTTGCTGGAGAATGCAGATGATAAAGCTTGCCTTTGAGAAAACTATCATAAATCCTGATGTGGGCACCTAAAATGGGTGACCTTATTTTCAAAAGTACTGAGCACTCAACAACAACTATTGACTTCAGGGGGGTTGCTGCTAGGTGCTCTGCAGTTTTTAAAATCAACTTGTTTATATATGTACCTAAGGTAGGATTTTTAGGAGCCTAATTTATGCACCCATTTTTAAAGTCTTTTCCTTAGTGAGTAGATAGTGCTGTATATGAAGGAGTTTTAAAATAGCCTTATTTCTTAGTTTTTAAATTCTCCAATTTTATCTTGAGTTTTTCCTGTCACATTGCAACAGCGACAGCAAACTCCACAACTTTTTCTTTATTAGAGAGAAGAGCATTAGTGAACATTTCAGATGGAGACTATCTACTTAAAAGCATAATTTCTTATTTAATGCCTTCAGAAAATACATTTTTACTGAATTGAATATGCTGTGATGTGTAAATGTTAGTTTGGATTAATTAAACACATTTTAAAATGTATACCTAAACTTTAAAGAGTAATTCCAGTGGTGTTATACTGAGGATGTAAATCCATTACTCCTCATAAGGGTCCCAATTCTGCAAAGCATGTAGTGTGGTACTTAAGTGCTTTGCTGAATTAGGACGAACTTAAATGTATGCTTAAAATGCTTAGTTGACATGGGGCCTTCTAAAAGGATGGCTGTATCTTCTTCATTGTAAATATGAATAATTTTTCATTCTTTCTTTCAAGATTGAATGTGCTGCTTATAATCCTGACCCTTACCTCTGTAGTGAAACTGAGCCAGATTCCTGTTCCATGGAGCATGGTTTTCTGTGGGTAAGTTAAGTCTTCAGACACCAAGTGAGGCGTGGGTTTTCTTTTTCAATTTTTCTTTCTTATTTTTCTGTAAGAATTCACACTACCTGGATTTGATATGCATGCACATTCTGAATAGCTAAATACTACAACAGAAATCCAGTAGTTTTGTCCCCATAATCTTGTTACTTTGTTACTTTGCTCACATCCATGCTCACAAATTATTTGGTGACATGGTTTGTTAGAAATGCCCAAGAACTCAGCATAGCCATGCAGCTAATCTCAAATGAGTTGCAATAAAACTACATATGAGACCACAACATACCATCATCCATTCCATAATTTAGAAATGTTTTAAAGAGTTTTAAAAAATTCGATTGGGACTATTTTTTATGTCCTCTAGATGTAAAACTATGCTGGCATAATATTATTAACCCAATTATAAAGGCATTCCTACAAGCCAGAAAGTATAACTAATGGATTTTTTTAAAACCTCTGCCAATTTGAATAGCTTTTCCTTACATAATCAGATTCATGTTGTCACTCTTTTAGAGGCTGATATTTTGGCAACTTTCAGTAGTAGAAGCAAAAGGTGGAAATACTCTTTTTCAAAGGTCTGATTTGAGATGATCTGTGTAACTCACTCATGGCTTTGCTAATTATGAATACAGTCATCACAAAATCATGCCAATAAAATCTTTATACCACACCAGAATGTTCTTTTCTTCTCTTATAAATTATATATTATAATAATAATAATATAAAAAGTATTCCTATGTACACATTTATTTCTTTGCCCTAAAGTGGAAGTTCTCCCAGCATTCCCACCTCCCTAATGCACACTGGTATGATGTGCAGGGTTGGCAATATTTGATCTTTGTGCCGTGAGATATGTAGGGTCCAGTACCTCCCTAACCAACAGAGATAGAAATGGATAGTTAATACCATGGGGAGCTGGTAATCCTTTCCATTAGGGTACAGTACTTGTTTCAGGCCCTCAAATTATAAAAAATAATTAACCTTAAACTTCCAGATCTAGGTTTTATAGTGAAGCTATTATAGAGAATAGCGGGGAGGCGACTCACCCCTGCAGCGCCTCTTGCTGGCTGTCTAGGAATTAGCTCTTTTTACCAGCTCTGGAGCGCCCTCTGTTGGTGACTCGCTGTTGTTGGCCCCCGTGTCCCTCCCGGACCCCGGTGCCTTTTTTCCTGGGGTGCTGCCCCTCCAGGCAATACCCCACAGATCTGGGTCTCCCCTCCCCAGGGAACCCCCCACCCTCTATCCCCACCTTGCCTCAGCCTATGGACTACTGCCAGTCATCATCTAGCCCCCTTTCACTGGGACCAACTGCAGTCTGTATAAGCCAGTCATCATAGGCAAGGGGGGTTTGGACCTGCTGCCTCTGCCTACCCTTGGGCTGCCCTGTTGCAACCCCAGTACCCTGTTTTAGGCCATCTGCCAGGCCTGTAGCTTGGGGCTTTTCCAGTATGGAGCCTTCCAGCTCTTTTGGCCTTCCCCAACCCTGCTTCACCTCAAGTACCCTGGTACGCTCCCCAGCAGCCAGGCCTATTTTCCACAGCTAGAGGAGACTCTGTGTGCTCCTGGCCCACTGCCCTCTTATAAGGGCCAGCTGGGCCCTGATTAAGTCAGCCACGGCCTGATTGGGGCGTGGCCCCCAGTTGAGGCTGCTTCTCCCAATCAGCCCCACTTTTCCTTCCCTGGCACAGGCCTCTCCCCGGGCTGTTTTAAGCCTTTAAAGGTAGGAGCAGGTGACTGCCCTGCTACAAGAGCTTTCTAAAACTTATTAGTTACAGAAGCATTATATCACACTAATGTTCTGTGTTATATTTGTATTACATTGCATTATGTATACACACAAGTCTCAAAAGGGTATATAATAACCTTCCTTTAGAAACAGAAGTGTCAGAATTGTGTATACAAGTGTGCTGAGAAAACCAATTTCATGTTTTTTTTGCAATATTTGAAACTATATTATGATTGGTGTTTTCTTGTAACTTTTTTTGTGTGCTAAATTAACACATGAAAACTCCTTTAAGTGCTTAGAACCTGAGAAGCTGTCTTTAATTAGTTTGCCATGTGTTTATCATGGTTAACTGTGATCTTGCCCTGGAAGGATGTTAATTTTTTCCTTTCTCGTTACTCTCTAATTCAGATTGGCAGTTGCACTAATCAGATGGGCCAAATTGCAATTGTCTCATTTCAAAACTCCAGTCCCAAGGTTATTGAGTGCTTCAATGTGGAATCACGCATTCTCTGCATGGTCTACATTCCAGAGGAGGAGAAACAGAAAGAGTTAAATGTGGCTCCAGAGTCTGAAAATGTGGCTACGAAAACCTCAAAAGTGCCTACTGTCTGCCTGGGCATGGAGGAAGGAAGGTGATAGTCAATTTCAATATATTGCCTATAATTTACTTTGTTTACTACTCTACAATAAAAATTGTCCACCCAATTCTACGGGCACTTCAGAAAATCATATTAAAATGACACCTATGAGTAAACGGACGCATCAGTTATCCCAAGATCCTATCACATAATCCAGTAACAACATACATGTAATAAAAATTAACCTCCACACAATTTTTTTTAAAACTTATCATACATGGGATAAAAACCATAGAGACTAATAAATACCTCTGAAGAAAAAGGATTAATTCCTTTAAATAATATAAAGACATAAGTACAGATTTTTAAGGATATTACATCATTCCATCATTTTAATAATCAGGAGGGTTTGAAAATGATGAAGTGCTGTTAGCAACACGAAAAGCAAGTAATTATTTACCTTTTTATAATGCTGCATTTGCAGGATTTGACAGAAATTTGTCATGCTAATAAAATAAAACACGTTGATGTTGTTTGTCATGTATGAACTGAGTCTTTTGACTAGGTTATCTCTGTACAGTAGTGAAAAACAGAAATAGGTTTATGTGACGTTGTTGGTATGGTAAGCAAAGGATGGAGGTTGTAACTGTTGAGAACATAAGTATGAGAATTTGTGTTCTCTTCCTGCCAGTGTAAATAAGGGACTACTCTTTCTATAAAAATAATGCTGTAAATTTTCTAAATTTAAAGCAATAAAGCATAATCAGACTAGTTCTTTGCATGTGTAAACTGCTGTTCATGTCAGAGCTATCTATTTACCTGGCATATCCATCATGATAGTATATAGGTACCATGACAAAGAATTTAAAATTAAAATTGATTTCTGGTACTGAACTATTTTCTTCTTTCTTCTGTCAGGTAGGGCTGGATCCAAAGCTCACTGAAGTCAATGAAAAGACTTCACTGGGCTTTCAATCAGGCCCTTGAGAGGTACAGCTCTGGGTCCGTAAGAGGACAGTATCTTGTAGAAGAAGGGTCTCTCCAGCTGAAATGAAGTCTCCGTAATACAGGGAATTTATTGTTTGGGCATAAAGTAATAATGAAAAGGACCAGATGAACAACATTTTTTAGCGTAATAAAGGACCTTTATTTTTCCCCAATACTTTTATTACCATAAAACCTTTTGTGACCTTTATTGTAAGAACTGAATAAGACATATTTAAATTTTTCGCTTGCCTTTTTTTTTTTTGGTAGCATTTCTATTTACAAGAGTCATCAAGGCTCAAAGAAAGTTAGACTTCAGCACTTCTTCACCCCAGAAAAATCAACTGTGATGAGCCTAACGTATCTGGCGCAGTACTTGTTTGCTGGTCTGGTTAATGGGAACATTGCAATCTACACAAAAGCAGAAGGTAGAGTAATAACATCCTGAGGAACTCCTGTGTCAATATATTTTGGCAGAAGCAGATTTCCACTGCTATATTTTTCCTTTCCTGAACAGCTTCTGAATTGAAGTTACTACAATTTGATGCAAACATTTACTTTTGAAATGTTTTCTTTATAGCCTTATGGCTTTTGTTCTTTCCAAAGGATGGTGTGTGCTTGGCTGTTAGTCCTGATTTATTATTGTTATATCAGTATTGTTGTTATGCACATTATGTTATCTGTCAGAGGCCCCACTCAGGATCAGGTCCCTGTTGTACTAGCGACTGTAAAACATATATAAAGACTGTTTCCTGCCTAGAGAGCTTACTATAGGTGATAACAATCAAGATACTGTATTTAACACAGTACAGATGCTAATGTCAATCTAGTTCCCAATATCTGAGAAGGGAAATGGTTTCTCTTTGCTAGCTCTTTTAGCAAATCCAAATTGAAATGGTGACTAAACTGTGTTGGGGGATAGATAGTTCCTCTCTAGATACATTGCTCATGCACCTCACAAAGAGGCCTCCCTTTCCCATTGCTCTTATTTGAGAAGGTTTTAAGGTATGGTTCAATTTGGACAGTGGGGAATCCAAAACAAGAGGTGTGAAGGATGCTTCTTTCCCACCAGCTACCATGTGTAGCCCAATGGCCCTCTCCTTGCCTCCCTCACTGAGCTCTCTTGTGGACTTTGCTCCAGGGACAGCTGCATTAGACCACAGGCCCTTTTAAGAATATTCCCCAACTGAATGTCAGGCCTGCTCTACACTACACAGTTAGGTCAGCTTAACTACATTGCTCAGGGCTGTGAAAAATGTCATGCCCTGTGCAACATAATTAAGCCGACCTAAGCCCTGGTGTAGACCCTGGAAGGTCGATGGAAGAATTCTTCTGTCGACCTAGAAACTGCCTCTCAGAGTGGTAGATTTACCACAGCAACAGAAGAACATCTTTCGCTTTGGCGCTGTAGCATTTCTACTTCAGACTTACGCACAGATAGGGAAGAACCTGTCCCTAATGTAGCAATGGGGTGGACTTGATCATGCTCAGGTGCATCCCACAACATCATTCCAATGGTCCCAATTGCTATATATGGCTGTAGGGCTGGGGACAAGGAGTGAATTGACAACCTCCTCAGAATGTGGTGGGTTTGAGCAGTCATTTAAGACTACAGTTGTCTTCACACAGCTGCTTCCAAGAAGGATGCACTCCACCAAAAAAGGGAGTTGCACCCCTTTGTAGGCGAGAAGAGATGCATGGATTCTCTGGGATCCACTTCTGCAGAGGCAATTAAGGAGAGGACAATCAGATAGCAGTACTGTACAGTATAAAGAACTTATCTAACAAGGATTGTGTTCAGGTTGCCTGAACCTTTGACATGGAAAGTCTACATCCAGTCATTTCTGACTCATCTTGCAGTGTCTTCCCCTACCGTTTGCCTCACATCTGTTGTTACAGCTCTTCATACCTAATAAAAATGTTACCAGTCATTTGTTTTCATATTAACATCAATTTTCCATATAGTTTGCTGCTGTGATCATGTGTAAGACACAGTGTGCTTATCCAGACACAGTCAGTCCTGAAGGAGTGTTGTTATGAAGCACTGACCTATTTTATCAGACAGACTATTCTGAACTGTGGAACAAACGACACGGAGAATGTGGCCTAATAAGTATTTCACGTAATTTATCAGCACAGAATCAAAATGTCCCCTTTAGTTTTACAGTGTGTGTCAGTTTCCAGTCACAGACATCAGTTCAATGCACTAATAATTTGATGTATACAAATTAAAAGATTACACCAAAAAGTGAAATATTGGATATTTTCTAAATAAAAGCGTCTTGCTACACTAAGAATCATAAAATCATAGAATATCAGGGTTGGAAGGGACCTCAGGTGGTCATCTAGTCCAACCCCCTGCTCAAAGCAGGACCAATCCCCAGCTAAATCAGACATTCTTATCTGCTTGCCCGTATTCAGAGAAAGGCAAATGCGAATCCCAGTGCACACTTTATGTAATTGGGCAGTGCGCTGGGGAGTTCCATGGGGTAAGGAAGGAAAAATCTTTCTTCCAGGCTGCATAGCCACTTCGCAGCTGCTATTGCAGGTTCAATCCTTGTTCCGTCCCACAAAAAACATAATGGGCAGTGGATGTGTGTAGTCACAAATCCACCAGGTCTGCCTCATTCTATTTCTAGCCCCAAAATGATTCTCACCTGCCCCACTGCTTTCATCTGGTACAACACAAGCACAGCTTCAAATTGTCCAGTGTGTACAGATGCCCATTTGCGTTCCTGCAGGCCTGCCCCTCCCTCTTTATTGCACCTACAGAACTTTTACTCATTTCACTGCAGTCAGAGCACACTGTGGCTGCAGGAAGGGGGGCAGGAATTGTCCCAAATTGTTCCTTTAAAGGGAAATTTAAAAGGCATGTTTAGCAAACTGAGGGGATGAGGAGGAGGACTGGGGAATTTTCACAGCCAAACTACCTCTCTTGCATATTTTTGTATGGACAACAATGTTTTATGTAACTAGACAACCATTTGTCAAAATGTTTTTACTTCCCCATTGTAAATCAGCTAAACAGCAGTAAGTAATGAACAAAGGTAAAGGAACATGGTCTTCTTAAAATCTAATCAATTTCAGAAAGTGAGCTATAAGTAATTTGAGATACTACCTGTGCCTCAAACTTCTCCTAGTTTATTTTCCTGATGTTCTATGAAACAGCCACACAGACAAAAGGACATTGTCCTAACAGTACAGTCCTATTTTACACATGTGAAAGTAGTGTTACTGGGGAAAAAATGAAACTGCCCATAACAAAGCGCTGTCGTTATAGGCAGTGTGGGTAGCACTGCTTTTTATTAAGGTTGCTTGACACTTCTCATTGTAAGACCCTGTTTTCAGTTGCTTAAAACTTTGCCAAATTTTAGCTGTTCGGGCTGAAATTTTACATGCTGGGTATCTGATTGAGGCTGATTATTTATTTATTTTCTGCCAAAACAGTCCAGACATTACTGAGAACGAGATTAAGGAAAAATACATCATTTTGCCCAGGCTACAAAAATCTGTGGCTCTTTCTTGAAAAGCTTTAGCTTCTCTATACTTTGGAGCAGAGACTTGAAATATGGCCAGAGGGTTGCCTTTATGGGGAGTAAATAGGGGTGTGCCTTTTGCCATCCTCATGTAAATCCACCAAAATTTGACCAAGTTATAAGTCTTTGAAAAAATCACAGTTTGCACAAGAGACTTGGTAGAGCTTATTAGTTCAGTTCCCTTAAGATTCCATCCAGGCCTGGGGCTTAGCAGGACTTTCTATCCAATAGCAATTCCCGGCTGCTCTAGAACATACTAGGTCCAAGTAAAGGCAGTGGAACTAAGAGCAAGAAGCCTCACTCTCTTGTGCTTTCATTGACCCTGACCCTGCTGGGCCCAGACAGGCTAGAGGAGGAAGCTACCTGGTTTGAATGTATTGGGGGGAACCTGGTGGAACAGGAAGAGGATATGGGATTGGATGCTGGAGGAGGGGGAAAACGGCGACTGGGAGTTGGGGAGAGATTGGGACTAGCTGGGACTGGGACGTGGAGCCAGGGAGAGAAATGAGGTGGTAGGGACTGAAAGCCAATGGGTGGAGGAAGAAGACTGAGATCAGATAAGGAGCCTGGGGAGTGGAGATTGGGATTAGCTAGGCAAAGAGACTAAGACTGGGAACCATAGGGGGAGGGGAGGGAAGACAGATCTGAAGAAGAGCCAGGGTATAGAGGTGAGAACTGGGATTCTCTGGGCACAGAAGTTTGGACAAGGAGTGTGAGGGTGGTGGACAAGAAACCTAGGGAATAAGAGAGACCTCCAGTGGGAACAGGGACAGTACAGGGTTAACTGGAGGTTGGAGGTGTGGGGAGGGGAAAGACAGATTGGACGAGAGGTCAGGAGGGGGGAAATGGCTGGGCAAGGGAACTGGGCATGGTGGGGGGGAGGAAGAGGAAACTTTTTTCCTCTTTCAGTTGTCATAATTCTACACATTAATGGTAATAGGTAGTAAAACTATTACAGTGTCTTGATTTTCAAGTTGACAATGTTACTTTGAGTTATTTCGAATATTTGAGATAAATGCACCAGTCACTTAGCAAAAGTTTTGCATTTTGCTTTAAAATTCATGCTAACTTGCTTCTCTTTTCTAGTTTTTCTTTTCCTCATTGAATGAAAGGGCAAAATTGTTAATCTCATTTGTATTATTACTTTGTGTATTGGCTTTGTATCATCGTTGTTGCAATTGAAAGGATGCTGTAAAGTAGCGTAGCACCAGCCTATGTGTCTTAGGTCATCTAATGACATGTGCCAGTCAACCATTATTGCTTTTTTGGTAGAATTACAAAATGAGAATTAGTGGATGGAGAAAAAGTGGTAAATGAAATACATATTTTGATTTTAATAAAGCATTTGATACAACATCTCAGTCTTACAATCAGAACTAATCCAAATCCACTTGCGTATGAAAATTCTCAAGTGGATAGGAAAGGGACTGAAGGACCATAAACAAAAGATAATAAATGGCCAAGTAGGAAGTTGAAGGGAAGGGTGGAATTTGTAGTGGGTTACTGCTGAGATCTGTATTAGGTCAAGTCTTTGACCCCATTCCTGCTGTATAATTTTAAACTAATAGGGCTCCACAGGGTGCAAATGCAGATCCAGCTGCAGGACTGAGGCATTGTCAGGGAAGAGTAAAGAACCCATTAAAGAAACGGTGATGATCCTAAACTAAGAGAAGCTGTAAACACCAGTATAAAAAATCATACATAGGAAAGTAGAAGCATGGCCAGAAGATAATATTACAGTCCAACTTGGGGAGGAAAAAAAACAAAAATACTTAATGCATTGGTGAGATAATTATGCAAAACACAGATATTCATGGGATGCAGGCAGAAGAAACTTGGAAAGTGGAGATTTGGGAGTGATTGAACAGCCAAGCAGATGTGTTAGCTATGAGATATGGTAGCAGAAAAGGGTCAGTGCACATTTGTCTTGCATTCCCAGAGGCTTTGTGTCTCAGGACAGGAAAGTAACACTCAATTTTTATACAGTTTAGGTATGTTGCACCTGGAATATTGTGTTCAGTTTCAGGCACTTCACTGCCAGAAAAACGTTGACTTATTGTGTGGAATTCAGAGAACAATAGCAGCAGTCATCCGGAGACTAGAAATATTGATTTATGAGTAAATAGTGAAAGAGTTTAGCTAAACAACCACTAAGTAACACCATGATAACAATCTGCAAACATTTGCAGGGGATTAACACCCAGGAGGATGAGGTATTATCCTGCAGAGTTAAAGGGGAACATAATGGGATGAAATTAGGAATGGGACAATTTAAATTCATAACAAACTTCCTGACAGTGAGACCACTCAGTCTGTGGAATAGTCTCCCAATGGAAGTGATGGGAGCCCCCTTTGTTTATGAGATTTAAACCTGGACTGAACAAAATACTGTTAACTGTACAAGAGCGATGGACTAGCAGTGGTACTGAAAAAGATAAATACTATTATCCTGGTGTTGGCTTTATGTCCTTATCCATACTACAGGAAATACCTTGTATACTGCAAATATTGAGTTAGTTACCTAATCTTATTTACTTACTTAAGGCAGATACTTTCAGTGCCACCTATGTAGGTGACTTAAAAGTTGGAGTCAGATAAAATCTATGATGTTTTATATTCGACTGGAATCCTGCCATTTGATATGCAATATTGGTTCGTATTTGGAAAATACTGTTTACTGTGCTCACCATTTGCACGTGCAGCGAAGGGTTTTCCTAGGCATATGAAGATGCACTCTGTAATCAGAGGAAAGCAGGGATGAGCCCTAAAATAGTTATCCCCAGATGATGGGAAATGTGCTATTATTTGCAAACATCATTTTGCTTTTAAATCCATTGTCCTATCCTCAAGAAATTAAATAAATCACTCGCCACTGTTCATATACCACGTGATATAAAAATGTGTGTGCTCCACTGCACAAATAGACTAACAAACCCTATTCCCAGGGTTGTGCTGGCAGCATTATTGAAATCATCAATGGTGCTGCTGAGTAAGACAGGAAGTTACCAAACAAAAAGATGCATGTTAAATTCAGCTCAGTTGACGGCACCAGGAGCGGGGCGGTGGAATGAATGCAAGCTATAAATGGACATTTTGACAGGGAAAGTAATTTTTTAAATCGTGTTGTATCATACCAAGAACCGAGAATAAAACTAAATTATACAATAATACAGTTTGCCTTCAGACTATTACATGGAGGAAAAAAATGTTCCCCCACCCCAAGAATGCTGTTCTAGTCCCTGCTTGTCCCTCCCCACCCATCCACTGGGACCCGTGTCTCCCTCAGCTGGGGAGTTTCCCTTCTCTTACCCACGCAATGCATGAATTGGTGATGCCAGGAGTTGAGTTCTCAGTGGACTCTGCTGTACAAAAGTAGATTCCCTGTTCACCAGCTCACAGCACCATTTGGCTCAGCTGCCCCTCCATCAGAACAGAAGGGTGGCTGGGCCAAATTTGAGTGGTGTTACAACCCCATTCACCGGGTTGCAACCAGCCTTTTGTTCCACCTACCTGATTTACAGGTGCAATTAGGTAGTTAAAGGTCAAGTATTACCACCTGTATCCTCAGTTTACTGCAGCATAAAACTGCAAAAATTATTATTTGTAGGTGCAAATGTAACACTGACAGACCCCTGTTGTCGCGGTCGGGATTGAACCTGTGACCTCTGGAGCTAAATGCATGAGCCTCTACTGCACGAGCTAAAAGTTACATGGCTGTTAGCTAAGGCTATAGAGGAGACTCATTAATCTCTCTCTCAGTGGTCTCAGTGCCACTAGATGGGACTGAACACCACATCCAGGAGGTGTGTGGGTTACACAAAATTAGAGAATGATATTGAAAATCAAGCACATTGCACAAACACATTATAGCATCAAGACCATTGAGGTCCCAATCCGGCATTTTTTGCATACCCAAAATCTCACTGAAATGCTGAGTTTTGGATTTTCACAGAATGTAGATGTGAGCCCATTGTGCTATCAGTACCAATAAAAAATGACTTTTGGAAAGTAATTTTTGATCCACATAAATGAAGAGTCTCTGAAGAGAGTTTTCAGAGTAACAGCCGTGTTAGTCTGTATTCGCAAAAAGAAAAGGAGTACTTGTGGCACCTTAGAGACTAACCAATTTATTTGAGCATGAGCTTTCGTGAATAAATTGGTTAGTCTCTAAGGTACCACAAGTACTCCTTTTCTTTCAGAAGAGAGTGACTACTAAAACCAAATTCTGTTAGGTCAAATTGGATTAAAGTTTTTTAAAATTTTGAAAACAAAATTAGTATCTGTAATGGATATCAGGTGGTGATCTTCCTTTCTATTTTAATGCATATATGACATATTACATGTAGTGACTATGTATGAAATTTGATCAAAATTAACTAAAGAAGGACTTGATTCTGCAATCCCTTATTCACATGAGTAGTTGTATTGAAGTCATCATGAGCACTAAGGGCATAATCCAGACACTTTCTGAAATCAATGAGAGTCTTTTCATGCCCTTCAGTGAATGAAGTAAGTGGAAAAGACATCCACTGTCTTCAGTTTATATTGAATCAGGCCTTAAATGCCTAACTTTTAAAAATAAATGATGACCCTGAAAGAAACGAGGTAGGAATACATTGGGAATCATTATACATTTCAGTTATGTTTTACACCAAATTCAGACATGCAGGAAATAAACAGACTAGTGCATTTATGTCTCAGAAGAAATGGTGTTGTCAATGAACAAGATAGTCTCTAGTTGAATTTAATGTGTGATTTCTGAAAAGCGACTATATTAAAAAAAAAAGCAGCTTTTTACTCAGCAGATCTACTCATGGTGCAAATTCAAAGTCTGTGTACTTTAGCGGACATAGTAAAACTATGCCATTTTTTACTGCTCTTACCCCTGAAGAAGCAAAATAGCTCGGGGACAGTGAACTGGATTCTGTTTTGACTTGCACATAATCAACGTAAGTAGACTTCCAAGTGTAGGGCACTTGTGCATCTCTGTTATCTTCAAATTATGTCCTCAATTATACAGTTATTCAATCTCCACCTCAGTGCTTAATTTGAGGACAATGTGGTTGAAGTGAGGAAGGCACATGGCACTAAATTTTGTTATTACTGGTGGTGATGCCTGAGTCAGAGGGAACACAGATTAGCTTTACATCAAAGGTAGAGTTTGCAGGGCTATTAATTGGAAACACTCTTCTCACTCGTAGACTGAATTCATTTGATATGGAATTGTTGTGATACAATGAATACGGAACTCAGTGTCTTCTATACGAAGATACTTTTCAGATTAGAACCACATTCTAAGCATGTGTCAAGAACAGTTATATAGATGCAGATATCAGAGGCAATACAGTTTATGAGTGCCACAATTTTGTTTGGGTCCTGATTCTGCAAAGCACTTATGCATGTGTTTACCATTATTACTATTGTTGTATTACAGTGGTGTCCAGGAATCCCAGACAGGGATTAGTACCCCATTGTTCTAAACACTATATAGGCGGGTAGCAAAGAGAGAGTCACTGCCCCAAAGACCATATAATCTATATAAGAGTTTATGTAATTATGTGCTTAAATTGAGCACATGCTTATGTGTTTTGTTGATGTCAATAAGTGGGCAATGTTACTGGAGCTCACACAGGCGACAGATAGGTATGCAAGTAAGGTGACATTTTCTCAGTGTAACCACACAGATATTAGAAACAACTAAATTTTATATATCTTATTAATAAGACAAGGAACATAAAAGACAATAAGAAGAGGTTCTATAAATACATATGAGCAAGAGAAAGATGAAAGAAAGTGAAGGTTCGCTACGTGGCGGAGAAGGAGAGCTAACAATGGACAGCGTTAAGAAGGCTGAGGTGTTTAATGCCTATTTTGCTTCAGACTTCACTAAAAGAGATAATTGTGACCACATGTTTAACACAATTAATACGAACAACAGGGGGGAAAAAACACAAGCCAGAAGAGGGAAAGATCAGGTTAAAGAATATTTAAATAAATTAGATGTATTCAGGTTGGCAGAAGCTGACGAAATTCAAGGTATTTAAGGAATTAGCTGAAGCAATCTCAGAACCATCAAGTGATCATTATCAAGAACTCATGGAAAACTGGTGAGGTCCCAGAGGACTGGGGAAGGGTGAACATGTATCTATCTTTAAAAACAGGAACAAAGAGGACCCAGGGAGTTATAGACCAGGAGCCTAACTTCAATGCCTGGAAAGATATTGGAACAAATTATTAAACAATCAGTTTGTAAGCACCTGAAGAATAATAGGGTGATAGCGTGGGGGAAATTGCTGTTGATCTAACCCCTTCCCATTCTGCGGCACAATCTATGCACTGTATGCAACATATGCAAGAGCTGTAACGCAAGAGGCCTACAGGCCTGTATCCTGTACGACTTGGCTTAAGCTAAAAGCATTTACGTATGCTAGGCTGTGGCACTTGACCCAGATAATGGACTAGGCCAATCTCTAACTAGAAAAGAACCAAAGGGCCTCCGGAAAAGACCCTAGCTGTCCATTATATGCACCCTCCACCCTGCAAAAGTCCCTAGTCAAAATGCGCCACAGCAAACCGCAGATCTGCATAATAACAAGGTGCGTCAGCACTGTGCTAATTATGAAAGTGTCTTTCCATTATTCCTTATAAGGCTTTATTAATAATGCTTGAGCGGTGGGGCAAAAAAAAAAAACTAATAAGGAAATGCATCGTGTGGCTTGGATTTGGACCTATATAAGACTGGTTTTATAGGGACAGGAGAGAGAGAGAGACCAGGGTGGTACCTGCGTGTGACCATCTCTGTCTTCCTCTCCCTGCATGCTTGTATTCAATAAAAGGCCTCAGACTGTTTGAACCAAACAGATGGTGTGACTCATTTTCCACAACATAAGTAATAGCCAAACAAATCATGCCAAACCAACTTAATTTCCCTTTTTGACAGGACTGCTAGCCTAGTGAATAGCAAGGAAGCTGTAGACTTGATATATCTTGAAGTTGGTAATGCTTTTGACATGGTCCCACATTAAATTTTCACAAGCAAACTAGGGAAATGTGAAATTACAATAAAATGGGTGCACAACTTGTTGAAAGAGTAGTTATACATAGTTTGTTGTCAAACTGAGAGGATGTAGCTAGTGGGATCCTGCATGGGTCTCTCCTAGGTTTGATACTATTCAATATTTTCATTAATGACTCGGATGATGTTTATAAAATTTGTGCATGACCCCAAGGTGGGAGAGATTGCAAGCCCTTTGAAGGACAGGATCAGAATTCAAAATTACCTTATGGGAGAATTGGTCTGAAATCAACAAGATAAATTCAATAAAGACATGTGCAAAATACTACATTTAGGAAAGAAAAATCAAATACACAAATACAAAATGGTGAATATCTGGCTAGGCGCTAGTACTGCCGAAAGGGATATGAGGGCTATAGTGGGTCACAAATTGAATATGAGTCAGCAATGTGATGCAGCTGTGAAAAAGGCAAATATCATTCTGGGTGTCTTAACAGGAGTGTTATATGTACGACCTGAGTGGTAATTGTCCTGCTCTACACAGCCCTGGTGAGGTCTCAGCAGGGGCACTGTGTCCAGTTTTGGGCACCACACTTTAAGAAAGATGTGGATAAATTGGAGACAGGCCAGAGGAGAGGAAAAAAAGACCAACAAAAGGTTTAGAAAACTTGACCTATGAGGAAAGTCTTGAGAAAAGAAGACTGGTTGTGGAGGGGATCTGATAAGTCTTCAAATAAGTCAAGGGTTGTTATAAAGAGGACTATGGGATCAATTGTTCTCCATGTCTACTGAAGGAAAGACAAGAAGGAATGAGCTTAATCTACAGTAAGGTAGATTTTGGTTAGATACAAGAAAAAAAACTTTCTAACTATAAGAATAGTTAAGCTCTGGAATAGGCTTCCAAGGGAGGTTGTGGAATCCTGTCATGGGAGGTTTTTATGTACATGTTAGATAAATACGTGCCAGGGATGGTCTAGGTTTAATTAGCCCTGCCTCAGTGCAAAGGGCTGGACAAGATGATCTCTCAAGCTCCTTTCCAGCTTTACAATTCTATGGTTCTACGAGAACATTATAGATGATAGTGCAGTATTGTGACAGGTTTCAGAGGAACAGCCGTGTTAGTCTGTATTCGCACCTGTTGATCACTTTAGATAAGCTATTACCAGCAGGACAGTGGGGTGGGAGGAGGTATTGTTTCATATTCTCTGTGTGTATATAAAGTCTGCTGCAGTTTCCACGGTATACATCTGATGAAGTGAGCTGTAGCTCACGAAAGCTCATGCTCAAATAAATTGGTTAGTCTCTAAGGTGCCACAAGTACTCCTTTTCTTTTTGCAGTATTGTGGGTATTTAATATTGAGTGTTCACAACAGAAATAAACTAATGTATGTGAAAGCTATTAAAATTATTATTTAATTCTATATGCGATTCAAAATGTAGGTATGAAAGTAGCATGCAAAAATATTCAAAACAAGGTCATGTTGCTAAAAACAAAATCTCTGACAAAGCAATCTTCTGTGATTTCTTTAATCTTCAACTTCTGCTTCAAAGAGATGTCAAACAGCAGTCTGGCCACTCTGATAAGTGGTGGCATGGAGGCTGAAGCAGAAGGATACTGTATTCCTGATCTTACAACACGCATTTAGGCATAATCTAATTTTGGCCTGCTATATCCAGTCTGAATCAATTTCTGGATGGTTTGTAACCAGAATGAATTCTCCATAAAACTGAACTATACACAGAAGATATGGCACAAAATGAGTCTATAATTTCTTTTAAAATGCATTTCTGAAAGTTAAGAATCTAGAAGCAGAAAGTCCATCCCATCAAGTTTCTGATAGACAGATACTTTAACATGGTAGTAGAAGCTGTAGTAAAACTGTCATTGACTGCTTCATACATCTGGACTTCGAGCCTTGCTAGCACGAAAGGTCATTCATCTTGTAATAGGCCAGCTATGGGCTCCTTCTTCCTGGAGAACGACTATAGTTGTGTGAAATTCTCATAAATGAATGCTTTGAGATTTGGACTGCAGTTAGTGGAGAGTTAGATGAGATGAACAGTTGGGTTCTGCTCTGTAAAGCGCCACTTTGAAAATGGCAATGTGGTGTTCCATGTTAATAGCATCCAACTGAATACATATAAAATTTGCTTAAATACCAAACGAATAGGGTTTTTTCTGGCTGCCATCTCTTCAAACTGAGCATAGACTCTGAAAGTCCAACTGTGTTCTTTCCTTCTCATACATCATCACTACTTGTAAAGATACCGCAGGCCAGTTGAATGCTTGGTTGCACTTCTGCCTCCCCAAAGTCTTGAAATTGTGCCCTGTGTTACACCTGCACAACCCACTGATTTTACACAGGTCTAACTAAGGCCATAGTTTGGACCAGAGATGTTACACAGTTGTCAACAAGAAACCAAGTGAGCTTGCAGTGTCAGTACTTGTATCCTGCATGTAGGGAAATGCTTTCTTGTAACTGATAATTTTTACTTTTACAAGTTTCAGGTTGATTGCTAGCTAGTCATATAGTAAGTCTCTGTGTTTGTCTGTTACTACTTTTGTTTTATAGATGCTAATAGCTCAGTCACTGCTGGGTGAGGCATACTGCTTTCCGAACTATTTGTTTTTAAGTGAATTTGAAAATCAAAAAGTACATTGTTATTGTGTGTAACATTTCATCTTGCTTCTTTTCTTCTGTAAAGATGGAGCCTGGAATTCAGACCCCCAGAAAGTAGTGAAATTAGGGGTTCTGCCAGTTAGAAGTCTACTCATGATGGAAGATACCATTTGGGCTGCGTCTGGTGGACAAATTTTTATAATCAGTACTGAGACACATACTGTAGAGGTAAATGCTTTTACAAGTATTATTTGTGTATTGTGCCATGAAACATTATTATTCTAAACAACAATGGATAGACTTTAAGCATTAAAATTTGGTTCAGAGAACCTATAAAATCCACTGAATCCTCTAAGAGATGTAGTTTTGAGTTGTTTAACTTTTTTTCGGTTAGATTTCACTTTCTCTGCGCTTTGAATTTCTCTTATATTGGCATTTGTTGCCAATATAATTTGTATGGATTTTTGGTCTGATTTTTACCCCCTTAAATTGTCATGTAACTTCTGGAAACTGCAGGGTATTTTGTGTAAGGACTAGCTCTAAAAGCTAGACCCAAGAGAGCTGACAGAGAGAGTGAGTGAGTGCTGGAAATCAGCATGAGTTGTCTACTAATTTGGAGACCAGGACTCTTGGGGTACGTATATACAGTAATTGGGAGGTGTGGTTCCCAGTTTGGGTGGACATATCTGTGCTAATTCGAATGCTGCTCAAGCTAGAGCACTAAAATTAGAACTATAGCTGCAGCTGCACAGGGGGTAGCTCGGGCTAGCTGCCTGACTACTATCCCTTAACGAGATGAGATAAGGAGCTTGGCTCATTTAATCTAACAAAATTAAGGAGGAGGGGAGAAAGGGTTGCTCTCTATAAATACATCAGAAGGATAAACGCCAGGGATGGAGAGGAGTTATTTTATTTAAGGGCCAATGTTGCCACAAGAACAAATGGATATAAACTGGCCATCAATAAATTTAGCCTTGAAATTAGATGAAGGTGTCTAATCATCAGAGGAGTGAAGTTCTGGAACAGCCTCCCAAGGGGAGCAGTGGGGGCAAAAAACCTAACTCGTTTTAAGACTGAGCTTAAGTTTATGGAAGGGATGCTATGATGAGATTGCCTACAATGGTATATGGTCCATCCACGACTGCTGATAGCAAATATCTCCAATGGACAGAGATGGGACATTAGATGGGGAGGACTGTGAGTTACTACAGAGAATTCTTTCCTCTGTGTCTAGCTGGGTGACCTTTCCCATATGCTTAGGGTCTAACTGATCACCATATTTTGGGTCGGGAAGGAATTTCCCCCCCAGGTCAGACTGGCAAAGACCCTGAGAGGAAGGGGGTTTGCCTTCCTCAGCAGCATGGGGCATGGGTCACTTGCTGGTTTGAACTAGAGCAAATGGTGGATTCTCTATGACTTGAAGTCTTTAAATGAAGAGTTGAGGATTTCAGTAACTCAGTCAGAGGTTAGGGATCAATTTCAGGAGTGGGTAGGTGAGGTACTGTGGCCTGCAACATGCAGTAGGTCAGATGAGATGATAATGATGGTCCCTTCTGGCCTTAAAGTCTTTGAATTTATGAAACACCCTGTATGGCTAGCTATGGCTCGAATGCAGTCTGTAGGCACTGGCTCAAGCAAAGCTACTGGGCAGACAAACCCTGAAAGACAAGCTTGGGTCCAGGCAACAGTTCTGCTTCTGTGCAGCTAGGTGTGGCTTTTTGCCTTGTGGAGACTTCTTAACACACCCATAATCCTCCCTGTCTTCTCTCCTCAGCCATCAGTAAAATCTTCCTGTGTCTGACTGTGGCAGGCCAGTTGAAGCAGTGAATATACTTGGGGGGTATGGGGAACTTCCATCACAAGGCTGATTGGCCAAGCACCAATGTGGAGTGCTCTCTCCAAGTGATCAGTTCAAATTAGCAAGAATGAGTGAAGACTTTTGTCTGCCAAAAAGTCCTTGGACACGGTTTCAGCTTTTTTCACATCCTGAGGGCTGTCAAAGGAAAGGAGGGAGTCACGCAGCATGTTCCTCCATATCTTTCTTCCCTTCTCCCTGCTGCTCTTTCCTTGTTGCAGGTTTATATCGCCACACACTCTGGGACCCAGCTGTACACTGCCTCAGTAGGCTCATTAACATTCCTCTCACAGAATTGCTTGGGCCAAATTCTTACATGATTTGCATGTAGCCAAACTAACATCATTGATTTCAGTGGAGTTGCATGTGTGTGACCGGGAGGAAAATTCACTCTAGACTGTTCACTTAGGCTAGCTGTTAGACTGGGTAGCCCAGTCCCAAAGTGCTGTTCCTCTTCACAGGTACAATGGCTAGTGCAGGAGCATCTGGCTGAAGAAGAAAGGATCTTTCACGTTTCTTTTACACTCAGAATAGGGAAAGGAATACTGGAGGATGAATTCCAGTGAATCATGCTGACTTCTGTAGAAAACCCTTCTTTCAAGACAGATGGAATTTCGAGAGTCCAGGCAGTTATTCAGGATTGCTTTGCCAAAGAGATTTACACCCTGTGCCTGTTCCAGATCTTCCACCACTCTATCGGGGGCATGGCTTAGTGGCCTAATCATAGGGGGCTTAAATCCTAACAGGAATAAGTCTTTCCTTCCCCCTGCCAGGAAGATACTTTATGTTCCATGAATTTTATGACATGGAATTCTTTCAGATGAGAGTCTGCGGAGAGAGCCACAGTCTCCTTGCTTTTCTGATTTATTATAAATTTTGTTTCACTGTTGATCGTGGTTCTCCTCACTGTTGTCTGTTTGGTATGCTTGGTAGCAGGATTCATGGCTTGGGAGGTGATAGTGAGTTTTCTACTTCCTTCTTTCTATGGCTACAGTTGCTGGGATGACTTGTTTGATCTGAGTGAATGCTCCCACTTTTCAATTTTTTTCTATTTTGTCTTTCTTTGAACATTTTTTTTGCTTGTGTGCATGGTTCCATGTGGTTATGGGAAAGGTGAATTGGTGGGAGATTGAGGTGAACTACCTATGGGTAGGAACCTTTACAGGACATAAGCCCTGGGATATCTGAAGCTCTTAAACAGCTTTGGTAAATCCCCTTGTCTCTCACTGAGACATGCCCTGAGTGACTCCTTTCAATGAGAGGGGACGTGAAGGAGGAATGAGCATCCTCTACCCTGCAGCAAAGCTTCTGCTTTAGCTGGATAAGAATGAGGCAGCTTGGATGCACTCAGCTGGTAATATTGTTAAAGCATTCCTCCAGGGCAGAGACCAAACTTCCTGGGATAGGATGCTGTGCATCTGTACATCACTAGTTCATGTGTAGAAATGATAATGCCAAATCCTCATCCCACACCTCTTCCTGATGAGGCACTGCCTGCCTTTTAGGGATCTTATTTTCATATATTGCCTCAGCCAGCAATCCATGCCTTTACTGTGTGTGGAACTCCCTCTCCTCTGAAATCTATCTTACTCCACCTCTCCCTGCTTTTTCAAAGCTCTCTGAGCCTTCATTTCTCATGCTGTTGTTGTTGTTTTTTTTTTAAATCACCACTGTTGGCCCTTTATATATTTCTGTTGGCTCTCATTCCCCACCCCCTTTTTTCTGTATGGAGTGGGCTCCCTCAAATTCATTTTGTTTTAATGTAAATATGTTTTAATGTAAATAATATGTTTTAATGGTAATGTTTCAGTGTGTTTTTGGAAATGGCACAGTGCCCTGAGCCCCTTGGCCAGGGATACTTTGGAAAGCAAGGAATTGCTGTTGCCTAGTGTTAAGGATCCCAGTACACATTTTGCCCAAGTGTAGGGGTTTGCCCTTGCCCACTACTTTCTCTCCCCCTAATGTAGTATTTAGCATTCTGGGTCCTGTTTCCCTGCAGACCTCCCACCAAAAGGTGGCATCATTTCAGTATTGCTGTTGGGTCTAGACCCTGATCCTGTGGTTATCTCTGTGCAAACAGACTCATGCAGGATTGGGGCCTCACTTGTAAAATATCCCAGTATTTTATGGGCTGAAAGTCACTGTGTAAATGAAAAATAATCCTATTTTTCAAGACTTGGCTAATTATAGACAAACTACTTTAGTTTGGAAGATTTAAGTGGAATGATGTGAAATGTGTTAAACAAACAGAAATTTCCTGTGTTTATGTTGCCCAAATATTGTAATTTTTTTAAAGTATCAAAAGTCAATCACCATTTCATGAACAAAGAGACCCATTATGTGGAGCTTGCTATGCTTGAGAAACCATGGTTCAGTTTTTGGCATAGCTATTTAGGCCTGGAATCTCAACTGAGTTTGCACTGTGCAAGTGGGCAACCTCTGAAAAGAAAGAATTCAACTATGCAATACACTGTCAAAACAATAGTGGGCCATGTCAGGCTCCAGTGTTGGAAGGACCGACTGTGGCATCCAAAATGTGTTCTGCAGCTCTGTTGTTGCTATAGAGTTGGAACAAGAGAGTCTGAGGGAAAAAAACCTGGGCTTTGAATAGAAGGCAGAGAGGGAATGCGCTTATGAAAACTTAAGAAGGGGAAAATGTAAAATGCTAAACTGAGAACTTGTGATTGTTTACATAAAGATTGGGGATAGATCCGGTTTTGTCACTCAATAGTTGCCCTGCTTGTTATATGAACTAAATTCTTTAAAGATAAAAATTAACTACTGTATTTCACATGGGCAATGCAGTCAATGTAGATGCCAGCAGCTACTTTCAGTGAAATGATTTATGCGCTGGCAAAAGAATGTCCAGGTTTTCGGTACATTCCTGCTCCTACTCAAAATTAGAAGACCATTTGGTTGAGAAGAATGGCTTTTTGTGCATGGCAATTGATTTTTTTCCCTAAATGTCTCAGATAACTGTACAAACAGAAGCACACACTATGTGGTAGTTTAATGAATTAACTGGTAAATACAGATGAGTTAGAGACTCTGATGTGAATTGTTTGCAGTTGTGCTAATAGAATCATCTTCCTGCTCATGGTCAGAGCAGAACGCTTCAGAAATGGTTCATTTTAAAATTTTATATCATTAGTTTAATTACCTGCCTGATCCAAAGCCAGAAGTCTAGAAATGAGCTTTGGGCTTTGGATCAGTCCCTAAGAGGATTTAACAACACACATTTGACATTATAATAATTGTGTGTGATACTATAAAGCAAAAACACATTATTTTTGAAGCCATGATTGTCATGAAATTTTTACATGTACTATGGATGTATCAGGAAATTCACTCATAAGAAGGATGAGCAGCTTTCCCAGGGCTCTGCCGGCAATGTGACAAATGAGGGTCTCCAACTCTTGCTCTGTTAGACAAATGATCGATTTATCTTTTTAAATTGTGTATCTTATTGAAGAAAAACTGAGATGAGGTAAGATAGACAGTTTAAAGAATGGGAAAATGTATAATACCATGCGTCATTAAGTGTCCAGTTTTTCTATGCTACTTGAGTAAAAATGTCACTTTAAAATTGTAGATATAAATGCATACAGCAGAGATGCTCTCCGTGCCTTCTAGAGTGTGGTCACTAGTGAAGGCCAAAAGGTAATACAGTTTGACTCACCAGAATTGAGAATGTGAGCATAACTTAACAGGCAAAGAGACACCTTCTCTATTCATTTACTATAATCTGTGCACTTGAGGAATATTACAGTTCCTTAACAAAAGAAGAGAAAAAAAACCTCCCCCTCAAAACCCACTAAACAGCAATCATGAAAATAGGAATAAGAAGATAAGATAGACTATATTCTCCTCTGTTACACTGATGTGGGTCTGGAGTAATTCTATTGGCATAAGTGGAGTTACAGTTGTCAGGGATGTTGTCAAGTAATGTGACAAGTGACTGAAAGGAAGGATGACCCTTTGGTTAGGACATTAGTAGAGGAGTTGGGAGACCCAGTTTCAATTCCCTATTCTCCCACAGACTTCCTGAGTGATGTTGGGCAAGTCACTTAGACTATCTGTGGCTCAGTTTCCTATCTGTAAAATGGGGATAATAAAGCTTCCCTACCTCACAGGGGTGTTAATGAGGATATTTTAAATTGTGAGATGCCCAGCTACTGTGGAGATGGGGCCCATAAAAGTACCTAAGATAGACTGAGAGAAGAATTTGGCCTGATGTGAGTGATCTTTGAGAAAGGTGTGGATTGGATGCTGACGCTAAATGACCAGAATGTAATACGATCTGGTTAAGAACCATAAACAGGGAACGTTTATTTTTAAAAGTGAGAATAAAATTGAGAGTGTGTCTCGGTATTGTGAGACATAGAACAGTTATATACTTGTAAATCCTTGAGGCTGAATCCGTGCAGGGGAAGTATTTGTCATTTATGCATTACAATGATTCTTTATTGTACGAACAGCTCTGTACACTCCAGTAAGCAGCCTGCTGGCACAACACATAAAAAACAACAACAATCTGTTACTTCAAAGATGATTCACTTATAATAGTGAAGAGGAAACAAGTTCCAAATGTTATAGCCAAACTTTGCTTTTAATGATTGAAGGGCTTCAATTACACATGAGAGTTCTCTCTCATACCTTAAAGACAGGGCACAGATCAGGTCCTGCCTCATAATGGAAACCTTGCTGGAGCTTGGGGAGAGTTCTTGTAATTGGCCAGAGTGGTTACTTATTTCAGGAGTAATCACTATGTGACTCCAGATTAAAGTGGCCATGCACAATTTGAATAGTAATTATATTCTCTAGTAAACAAATTATCTCAGTTAAACTAGCTCTCCTGCATTTTGATCAATTTAAGAGTGACATGGGCTTGCTACATACTCCTGTGAACCCGCTGGACACAGTGCAGGGCCTTGCCTTCAACAGAAGATGAGAGCACTCACCACTCTGGCAAGAGGCACCCATCATCTTAAAGAACCAGGCTCAGACACTACCAACATTTATAAAGCTCATACCTTAATAAAAAAGAAAGCAATAATATTACATAAGACTTACCTATTAATATATGTAATTGAGCAAGTAATCATGCCTTTAGATCCTTAAATAATCTACCTTTTAAAGATCAATTTATCCCTAATCTCGTCGTCCATTTTACTCAGTAGAAACAGAATTAAATAAAAGACCAGAAAGAAAATCCTTGATATTATTAATAGTATTTTATTTCTTTGGTAAAGAAATAAAAATGGAGTAATTGAGTTCCCCACTGAATCCTCCCAGGGCTAATATTTGTAAATCAAAGGTAATTTTAGCCTCTAGGATTTTAATCCTGTTTCACCTTCTCCTCCATATAGGGTGTCCTCTAAAGCAGGGGAGATTGAGTGAATTTTCCGCATAATGAAATGACTGGCAATGTTAAATTTGACCCTTCTTAATGTGTACTTTTGTTCAGATATTCTTATCTCAGGGAGGTCAGAATTTTCTCAGTGACAACAAAACCTACAGGGACATTTTATTGTATATTTTTATGATTAGGTGCTAGGTTATGTCATAGCCACCAATCTTACACTAATAGGCTATTCCCTGTTATATATACTTAGGGCCATGAAAGACTGAGGCAATATTTTCAGTACATTATGATGATATTCAAAACTTAAAATTGTTCTTTCAAAAGAAATTTAATTGACTGGTTTGTTCAAAGAAAAGTTTAAAATAGGAGAGATTATTCATAGAGACTGTTTTTTAATTATGTCTTTGAACTGGACCTAGTGCAGGGGGGGCCCTAGTTCATGACTAGGGCTCCTAGGCGCGTTGGTAATACAAATAAAAATAACTATTAATAATTACAACAATAATGGTTGGATCACTATAGTCACCATTTGGCAGATTAGTAATGCCACTGTGTGAAGTATGAAAGAGATTGAGATGAAGGAATTAGCAAGTGTGTGTGTGTGGAGACAGCTGGGCCCTTCAAAATGACGGGGAGTCTTTTCCCATTTACTGGGTAAAATGGTGGGCAGGCACAGAAACCCAGTCCAAAGGGGATTTAAGGCAACTGAAACTCCTAGCAGAAAGCAAAATCCATCCCAGGGAAGTTAAAAATGCACCAGGAGAAGTTACTGTGACTGATTCAGTCTCACTGCAGTGATGTTCTGTTCTGCCTTCCAAGTGAGTGT
Source organism: Caretta caretta (assembly GCF_965140235.1). Lineage (NCBI taxonomy): Eukaryota > Metazoa > Chordata > Testudines > Cheloniidae > Caretta > Caretta caretta. The sequence continues at coordinate 41,414,276 of NC_134208.1, forward strand.
TTGTCTATACATTCCACCCAAACCCAGGCCATGTTTACACTAGGGAGTCGTTCAAAATACCCTACTGGTGGGCGCTGTACTGCAGATTCAACTAACATGATGGTGAAAATAAGTCTCGGGAGCCTTGTCTGTACTTGTGTTCCCATTGGAGCTACAAAACAGAAGTGCAGAATTCCTGTTAAGAAACAACGCTTATCAAATTCTAAATTCCCAGGATGTAATCAGATGAGGGGCTATAAAATTTTAGTGGCAAGAGCTTGGGATTCCCTATTTAATATTTATGCAGTTTTTTCCAAAACAAGTGGCAATGAAAACTAGCACCATATATGCAGCAGAATCAGGACTTGCTCTTAGTGGAGCAATGGGATCAGGCAACCTACACAGAGAATAAAGGCACATTTCCTACTCTGAGAAGTTCATAAGTACAAATGAATGCTCTGTCACTGGTGAATCTGTTCTAGATCCTTTGTCTTCTTTGTAGCGCCATTTTGAAGCTCATCAAGAAGAAGGGATGGTGATCTCGCACATGGCTGTTGCAGGAGTGGGAATCTGGATTGCCTTCACATCTGGATCTACACTCCGCCTGTTCCACACTGAGACACTGAAACACCTCCAGGACATTAACATTGCCACTCCTGTTCACAATATATTGTCAGGTAACTGCATTCTACCCTCACGGTTTTGTTTTGGCTGAGTCACTCCCCTGTTGTTCTTCTACAGTATCTCATAGATGTGGGTGTGAACTAGAACCCTAGTTTCATACTTTTAATTGTATCTAGATGTCAGCTGTGCAGCTAGAGTCTATCTCTTTTGACTAGTTGGGTAGTGTGTGTGTCAGATCGTGAGATACTATGAGCGTTAACAGAAAGACAATCTATTAAGAAACTAAAGAGCAGGATTCATATAATTCAGTTCACTGTCTGCTTTTCAGAGCAGGGTATGCAATTAATTCCCTCCATATCTACCATCCCCATTACAAGACATAGAGAAAATAGTAAATAGCAAATAGGAGGCCAGTTGCGGGCTCCAATTTTGTCCTATTTTGTAGCACTGTACAAGAATATATTAACAAGATTTGTTGGGAAGAGCCAATCCAGCTTTTGTAAAGGGAAATCATGCCTCGCCAATCTGTTAGAATTCTTTGAGTGGAACAACAATCATATGGACAAGAGTAGTCCAGTGGATATAGTGTACTTGGACTTTCAGAAAGCCTTTGACAATGTCCCTCACCAAAGGCTCTTAAGCAAAGTAAGCAGTCATAGGATAAGAGGGAAGATCCTCTGATGGATCAGTAACTGGTTTAGACAGGAAACAAAGGGTAGGAATAAAAGGTCAGTTTTCAGAATGGAGAGACGTAAATAGTGGTGTCCCCCAGGGGTCTACTGGCACCAGTCCTGTTCATCATATTCATAAATGATCTGAAGAAAAGGAGTAAGCAGTCAGGTGGCAAAATTTGCAGACGATACAAAACTACTCAAGAAAGTTCAGTCCAAAGCAGACTGCAAAGAGTTACAAAGAGATCTCACAAAACAGTGTGATTGGGCAACAAAATGGCAGATGAAATTCAGTGTTGATAAATGCAAAGTAATTCACACTGGAAAACATAATCCTAAATGTACATAAAAATGATGGGGTCTAAATAAGCTGTTGCCACTCAAGAAAGAAACCGTGGAGTCATTGTGTATAGTTCTCTGAAAACATCTACTCAGTGTGCAGCAGCAGTCAAAATAAAGCTAGCAGAATGTTAGGAACCATTAAGAAAGGGATAGATAATAAGACAGAAAATATCATAATGCCTCTATATAAATCCATAGTACACCCATACCTTGAATAATGCATGCAGTTCTGGTTACCCCATCTCCAAAAAGATATATTAGAATCCGGGGTGCTGAGAGCTATTGAAACAAAATTGTAAACCCTGTATGTGATGGAAACCACTTCAAGCCAGGGGATGCTGCTGCATCCCCAGCACCCCTAGCTCCACCTATGATTTGAATTGGAAAAGGTATAGAGGAGGACAACAAAAGTGATTAGCGGTATGGAGTAGCTTCCATATGAGGAGATATTAAAAAGACTGGGACTTTTCAGCTTGGATAAGAGACAACTAAGAGAGGATATGCAGCAGTGCAAGTACGGTGGTACAGTACGCCGTACCAGCAAGATATTTGTAGCCGGTACTGCGTATCGGAAAGACATAGGAGGAGCCAGCAGCCTCACGCCAGCAGCTCCTCTGGCGCGGCTGTGCCACCCTCTGCCCCCCGACCCCTGCTCTTCCATGGAGCTGCATCTCCTCCATCTGTACAGCAGCAGCCCCGCTGGAGGACAGGGCTGGGTGGACAGGGCTGGGGGCAGTACAGCCACCAGAGGAGCTGCTGGCATTCTGCTCCTTTCCCCGCTGTGGTTCCCAGCGACTGTCATAGGAAGGATATCAGGCTAGGACTGTTGGTCTTTTCCAATGTCATAGAATCATGGAACTGGAAGGGACCTTTGAGGTCATCTAGTCCACTTCCCTGCACTCATGGCAGTACTAGGTATTATCTAGACCATTCCTGACAGGTGTTTGTCTAACCTGCTCTGAAAAATCTCCAATGATGGAGATTCCACAACCTTCCTAGGCAATTTATTCCAGTAATTAACCACCTGGACATTTAGGAAGTTTTTCCTAATGTCCAACCTAAACGTCCCTTGCTGCAATTTAAGCCCATTGCTTCTTGTCCTATCCTCAGAGGTTAAGAAGACCAATTTTTCTCCCTCCTTCTTGTAACAACCTTTTATGCCCAATGAACAGCTAGGGATTCCCCTTATATAAGGGAATCCCAGGGTGGCATAAAGGCACTGGCTGCCAGGTGCCCGGCACAGGGGCTGTTATAAATTGGCAGGCTAGCACAGCCCCAAGTCTGCTCAAATATATACCAGGAACAGAACCAGCCCTCACTTGCCCCGGAATTTGGGGGACTACAATGGTGAGTGGCTTACAGACAACTTTGACCCACCACACAGGGTTCCTGTGCTGAGCTTGACACCTAAGAGTCAGGATTAATTTTCTTGTTAGAACTGAATAGTTGATAGCACAATAAATTATACTGTTACATATGTCACTGTACATTCAATCTTTTCCTACAATAGGATATAAATAATAAAATCAGTGCTGAAATAGTCCACCTGATAAACTCTCAAAATAGAATAGCTTTGACCATATTTCAAAAGGGTACATGTATACACATGCACAAGTAACACACAGGCACCCTAATTTGTGTGTGTCCATTCCACTGTATCTGGGCCTTGAATGACTGAAAGCAAAAATGCATTTTTGCATTCATCTCTTTCCAAATTTGGGCAATTAGTTAGAGATTACTTTTCCTAATACTTCTTGGTTATAACTTGATGGTGTCCCCACTGCACACCGTGACATGCAAAAGCAGCACTGCACACAGAACATCTACTCTTTATTTAACAGGTTGCTAGAATTACAGCTAATCCTTAATCATAATTTCATTAAAGGTAGCTATTATCTTTTCTTACAATGACATCTTGGCATCTAATCCTATTCTGAAAACAATTATTTGTAATAGAAAGATTGTTTTTTTGCTGTAACAATTAAAGTGGCAACCCAGTTTAGTTTTTTTTAAGCACACATATAATTGTTTTACTACAGAAAATAAAAGGTTGAAGGCCTTACTCCAAATGTTCTTTTGTTTATGTAGGTTTCTTTCTACCCTATGGGATTAAGTTAATGTGTTAAACCATGTGCTCACATTCACAGCTACACAGCTACCAACAGTAAAGTTGGTAGATGATAGCAAAATAATAGTTTTAAAGCAGAGATTGCATGAGTTAGGAATAAGAAATGTGACCTCTGTACTGACTATAGAAATGCTTCGAAGGGTCTAGGATTCCTGAAAAGAAAGAGGGGAACTGGTTTTGGTAGCAGAGTTGGCAATTTAACAGGGAAAAACTAGTTTAGGAGAGGGCACTGGTAAATAAACTGGGAAAAATAAAATAATTACTAGAATATACTAGTGAAAATTACTGGGAAATATCTAGCAGTTTGATAATAGTTTTTCAGTATATATAATAGTTAAATAATATTGAAAACTGAAATATTAGTCATGATATGTGAAAGTTCCTTGAGAAAATACTGAACTAAAATGTATAGACATTCCGATGTTCAGTATTATATGACATATATTAATATTACGCCTCCTGCAGTTTTACTTTTTATTTGTACAACCCTAAATTAATCTCCAAATCTCCAACCTTATGTAACCACAATTTGAATATGTAATTACAATGAAGTGTAATGTGGTATGCACTAATGAAAGTTATTAAAATAGAAAATACCTTGAACTGGAATTGGTAGTTTTTCCCATGGCAGTAAAAACCATTATTTTATCTGATAAAAAACACCTCTGGTATGCATGCTATCCCTTTTTGGAAAGTAAGCAGGAGGAGGTTTTGACACAAGCAGTTGATCAACACTTGGAAGAGACAAGGGGAGTCTTTTGCTGGGAACGTGGAAGGAAGCGAAGGGGAGAGACTTTCACTTAGGAAAGACAGTGGGAGCCTCGGGAGTACCAGGAAAGGGAAAAGCAATGGGAAGGAGGGAAACAATTAGAATAGGGTTGCCAACTTCTAATCGCACAAAACCGAACACTCTAGTCCTGCCCCTACCCTGAGGCCCCGCCCCCTCCCTGCCACTTCCTGAGGTCCCGCCCCTGCTCACTACATTCCCCCTCCCTCGGTGGCTCACTCTCCCCCACCCTCACTCACTTTTACTGGGCTGGGGCAGGGGGTTGGGGTATGGGGGGGGAAGGGCTCTAATGAGGGTGCGGGCTCCAGGGTGGGGCCAGAAATGAGGGGTTCAGGGAACGGGAGGGGGCTCCAGGCTGGGGAGTTGCAGTACGGGAGGGAGTGAGGGCTCCAGCTGGGGTGCAGGCTCTGGGGTGGGGCCGGGGATGAGGGGTTTGAGATGCAGGAGGGGGCTCCAGGCTGGGGGTCGGGGCCAAGGGATTCGGAGTATGGGAGGGGGTTGAGGGTTGAGGCAGGGGTTTGGGTTGCAGGAGGGGGTATGGGCTCTGGGGTGGAGGGGTGAGCTCTGGGGTGGGGCCGGGGATGAGGGGTTTGAGATGTAGGAGGGGGCTCCAGGCTGGGGGTCGGGGCCAAGGGATTCGGAGTATGGGAGGGGATTGAGGGTTGAGGCAGGGGTTTGGGTTGCAGGAGGGGGTATGGGCTCTGGGGTGGAGGGGTGAGCTCTGGGGTGGGGCCAGGGATGAGGGGTTTGGAGTGCAGGAGGGAGCTCCAGGTTTGCGGGGGGCTCAGGGCTGGGGTAGGGGGTTAGAGCTTGGGGTTGGGACGCAGGCTTACCTTGGCAGCTCCCGGTCAGCAGTGCAGAGGGGCTAAGGCAGGCTCCCTGCCTGTCCTGGCACTGCGCTGTGCCCAGGAAGCGGCCAGCAGGTCTGGCTCCTAGACATGGGGGCCAGGAGGCTCCGTGCCCTGCTTTCGCCCACAGGCACCACCACCCAAACTCCCACTGGCCGCGGTTCCCAACCAATGGGATTGCGGAGCCAGTGCTCAGGGAGGGGACAGTGTGCGGACCCCCATGCTCCCGCCACCGCCTAGAGCCTGACCTGCTGGTCTCTTTTTGACCGGGAGTTTCGGTCGAAAACAGGACACCTGGCAACCCTAACTTAGAAAGGATTGCTCAGGAGAGGTTGGACATGACCTGGCCGTGAGGAGGAGGGAGGAAATGGCAGAGTTGGCTATGATGGAAGGGGAAACTTCTATCGGGAGATTGACATTTCCTCAATTATTCACAGTTCATTAAGTGTTTGGAAACAATTATTGGCCAAAGCAGAATAATAGAATTTAGCCTGAAATCTGGCTACATGCCTCTCTGCAGTGGAATTTAGGCTCATGCCTGTTATTCATTTATTTCCAGTCTGTCTCCTTGTCAAAGTTCTCCGAGTCCAAAGTGTTTCAATGGTATTAAAATATAGGGTTTCATTTTTCTTTCCAATTCTCCCTATTTGTACGTAAGGATGATATTCAGATCACTTGCACCCATGTGCCCCCAAGTGCAGCTTAGCCCAGCACTGGGGAAGGGGGTGGGGGGAGTCAGTGTCCTGCTTTGATTTGAACAATGATCAGGTTTTTGGCATTGAATGTATTTTTTTCCCTTAAACAGAATAGTGTATAAAATTTTAGATTTCAAAAATAAATCCCTTTCTTATCGACTTACTGTCTCACCCTACCTACTATATATTGCATTAGCTTCAAAATAAAGCTCCACTGTAAATGGTGTCATTAATATCTCTTCATTTTTACAGTGCTCTATTAAGAGTCTATTCTAAATTGTATGTAACTCCCACGCTAAAGGCTGGTTACTGAATTTTCTTCTTGCTCTGTGTTTAAATGGGCCATTCCATTTAATTTGTCCTATTTGTGCAAAAGGATGAGGATCAGCATAAACAGAAGATTAACACTAAGTTAATATTTCCTACAGTGGTTCAAAGAAAGTGTTGAATTCCTTGTTGAAAATGTTTGTTCTCTAATGGAAAAAAAAGTCATCTTGAAAATATTTAGTTTAAGCTGTCATTGCCATGGTAATAAAATACGCTGATGTAATTGATGTAATTGACCAACATTTTCCTGTAAAAGAGTTTTGGCTATTTTTAATATCCTCTGGTGTAATTCTCAAAACTTTAGGGTTTTTTTTTTCTTTCAAAAACCTCTCCTGTGAGCCAAAGGGTTTTTTAAGAGTGGAAATTGTGCAGTAAAAATGCTACAATAGCATCCATTTGAAACTTGAAATGCATTCCAGTTATTCAGTAGCAGTTCTTGGATCTTTGAGCATGATCCCACAACATTGTAACCAAAAAGGGTAAAAGAGAGGGAAGTAGGTGGTTTGCATAATAAATTTGCTCAGAGCCTTTTACAATTAAAAACAAAAACAGCCAAAGACCACGTCAGACTGTGTGTAATATACTAGGAGCTCAAAAGGAGTGGAGTGAAATGACTGCATATTTAGAAGTCTTTTATTGTAACGTGTTGTGCTGAGAAATGCTTAGGGGTGTGTGGGCATTTGATTCATGCTGTCCATCCAGGGCTCGGATGTGTGCTGCGATGGAATGTTTGTATTTTAAATGGGACAACCCAGTTAATTGTATGCAGTTTGACAGAGACTCATTAACATGCAAAAAGAAGAGTGAGTAAAAGCTCATGGTTTATTGAACTCGGGGATGAGAAGAACAGGGGGAAGAAGTTAGTCTAAAAATCCGCGTAATGTGCCTATGAAAGAGAATGTTTGCTACAGGAAGAATAGACCCAATGTCATGACAAGTCTTTCAAGAATCTGGACTGCTTGGATCAGATTCTCAGAGCACGAAGGGGCCGTAAAACCAGCTTAACTGGCTCCCTGGGGATTTGCTGTGATTCTGCTCTTCTTTACCTCAGTAGATCCATTGTGGTTAATGGAATTACATTTACTGTAGAACCAGTGTGAGTGAGAGGAAAATTATAATCCTTTTGTCTGTCTCCTACTGCTCCAGGAGGGAAAGGTCACTGAATTATATGGCTCTGCTGAAGTAACACAACACAAAGTAATTTAGCATTAGGTTATCATCATTTTATTGCCATCTGAACACAGCTTTGAATGTCATGGCCTGCCTTCCCTGTCACAAAGAATGTTCCTGTTCTACCTTGGGAAAGGTAACATTGCAACCTACTACAGAGTGCAGGGTAAGACAAGAGTGAGATGTGGAGGAAATGGCAGAAGAAAGGATTGTCTTCCTAATAACTGCAAGCTGGCAGAGTTGAATAATAAAAAAGCAGACATAGCCCATAACAAACATGAACCAATAATAGTGTTGTGCTTTTCTCCATCTGATACAGTGTCAGGGAGGTATCTGATAGCTTCTGGTTGGGGAAGTGGTGCCAGGGGAGAGGAGATCTGTAGTGGAAGGCAGTTACTCCCATGATCTTGGGAGCTCCTGAATACTGCCATTTATGGGCTGGATGTTGGTTGTATTCTGGCCCTTTAGACTACTTATGTGTCTCAAAAGGAACAGGAATCAGCTAGCTGAAAGTTTCTCTGGTGCAGGAGAGTTCTCAGTTGGTGTCAAACGAGCACCCACACACTTCAGCTCCAGAGGGGAAGTGGCTCGAGCATGCTCCAGTCTATCTATGTTCTCTGGGTGTACTGTTGTTTAAACATGTAGTCAGCTGACATAAATTAGAGCAGCTCCTAGATTACTCTGATTTATCCAGGGGCTCAGTGCAACACAGCCTCGCCCTGGGAATCAGGGAACTATAAATGACGTCCTGATAGATCCCTTTCTCTGCTGCAGGGCCTATGTTTTTAATGCAATGGAACGTATGGGAGTGGATTAGGTTGCAGGAGATGAAACGGGTGAGGGATCTAATGGGGGTCCTGGTGTGGGGAAAAGATGAAGCTGGGAGAACTGTCAGTTTCTAGAATACTGGAAAGTTTAAAAATAGCAATTGTTTTATTGCAAGATACCAGCAAACACAAGGGATTAGAACCCAGGATCTTCAGCTCAGAACACCCCACTACCACTATAGCCAAAGGAGGAACCCCTTTAGCTGGCAACAGAAGAGGTCTAGTAGCCTTTGTAGAAAAGACACTAGGGGTGACATGAATATACACCTCTTGCCAATATGTTATATAAGTTTCCTTTGAGGGCAAACTTGTGCCCAGTATATTTGGTCCACAGTTCAAATAGGCAACTTTGCAACACCCCCGTCACAATTCATCTAGTCTTCTTAAGGCATGTATACTATGCTTCCTTGTTCACAAGATGTTTTTAAAGTATTGCTAATTAATAGTCATACTATACACATGCCACATTTTTATTAACGAGCTTGTGTTTTTTTCATGGTCACACATTTTATTTTTCAGTAAAGAACACTGATATTTAAATATCCTCAAACCAAACAGTTTCCCAGGTGTTTTTAAAATTTATAATATGGTCTGTCCTTTGAGAGAGATTCTGCTGACCCTGAACTATCTGATTTCTTTGTGCTTATGGATGATGACAGGTTATCTATTTAACAAAGGGGTGGTTTCCGTTCTTTATCCTCTAACATTCCGAGTGTGTTTCCTGGAAACTGATGAGAAGGAGAGACAAAGAAAAAAACATTTTCTCATTTCCTCTCTATAGAAAATAAAGTACACTCATTTGTAGTTAATAAACCCTCACCGCTGTTAAAGGTTTTTTTTTTTTTATCAAGTTGCCATCCTAAAAACGAGTAAAAGGAGGGAGAGACATGAGGGTAGTCTGATACAATAAGCAGCACTGTAGGCTTTTAGCCAGTTTAATTTGCAGGTTGGGCCAGATCCTGCAGCAGAATCTGTGCAGGGGCATCCTTACATAGAACTGACTGCAGAGGGCTCTGTGAAGGGGCAAAAGTTTCACTTACACATATCCAGTTGCAGGACTGGGGTCAAAAGCTGATACTTGAGGAAGATAGATGGAGGCTTGAACCCAGAAAAAACAGAATAAATGAGCCTGCTCAATTAAGCATGTCCATAAGTCTTCGCAGGATCAGAGTCTTATTAAGTTTACTAGTTTAACAATACCATTAAGTATTAATGCAATTTCATCTGAAAGATTTAATTTAAAACAGGAATAATAATATTTAGCTTTTATATTTATTACCTTCTCTCGAAAACTGTAATGGTGAATATCTTCTTGTTGTAGATGTTTTTAGATAGAACACATTAAATTAATCAGGGGCCATTGCTTGTTTGCATTTGTTTCCCCCTGAGATAAAATAAATAAACTTTAAAAATCACAAATTTGCACACCATAGCAAGATTGCAAACCTTATTTTGCAAACAACAAGTAAAACCTTTTTATGAGTGGTTTTATTTAGCATCATGTGTTACCATAAGTTATGTCAAAAATACGTATTCACATGCAGATGTTTCCTGCTTTCCCAAGATTTCAAAGCAAGCACTTTTCCTTTTGACCTCACTTTTAGTGGTTCATGCATAAGATTGTGTTCTATATATAGGACTCTAGGTTGCCTGCAAATCACATACTGTTTTCACATATGGAAATAATAATGTTACTTCACAGGTGCAAATTACCAGTTGGAATTCGCTTCAAGGCTAAAGTGTGAAGACAGGCATTGAAATTTTTTCCCAGTGTTGAACACCCTAAAAGGCATTGCAGACATTACATACCCAAAGATGTTATATATTTAGGAACATTAGCTTGTTTGCATTATGGATGAGTTAAGCCAAGAAGAAAGTCAAGGAAAGTGTGGGCCCCTTACTGAATGAGAGAGGCAACCTAGTGACAGAGGATATGGAAAAAGCTAATGTACTCAATGCTTTTTTTGCCTCTGTCTTCACGAACAAGGTCAGCTCCCAGACTGCTGCACTGGGCAGCACAGCATGGGGAGGAGGTGACCAGCCCTCTGGGGAGAAAGAAGTGGTTCGGGGCTATTTAGAAAAGCTGGACGAGCACAAATCCATGGGGCTGGATGCGCTGCCTCCGAGAGTGCTAAAGGAGTTGGCGGATGTGATTGCAGAGCCATTGGCCATTATCTTTGAAAACTTATGGCAATCAGGGAAAGTCCCAGACGACTGGAAAAAGGCTAATGTAGTGCCCATCTTTAAAAAAGGGAAGAAGGAGGATCCTGGGAACTACAGGCCAGTCAGCCTCACCTCAGTCCCTGGAAAAATCATGGAGCAGGTCCTCAAGGAATCAATTCTGAAGCACTTAGATGAGAAGAAAGTGATCAGGAACAGTCAGCATGGATTCACCAAGGGCAAGTCATGCCTGACTAATCTAATTGCCTTCTATGACGAGATAACTGGCTCTGTGGATGAGGGGAAAGCAGTGGACGTGTTGTTCCTTGACTTTAGCAGAGCTTTTGACACGGTCTCCTAAAGTATTCTTGCCAACAAGTTAAAGAAGTATGGGCTGGATGAATGGACTATAAGGTGGATAGAAAGTTGGGTAGATTGTCGGGCTCAACGGGTAGTGATCAATGGCTCCATGTCTAGTTGGCAGCCGGTATCAAGTGGAGTGTCCCAAGGGTCGGTCCTGGGGCTGGTTTTGTTCAATATCTTCATTAATGATCTGGAGGATGGTGTGGATTGCACCCTCAGCAAGTTTGCAGATGACACTAAACTGGGAGGAGAGGTAGATACGCTGGAGGGTAGAGATAGGATACAGAGGGCCCTAGACAAATTTAGAGGATTGGGCCAAAAGAAATCTGATGACGTTCAACAAGGACAAGTGCAGAGTCCTGCACTTAGGACGGAAGAATCCCATGCACAGAATGGGGACCGAATGGTTCGGCAGCAGTTCTGCAGAAAAGGACCTAGGGGTTACAGTGGACGAGAAGCTGGATATGAGTCAACAGTGTGCCCTTGTTGCCAAGAAGGCCAATGGCATTTTGGGATGTATAAGTAGGGGCATTGCCAGCAGATTGAGGGACGTGATCATTTCCCTCTATTCGACATTGGTGAGGCCTCATCTGGAGTACTGTGTCCAGTTTGGGGCCCCACACAACAAGAAGGATGTGGAAAAATTGGAAAGAGTCCAGCGGAGGGCAACAAAACTGATTAGGGGACTGGAACACATGACTTATGAGGAGAGGCTGAGGGAACTGGGATTGTTTAGTCTGCAGAAGAGAAGAATGAGGGGGGATTTGATAGCTGCTTTCAACTACCTGAAAGGGGGTTCCAAAGAGGATGGATGTAGACTGTTCTCTGTGCTAGCAGATGACAGAACGAGGAGTAATGGTCTCAAGTTGCAGTGGGGGAGGTTTAGGTTGGATATTAGGAAAAAATTTTTCACTAGGAGGGTGGTGAAACACTGGAATGCGTTACCTAGGGAGGTGGTGGAATCTCCTTCCTTAGACGTTTTTAAGATCAGGCTTGACAAAGCCGTGGCTGAGATGATTTAGTTGGGGATTGGTCCTGCTTTGAGCAGGGACTCCTGAGGTCCCTTCCAACCCCGATAGTCTATGATTCTAAGCCACAAAATTCAGATTCTGCTCTTGAAAATCCCCAAATTCAGAGGTGTTTGGAACAAAGGATTTGGTTCATTTTGGTCTACTCTAAAGATATTTGCCAAATTTGGACATCTGGAATCAGTTGTGTATTTTGAGATGTTCTCAAGTTCAGAGATAACTAGAAATGATTTTGGGTTGTGTCCATCCCAAGCTAAGCCTGATGAAATTGTGCAATTCTGAAAATCATAATTAGTATATAGAAATAATATCTGCATAATATCTGAGTATCAAAGGCAAGCTGATAGTAGAAGATGTTGAGTTTGGTTTGGTGGGTACCATGTATAATACTTACTGTTCTTTGCTTAGTAGGTTCTTTGTTTCAACAAGGAAATGTGTTTGTGTTTTTATTTGCCTTCACTTTCACAAACAGATCAAGGCTGTAGGCTCTGGCATCATTCTGGGTTATGATGAGTTTTCCTCTGATAGATGTCTTCTATTCTCAATTTTCATCCAGCTGCCATCACTTTAATGCCACCTACCCTCTGACTGTAAGGGTAGAATTTTCAGTCTCCTTCAAGGCTGTCCCTCTGATCAGCCGTGAAGGGAACACGCTTACATACTCCCCTTTGGAAACCTAGCACATCTCCTCCTTAATATTTCAGCTAAAAATATTAAGCTTTCACAAGACACATAATAATTTACTTGTAGACATACAACTTTAATTGTACGCTAAGATGACTTCTTATTGTTTGCTATACCAGAGGGGGAGAAAGAGAGAAACTAATATTATGGATTTTTTCATTATGCCTGATTTATATTTGTAAGTAGATTTGACTAGCTCTGCTAAATGTTGCTTTGTAAGACCATATTGTTTTTCTTACATGCTTTTTGATGACTGTTTTGTCTCTTTCATCCTTACACATTCTAACATGCCATTTTCTCTCCAGTGCTTTTGCTCTCCAGTGCTCACCAGGCTTTCAATTAATTTATCAGAATCTTCTGTATCCTGTTTATTGTTCTCAAACTTTTTTTTCGAAGACCACTTGCAAATTGCTGAGGGTCTCGGTGGACCACTTAATGATCTTTCCAAATGTTGTTTGTACTGTTAGCTAACTATTGTAAAGCACTTTGGATAAAAGCGCTATATAAAAAACCCCTTAATAATAATTAAAGTTTTTTTGGTTCTACAAATAAAAGCACACAACTCGTATTGTAATATCAGTGGTCTTACCTTTCTAATGCAATGGATGTGCCCTCTCTCCCCCGCCACAGCAGCCCCCGAGCTGGGGCTGGGAAGAAGGGGGTTCTCTTCCCGGCCCAGCAGCCACAGAGCTGAGGCTGGGAAGGAGGGCCATCTCTCCCTGGCAGCTGCAGCCCTGGAGCTGGGGAAAGTCGCCTCTTTCTCTGACCGCCACAGCCCTGCACGTTCCAAATTCCCCCCACCCCCTCTTCTCACCCCACTGCCCCCTCCCACCTACCCCCTATTCCCCCCCCCCCCAAGGCCACCACCTCACCTTACATGTGCATCTTCTCCAGGGTCCAGGCACCTAATTAGTGGAGCCACACCTGCCTAGCTTCACTAATTAGGTGGGTGGCCCTTCATTCTCTTGTGTGCGGCTGCCCAGGTGTGCATCTGAGAGGGAACTATCCATGGACCACCTGAATGGAGCTCGCGGACCACTGGTTTGAAAACTGCTGGTTTAATGAATAAATCTGAAGCCATTTTGCTCTGGCATACATTCTTACTTCAGATAGCTGAAAAATCCATACTATTACTTTACAAAAGAGATACAAGTTATAAGGACCACCAAGGAAGGGAACACTGAAGAAATGACACCATAGAGGAAAGTTTTTACGTTGTCAAATGTAAAATAATATAATGCCATCCTGATATTCTAATTATTATCTTCTATCCTTTTCTATATGTAACCTAGCTTTTTATTTATTTTTTATTTTTTTTAGCATTACTCCACAACTGTCCACAATGAAGATCTGGTCTTTCTTCCTGAGTGGTTACAGTTAACGTGGAACCTAGCAATGTGTATGAATAGTTCACATTATTCCTTTCCATGTGCGCTATTTTACATTTGTCAATGCTGAATTTCATCAGCATCATGCTGTCCATTCACCTAATGTTGTTAGGTCTCTTTGGAGTTCTTCACAATCTTCTCAAGTAATGGCCATACTAAAAAATGTCCTGTCCTCTGCAGATTTTGCCATCGCACTCTTCACCACTATTCCGGAACCTCACTGAATATATAAATCAATACTGAACCTAATATGGAGTTTTGGGGGACCCAGGCCAACACTTTAGTCCAACTCTTTGTTTCTGTCTCTTAGCCAGTTTCTAATTTAGGACATAACTTCACCTCTTGTCACTGAACTACTTCGTTTCCATTTATGAGGGAGGTTGTTAAAGACTTTTTGAAAGTCCGTGTGCATTGAATCAATCAGTTGTCCTTTTTCCCCCTCAAAGGCTATGGGGATTTTGAGCAATCCCAAAATGCACCAAGTTGTTACAGAAAAGTAGAAAAATATGCAATTATGCTCAGGAAATATGGACAGTGTTGAGGCTTGAACACAGGGTAACACTGTAGTCTTGTGTAATTCTATTGTGTATTATGTCGTATTATATATTGTAGTGTGGCTATGAAGAATATGTAAAAGTAACCTGTTTGTAAAAGTAATATATAGCTGATTACTTTCTACTGTAATGCAGGGTTTTATAAGAAAACACAAGTTGAATTATAGCATTTCAGAAGTAATTTCATTTCATGCGGGTTATATGGCATGCAAGTAAAATTTCAAGGCCTTGCTTCAGCAAAATATTTAAGCTTCTGCTTAAAAGTTTTGCTGAATCAGAACCTATAACAATGTAATTATGTGCAGTTTACTGTAGGTTACCTTTACCAAATCAAAGGTTATATCTGTTAAATAATGGAGCTCTCCCTGAATTTCACAGGACAGCAACGTGTTTCTGTGACCAGTCTGCTGGTGTGCCATGGGTTATTGTTAGTTGGAACAAATCTGGGTATTATAGTAGCACTCCCAGTGCCTCGTTTGCAAGGAATTCCAAAAGTAACGGGTGAGTAAAATTTTTCATATATTTTTGTATGATGGTATGCTGAAGACTGGCTTTTCAGTACATGATTTAGTCAATAAATCAAGTAAATATGTAAAATTTTAGGTATTGTATAGACATGGTTTGAGCTTTTTTATGAGGATTTGTTGATCCTACTTAGTTTTATAGTATATCTGTAACATATTTCTATTGTCCTCTGTTATTTTTGCTTTATTAAATCAGCATCCATGACTACAACTGTTGTTGTTCTTTTGAGGCAGAGTAGGATGGAGGTTAGCTCTTCAAGCCATGTATTACGGAGGGGGAAAACCTCTGTGTCTAAGATTGGAATAGCCTTTCCACTGTAAAGAGAAATGTTGTTCTCCTCTACAGTTTTTTGGAAATGTTATATCAGAATGCAAATTGGCATGTGGGTAGAGGAGGAGAGTCAGAGGGGGTGTTTATTTCCAAATTTGGAAAAAAATGGCATACTGGATTTGGAGAGATGGGTATTGAAAGTTCAGTGTTTTTCCTGACTGGTGATTTTTGTGACCTGATCGCTGCATAACATTGAGTCTTTGAAATGTAAAATTTGACTTATTGGTTAGCTTTTGACAACTATAGCATTTGGGGGCCTGCTGAAGAGACAAGATACCTTATTCTGGGAGCTATTCATTTCTGAGATAGGAACATCAGAACTCTGCCAACATTTTGGAAACATTTCAATTCTGCTCTTCACTATCATAACAAAGCAAGGTTCAAAAAAGTGTGCTGGATGTGGCATATGTGAAGCTACAGTTTGGTTTCAGAACTTCACCTGAAATTTCTGAGTTGTGGAGGGAAGCAGGCAGACCTTATAAGCCAAGCAACTTATATCTAGTTTCCATAATAATCTTTTTTAAACCAAAACTCCTGTAACTTTACAAAAATAAAAACAAGATTGAGTACTATTCAGAAAAATAACAATATCAATAACTTAAGAGAAAACAACATTGTGCTTTTTAATGGCAAACCTAAAAAAAATTAATGTTTAGGAGAAACTTTAAAAATAGATGGATTGTATGGAAATCATAGTTAAAGTCATGCAAAAAAACCTTTAACTCTTAACCTCCCATTTCCACTTTGGTTACTTTCTCTGAACTATATATTCTTAAATTTATGTTTGGATTGAGACTTTTTCTATGGGCATTAAGAGGTCCAAAGCTCCAAGCATATTAAATTTGGAGAAGATATACTTTTATAGTTTGCAGGTTGAGTATCGGGAATGTGAATCTCAGAGCACTGATTTTTATAATTGCTTCACTTCATATGTGTGTCTCTAATAGCAATAGTGATAGTTCCTCGTTACACCTTTGCACTTACTATATAAGCGATTCTCTGGGGAAATGCGCTTTACAATCTGGTTGACCCTGGCAGCTCCGGTCAGCACCACTGACCAGGCCGTTAAAAGTCTGGTCGGCAGCACAGCGGGGCTAAGGCAGGCTCCCTGCCTGCCCTGGCTTTGCTCAGCGCCCAGAAGCAGCCAGCATTTCCTTGCAGCCCCTAGGTGCAGAGGCGATCAGGGAAGCTCCGCACGATGCCCCTGCCCCAAGCGCCAGCTCCGCAGCTTCCCATTGGCCGGGAACTGCAGCCAACAAGAGCTGCAGGGACGGCGCCTGCGGGCGCGGGCAGCGCACACCGCACAGAGCCACCTGACCACACCTCCACCTAGGGGCCAGATCTGGACATGCCGGCCACTTCCGGAAGCAGCGCGGAACCGGGGCAGGCAGGGAACCTGCCTTAGCCCCACTGCACTGCCGACCAGGAGCCACCTGAGATAAGCGCCGCCCGGCCAGAGATCGCGCCCCAAAACCCTCCCACACCCCAACCCCCTGCCCCAATCCAGAGCCCCCTCCTGCACCCTGAACACCTCACCCAAGAACCCAGCTGGAGTCCTCACCCTCTCCTGCACTCCAACCCCCTGCCCAGCCCAGTGAAAATGAGTGTGGGTGGGGGAGAGCGAGCAACTGAGGGGCTAGAATGAGTGGGTGGGGCCTCAGAGAAGGGGCGGGGCAGGAGCGGGGCAAGGGTGTTCAGTTTTTGTGCAATTACAGAGGTGGCAACTCTAGCTTTACAGAGTACGATTTCTAAAGCGCACCAACATGGTGTGCATTAATTAGTCCACGTGCTGCTGCACATTCAGTGTTCCATATTGTGCTTTAACGTAGTGCTGTTTGAAATGGTACTGTGTTAAAGCACACTTGGGAGCCTTTACTGCGCGTCAGTAGCAGAGGTGCTGGAACAATTTGTATAGTGGGGTTGCTGAGAGCCATTGAACCAAACTGGAAACCTCGTATATAATGGAAACCACTTCAAGCCAGGGGTGCAGCAGCACCCCCAGCACTCCTAGTTCCAGCATGTATGCTCAGTAGGGTCTACATCAGTAGTTTTCAAACTTCTGTACTGGTGACCCCTTTCACATAGCAAGCCTCTGAGTGTGACCCCTCTTATCAATTAAAAACACTTTTTAATATATTTAACACCATTATAAATGCTGGAGGCAAAGCAGAGTTTGGGGTGGAGGTTAACAGCTCGTGACCCCCCCATGTAATAACTGCGCAACCGCCTGGGAGGTCCTGACCCCCAGTTTGAGAACCCCTGGTCTACATGGACCAATTAATGCCCAACGCATTAGCGTGCTCTAGAAATCACGCCCCTGTGGAATGAATTACCTCACTGTGTGGTAATACGTTCCTAAGCCCTAAGTGATAGAATTTCAGGATCACAGCCTAACGATATGTCTAGACATGGGAGATAATGCAAAGCTTTTTGATGCATGTCTGGTAACTCGCAGTATGCAAGTCGTACCAATAGCATGCACATGGGACACCTGTTCTGATTTCAGCTTGCATCAGGTGAACACATGGCGATGGTTTGCAGTGAACTGAGGGAGTAGAGTTCTCAGGGGTATCCCATGGTCCTTTGCTTCATGGCTGAGAAATGTGCATCATGGGATTGTTTTTGCTATGAATTGTCAGATACATAGTGGAAGCCAGGCAGGTTCAATTTTTTTTAAAAGCCCATGTTTCCACTGTCTCTGCCCCATGCTTCCTTTGTGGGCATGCTAGTGCCTTTTTCCAATTGCTTTCTGCCAGCATGGACCCAGAGATGCATTATGCTGGCAAATGCAAATGCATGGAGGCTATTTGGGCTGTATTACAGCATTAAAAGCCAGCTGCATTCGGCATTGGACTTTTTCCGCTGCACCACTGAGCAGATGGTGCAGGTCCATGAGGATATTTAATACCAGCATTGGCAGCTCCCCCAGCTGCAGGAGAACACAGTGAAGCTGTTGCAGCAGGATGAGGGCACTGACACTGAGCAATTGGAGCTAGAAACCAGTTCCTGCATCAGCTACATAGACTGCAGCACCATTTCTGGGCCCAGCAAATCAGCGTGGATTGGTGGGAGAGGATCATTCTGCAGACCTGGGATGACCAGCAGAGGTGAGAGAACTTCAGAATGGGGAAAGCTACCTATTTTGAGAGCTGTGATGAACTGATGCCAGAGCTAGAGTGACAGCATACCATATGCGCTGCCTCACACCCATAGAGGAGCTGGTTGCCTTTGCTATCTGAAA
Organism: Caretta caretta; assembly: GCF_965140235.1. Taxonomy (NCBI): domain Eukaryota; kingdom Metazoa; phylum Chordata; order Testudines; family Cheloniidae; genus Caretta; species Caretta caretta. Next base: position 41,432,947 of record NC_134208.1, read on the forward strand.
GTTGGCCATCCCATAACATTACCAGTTTGTAACCAATCAGTTTGGCATGGGGAGATCAACTGTTGGGGCCATTTTCATGCAGCTCTGCTATGTTGTTGATATGATGCTGTCCAACTGGGTCACAAAGCTGGATAAAATGCTCAGGAGATTATTGATGGGTTTGTAGGCATGGGAGTCCCAAACTGTATTGGGGCCGTTAATGGACCCTATGCTGAACATTGGACCCCTACCAGGGTGCAGAATTTATAACAGAAGGGGTATTTTTCTCTGCTGCTCCAAGGGCTGGTTGACTGCCATGGCAGGTGTACAGACATAAATGAAGGGTGGTCTGAAACGGTCCATGATGTGAGGATCTTTCGGAACTCAGTTCTCTTTACATTAACGGAGAAAGGACTATTTGCCCCCAGGAACACTGTGGACATTAATGGTGTGGAGATTGGTCAGGTTATTCTGGGGGATCCAGTTTACCCTCTGATGCCTTGGCCAAGGAAGCCACACACAGGCCACTTGGACAGAAAGAGAGAACATTTCATGTCCCGCCTGAGTAGTTGCAGAATGGTGGTCGAGCATGCATTTGGCTGTTTGAAAGGCAGATGGTGCTTCTTATGGAATTGTTTGGAAGCATCAGATAAAGTCCCAACTGTTATAGCTGGGTGCTGTGTTCTCCCCAGTATTTGAGAGACCAAGCGGGAAAGTCTTAGCGATGAGCAGGAGACTGAGGTGCAGAGACTTGCCCGGGGGTTTGAGCCGCCAGTAAAGCATCCCCTCGAGAATGTTAACCTCTTGGGTCAGGGATGCCTATTGTTTGTGTTTTGAGTCTTGTGCTTGTACATGTGTAGGTGGACGTCCGGCTGCTAATCCATGGAGGCGGGGTTGGGATAGTATGTGAGCGGTGTAATAGTGTTTATGGGTGGTGGAAGTGGGGCATTGCCCATATACCTTTGTAAAACTGTATGAATTACTTTAGCTTTATTTAGCTACTTGTATGTGTTACATGCAGTGATGAGTCATAATGGACCAAAATCGTTTTCAAATGGTTTTTATTATGAAACAACAGTAACAAAGCCAAAAATCAAGTTTTCATTGAACTAGTGGATAAATAACCATACATTTAATCTGAAAATACATTTACCAAAATAATCTATTGACTCACCAAAAAAAGAAACCCTTTAAATAAAACATTAGTGTGAACCAAACTGAAAGTGCAACAGTGCAAAGAGTTTAGAAATAACAAGGCTGAAGGTGGGGGTCTTAAAGTTACAGGTGCATATAGGACCCCTCTGCTTCTTCATGTACATGGAGGTACTGCGGTACATGGCTCAAAATTGTCAAGTGCATTGGAGGGCTCAAAAGTGCTGGGCTCCCAGAACCCAGTGTTCTCGGTAAGCAGATGTTGTGCCTGAAAGAGGAATGGTCTCTAGTACGTGCACTGTGTGGGTACAGAGGAGAGGAGTTGCTTCTAGTTTCTGTAGCCAGTATTGTCCAGAGACTGAAGGATGCAGCTGGGTCCTGGTTTATGGAACTGCAGGACCTGCTGACCTAGCAGGAGCATGTTTTGTAGGAGAGGCCTCTGGCTCAGGATAGCGTCCATGAGTTGTCTCTGCATTTCCCTGCCTTTTTCCATGCTGTCCCTGGTCATGGCAATGCCGTCCTTGTCTCCAGCCACACTTCTCTTGGCCACTGCCATACCCTGCTGGAGAGCTCCATTTCTTTCGCCCTTGGGGTCATCACATACTGTCTCCACCTCTCAGCCAGTTTGGTTTTTCTCTAAGAGTCTGCCATAAGTTCTCCAAACATTTCCTCCCAAGTCTGCCTGTTTCACCCCCTCAGGTTGGCCAGCCTCTCAGCAGTAGATGGAGGCCCTGTCCCTGACAGTCTGGCTGTTGCAAGCACTGTGGCTGTGGGCATATGAACAAAAACCAGTCGCTTATTGTTCCTATTCCAGACAAGCCATGATCGTATTTTTTTAGTATGCATATGTGACTTCACCTCCCTGAGACTCTCCCAGTCTTGGGGGATCCTCAGAGATGGTTAGTGGTCTGTCTTAGAGTGACCAGATACCCTGATATTAGAGGCTTTGTCTTATACATGCGACTATACCTGCACCTGAAAAAAATAGTCTTAATTTTTCATACTTGCTATGTGGTCGCTCTGTCTGTGTGTGAGGAAGCACTGGCGCAATTGAGATATCTGTCTGCTGTGTGTGCTATTTGCTGCTGTGCCTTAGCAAGTTGGGGTGTAGGATGGGTTGGAATATGCTGCTGTTTTTGTTTTGCAGTTTGTTTGTGTATTTGAGGCACTTCTGTGGTGTCAGAGGGATTGGGCAATAGTGGGACCAAACCAGATAGTGATTCACATTAGACTGTCCTGATTCATAATAATGTCACATTGGGGCGGGTGCCACAAAGGCAGAGAATGGTCTTATTCAAAAAGGAAAAAGGCAAACCAGTGAGAGATACTCTGTGAAGTTATTCACCAGGATGATCCCCCCAGGAGTGCTGCAGGAGTGGAAGGGGCTTGTGAGCTATAAGGGGGTGTGCAAGCTGTTCCCTATAATGTGCAAACCAAAATTGAGGAATTCCTTGCTCTTAAGTTCTGCTTTATATCCCCTGCAGAGAAAAATAGATAAATTCCTGCAATGATTGTCAGCTAGAATGTGTGTTACAGGACATTTAAACGTCAGCAGGAAACAGTACTGTTTGTACCTTTACCAGTCATGCAGTATCCATGTCTACCTCATGTAAACTATGAACACTAACCAAACTTCTTTTCCTGTAACCACTGTCTCAATAAACTGTTGCTTTTTTCACAAATGAATGTTGTTATTTGAATGTGCCACAGGAGAGGAGTGGGCTAGAGGTGGATTCTGCAGCATGCTACCGGTGCCATTTTGGGGTGGAGATCAGGATGCGGGGTGGGGGGTGTGCCAGGCAGGACAGAGGAGGGAAGGGGAAAGGAAAATAGGCAGATGGGCAAGTGCCCTCTGTGCCATGGCCCTGAAAATGGTCGATAGTTGTGGCTTTAGCATGAGACAGACTGATTATAAAATGGTGGCTGCTTCACCCAGGCAGACATGTATGTGGGGGGCAAACGGGCAGCATGGACTGATGGAAAGAGGGTGGGACGTGGGGTCTGGATATCTGAAAGGGCTCGTAACTCACATCTGCTACAATGGCTGCAGCGATGGGTCATCCCAAACAGAAGGTAGAATGATAGTATAGCATAATAAATAAATAAATAATAAATTGTAAACCCTGGGTTTCTGGCTAGGACTCAAACTCGGCATATGCCAGGCAGTAGTCAGAGTACACTGCAGCAGGGCATGACTGCGGCTGGTGTTCCAGCTGATCTGCATCAGGGCCCTGGGTTTCAAAGAGGATCCTGGTTCTCAGGGGACAGCTCCTCTCCAGCATCTTCCCACTCAACCTTTACTGGACCTTGCTGGTCATCCTCGAGATGGGGGAGATTGCGGCCAGTGGGCTCCACATGGTGTCTTGAAAGGGTTGTGCTATACTTATGTAGGATCCTATCCAGTTTATCATAAAATGGACAGGTCACATGGCTCCTGTCAGATTGCCTCCTTTTGTCCCTCATTTCAATTTACTTACTCCTGAATGGCTTGCTCTTTATCCAGCATGGGTCAGCATCTCAGGCATGACACCTTGTGGACATCTGCTTGGCAATGTCCACAGAAAGGTCTTTATTCTTCTGGCTGGCCACAAAAGTGGCATACACTGAGGCTTCTCCCCAGATAGTAATGAGATCCAGGGTCTCATCTCCAAGCAGCTGTGCAAGGCATGTTGTTGGGCTTCTGGAGCGCAGTCGCAGTTGTATGGCAGAATATTGAAACACTCAATAACGGGGGGGGCGGAATGGACATGCAAATTGGCAAATTCTGGCTCTGTGTCAGCTTTTAAAGAAGGGGTGAGGGATGACCTGGGAACTTGACACCAGAGTGTGGGAAGGCACACAGGTGAACAGATAGATCAGTAATTGTCGACCCACAAGGCACAGTGGGATAACCATTGGAAGCATGGAGAAAGTGGTGTGCAGCAATTGCGTCCACATGAACAATATAGACCACACTAATTCAATTTGCAGCAAATCCCAGAGTTAGCAGCAAATCTGGAGTTAGTGCATGGTGATGATCTACATCATGTGTATGCAACCATTTTCAAACTGAATCAGCTGGGTTTGATCTTCTTTAAAAGCCTTGTGTAGCCTCTGTTTCTCTTTACAGCTTACTCATCTGAGATACATCCACTTGTGTCTATTTGGAATCTTGATTTACTATATATGCATTTGTCACAGATTGACATAATCCGTCTATCTTTGGGTATCTCACAGCATTCTCTCATTCCAAATTATGCCTGGTTCTTCCTGGGGCCAGTGATCTTGTCTGAGGTACAGGCACATCTCATGATCACATCCACCCACCCAGGTGGGAGTATGTATGGCAGAATGTTGCATCTTTTCTCCCCTCTGTAGAAAGATCCACATATTTTCAAGTTATTAAAGATCTTCTGAATTTAGCCCTAACAATTTGCTTTTTGTGCCATCTTTTGACGGACCGTTTAAATCCTTCTTTTCTCCTCCAATGTCCCACAGCCTAAATCCTTTTTAAAAAAATTAAATTGATATTGTTCATTCATCATTTGTCCTATGAATGCACCACTGCAACTAGAGATCAGTGCTTAAGGGCAAATCCTACCCCCTCCTCTGTGGGTGTGGAGTGCACTCCACTCCTGCACTGGAATTGATGTGTTTATACTATTCAAGAGGGGAGGAGTAGGATTAACTGAAAACCTTTCATTTTGTTGTGGAGTCTTGGAGAAAGCATGTAACGTTAAGGTAGTGACAATGCCAGTTAAAACAAGTCAGCTGAGGATTTCTCTACTCTTGCTGTTGTGAAAACAGAGTACAAAAGTATGAACTAAATGTCAACTTACTCTGCATGTCCTGCTTTTAGCAGATTTCTGTTCTAACCCAAATGCATCTTCAATGTACTGTAGTTTTTTTGTAAATTATTCCATGTTTCAGTTCAGTAAATATATGAAAAACCTGTTACGTGCTGTGTTTCTTTTGACAGGGTTATGCAAGTCTAACTGAAATGATTTGTTGTGAGAATGAGGTAGTTGAGGTGTAAAACAGTGATCCAAAATGAGTGAGATTAATATTACATAATCTTTTCTTTTTCCTTTGGCTTCAGGAAGGGGAATGGTATCCTATCATGCACATAATGGCCCAGTCAAATTCCTCGTAATGGTCACAGCTGTAAACAAGAAAAACAAAAGCAAGTCCAGAAACAGCCTGCCTCCTAACTCCGAATCTAAAGAAGATGACCAGAAAAATGTCTTGCACAATGACAGACCAAGCTCTTCCCTAAGTAACACTCAGGACACTGCAGTGTGGCTAGGCGGTTCAGTAGGATCCATTGCACAAAGAAGTGACATGTCTTCATCTTCTGGGTCCCTAACATTGTCTCATGGATCAAATTCCCTAGAACGTAGGCCGGAGGACAGCACCATTTATGAGCTCTTGAAGGATCAAAACATCTCACTTAAAAATAAAAGGCAGCGATCCAGGAAAACGAAAGCAAGTTCAGTATTAGTCATCTCTGGAGGACAAGGACATAGAAGGGTGAACAAGAAGTCCAAGCCGCAGCGACAGGATGAACTGGTATCTTCTGTGATGGTTTGGCAGATTCCGCTATTAAACATCTAAGTGACTAAAACCATGTTAAATGGTGACTTTTTACAAAGTCATTCGATTTCATTCCTAAACTCTAAATTTGTTACGATGGTTTGTCTTTTAACGGGATTTCTGATGTAATCTTACTACAGTGAATGCCAAGGACCAAACCCTGCAGACATTATTCATATGAGCAGTCCTGTTTAATTCAATGGGATTGATCACTTGGGTAAGGGCTGCAGGATAGATTCCTAACCTATTTAGAACATCCTACCTTATTACAATATTGAAAATATTTAGCTGCTGCTGAGGGCTCTGCTAGTTAAAATATTGGGGATATATCAGACCCTTTTAAATGGTTTTAGAATCTCCACTTTATTTATATTCAAGTTTATATCTGTCATTATTATGATCTGTAGCACTTAGGAGAGGCAGGGAAGATATACCATTTCACATGCTGTTTTTTGCTTTCTTAAGTCAGCACTTTTTTCAAAAGTGATTCTTGCATGTACTGTACATTTTAACAAAGTAGCAAATATTTTGAGCAATAAATATACTAATAAAGGGTAACAGGTTAATTCAGTAATCACTATATAATATAATTCCACAAGAAAGTATATGGCTTCGACCAAAAAACTTAACAGTCAGATAGGCTAATTGTTTTGTATCTTTCAAAGCAAAAAATACGTTGTTAATTTCTAATGCTCAATATTATTAAAAAAGAATGTTGGAGGGGGGAAAAAGTGTGTTAACAGCACTGGAAGATGTGATATCTATCTGTGTTGTTTACCTTTACTCTTTAGTGGAGGTCCTTGCACATGATGATTTGGAACAAACAGAAAATACACTACAGGTTGAAGATACAAAACAGATGTGCATTCTGGTTAACTTCTTGGTGCCAGTACTGGCCGTGCATTCTGTTTCTGGCAATGGGGTGTACTTCTAGCATCTAGGGTATGTTAAAAATGCCATTTTTAACAATACATAAATTTGCATTCTGTGATGGCAGTGAAGCAATTAAAACATGAAGCGGTACATGGTTACACAGTGAGTAATGCAGGGAATTAATACTGAGCCTAAATTCATCTGAATCTATCAATATCTACAGGAAGCGCACATACTAATGCAGGCATTCATCTGAAATCAATGAATGTGCACTTTAGGCATGACTACAGGCTAAAATCCACTACGTAATGTCGGTACATAGAAGGGCGTTCTAGTTCTCATCTGCAAGCAGCAGGGACATGGCCATCTCTCAGCAGTAGTCACCCCTCCTAAGCCTGCCAGAATTTCAGATGAATAGCTTCTTTTCCTAAAATGAATGCCGTACTGTAAAGACAGAGTCAGATTCTCTGCTGCACCCAGTCTTTGCTGATGGTCACAGGGCAGGGAGGGTTCAAATGGATTAGCTGGGGGCTTCTCTAGACTACATCAGCTGGTAACTAACCCCAAGGGACTGTCCACCAGCTGAGAATGTCTGGATCTTTGGCCACCTGCCCGTCCACCCTTCTGGCATATCCTGTCTCACTCACTTCCATGTCCAGGGCCAGCGTGGAAGAGAACTATTCTGGGGGAATTCTCAACTGGAAAGATCCAGGCATTTTCCAGCCAGTTTATGCCACTCCGATAGTGGTAAGGGGCCAAATTGCAAAAGAGAACCTGGCCATATATTCTCATTTAACAAGTAGAATTCTATGTTGCCTCATTAAGTTAGAGTGCAGTGGGAATTTTATTAGAATTTAGGGTGCTATAGGTCAAATTACTTTCAGGGAGGGCGTAGCCACCTCATTGGGTGTGACAATGAAACAAAGCCTCCAATTCAGAAAAGGACTGTACTGAAGCATGTTTATCTTGAATATGGATGCTTTCCGGAACTGGGCCCTAACTAGGGAATAGCCTGAGTTCTAGAAAACATAAGAGGCCATGTAAACCTATGCCTATCAAGCTTCATTTGGATGAAGTAAACTCTACAGTGCATGACCATCAGCAGAATGTAAGCATAAAATATGAGCAAAACATTTCCTAAAGCAGAATAAATGCCAAATGTTTGCATTGGCTAGAATCAAGTACACAGCATAGGGTTTTGATTACCTAAATAAAGTACATATACTTCGGGACTATTTTTATTCCAGCTTGGAAAAAAAGGTTTCCACATATTTCAAATGACGTCCATCACCTCTGATATAAACTGCTTAATCTCACCAGTTAGATCTGTGTGGGCAGATCTGTGACTTCAGTGGAATTCTCCACAAGCATAATGATCCACCTGTGCAAATCTGATGCTGGGTGAGGGCCTAAATTCTTATTCCACGCCCATCGCCAGGGTATCTGATTCTTTCAGTTGGGTGTTGTCCCTTGCTTATTTTATTAAAGTATTAAATTGTGATTAAAATTTAACTTCAGGATAAAAAACATATGTTGACAGGCTTTTATTCATAAACTATGTGTAACCCTTGTCCTTCTGCTTCTCCTCAAAGAGAAGAAACCAGTTCTGATTCTTCCTGGTGTCCATATTTGGAATTCCATTGCCAAGCATGCATGGCATGAAGGATTGCACCCACTGTTACACAGCTCTTTATTATTGGTAACAGTGGGCTGAGTCCACAAGCCCCCGCCATGTTGAACTGGAATTCCATGCATGGAAGATTTGCAGGATCCACCAGCACAACTACACAACTATACATTTTAACATTTTAGGAGACAACCCCCTTATATTCTAGCCAAAATATACTTTTCTTTTGTTTATGAACAGTAGAGACACAGCACAGTCATGCTCCTATGAAAGTCAATGGGAGTTTTGCTCCTGACTTCAATAGTAACAGGACTGGGCCCATGATTTATCTTTCTTTAATTATAACTTTTTGCAACTAAGCACTATTTAAGTATTACTAGGCTATGAGGCAGAGAGAAGCTTTACAGCATGTTATAAAACTATACATCAAAGTTCTAGCCAGTGACCAAACTGTATGTCCAAAGTGCTTTGTGATATACTGCTAACTTGTATTCCATTAACACCAAATGCAAGCCAAAGGTACTTTTACAGTCAATAAGAAAACTTAATAGATACATTTGACTGTTGCTAGGTAGGTCAGATTTGGCATCTAATGTCACTTTAAGATATGGAAAAAACTTAAGAGGAAAGGGGAAATAGTGTAACCACTACAATACATTACATGTTATGTTTTTAACAAATAATATCTATGTTCTAATGTGAGCCATAACTGTGTATTTATGTCCAAAGTAAACTCAGCAAAATGTTTAATTACAAAAAAAACTGTGAATAAAAAAAATTAAACTTCAAAAATATATTTCTTTGTTAATCATTTTACCAATGGAAAACCTGAGGGCTACAATTTGTGGTGTACAGAAATATACATCAAGAAGAATGTGCATTCTTTTCAAATGGATATATGAAGGGGAAAGTAGAACATATACCTAAGAGACCAAAGAGATATATTTTTGAATTTATTCCAGCTCTAGGAATCTAGTCCCCACCAAATACATTTTCTCTGGATGCCAGATACTGAAGGCCCCGTGGGCTTTCAAAACTTGGCACAGTGTGTCTGGACCCTAATGCTGATCCACAGTAAAATTTCCACCACACTGTCCCCATGGAATAAAATGTCCAGGTCTGTAGAGCATTTGTGACAGAGCATAAAAAGTGAAATCCATTAATGAGGGAAATGAGCATGGGGAGGGAGTCAATTCATGTTAACACAGGAAATGAGTTTTCAGAGGCTGCCTGATAATTCTATTGCAGTTAATCAGCCCTAAATGGTAAATAGAGGAGTTCATGATCAGGGCTGGATTAACGCATGGGCTTTAGGGGCTGCAGCAGGTTAAGGGGGCTTTAGGGGGCTCAGGCTAAGGGGGGCCCCAGCGCAGCAGGGCTCAGGCAGGCTGCCTGCATGCTGTGGCTCCATGCTGCTCCTGGAAGCGGCCAGCTGCTGGCATGTCTCTGCATGAAGGAGTTTGGGTGCAGGAGGAGATTCTGACCTGGGGCAGGGGGTTGGGGTGCAGGAGCGGGGTGCGAGGTTCAGGCTCTGGCTGGGAGGTGCTTACCACAGGCGGCTCCCAGCCAGCGGCTCAGCAGGGCTCAGGCAGGCTGCCTGCATGCCATGGCCCCACGTCGCTCACAAAAGTGGCCAGCTGCTGGCACATCTCTGCACGCCCCTGTGGTGAGGGGGAGGCGGCTCCATGTGCTGCTCCCGCCCCAGCACCGTCCCCACAGCTTCCCCATTGGCCGGGAACCAGCCAATGGGAACTTTGGGGGCAGCACTTGCGGGCACGGGCAGCGCATAGAGACACGTCCCCCTCACCACAGGGGCGTGCAGAGATGTGCCAGCAGCTGGCCACTTTTGTGAGCGACGTGGGGCCATGGCATGCAGGCAGCCTGCCTGAGCCCTGCTGAGCCGCTGGCTGGGAGCCGCCTGTGGTAAGCACCTCCCAGCCAGAGCCTGAACCTCGCACCCCGCTCCTGCACCCCAACCCCCTGCCCCAGGTCAGAATCTCCTCCTGCACCCAAACTCCTTCCCAGACCCTGCACCCCAACCCCCTGCCCCAGGTCAGAATCCATTCCTGCACCAAACTCCCTCCCAGAGCCTGCATCCCTCACCCTCCCCTGCACCCCAACACTCTACCCTAGCCTGGAGTCCCCTCCTGCACCCAAACTCCCTCCCAGAAAGAAACTAATATAACAGCTGTTCTAAGTTAAGAAGTAGGCTATTTTGAATTAACTTAACTATATTCTACATGCTTTAAGACTGAAATGTAACCACAGAATGGCTTTATGTTAATTAAAAGGCAAGTTTAGTATAGCATTAATAGCCTCGATGCCATAATTGTGATCGTTTTATTTTAAAGTAGGAAAAGGACTTGTAGGGGCCCCACAAAATATAATCGCCCCTGGATCCACAGGAGAGTTCATCTGGCCCTGTTCATGATTATAATATTTAGATTCAGCCATGAGGCTTGCATCTAGCATGCATAACTTTGTGATACCTGGGACTGAGCCTAAGAGACTTAGTCCCTTTTGTCTGTATGTGCACTATCATGAACAAATAATAAATAATACTACGATGAGCTATTGATTCTTTGCCACAATGAATTAAAACTAAAGCTTATCTTTTCATTATTGTTATACTATTCTCTTTGCAGTTGTGACAGTGCTGAGCTTTTTTCTTACTTGCTTTTCCCTCCTCTCTCTCCAAGGGCTGTAGGTATCACTGATAGTTTTCTGTGTACATTTTCCTATCATTGCTATTGTTACAGTAGAAACAATAGACCCCAAACAAAATCAGGACCCAGTAGTGCTATGCACCATAAATACACATAGCAGGAGACAGACTCTGTTCCTAAGAGTTTACAGCTGTAGACATATGTGACCGTGGGCAAGTCCCTTATTCTATCTTTGTCTCAGTGCCCCATATATAATATATCTACAGTTGTAAACGCATTGTAGATGGGGCACGGAGACACAGAAAGAATAAGAGATTTGCCCATGGTCACATAAGAAATCTGTAGCAGAGCACAAAATTGAACCACATCTTCTGAGCCCTATTCACAAGACCATTGTTCCTTTCTTCCCTTCCAATCTGGTTTTCTTTTCTTAAATGAACACACTACTGTGAGCAAAGTGTATTTGGGTGTATGCAAAGTACACATAGGTTTGAAACGGACAGTTAATTCAAATGCTGTACAAGAATTAGTTTGAATTGCAGCACGTGACTTTGTCTGTGGAATTGATTCAGTGTTTATATGGAGATGAAGAACCCGAGTTACCAAGAGCTTAAATTACTTACCCAAAGCTACAGAGTGTGTCAGACAGTGAATGCAGATTAAAACCCAGGCCTGACTCCCGGGTCCATGATTAGCCCTCTAGACCAAGCTGCCTACATGGCTGTAAAAGTACCTCACCTTCCCAGGGATCATGTAGATTCTGTTTCTAAAACTCGACCTGACTGTTGATAGGAGCTTAAGATAGTGTACATCGCCTAGGGTCTGAGGAACCCGGGCATCTTATGCCATAGCACAAAATGCTAGCATTAAGTCACTTCATCATACAGGTTTAGGAGTTTTCAGCAGCTGTATTGGTTAATCCTGCCTCCCTCAAATGTGAAACACGTATCTGTGATCAGTTTGTCCGCTATTTGATGCGAGAGAACTAGCTTGAGATCTTCAGGTGGCTTCAGTTTCTTCTGCTCCCTCTTATTTAGACTTGCTGAATATAGCATTTTCTTCAAAGGCATGCTTAGCAACCAGAGAACTGCCTCTGCCAGCAATATCCTCCTTTCACTTCTTGTCTTGTCCCTTGGAGGCTAGCTAGCTAGTGTTGTTGGTACCCAACAGGAGGAGAAAATCAAAATACTGTAATGATGGCAATGAAACTCAGGCCTCAGATTAAGGCATCTCAGTACTGACTAGGCATCTGAAGTCTTAATAACTGACTCCGTTTTGAAATCAACAAGGTGGACGCACACACACACAAAATCCAAGAGGGATTGGAATTGTTCATTTCTGAGCATAAATTCACTCTAGTTGGTATTACTGAAACCTAGTGGGATGATTCCCAAGCTTAGAATGTTAAAATTAATGGTTGCAACCTATTTAGAAAGGATTGAGTGGGCAAAAGGGGAGGGGGAGTGGCTCTCTCTCTCTCAAAAACGTCAAATGCCGTCAAAAACGCCATTACCTGTTTCCAAATCACTGATAGCTAAGAAGGAAATTATCTTGAAATCATATGGGTCAATATGCTAACAGATAAAGCACAAGATAGGGTGTTGGTGTCTACTACAAACCACCGAATCACACTAGGGAACAGGTTGACCTATCTATAAAGTGTAGGGGGGAAAAGCTCTGTGATCATGGGGGACGTCAATTTGGATGACCTACGCTGGAGACCTCTTGCTGCTGTTACTAAAACATCCCTGGACTTTCTAAATATTATATATGATGAATTCCCAGCTCAAAAAGTTGCATACAACACAGGGGAATTCGATATTAGCTCTTGTCTTGACAGATAAAAAGGAACTGATCACAGAACTAAAAGTTAATGATCATTTAGGTACAAGTGATTATGGCTTGATCACATTTATAATATAAAAATACAGTCAAGTCCAGACCAGTAATATATATACTTGGTGCTTTAAAAGGGCCAATTTCACAAAACTGAAAACAATTATGAGCCAAAACACCTTAGAGGAAGAATTTAATCCGAAAAATGTGAGTAATAACTGGGAGTTTTTAAAGAACATTTTATTAGACGCTGTGATAGGCTGCTGGGCAACAGCAGCTGTACCAGCAGTCTGATCACTGGACCACCAATTAAATCAGCCCAGAGTTAACCGGAGGGGCAATGCTGTGCCTGACTGATAGATTGGGGATAGACGAAAGAGATTTTTTTTTTTAATTAAAAAAAAAAGTTATCTTTATTCTTCATTTTAAACTAGTATGCTAATCAATTACACAAATAATTTCATTGCATTACCTCTTTCTCAAGGAATTCTCTACCTTGTGCCATGAGCTAATGTCACCGATAACAAGAGGAGTTTTTTTGTTTTTTTAGCAGATAGACTGAAGAGATACAAAGCTAACAAATCTATTACCCCAGAAAGCTGAAAGGCACAGGGAAGATGTGCTTGGAGGAGGCAGGCTTTTGTGAGTCAGAGCCAGAACCAGGAAAGATTTCTCAGAGAGAAGATATGGGCTGTCTCCCCCATCCTTGGCAGAGAGAGATAGGAAGTGTATGCTATTGTAAATACTGAGCAGCACAAGATTGTAAAGGTGGTGGGGAGAACACTATAAATAAATTACACAAGGTGTTTGAGAAGGAGACGGTCTCTGAGAGGTCTGAGGCTAGAAAAGAGACAGGAGTTGGATGCAGCCCTGTCTCATATGCCCTAAAAGCCACAATCCAGAAAGAAAGCCACAGTGGTTTAAAAAATGACCTTGTTTAAAGAGGAAGTGACGGCATCTATTAAAAAAACAACAACAACAACAAAAAACACCACCATAACAAATGGAAGAAAGGGGAAGTTGATAATAATGAATATAAATCAGAAGTTAGGAATTGTAGAACATTGATAAGGGAAGTAAAGGAACATATGGAGAAATCTCTCTGACCAGCAGAGTTAAGGACAATAAGTAAGCATTTTTAAGTATATTAGGAACAAACAAACAAACAAACCAAAAATCCTAACAATGGCATTGGTCCATTACTAAATAAAAATTGTAGAATTATCATTAATAATGCAGAAAAGGTATATGTGTTCAATAAATATTTGTGTATTTGGAGGGAAAAGATGATGTGATGTGACTTTCCACTGCACTAGTATCTCAGGATACTGTTCAACAGCAACTAATAAAGTTAAACATTTTTAAATCAGCAAGTCTGGATAACTTGCATCCAAGAGTTTGAAAAGTGCTGGCCAGACCTCATTAGACTGTTGATTTTCAATAAATCTTGGAACACTGGGGAAGCTCCAGAAGACTGGAAAAAGGCTAGTGCTGTGCCAATATCTTAAAAAGGTAAATGGGGTGACCTGGTTAATTATAGGCCTGATGTTGATCCCAGGCAAGATAATGAAGCAGCTGATATGGAACTTGTTAATAAAGAATTAAAGGAGGATAATATAATAAATACATATCAACATGGATGTATGGAAAATAGCTCTTGACAAACTAACCTGATATATTTTTTGATGAGTTTACAAGTTTGGTTGTTAAAGGTAATAATGCTGGACTTTTGAAAGGCTTTTGTAATAATACTTGGACTTTTGTAAGGCATTTGACTTGGTGCCACATGACATTTTGATTAAAAATCTAGAACAATATAAAATTAACATGACACACATTATATGGATTAAAAGTTGGCTAACTGATAAATCTTAAAATGTAATTGTAAATGGGGAATCATCATTGAATGGTTGTTTCTAGTGGGATTCTGCAGAGATCATTTCTTGGCCCTGTGCTAGTTAACATTTTAACAATGATCTGGAAGAAAACATAAAATTATCAATGGTAAAGTTTGCAGATGACACAAAAATTGGGGAGTGGGTAAATAATGAGGAGGACAGGTCATTGATTCAGAGTGATCTGGATTGCTTGGTAAACTAGGTTCAAGTGAACAATATGCATTTTAATACAGTTAAATGTACCTATTTAGGAACAGAGAATGTAGGCAATACTTATAGAATGGGGGACTCTATCCTGGAAAGCAGTGACTCTGAAAAAGATTTGAGGGTCATGGTGGATAATCAGATGAACATGAACTCCTAGTTCAACATCATAGCCAAAAGGGTTGAATACATATGCAGGGGAATCTTGAGTAAGAGCAGAGAGGTTATTTTATCTATGTGTTGGCACTGGTGTGACCACTGCTGAAATGTTGTGTTGAATTTTGGTATCCACAATTCAAGAAGGATGTTGATAAATTTGACAGGGTTCAGAGAAGCACCAGGAGAATGATTAAAGGATTATAAAACATGCTTTGTAGTTATAGACTCAAGGAGCTCAATCTATTTAACTTAACAAAGAGAAGGTTATGGAGTGATTTGATCAGTCTACAAGTACCTACATGGGGAAAAAATGATTGATAATGGACTCTTCAATCTAACTGACAAAGATATATACGACCCAATGGCTAGAAGCTGAAGCAAAACAAATTCAGACTGGAAATGCATACATTTTTGACAGTGAGGAATAATTTACCAAGGGTTGTGGTCAATTCTCCATCGCTTTTATGATGTGGTCAATTCTCCATCAATTTTAAAACCAAGACTGGGTGTTTTTCTAGAAGCTATGCTCTTGGAGTTGTTTTGGGGAAGTCCCATTGCCCGCGTTATACAGGAGGTCAGACTAGATGATCACAGTGGTCCCTTCTGGCCTTGGAATCTATGACTAAACCTGAGGCACTGTTAAGTGCCTTGGCCAGACTCCATGAGCTGCTCTGTAAAGGAGCTTAGGCATACGTGGCATGACCTTCAAAAGGTATATATAAAGAGAACCCTTTCCTCCAGCAAAAGGTGCCTCGATTGCAGAGCTGCAGGCCTATACTCCTATGGAATGTGGCCTCTGATATCCCAGAGGTAATCATGAGCTTTCTTAATACATCTGCTAGCCCTAAAGATGAGGAAGAAGACATTAAGGTAAATTCAAACCTTTGAGGTGAAGAGAATTGTGAGATAACTCATTAGGGAGGCCAGAATTTTAAGGTATTTAGACTACTAAACACCTCTTGGGATTTTCAAACGTGCCTAGGTGCCTAATTCCTATTTGGGTCTGCATCTTTAAGTGCATAAATACCTTTTAAAATCTGACCCTAAGTCTTTAAATCCTTCTCAAGATACAACTTAGTTATAAGGTTAACTAACTTACACTCTGTCTTTCAGAGAACTGTCACTGCAGATCCTGACTCTAGGAGTCTATGCCTTTGCACCTTGAGTATCCGAGCCATCTTAAATGTCAGTACACCTGGGGTGAATGCACACTGACCCACAGATCCAAACCTCCCAGTGCTAGTTGTAAAAGGCCTTACCATTGATTCCCACTGTTCCTATTTTTTTGCCTGCACTGCAGGTCACAGAACAGTCCTTACAATCCAACTCAGATGCCTTTTTAAGGTAATTTTTTTTTTCATGTTTTCTTTCCAAAAAGACTTTTGCACAGGCTTGTGTGTACCATTGAGGATGATTCCTCATCAAGGACTGACCAAGACTGGTATGTGCAACAACTTTGCCATTAACACTCTTGGGGGCAGATTCTGAAACCCTTAATTCCAATGAAGAGCAATTTACACCATGGTTGCTGCCACTGAAATGAGTCTGAGTAAGGATCTCTCAGTCTGGCCCTTGGTGATTACCTACCAAGCTATTCATGAAGAGGAAGTTTCATTAGACAATTAACTTATATATATTCACAACCAGGTTGGTTTTCTTGGAGAAGGAAATTATAGTTATGGATTTTTGTAGGAGAAATGAGTAGAAAAAGGATTCCAGGGACAGTTATGATGGGGGAGG
Source organism: Caretta caretta (assembly GCF_965140235.1). Taxonomy (NCBI): domain Eukaryota; kingdom Metazoa; phylum Chordata; order Testudines; family Cheloniidae; genus Caretta; species Caretta caretta. The sequence goes on from NC_134208.1 coordinate 41,449,653, forward strand.
AATCTTGGATGGATAATTTCATATTGAAAAGTGGGGAAGAGGAAGAAAGGAGGGCAGGTGGTTATTTTTAATTTTTTAAATAAGCTTTGGAATGATTTGAAAATAAAAGTTGGCAGGTTTGAGATGTATTTTACCTGATTCAGTCAACTGTAGAAAATAATACCCTCCACTTATCTTTCGCCTGGCAATTTATATCTCAAAGGTTATAACTGTATTAATTAAAATATGTTCTACCTGTTTTATTTTTTAGGTTAATGAGGGGTGGTAGTTATATAACCCAACATGGCGTTCCAGTCTCATGTCATGCATGTTTTTCTTAAATCAATATTAATGTCCACGTCTGTAGCATTCTATGGTTTCGGTTTCACAAAAAATATGAAACCCAACATTGGAAAAAGTCTTTCTTGAGCTACATTTCCCCTCCATCTGCTGGAGCTAGATCTGTCACAAGATGCTAACGCTTGTACACACAACACTTGCCCTTGTCTTTTCATTCTGCTAATTTAGGTCTGTCACATGGCTGCATGAAATTCAGTAAACCAGAAAGCTAAAAAGCAGATCAGCTGAGGTGGGTATGAAGTGTAGACTTCTGAAAATATAACCACGTCACTTACCTATATGATCTAGAAGATGTATGAATTTTGCAAAGAGATTTAAGATTTTAATTTAGCTGTGCAACAGAAATAGAACAAGCCGATTCTTTGTGTCTGGCAACATTACACTTGTGATGCTCAGTAATGGAAAAAAGCATGGCAAACCCTGGATGGTGTTGTGTTAGAACATCTTGGAGCTTTTCAGACAAGGGTCTACAGCTTTCAAATTGGAAGAAGAAAAGAAAGAATAAGGAATTGTTTATTTTAACTTCACTTTGGCTCCTGGCAGTGGAGCAGACACTTCAGAGGCCAGCATTGTCAAATCTTGTCATCATTATCCCGCGCCTACTTCTATATGTATGTACAAGGAAAATGTGTTTGATTCACCTCTGTCAGTTCCAGAATTATGAAGCATGAAGAGGGTCAAAATGCTGATATGTTAATGTAGGTTGTACATTTAGGTACCTGAAATACCAAAGAGCAGCCTACAACTGCTGTAAGTCTGTCTGATAAGCGGTAAATGTCTAATATTTAGATACACCAGCTAACAATTGTGCTTAGCAGCAGCTTTGTATGAATTCTCTTGCCCGTTTGTTACATAGGTGTTATAGAGCTTGTATCTCCCAGGAAACACATTTCACCTCACAAATAGAGGAGATAATACCTATTAAGATAGATCCTGGCACAGGGGGCTTATGGGGCTGAGTGGAGGCTTTTGATGAGAAACTGCCTTAGACAAGGATTGTAGCCTGTTAAGTTTTAGTCACTAGGATATGTGTTGTACTTTTATTTTATTTCTGTTTCTATTATCCTTGCTTCGTATCACTTGAATCTCTGTTCTTTATTAATAAACTCATTCTTGGGTTTACTATGAATTCCTCGCAGTGCAATATATTAAAGCATGCATCCTCAGCTGAGGTAACAGGCTGGCGTGAGCACTGTCTCTCCGACACACCATTTAGCAGCAGCAAACCTCTCTCTCCCTGAGGCCAAGGGGTTAACAAGGTGACTTACAGTTCCGGATGCCCTGAGAAAGCACCACAAGGCGGATACATTTTCTTCCATTTCTCACCTGAAATGTGTCTTTATACTAGGGACATGTTCTGATACTAAGGGTTTTCTGAGCCATTGTATTCATTCATTTATTTTTCAGGGCTTGATCTGGCTATGTACAGAGGCCCAGATCCTCACAAATATTTAGGTATGTAACTCGCAGTAATGTCAACAGGAGTTAGGTTGCGTAAATACTTATGAGCATCTGGGACTGGGTACCTCTGGGAGATGCTATGTGGGAGTTTAAGATTCCAAGTTACTCACCAAGTACCTTGCAGAACTGGGCCCAAAGTTACTTGGTTCACCTGCATATGATCCTCATGCCCTGGCACCAAATTTTGCACTGCTCCATGTGTGACATGAGCATAAATATCAGCTTATGGTCAATACAAGCAGCAGTAGACATAGGCATGAAACTGTATGAAACTTGGCAGCTATGGAGCCTGGATGCATGCTGGAGGGTGTCAGGGTAGATGAGTGAGTGCTTGGTAGTGTGTCTGGGACCACAGGCACCAACTTTCTGATTTCCCCGGGGGTGCTGGACCCCCGCTTCACCCCAGGCCCAGCCCCCACCCCACCGCTTCCCCCAAGACTCACCCCTGCCCCACCTCTACCCATCCCCGCTCTGCCCTCACCCTCCTCTTCCTGCACCCACTCTGCCCCTGCCCCGCCTCTTCCCATCCCATTCTGCCCCCTCCCCCGAGTGCACACCGCCCTCCTCTGCCTCTTCCTGCCCCCGCTCTTCCCCTCCCCCAGCGCTTCCTGCCTGCTGCTGAACAGCTGATCAGTGGCGGGCAGGAGGTGCTGGGGGGGAGGGTAGGAGTGGATTGGTGGGGCCCACTGGTGAGTGCTGAGCATCCACTATTCTTTTTCTGTGGGTGTTCCAGCCCCAGAGCACCCACGGAGTCAGTGCCTATGGCTGGGATCAATAGGTGCTAGAGGGTGCGGGTACTGGGTGTCTGGAGGGAAGCAGGGTGGGGGACTTCTGCGGGAGACAAAAGCTAGTACTTGGCTCCTAACCGACTGTCTCTATCACCACTGCTGCCTCCTCTTCTGCTTGCCTTTATGGCTGCTGTCTGATTGCTCCTTCCCTATGCAGATCCAGCAGTCCCCAAAGTAGTTCCAGGTGGCCAGCAGTTTCAAGTCATTCCTGCAGCCCCACTGAATGCTTGACCTACCCCAGCTGGGCTACATGATGACATGACAGAGCTATTACATGCATGTGTGTCATATGAACTGTGTGATACTTGGCAACCCTTATATGCAGTGTAGTGGTCAAAAATAAAGAAACAAACAAACGTATTGCTGCAGGGTGGAATGACTGAAATATCAACCACTGTTTGGGCAAATAACCTTAATCGGTGCTAATATCATGTTGGAAAAGTGCAGCTGCAATGCAGCAGCTGGAAACCCTCATGGCCTCATTGGTAGGCTTCCAATATATTTATCAATCTACTGTATTATCCTCGGTTTCCTTCTGGTGCAAGGATGCTGATCCTGGAAGTGTGCCCATCCACTGGTGCCCAAGGTCTCCAACATCACCCGCAGTTCTATTGAAAAGAAAAGGTTGGTTAGTGGGTCAGCCTTTCCCTCTGAGGTAACCTTCCACAAGGCAGAACTGGGACCTGTTACCGAATTTACATAGGGTGACATTCTCCCCTGTACAGAGGGGCAGCACAAAGTCTATGCACCTCTTAAGTCTGTGAGAATCGTAGCTAAGACCTATGTGCACAGTGACACACTGGAACATGGTGTAACTGTTGTACGTGAAGAGAAGCTCAGTGAACACAGCATTGCTTAAAAATCATCATGTATGTGACAAGCATGAGCCAGATGGATCATATGTGATCTGGTTGGTACAGTCACATAACTCTTAGTGGGAAGGGGAGTCAAACATATATATTGAGGGAAGGCAACACACCATGTGGGGTAAGGTTTATAAAAAAGAAAATAACTCCCGAGTGTCTGAGTTTTTGCATTAGTTATTGGGTTTCAGTCTGAACGTGAGATATACACCACTGAACAATATCAGGAAGGAGATTAGTTCATGACGTCAAGTGACAAGAATTATTTTTGGCAGGCTTTTATGCATCTGTTTATGTTATATGGAAGCATCTTTCAGTGAGCTGGGAATAAATTGCAACACTTAAATAATGTAAAGGATCTGGATTAGACAAAAACCAGAACATTAAGAATTTGGCTCAAAACTCTAAACATCTCCACATCCTATTATATTAAATTATTGCAGGGGACTTTCCATGGCATATTATTATTTATTTTAGTGGCATTGAAAAGTGTGCTTGGTGTCTCCTAGTACAGATGAAAGGTAAGATCCCTGCCTACAAGTAATGTTCCAGTCCAGCAAAGCACTTAAGTACATGCATAACTTTAAACACGAACAGGAGCAGTGCCATTGATTTCAAGGGCTTAAAGTCATACATACATGTAAGTGCTTTTCTGGACTACGGCCTAATATCAGACATGACACAATAAAGGTTGTAAAAGACAGTGGGTAGTGGAGAGGTAGGGAAGATGGGGCAACATGACTAAGAGGATATTGCTACTAAGCCACCATGATACAGCATGATGGAGCTAAAAAATTATATCAATAGATAGAATGGAGGAAGTGAGTCTCCAGGAGGGATTTAAGAGAGGGGAATATAGTAGCTTTGAAAATCAGCTCCTGAAGGGCCTTCCAGGGGAAAGGAACAGCATCATAGGCAGTTGTGGAAGAAACAGACAAACCAGGGTAGTGTCACTTTTGAAGCTGAGTGGGTGAGAAACAAAAGTAATAAGAGAGAAAGCCAGCAGGATACACGATGATATTGGTATTATTCTAAAATATCTAGACATCATTCATGGATCAGCAGGTTTCTGAAAACAAAATCATTGTAGTCATGTGTGTAGCACTGTGCACTGTCTTGATAGGAGTCATGTTAGCCCTTGCAGTAGGGTGCCATCTATGTAAGTAACACTGACTTCATTGGGAGGAGGCTGAGCCTCAATGTCTAATTGGATGTCTAATTGGATTTTAGTAGGAAAAAGGAAAAAGTTAGAGATGAGCCAGATCTGAAGCCCTGATTACTAGTTTCAACTTTGGAGACTTGGATAAAATTGGACCCAGATCCAAATCAGAGCAAAATCAAAAACACCAGGCTTTTGCCAAGCTCTTAAGTAAATACATTCTCAGCTGGCGTAAGTCGGAGTAGCCTAAAAGATCTGGGTTGAAGTCTTTCGTATTTGTTTTTTGTAGAAAGGGGGGAATGGTACCACAGAAGTGGCTGTCCTCCCTACCAGCCTGAGAGTGGGTAGATCTAGGGACACCATCTGGCACAAATTTAAGACATTTCTCCAGTGCTGTAGACACCTTGGGCTCGTAGACACCACCAATGCACCCAAAGGGTGTTTCCTCCTATTTTTATATAACATACAGGTCAGGATATGTTATATAAATGTTGACATTAAAATAAATGAAAAATGGAGGTGACTAAACAGGGGCATGTGGAGAATCCATTTTGCATTTTGGTTTCAGGAAGCCATTTTCTCTCCCCATTGATATATTCACAGAGGGCTAAATCCTGTATTTTATTCACAAAATTATCTGTTGTGTCATGTAATCTCAAACATCATCTTTCATAGACTGCATCATCCACTTGTGCTAGAAGCTATGTAAATGTATTAGGCCCTTTGTTAATTCTCTCATCACCCCAACTTACCTTCTCTTTGACTAGGTCACTTTCAGATAAATGGGAGATCACTTACATGTCTTTCAGAAGAAGTTTTGCAAGTATTTGTGTACTGAATATCTAATCTAAAGTTTTAAGGGAAGTTCGCAGGACAGGTTGCCTGTATAAAATTTTATTTTTTACACTTCAGGGTAATATAGTCGGGGAAATTTGAGGATCCATAACAGTGTATTTGTATGAATACTGGAGGATCCATACAACTCCTGTAAGAGCAAGTCTACACTACAAAATTAAGTCAGCCTAAATTATGTCAATGTACAGCCACCACGGTAATGAAATTGCTTTTGCAAGTCCACGCTATGCTCCTTGTGTTGACGGTGTGCAACCCCACTAGGAGCACTGTCAGGGTGGGGCATTGTGGGACAACTTCTGAAAGGTAGCAACACTCAATGTAAGGGTATGTCTACACTACGAAATTAGGTTGAATTTATAGAAGGCGGTTTTTTAGAAATCGTTTTTATATATTCGAGTGTGTGTGTCCCCACAGAAAATGCTCTAAGTGCATTAACTCGGCGGAGTGCTTCCATAGTACTGAGGCAGGCGTCGACTTCCGGAGTGTTGTACTGTGGGTAGCTATCCCACAGTTCCTGCAGTCTCCGGAAATGAGATTCAAAAGTTCGCAGTTCTTTTCCTGTCTACCTGGCCAGTGCATCTGAGTTGAGAGTACTGTCCAGAACGGTCACAATGGAGCACTCTGGGATAGCTCCCGGAGGCCAATACCACCAAATTGTGTCCACAGTACCCCAAATTCGACCCGGCAAGGCCGATTTAAGCGCTAATCCACTTGTCCGGGGTGGAGTAAGGAAATCGATTTTAAGAGCCCTTTAAGTTGAAAAAAAGGGCTTCATCGTGTGGACGGGTGCAAGTTTACATCGATTTAATGCTGCTAAATTTGACCTAAAGTCCTAGTGTAGACCAGGGCTTAGCAACATAGTCTACCATCACACTGTGTTGAGCTAACTAACTACATCGACCTAAGCACTACTCCTCTCTGGAGTTAAGCCGGTGTAGTGGGCAAGTGACATCGGTGGGAGCTGCCTAGATGCTGCGTTAGTGTAGATGCTAACAGTTAGGTTGACTGAAGCTGTCTTTTGGATGAATGCAGCTGGAAGCACAACTTGGCCATGAAGGAAGGTCCCTCAACACTTCCAGGATCAGCATCCTGGCACCATGAGGAAACTGAGGATAATGCAGTCGTTTGAGAAATGCATGGGAACCCTACCACTGGACCACGAGGGTGTCCAGCTAATGCTGAGAAGCCACTGCTTTGCAGCTGCACTTTGCCGGCCTGATCTGATGCTCAGCCCCCATTAAGGTTACATACCGAAAGAGCGGTTGACACTTGAATCCCTCCACTCTGCAGCAACAGGTTCGTTTGTTTTCTGACCACTAATGAGAACAAATAGGTGCAGGGCGGGGGTCACTTGTAACCATTAGATGTTAAGTGTAGATTAGTCACAATGCCGGGGTTATAGGCCACTGAAGATGAATGAGCCATGATTTAGCGGGAGGGGACACTGGAAATGTAAGCAAACGCCTAATCGCTCCCTAGGAAAGCAGACCTGTCCAGCCGGGCAGCCGAACAAAGGCGCATCAAGAAGATAAAGAGGCCGAAGCGGAGGGCTGCAGCGCGGGGCCCCGAGCGCCGCTCTTTGTGTGTGCACGGGGCGTGTAGGTGGGCTCACACAAAGGACTCCCCAGCCCCTTTTGAATCCAAACCTCTGACCCTCCCGCGAACGGGGCGATCATGCCGGCGGGTGGCCGTGTAGCCATTTGCACGGCGCGCCCCGCACCCCGGCGCTCCCGCCCCGCGCGCGCACACACACACACACACACCACACACACACACTCCCGCACTCGGGCAGAGCCGCGCGCGCAGGCAGCCCCAGCCGGGCGGAGACGTGCAGATCCGCGGTGCGTGCACACGGGGCCGGAGCGGCAGCGGCACCTCACCCACCGATCCGCTCCCGGCCCTGCCGGCGGCTAGCTCCAGAGCGCGGCGGAGAGCGGGCTGCCGTGTCTATCCCCCGGGCGCTTGCAAATTCGGCCGCCGCCGCCCCCCAGCCGCGGCCGGAGCAGGACACCGCAGGGAGGGCGCAGGGATGCCTCCTGCCACGGCCTGGCACTCGGCCGGCCCGCGCCGTTGTCTGGCTCACTAAAGCGAGGCGAGGTGGAGGTGCGGTTGCGACTGACTGGCGCAGGGCCGCAGGAAGCGCCTTGTCCCGCCGCTGAACCTGACCAGATCCGCTGCTGCAGCTGGGACCGGGTCGAGGCAGCCCCCCGCCAAGGCACTGGACACGCGGAACCAACCTTCCCGGAGAGCGGAGGCGCTAACGTGACACTCTCCCCGCTGCCCAGAGGTAAGCGCTTGGCTAGCCCTGTGTTGCACAGCCCCGCCACGCAAAGGCGTCCCATCCCCAGGCCATGGCAGCTGCCCCGTTCAGGTGTAGAGCCCGAGCGGCCCTTGCTGGCGAGTCAAACCGACTGGTTGTCCTCGGGAACGGAAATGCAGTCCCCTGGGGCTGGGTTTGGCAGCTTCTCGTCCGTGGTTCTCTGCCCCCCCCCAGTCCAGCGGATTTCTTGAGGCTGGATGGAGAACTTAATTCCCCGCGAAGTGTTGATGGGGCACTTGCTCTAAGGATCTCCGGTAGGAGCAAACTGTTCACGGAGTGGGAATTAAAGGCATGTCCTCTATGTCTGCTGTGCAGGATCCTCGGAGACTTTTTATTTAAAAAAAAATCCATCACAACGCAACAGTTAATTGAGAGACAACCTTGTGACTTTGTTCCTAAATTTGTTTTTTTTTTTTAAAGCACCCGACAACAAGCTAAGTGTGTTTATTAGTGGAGATTTGGAACTCTGTCCGTTTTAATCATGCTTTTCTCTTCTGTCAATCCTGATTAATCCAGTTCACTGCCTACCCTGTATAGCACGGCCGCAGCAGCACTGAGCATGCTCCCATATGGAGAGGCATATTTTCTTGTCTCTTCTCCGGCTCTCCCGTAGTAAGCCACATTAAGATCCGGCACCCACCCCCCCTTTTCCTTTTCGCCTTTACTCCTGCTGACCTATTAGAAATCTGAATGACTCAGCACCTTTACGGTCATGTTTAAGCCTGTTTAACAGCAGCATAATAGTAGATTCCCTCATTCATTTTTACTGAACACTTGCCCAACCTACTAAAAACCACATGAATGGTACAAGCCTTCGGTATGCGTACACATGTTACTTAACATCATGGCAGGTAACGCCTCAGGAAGAATTCTACAGAATTTAATAGAGTTGAAACCAATTGGGTTTTCTAAATTTTACTCTTAAAAACATATAGAACAGAACAAAAAGCAATACACTTTATTTAAATTATAAATTAAACTAATATTAGGAGTCTTTAAAACTACAGAAAGGTTATGATTGTAACTTAATCCAGTAGGGCTTTTCCACAGTGGCATGCAAAGGCAGTAATATAGATCAATGTATATATCCTTTTCTCTGTCTCATCTGTCTACAAAGCTAAAGGACTCTTGCTATTTCACAAATTGACAATGTCCCAAAAGAAATAAATGAAATATTTACTGTAAGAAAATCTTCATTGGCATTTATTAAGACATATTTATTCCATGGTTTAGGTGGCCAATATATCCCTCTTCCTGCCAGTAAAATTCTTCCAATTCTTCCCTTGCCTTCTCAGATAGCATTTATTCATTCTTTAATTAGGAAATCCTAATGCATGTCAATGGGGCCCTCCAGCTGTCCAATACTAATGGTGTCCTATGATAGGAAGCCCTCATAAGAAAAAAGGTATTGGAACCCCATCTTGCCAGCCCTCTCTGATGTAAGTAAATGTTCCTACTGTGAATAGTGCTACTGAAGGCAATGGTTACACTCGTGAGTTAATGGGTACGGGTGGTGGAACTGGGTCTTGGCATTGTGAAAAGATGGGTTCCTTTAACAAACCCTTTTCTTCTGCAAGTTTATTATTCACATGACTTTCCCATATAAAAACAACAACAAAAACCAAATAAAAATAGGTTTCAGAGCAGCAGCCGTGTTAGTCTGTCTCCGCAAAAAGAACAGGAGTCCTTGTGGCACCTTAGAGACTAACGAAAGCTTATGCTCAAATAAATTTGTTAGTCTCTAAGATGCCACAAGGACTCCTGTTCTTCAAATAAAAATAGCCATTTTTTCTACAACCCAAAACCTTTTAAGCTTTTAATGTAGATAGATTTAAAACTTGCATAAACATTAGGTCCCAAGTATTTGGCAGGCATATTTAATGAAAGCCTTTAACAATCCCTATAATAAGGTAAGATTATAGTGTTTAGAACTGTCCTCGGTTTACAGAGAGAGGGATCCAGTTAAAGTAGAGAGCCCAAATCCATGAAAACTGCTGAGCATGCTCAGTAGAGTATCTAACATTCTAAATGGTCCTGTTGCATTCAGAAACAAGGTGGGTGAGGTAATCTTTTGTTGGGCCAACTTCTGTTGGTGAGAGAGACAAGATTTCAGACTTACACAGAGCTCTACTTCAGGTCTGGGAAAGGTACTGAGAGCATCACAGCTAAATCCAAGGGGGAACAGATTGTTTAGCATAAGGAGTTAACATGTAAGAAACTATTCAAGGTGAAGTGGGCAGATAACACCTCTGCAGTCAGAGGACAGAAGAGGGTTAGTGGGTTATAGATCATTGTAATGAGCCTTAAGTCCAGTGTCTTTATTGAGTCCATGATATTTAGTGTCTAACAAAAGTTATGAATTTAAGCTCCCAGGCTTGTCTTTTGCAATAGGGCATTTCATTAGTGGTAGCTGGCTCCTAAGAATTGGGGTAAGAGGCCAAGACTGGGGCCAGTCTACTCCCATAGAAGTCAGTAGCTTTTTTTTTTTTTTCATGTAGAGCACCATCAAGCAAATATTTTCTTATGATATTGAATCAGAAACTGATGCCATTTATGCCTATGGAGATTCTGCAGCAGTGCAGTCAAGGAAGCTATTTCTTTTCAATGAACAGAAATTTATATACCTAGATCCATGGAAATTTTCATTTAAAAATATCAGCTAATTTTTCATTTTATTTAGTCTGATTAGCCATATTGGAACATCACAGTTTCTATGTCTTTTTTTTTTTTTAAATAGTACCATCAACACCCATGTTTAGGGTTCCCTGCATCAAATTTTCTCACAATTTGTTCTTGTCAGAGAACAAACATCCCTAGTTCTCTTTTTTGAAAAATAATTATTTTCACAGTCCACGGTGCCTTTTTTCCTGGGATCTGATAGTTAGAAACAGAAAATCAAAATCCCAGTTCAAAAATGACTTACAAATAGTGTAATGACAAGACCAGCATTTAGCTTTGGCACAAGAGGCCAACATTAGAAATGTAAATCTTGCTTTCTGTCACTTTAAGGTGCATGAAAAAGATGTGAAAATGTTTTTAATAACTTAAATTGAAGAAAATCTGCTACATATAAGGCAACTTCTGCCCTTGCACAATTCCCATTGACAGATGCATATCTGAAAGCAGAATTTGGTTCTAGTGCTTAATTTAAAGAGACAATAGCAAGAGGCAAAGTTTCACTGTTGGCCTAGTTGTGTCACATGTACATAAAGCTCTCTTTCCCATAAATGGGATTACAATTAAGCATTTTCGTATGTACCAGATGTCTCATTGTGAATGACCAATTCAGAATGGACTTTTTATGCCCCAATCCTGCAAAGGCATAAGCAAATGTGTAACTTTACATGTGTGAGTAGTTCAGTCCTATTGAAATTAATAGGACTATGCATGTGTGCAAAGTTATACATGTATTTATCTTTGCAGGATTGGATCCTTAGTAATTTTTTTGTAGACATAATGGATGATCCTGCAGTTCTTTCTCAGGAATGGTCCTTGGATATTATGGCTAATTTTGCCTTTGTAAGGACTACAGGATGGGGCCAGTATAATATGGAAATAACCAAACAATTGTCGAAAAGTGTTGTCCAAATATCTTATGCAACATACACATAACGTTATACATTATATATTCTAAATTATCAGACGCTAATGATCACAATTAAGTTTATAACATATATCTACTGTCCATCAGTACAAAGCACATAATCAATACTGCACAAACAGCAAAAAACTGCTGTAGAGTTACAAATTTTGCCTCTGCGAGAAACAAAAGGACAGTTGTGTGTTAGTTTTTGCGGTGTGACATTGCACAAGCTAGTAGTTTTAGGCAAAGGGACAGCACCTGTCAAGCCTTTCACAAAGAAACATGCCACATATAGCAACTTCCCCTCATATATACACATATATTTTATACAAGCAATTTCTATTCTGTTATGTTGACTCACACATGGTAATTAGCCACAAAGGACATTATAAATATTATTTTAAAAATACAAAGCTATGTATTTTCAGATTAGTTTAATCTGTTTATTGGTTTCTGGTCACCAAATCCTCCAGGGAGTGTCTCAAATCCACATCATCTAGCTGACTGCTGGACTTTGCATTTGTATCTATGAAATAGGTAAAACTTCTGGAACCTGATGGGCTCTTGAACCATTCAGGATATCAGCCTTCTCAGACAAGCAATTCTAGCGAAGGTCTGAAATGAAGTTGCTCAATAAATTACCTTGAGAGTTGTCTTCCTCCCATTGTGGCTCCCCCCCCCACACACACACAATGGAACAACAAGGATTAACCATTGGAGCTAAACTATTCCTCTTTTTGTGATCTGTATTATTAATAGGGAGGATACTAAAAACTGAGGACCAACTCTTTGGCATTAAGAGAGCATGAAGCAGTATAACTATTTTCAACAATAGCTCTCAATCACTCAAAGTCACAATTTGTTTCAAACATACCAGAATGTTCACACTTTGATCCAGTGGCTCTCAACCTTTACAGACTACTGTACCCCTTTTAGGAGTCTGATGTGTCTTGCTACCCCCAAGTTTCACCTCACTTAAAAACAACTTGCTTACAAAATCAGATACAAAAGTGTCCCAGCACAGTATTACTGAAAAATGGCAGACTTTCTCATTTTTACCATATAGTTGTAAAATAAATCAATTGGAATATAAATATTCTACTTAATTTCAGCGTATAGTAAATAGAACAATATAAAACAAGTCATTGTCTGTATGAAATTTTAGTTTGTGCCAACTTCGCTAGTGCTTTTTATATAGCCTGTTGTAAAACTAGGCAAATATCTAGATGAGTTCATGTACCCCCTGGAAGACTTCTGTGTACCCCCAGGGGTATGTGTCTCCCTGGCTAAGAACCACTGCTTTAATTCCACGGTGAATTCTTCACTAGGGTGTTATGGAAACTCACTAGATACACAAGTCATTTGGGATATTCTACCAAAGTCAGACTACCTCTCAGAGGGGACCGTCTGAAAGCCATAACTTCCACTGCTTTAAGGAAGTGATAGAGTGGGAAAGGGGAGTGACTGCTATGTACCCACAGTCTATGTATAAGTTTGATGTGTGTTTGGGTCCAAACCAGGGACAATTCCAGGGTAGCTCTGATTGACATTCGATCCCTTGAAAATATATTGAATACAAGATCGCCATGATGATGAATCTTAACAGCAGTTAGCTCTTACATGGCACTTCATCAGTAGATGTCAAAGTGCTTTACAATGGAGGTCAGTGTCATTATCTCCATTTTTACAGCTGGGGAAACTGAGGCAGAAAGAGGGGAAGCCCAAGGTCACCAGGCAGGCCAGAGCCAGGAATAGAACCCATGTTTCCTGAGTCACTGTCTAGTACTTTAGCCACTAGACAATGCTGCCTCTTGATAACCCCTGGACTAGACTTGACAGAAAGTTCATTAGTTCAGCTAGGAATCAAGAGAGATGGCCTGTACACCACTAGATAAAGAGAGAACTTTTTCGGTTAGTTCATCCAGGAGTGACTGGCTTGATATAGGAAGTACGGAGTGAAATTCTATGGCCTGTGTCATGCAGGGATCAGATTAGATGATCACAGTGGTCTCTTCTGACCTTTAAATCTATGTATTCATGGGTCTTTGGTACTGTCAGTCTGGCCCCTTGCATGAAAATTGAGTGTATTTTTTTAATCAGGCCAGCAGTTAAATAAGTAGCAGTAAATCATAATCTAAAGAGGGATTAAAATCATTTTTAAAGAAAAATAAAGGTAATATAGACAAAATACCCTTTTCTTGACCATTTATATCCAGCATATGGAATTCCCATTAAAGTCAGTGGGAATGATCCTCATCAAGGCCCAGCTCCTCAAAGGTGTTTTGTATCTAACTCTAGGTGCTTAAATACCTTTGAGGATCTGGGCCCAAGTACTCACAGGATCAGACCCTGTAAATATTAGCATTTTCATGGAAGACTCGATTTTCCACCTCAGCCCAGCCTACGACTGTCTTCTTAGTATGTGGTAAACTTTCACTGTAATGTAAACAACATCGATTTCAATACAGTGTTTATAATGTTTTTTCCCCACTTCTGCAGTTGTGTTGCCCAGATGGACTAGGCTCATATTTTGTTAAATCTCACTTATATAGTTGCTGTTGAATACAGTCCCATCTCCTGTTGAGAACAGAGCTGACAGCCTGCAGGTTTCTCAGACACCCTTGAATTTGGCCACCAGACTGCCTCTGACTTCACCGTGTGTTGCTGTTCTGAGGTCAACAAATGTGATTTTTTTCCCCATCCTTGCGCAAGATGTCATGGGCCAGTCCCTCAGCTGGTGTAAATCAGCATAACTCCCCTGAAGTCAATGGAGTGATGCCAATTTACTGCAGCTTTGGATCTGGCCCAGTGTCTTCAGAAGACACTCCCCGCAGCTGGGGAGTGCAGTGGGCAAGAACAATAAACTGTTAAACTGCTCTGGCACTAATTTTTCTTAAAAGTTGCATACACATTAGGCACGTTGTTGTTTTTACCACCTGTGGGTTCAGCCAAAGGAAAGTGAAGAGCATTTTGGAAAAGCACAATGCTGCAAAGTCAGCAGAAAGAAAAATCCAAACAAAGCAAATGACCCAACCGTGTCTCGAACATTAAAGAATTACAAAAATAACAGACCTCCCCAATCCCCTGATCAGTAAGACACTTATGGCTGTTGGGAATGTAATTGAAGTGCTGTGTCAGAAGCAAATTATTAGTTTAATTTAGGTTTGTACATTAAGGAATTATATATATAGTATTTCCCATTTATGTCTTTTTAAAAAAACGTTGACTCTTCCTGTATATTTTTTGTTTGTTTAATATAGTGTTACTCAGACCTCAGTGGTTTGAGAGCCAAATTAGTGATCAACATTACCCAAAAGAGTGACAGTAGTATGAATTCATATATTTATTATTTTATCAACTACAATTGGTTAATAACATAGTAAAAGCATCCTGAAGGGTTAATAACTTAGACTGATCAATAATTAAATCACTCAGTGTTTTAATATCGTGTGCTGCAAAGAGCCACTGGCAGCTCGTGAGCCGCAGTCTGAGTATTACTGGTTTAGTACATTTATAACAAAATGACATGATGCCCTATGTTCATAAGGCAAGAAAAAATGGACACATTGTAGCATTTCATACTGGTAAATTTCCTTTTTTTTTATTGTTCATTATGTATTGTTACTTATTGTTTGTATTGCAGCGGGACCTATAGGACCCAATTGGGATCAGAACACGACTGTGCTAGACACTGAGCAAACACATAAGAAGTCATGATCCCTGGCCTAGATATGAGGCTTAGAGTGGTACAAAATGTACTACATGCTGGAAGACTATGTATATTCCCATGCATAGAATACCTTCCGATAGTGAGATATTAAACACAGATCTAGAATTTCTAAAGCTCAGGATGACGAGTAAACTCTGGGGTTCTGTTAGTCATAAGATTTTTTAACACATGGTAAGAAGACCCTTTAATTTTCCAAGTGTGGGATTGGTCCCTTAGGCCCAGATTCACCTCTGAACTAGAACTAAGGCTAACACAGGTATTGAGAGCAGTTGATTTGGGGGACTAGTTAGGCACCCAGTGCAATTAGGCCAGTTTAATTTGCACCCCTGTTGCAATAGCCCTTATAAATGCCATAACCACTCCCCAGTTTACCTATGACCCACCTCAGAATGTGTCCTGCACTAATGCCTCCTGTGGAGGTGAGCTGAGGCCACACATTGAAACAACTGAAGACAGTTGGCAGTTTTTTAAAGAGACCTTATTAAGGGCACAAGAGCAACCTATCCCACTGTGCAGGAAAGATAGAATCATAGAATATCAGGGTTGGAAGGGACCTCAGGAGGTCATCTAGTCCAACCCCCTGCTCAAAGCAGGACCAATCCCCAACTAAATCATCCAGCCAGGGCTTTGTCAAGCCTGACCTTAAAAACTTCTAAGGAAGGAGACTCTACCACCTCCCTAGGTAACGCATTCCAGTGTTTTACCACCCTCCTAGTGAAAAAGTTTTTCCTAATATCCAACCTAAACCTCCCTCACTGCAACTTGAGACCATTACTTCTCGTTCTGTCATCTGCTAGCACAGGGAACAGTCTACATTCATCCTCTTTGGAACCCCCTTTCAGGTAGTTGAAAGCAGCTATCAAATCCCCCCTCATTCTTCTCTTCCACAGACTAAACATCCCCAGTTCCCTCAGCCTCTACTCATAAGTCATGTGTTCTAGTTCCCTAATCATTTTTGTTGCCCTCCGCTGGATGCTTTCCAACTTTTTTACATCCTTCTTGTAGTGTGGGGCCCCAAACTGGACACGGTACTCCAGATGAGGCCTCACCAATGTCGAATAGAGGGGAACGATCACATCCCTCGATCTGCTGGCAGTGCCCCTACTTATACATCCCAAAATGCCATTGGCCTTCTTGGCAACAAGGGCACACTGTTGACTCATATCCAGCTTCTCGTCCACTGTCACTCCTAGGTCCTTTTCTGCAGAACTGCTGCCGAGCCATTTGGTCCCTAGTCTGTAGTGGTGCATGGGATTCTTCCGTCCTAAGTGCAGGACTCTGCACTTGTCCTTGTTGAACGTCATCAGATTTCTTTTGGCCCAATCCTCTAATTT
The DNA here is from genome assembly GCF_965140235.1 of Caretta caretta. Lineage (NCBI taxonomy): Eukaryota > Metazoa > Chordata > Testudines > Cheloniidae > Caretta > Caretta caretta. The sequence goes on from NC_134208.1 coordinate 41,466,085, forward strand.
GTCTAGGGCCCTCTGTATCCTATCCCTACCCTCCAGCGTATCTACCTCTCCTCCCGGTTTAATGTCATCTGCAAACTTGCTGAGGGTGCAGTTCATGCCATCCTCCAGATCATTAATGAAGATATTGAACAAAACCGGCCCAAGGACCGACCCTTGGGGCACTCCACTTGATACCGGCAGCCAACTACACATGGAGCCATTGATCACTACCCGTTGAGCCCGACAATCTAGCCAGCTTTCTATCCACCTTATAGGAAGTGTGGCAAGAGACCACCCTGGCTTAACCAGGAGATCTTCAATGATCTGAAACTCAAAAAAGAGTCCTACAAAACGTGGAAACTAGGTCAAACTACAAAGAATGAATATAAACAAATGACACAAGTATGTAGGGACAAAATTAGAAAGGCCAAGGCACAAAACAAGATGAAACTAGCTAGATACATAAAGGGTAACAAGAAAACATTCTACAAATACATTAGAAGCAAGAGGAAGGCCAAGGATTGGGTAGGTCCGTTACTCAATAAGGGGCGAAAACAACAACAGAAAATGTGGAAATGGCAGAGGTGCTTAATGACTTCTTTGTTTTGGTTTTCACCAAGAATGTTGGTGGTGATTGACATCTAACATAGTGAATGCCAGTGAAAATGAGTTAGGATCAGCTGACTGAGGAGATTTCCGAGCTATTAGTGATTATCTGTGAAAAGTCATGGAAGACAGGAGAGATTCCAGAAGATAGAAAAGGGCAAATATAGTGCCAATCTATAAAAAAGGAAATAAGGGCAATCCTGGAAATTACAGGCCAGTCAGCTTAACTTCTGTACCCGGAAAGATAATGGAGCAAGTAATAAAGCAATCAGTTTGCAAACATCTAGAAGATAATAAGGTGATAAGTAACAGTCAGCATGGATTTGTCAAGAACAAATTGTGTCAAACCAACCTGATAGCTTTCTTTGACAGGGTAACAAGCCTTGTGGATGTGGGGGGTGGGAAGTGGTAGACATGGTATATCTTGACTTTATATTAAAGTTTTGATACTGTCTCGCATGACCTTCTCATAAACAAACTAGGGAAATGCAACCTAGATGGAGCTATTATAAGGTGGGTGCAAAACTGGTCGGAAAATCGTTCCCCGAGAGTAGTTATCAGTGGTTCAGAGTCATGCTGGAAGGCTATAACGAGTGGGGTCCCAAAGGGATCAGTTCTGGATCTGGTTCTGTTCAATATTTTCATCAATGATTTAGATAATGGCTTAGAGAGTACACTTATAAAGTTTGCGGACGATACTAAACTGTGAGGGGTTGCAAGTGCTTTTGAGGATAGGATTATAATTCAAAATGATCTGGAGAAATGGTCTGAAGTAAATAGGATGAAATTCAATAAGGACAAATGCAAAGTACTCCACTTTGCATTTGGATGGAACAATCAGTTGCACACATACAAAATGGGATATGACTGCCTAGAAAGGAGTACTGCGGAAAGGAATCTGAGGGTCATAGTGGACCACAAGCTAAATATGAGTCAACAGTGTAACATTGTTGCAAAAACCCAAACATCATTCTGGGATGTATTAGCAGGAGTGTTGTAAGCAAGACACAAGAAGTAATTCTTCTGCTCTACTCCGCCACGATTAGGCCTCAACTGGAGTATTGTGTCCAGTATTGTGTGTTCTGGGCGCCACATTTCAGGAAAGATGTGGACAAATTGGAGAAAGTCCAGAGAAGAGCAACAAAAATGATTAAGGGTCTAGAAAACATGACCTATGAGGGCAGATTGAAAAAATTGGGTTTGTTTAGGCTGGAAATGAGAAGACTGAGAGGGGACGTGATAACGGTTTTCAAGTACATAAATGGTTGTTACAAGGAGGAGGGAGAAAAATTTCTTCTTAACTGCTGAGAATAGGACAAGAAGCAACGGGCTTAAATTGCAGCAAGGGAGGTTTAGATTGGACATTAGGAAAAACTTCCTAACTGTCAGTGCTGGAATAAATTACCTAGGGAGGTTGTGGAATCTCCATCATTGGTAATTTTTAAGAGAAGGTTAGATAAACACCTGTCAGGAATTGTCTAGATCAGTGCCACTGGGAACTGCAGGCGGCCATGCCTGCGGATGGTCAATGTAAACAAACTATCTCGCGGCCCGCCAGCGGATTACCCTGACGGGCCGCAGGTTGCCCGCCACTGGTCTAGATAATACTTAGTCCTGCCATGACTGCAGGGGACTGGACTAGATGACCTCTCAAGGTCCCTTCCAATTCTATGAGTTTATGATTGCTGATATAGCTGCTCTGGGATACCTGTAGTGAGCCCCCTCGAGAGGCTCATGTCCTCTTTGTGGCTCCTTTACCACCACAGAGGGGCCACAGCCCAACTAATTCTCCCCTCTCTGTGCAGCATTAATGCTGAGCTCTTATTTATTTTTATTTATTCATTTATTTAAACAATAATACAAAAATCCTCATATGAAAGATCTAGGTACCCTAAGAGTTAGACTTACACCACTTAAAAAAAACCCCACCCATCAGGGGAAAAAAAATCTTATACAGTTAACAAGTTAGCTCAGCCATTAAATCAAAGAATAAAAAAACACTTTCACTCACCACCCCCAAAGCCTACCGTTCAGCCTTCCCCAGAACTTTATTTACTGAATGCCTTTGTTTTTCCGTTTTCCATCTAAATCAGTACAGCTTTCTTCAGAGCTAAAATTCTTGGAGGGGAAATATCTGTAGAAATCTGGAATTATTATGTAAACTTAATTAGAACCCACAGATTATTTTAACTGCAGCGAAAAAAGCTTGGAAACCTTGTGTTTGAAAAATATTTCTGTAAAATAGCACAGAATGAACCCATGATCTCAGAGAAGGGGACAGAAGATACAAGACTATAGGTCTCTGTGATTTCTGTCCTGGTTTGGCATCCCTTATTTTGTTTTCCCAGAAATCACTGAGCCAATCAGTATCTGATTTAAAAAACAAGTTCCTTTTCTGAGTCCCAGAGTTTGGCTGGGAAGATTATTGCTGCTTCACTGTCCCCTTCTTCAAAAGCTTTTGTATTAGGAACATCTTTCCTTTTAGCCTATGTTCCTGCTCTTAAGGCTGGGAAACACCAAATTTTGTAGGTTTTCTTATGGAATATCTTTCATTTTCTTAGCACCTGCCCAGAATCATAGAATCATAGAATCATAGAATATAAGGGTTGGAAGGGACCCCAGAAGGTCATCTAGTCCAACCCCCTGCTCGAAGCAGGACCAATTCCCAGTTAAATCATCCCAGCCAGGGCTTTGTCAAGCCTGACCTTAAAAACCTCTAAGGAAGGAGATTCTACCACCTCCCTAGGTAACGCATTCCAGTGTTTCACCACCCTCTTCATGAAAAAGTTTTTCCTAATATCCAATCTAAACCTCCCCCACTGCAGCTTGAGACCATTACTCCTCGTTCTGTCATCTGATACCATTGAGAACGTCTCATTGAGAATGTCTCTTTATTACGCATTTCTGTGACAGTAAATATCATAGTTCTTCCTGTGGTTTGTCAGAGTTCTCAGATTCTGCTCACCTTTTTAATCTGTACTCTTTCTATAGGTATGTCAAGGGAAAAATCTTGCCTTAACAGTAACTATGGAGCACAGTTCTCTAGATCACTGGCTTATCTGCTATATGAGGGCGTAGGGGTCTACTTTTTCAAGAATGCTATAAGGTTGGTTGCTCCTTCAGTCCTAAGAAGCACAACCAATTGCACGGCTCTTACTTGAGTTTCCAGAATCTCTATGAAATTTTTTTTTAAGGCTGCAAGAAATCTGCTGATTTGCTGGATTTCTCTTTCACACATTTTAGTGAAAAATTCTGCTCCTGCTGTATTGTGGTCCTAACTTTATCAAAATGGCTCTCTTAGACCTTGTCTATACTGTGAAATTTTACCTTGTCTGAACTAGGATTACCATATGTCCGAATTTTCCCGGCTATATCCGACTTTTTGGTTCTTAAATCGCTGTCCGAGACGAATTTTTAAATATCTAAAAACGTCCAGGATTTTTCCATTATTATTTTTCCCCAAAGAAGAGTTGATCATTCAAGAAAGAAGGTGAATGTGGATCACTCGAGAGTGCCTGCTTTTTCCCCCTAGCTCCAGCACTTGCGCTGCGAAATAGCTGTTTCACGTGGCTGGGAGGGAAGGGGGAGGAGGGGGAATGCAGCATGCTCAGGGGAGGAGGCGGGGCCGGGGGGGGATTTGGGGAAGGGGTCCAATGGGGCAGGGAGGAGGCGGGGTTGGGGCAGGGACATTGGGGAAGGGGTGGTTGGAATGGGGGCGGCACGAGCAAATTCCCTCCCTCCGTCCCCTCCCATGGAGTGTCCTCTTTTTTGAATGTTCAAATATGGTAACCCTAGTTTGAATCCTAGTTCAAATATGGTAACACCTAGTTAGGTGTTAACACTGTTTAATGGACAGTGTTGACCAGAACTTTACGTACTCAGTTTCATGTCAGCTGTGATTTAAACTCCAAAGTTGAATGTTCCATCACAGTTAGCTGATACTTACACCAAACATAGACTGTTCTGATCTACATAGATTCATAGAGTTTAAATCGCTAGCTCATCTAGTCTGATAGCACAGGCCATTAAATTTTACCTTTTCCCCTGGATTGAGCCTAATAGCTTGTGTCTGCCTAAATCATGCATTCCAAAAAAGGACCTGTTTTGATTTGAAAACATCAAGAGATGGAGAAGTCACCACTTCCTTGGTAATTTGTTCCCTCACTGTTAGAACATTGTGCCTAGTTTCTCATTTGAATTTGTTTTGGCTTCAGCTTCTAGCTGAACAATGGGTTCTTGTTAGGCCCAGATTATAAAAAAAAACCCTAATGCCCAATATTTTATACCCATTAAAGTACTTGTACAAGGTAATCAAGTCACCTCTCTGTCTTCTTTCTGATAAACTAAACAGATGGATCACTAAGTCTATCACTGTAAAGCATTTTCTCCAGCACCTTGAATCATTTTTGTGGCTCTTTTCTGAACCCTCTTCAATTTTTCAACTCCTTTTTTTTTTTAAATGCAGGCACCAGAACTGGATGCAGTAGCCCATTATCAGTCTCACCAATGCTGGATTTCACCTCTGAGCAGAGGTAAAATCACCTCCATACTCCTACTCATTATATCCTGTTTATACATCCATAGCTCACATTAGCCCTTTTTGCCACAGCATTGCACTGGGTGCTCATGTTGAGTTGCTTATCCACTATGGCCCTGTAATGTCACTATAGTGCATCCAGCTTTGTGTCATCTAACATGATTTTTGGTAACCATGTGCGGACATGGTTAAAAAGTAATAATGGCCAGACTTAAATTTATCTATGTGTAACCATATTGTACATGTAGAACTGCAAGGCAGTCACTCCTGGAGCTTGCAATGATTTCAGATAAGAGGCTCTTTAACAGATTCAGTGTCCTATTGCTCTGCCTTCGTATTCTGCTCTTTATTACTTTTGTGACACAAATGGCAGCTCTAGGGTTTTCCCATCACGTGCTGTAGTCTTTTAAAAAAATCTTGTTTCTGCTATGCTCTTTGTGTTAGACATTTTTTCTTTTAAATTATATTAAGACAGTATTTGCATTTAAAATTGTTAGCTTTTCAGTTCCGTAGGTGTATTATTTCCCGTATGGTGTGAGAGCTCTTAAGAGATGTTTTGCCTTCCTACGCACTTTTTGAAGAGTTTATATGAAAAGGAACTCAATAAAATATCTTCCTTGTAAGAATTTTTATCCCCATTAACATGGTATTTAGGAAAGCCTGTATTTTTTATGGCCACTATGAATGGTCAATATTTTTTTTCTTTCATAGTGCAGTCATATTAGTGATTCCATAGTTACCTTTTTGACAATATTTCTATTATAAGACCAGTTTTTGCCATAACCCCTACCCTTTCCTCTTGAATTTCTGAGGAAGCGCTCCTAGCTATATGAAATTTATCATGTGTTGTCTTCTAGTCAGAGGAGAATTTTTTATGAAAGTTTATTTTCTTTATTAAGGTTGTATGGAAAAAATGAGTTGTTAGATGAAAGAATGCATTTCTATTAAGAGCTCTGAAAATATAAAACTGGGAGAGGTCATGAAGAAGCTTTATAAGCAACTTGAGAGAGGATACGATGCTGTGAACTCTATGAAACACATCCTGTAGTAAGGGCAAATTAGTAAATTTCCATTATAAGGCCAATTTTGAGCACCCCCAATTTTCAAAAAAAAAAAAAGCTCCTTTCATTCTGAAATTTCTCATGGGTCTGTCACTAGAGGACAAATTGTTTTTTTTCCCCAAAAGTTTGAGGTTAATCAAACAAACAATTTTTTAGGATATAAACTTAAAAACAATAGTTGTTTTTCTTTTTTTGTTTGTTTGTTTAAGTGGTTTGCATGGACAACATCAAGTTTGTTTATACAATAGCCCTCAATAAGCACTAATGCATAGGACTACTTTTAATAAGTCTGAATGGAAAATTCAGGAGTTATAAGTTAGAGGCTAGAGTTGAACTTCACAGAGAGGTTTGCAAATATTATAATTTCTCTGAGAGGACTAATACAAGTTAGGAATAACAATGGAGCATATCTGCAGAGCTTGTTGGTTCCATGAGAAGCAGATCATGGAACTTACAAGACCGACTACTGTAGTTAGTGTAGCTCACAAGTTCCATGAAAGACTGACAGTTGTACAATGGCCTAGCACCCTTTAGCTCTCCCTATGGCCACACTGGCTTTCATTAGCTTTCCTGCAAAACAGCTTGGGGAAGGAGATCTGCAAAGCTCTTTGCCCTACATCAGCCTTTCAAGCAGTCACTTTGCTCCTGACTCACCCTTCTCTTAGATTAGAGTCAGGTTCCTTCACTCCAAAGAGTCCATATACTGGCTATTCTCAATTTAATGGTCTCCTTAAGTCTAGTTTTCTTAAATAAATACGAGGGACAGATTCTCTCCTCCAGTTCAGGACACTTTGGGTTGTTTAGGTGGCCAGAATCTGGCCCAAACTATCTAACTGAGAATTCCCCCAGCCTAGAACAGCATTCAGCTGGTGTAAAGCTGGCATAGCAAGATGCTATGCCAATCACTCACTGTTCCCCATCCTGGCATTAAAGATATGTTGGAGCGGGGTAGACAGCATGTACACTCTTCCAAGTCTCTGTATGGTCCATTGTGGACCACAGCTAGCCAATGTAAAATAGAGCAGCTTAAGAAGCGCAAATGCTGTTCTGATTTATTCTGGGGATAGGCTGAAGCTGATTCGGGTTGTGAATCAGAAAACTGTAACCAGCTCCTTGGCATAGAGTGGATCTTGATGTAAGAGATAATCTGAATTATTTGTGTTCATTGGCACAGCTCAAAAAGTAGAGAAAAGAAAAGGTAATTGGAAACATTCATCTAGTTGGATGTTATGAAAGAACAGCTATGTGGGTTCAGTACAAAGAAATATTACCCATAATATGTTCTTATAGCATCTCTCTCTTAGAACAAGGCCTCTCCCTCTGTCAAAAACTCCCTCTTGCAGTCTAAGTGTCTTTAATCAAGGTATCTTATCTCTGTTTGCTAGACTGATGGGTACACATGCAGGATGATGCAAGTGTATCACTGCCAAGCATGTGGATTCAGTTCATGGTTGTTGGCAGTTCCAGTGTCCATTAACATGCTGTCATTACATCACCCTAGGCCAAACCCAACCTAATAAATACTGGTTTGAGTCCATTTAATATAATTCCTATATTAGAGGCCCCAGCCTACTACTGAGATAGGCCTACTACTCCTGTATCAGCCCATAGATACCAAAATACTTCTAAACAACTTTCTTTCTTTTCCAGCACCTATTGCATTTGAAAGCTTTGACCAAACTAATCCAAAAGTGCTAAAAACACATTTGATTGAAGCCAAGGTGATCTTTTAAAAGTTGACAAAATTGTGAACTCAGCTATCTTCTATTATTTCCATAATTCTTGGTGATTTTGTTGAAATGAAAAACCCTCCTTCATCACTTATGATGTGACATAAAAAGTTGGATTTCAAAACTATATGCTGGAAGACAAGGATAGAATACAGTTTTACATTCCATCAGCTTTTTAGCTTCCTCTTGTTCTATGCTCGACCTATGATTTTGGGATCCCTCATGCTGGCTAAGGGAAAAGTTCTATAACTTCTCTGAATTGTTTTCCAATTTTATCTTTGTGTGATTCCAAGTTTGTTTTTAATTAGACCAGATTTCCACTGCAACAGCTGTCATCAGCCTAATCTGTCAAGTCCATCCAAAATCTCTTACTTAAGTTTTTAGTTTAGTGTGTCCTTTATTATGTAAAATGTATGCTATGATTGATTGAAATCCTCCTCATGCTCAGTACAAATTTCAGTATACTGATAGTCATTCAATTAAAATAAATCTAGAGACAATTTTTCTGAAAGTTTCACCGAGTGTCATTGGGAAGTTGGGGCATCAATCCTTTCAGTTTAGTGACTGAAGATTTTAGTTTTTTTAAACTCTCACAATGTTTGCTAGGACTGTTAGGTTCCTCTTTCTTAACAAGGTTTCAATGGTGAGCTGAACATCCCAGCTAAACGTGTGTGAATATGTGAAAGGTTTAGGGCTCAGCAAGCGACAATAGACTTCTGTCATAATTTTCTCTGAATGGCATCTTCTACAACTTGGACACAATATTTGGTTGTTTTCTTTTTGGATGTTGTATCAAGCAGGAACACATTTTTCCATATGTAGATGCTTGTAACCATTATCTAGTCACTTCTCAAACTCAACCCATAATCATGCATCAAAGTCAATATTAATTATTTTAGTTCTTCCTTTAACTTCCCCTCTCTTTATTTACTTGCAACTAGTAGTAGACTTGTGACTGTAAAGCTTTTTTGAAGGAGTCTGTTGTGATGAATCTACTAAGCAGTAATAGTGTGAGGAATCTGCTAAGGGTCAATCTTTGACTGCTTTTTCCATCCCGCTGAGGGCAGATGTAGGTCAAGAGGATGGGAAGTTAGGAGGAATGGATCACAAAGGCAGGGAGTCTGATATCAGATTGTGATACTGAAGGCAATTAGTAGTGTGTGTACTGGGACCCAGCAAGGTGTTAAGGCCATTGCATCCTTAGCAACTCAGGAACCTACAATGCATGCCTGAGCCAAGGTGCCGAAGGGCTGATGCCCCAGAGGTCTGCAGGGACCTATAAAGGGGTAGTATTGACAATGCATATCCAGGGTAAAATGCTCCACTCATTTATTTAGATTGTTCATTGTACTCCATTGACAGTTATGTTGTTAGCTTAAAAAAATCTGAAAACCTTCTTACATTCAAGACTATGCTTTTCAGAGTTTTTTAACAGCATAATTGCTGTATGATCTTTGCCATATTTAGGGTGTAACTTGATTTAGCATCATGGCTATGTTGGGATGGGTTAGAAAGCAAAACAACTACCTAGTGAATTTAATATTGTGAAGACTGAAGAGTATATAGAAGCATGTTATCAAATGCCCTGCTCACAATGAATTACGAATGTCTCAACGTATCTTATATTTATTCATCAATGTCACCTCTCCGGTGTGGAGAAAACCTGGGGAGAAACAGCAGAAGCCCAGGTCCACTGGGGTCTGTTGCTGTTCCCCAGATTTCTCAATAGATGAAGAGGATCAGAGCAAATCTTCATTTCCACTCCAGGTTACAAAGATGTGTAATAGATCAGCTGCTGCTTAGGGTAGTGAAGGGGAGCATCTAGTGTGTTGTTGAGCAGAGAGGGAAGAAGAAAAAATCTGCTTCTCTCCAGTGCCCAGGGATTTGGGGATCAGCAGAAGCTCCTCTTCTTTAATTAAAACTACAGAGAAGATGAGTTGCTTAGCTAAACTTCAGAAGGCAATAAAGTCCAGTCTAACTGGTTCAACTCTGGATTTAAGGAATCTGCAAACTATGTTCATAAAGTCCATGAGCCTGGCCAATTCAGCTCTAGACTTCAAAATATCCATACTAGAAATGCAGAGATTCTGAAATCTGTAAATTCTATCAAAATGTACAAGTTACATTAAAACTTTGTGGAGTTCTCACAGGTGCAAATAATTCTAATATTAATCTCCCATCTTTCTAAGAAGCCTTCAAAGGCAACACAAATCCTTGGTGAGGACAGAATAAAATGAAAGCCCAGTCCTTCAAGCCCTTATGAACATGATAGTCTTTATTAACACACATCTTGTTAAAATAAATGAGACTAGTCATGTAAACAAGGATTATCCATGCCAGCCTGGGTTTGCCAGCTGCAGCCTCACATTTGGAGTTTCCAGACAAAGTGGTGTTTGAGTTATGATATTTTCAAGAAAGAAAGTCAAAGTAAGTTAGGCTTGTCTAACATTAAAATAGTTTTCAAACTCATGTTTCCAAAATGCCTTGTTTGAGTTACCTCAAATTTTACTAAATCCATAAATAAATAATCCCTACTGGCAAGAAACCATACGGAACATTTTGGGCAGAAATTAGTGTGTATGATTGAGGAAGTAGAAAGTGGTCAAGTTAAAATTATAATAAATAGTTAGTTACAAATTATGGAGACAGTACTGCAGCTCCATATCATGTGAAATTAAACACAGACAATTTATTGACAATATGATCATTATCAGTGATTGGAACTTAAACAAAACCTAGGAAAATCCTTTTTTAAAAAAGTCTCGGTTAAGCTGTTACTAAAATTCTACATTTATATAACAAAGATTTTAAAAAAACTCCTTGGTTGTGGTACTGTTATTCGGAAATCTAATCTAACTTTCAACCATGGCCCACAGACCTCCAGTTTCCCAGTGAAAACTTCGTGTACTGACCTATATACTGTGAACCTACCCACTTCTTATTCTTATGAGCAAGAGGCCTAAACCCTCCCAGAATGAGCTGGAGACTATAACACTTCATGTATCCATATATGGGACTACACAGCAACCCAGATCAGTCAGTGACACATTTGTCAGTTTACTTTTTTTTGTTTGTTTTCATAACTGTATCAAGCAATTCTCTAGTATGTATTTTGTAACAACTGTGGTTTGCATTAACCTCATTTTAGTCAATTTCATAATCAAATTTCAGGATGCAATATCCACCATTAAAGAACATTCAATTATACTCGTACAAAACTCCTCTGGAATAAACTCTAATAACCATAAACTGAAGATTTTGTTTTAAACTGATCAACTTTTTTACATTTTCTTTTAAACAGGAACGAGAAATGCATAGAATCCTGTAAGAAACAGTGAACTGAAGAAACCACCTTGAATCTCAAGGAGCCTATAATTCCAAGGAAATCTTGACTGGTTTAAAAACTGTTCATAACTGCAGTTAGTTTCTCCCATTAAAATAGTTGCTTAAGGTAAATAAATTATGGACATAACTATATTTAAGACTCTAATCTTAAAGGATCAAATTTCCTCAGCACAGTCAATTGAAAAAACAACACAAAAGGATGCCACCGAGCACGACAGCTTCCGAGGGTGGGGCAATAATCGCAGAATACAATCGCACATCCGTGTATTTAGTTGACTCTGTTGCTGCAAATTTCAGAGCTGAAAGTCCGAGGAAAATCTTTAGCTCCTCTTTGAGCTGAAATAAAACAGTGCAATTAGTCAAACTGATTTTGGGAGACCCATGTAGGCTGAGATGAACATCTAGGTTAATCAAAACTGTTAAAACTGAATGATCTTTGACTTGTTAAAGAACATATACCCCTTACTCTGAAGAAGAAGAAAAAATAGGAAAAAAGCTCATAGAAAGCTAAATTGCGTGAGGAAAAAAAATCAAAATCCTCCAAGGTACAGGCAGTGAGATACTTTATTACTTTTCATTGATCTGTCAATGCCACTCACGGAAAGTCTGACCAATCAAGCAAACACATTATGGTTATAGATATCTATACAATGTTGAAATTAGTCAAGTTCAAAAGTTCAGCAGCGAGTGGCTGCAGGGACGGCTGCCGCCACACCCCTTTCTGCTGTCAGCATGTGAGAGGAGTCCAGGCTTGGAAACAAGGCTGAAATTGACCATGTGCCAAGAAGGAGAGTTGAGCAAGAAAAACCCACAGTAACATTCAACCTTAAACCACAAAGGGAAAAAAAGTAAAAAGGGAGAGGGGAGAAGCGGAAGGCGAAGGGGTGGCTGACTGTGCGGCTGGGAGTGTGTGTGTGGGGGGGGAGGGGGGGATATTAGCCGGGACCAGCCTCTGCTAGAGCCATGGAGAGCCCAGTCCTATCCTGTGTCCTTTATCCAGGTGATGGGAATATCAGTGAGGCAAAGACCTGTCCAAAGAGGCTCTGCGGAGAAGCGGAGCAGCAGCTAGGGCCACCGGGAAAAGCTCTGGGGGAAGCGGAGAGCAGCAACGGCGGCCAGCCGCAGCCCGGCTCCGTGGAAGGGAGCGCAGCAGCGGGGGAAGAGGAGCGCGGGGGTGGGGAAAGCGGCGCACTCCCTTTGCAAGCCCCCTGCGGTTTCAGCTCCTCCTTGTGCTTCAGCTCGCCCGGGGCGGGGGACAAAGCCCCGCAGCAGGATCCCGGAGCAGCCGCCTCCTGCAGCCGGGTGGTGAAGAGCCAGTGGGAGATTAACAACGCGGCGTCCGAGTCCGAGGAGGAGGAGGGGGGGGAAGCGGGAGGAGGCGACATCGCCCGGCCGCCGCCTGGCACTTACTGTCCCCAGGCTGGAGCGCAGCCCAGGAGCCCGCAGCAGCCGGTCTCGGAGGAGCCGGACCTGGTGATCGAGGTGTCCGGCCGGCGGATCCGAGCCCACAAGTCGGTGCTGGCGGCCAAGAGCGACTATTTCCGCGCGCGCTCGTCCCGGGACATCCTGCGGGTGAAGGGGGTGAGCTACGGGGCGCTGCGCCTGCTCATCGACTACGTCTACACGGCCCGCATGGGCGAGGTGCGCCACGACAACCTGGCCGAGGTGGTGAGCGGCGCCCGCGTGCTGCAGATGCCCTGCGCCCTGCACTGCGCGGCCGAGGCCATGCGGGCCCAGCTGCGCCTCGACAACTGCTACCAGCTGCTGTGCCTGGCCAAGAAGCAGCGGCTGGCGGAGCTGCGGGAGGCCGCCTACCGCTTCATGAGCGACCACTACCTGCAGGTGCTGCGGGAGCCCGCCGTCTACGGGCGCCTGAGCGGCGCCGAGCGGGACCTCATCCTGCAGCGCCGCCTGGAGGCCGGCAAGCGGAGCCTGCTGGTGGCCGAGGTCAGCGACGCCTTCGAGAGGCTGAGCGCGGGCAGCAGGCCGCAGAGCCGGGAGAGCAGCCGGCCGCAGAGCCCCTCCTCCGTGGTGTCGCTGGAGGAGAGCAGCTACCTGATCTACTGCTACCAGGAGGCGGCCAAGGAGTGGAGGGTGCTGACCCGCCTGCCCGAGGAGGCCAACGCCAAGGGCTGCGCCATGTGCGTCCTCTACAACTACCTCTTCCTGGCTGGGGGCATCGCGGCGGCCCCGGGCGAGCAGCGCGCCCGCCTCTCCGACAAGGTCTTCTGCTACAACCCGCTCACCGACACGTGGAGCCAGGTGCGGCCGCTGGGCCAGCCCCGCTCGCAGCTCAAGCTGCTGGCCTTGGACGGCTACCTCTACGCCGTGGGGGGCGAGTGCCTCTTCACGGTGGAAAGGTACGACCCGCGGGCCGACCGCTGGAGCCCGGTGGCCCCGCTGCCCAAGGGCGCCTTCGCCGTGGCGCACGAAGCCACCACCTGCAACGGGGAGATCTACGTGTCCGGCGGCTCCCTCTTCTACCGCCTGCTCAAGTACGACCCCCGGCGGGACGAGTGGCAGGAGTGCCCCTACAACAGCAGCCGCCGCCGCTCCGCCGACATGGTGGCCTTCAAGAGCTTCATCTACCGCTTTGACCTGAGCGGCAGCCGCGGCGAACAGGGGCAGGCCGGCGGGGTCGAGGTCTTCCGCTACAACACCGTGGCCAAGCGCTGGAGCCAGTGCGCCTCCCTGAGGCCCAGCAGCGGCCCCCTGCAGCCCTTCCGCTGCGCCGCCCTGGGCAGCACCATCTACTGTGTCAACCGGGCCGGCACCCTACGTTTCAACCTGGCCCAGGACGGCGAGGTGGAGGCCGACGGGGGGCTGCCGGGCAGCTTCGATGCAGAGCTGCTGAAGGCCCCCTTCGAGGCCAAAGGTGTCCTCCTGCCCTTCGTGCTCACCCTGCCAGAGAAGCCAGACAAAGCTGGGGAGCCGGAGAGCCCCGTGGTGTTCTGAGTGGGCCTGGCGTGAGGGCAGCCAGATCAACTGCGGGAAGGGGCTGTGCTTGGTTTCCGCGTGGTGCCCTGATCAGCTGGTTTGGGGCCTCTCCACTACTGCACAGCAAACATCCAGCCAGGGGCCCGCACCAGCTGGCAGGATTAGAGGGAGCTGGGCTTGCCCCTAGCTCAGCAGCCTGCCCGACAGCCACAGCCCCTGACTAGGGGCACCTTCAGAAGGTATGCATGCATTAGAGGGCTGGGGTGCCCCTCTTGAAATGTTGATCTAGGGCCGGTGCTGGTTATAACCACTCTAATCTTTACTTTGCTTCATGCGGGAAGAATTCACTCCTTGGCGCTGGTGAGCAGCCAAGCAAATTAAAGAAAAGCTGCTAAAATAGGATAATCTTTGGGATAATGTGGGCCAGTTCCCAATCTGGAGAAGACCTTTTCTCCTGGAGTTATATAAATCCCTGAAAACAGAAGCTTATAATGGAATATTTAATAATAGTGTTGCTCTTGTGTATATATACACAAGAGGGGCTGCTTCTTCTGCCTTTCGTTTTCTTCTCTCCTTTGGATATCAGTTGTGAATACTGCTGGCTACATAAAGGAATCCAATTTACTCAACAGTTCATATGTTAGAAAAGTGTAAGGAGATCATCTGAATTGCATTCTTTCATTTTTGGTTCAATAGATTCTTTAAGGAAGACATGGCACTGTAGCCCCAAGAATCCGCATGATTTAACAGAGACCAGATTTAAAGTTTTTAAGCAACACAAATGCCTGCCACATGTTCAGATTTGGAATACAGAGGAAAAGTCAGTTTACCATAGCACAGCAGAATTGTGGCTGAAAGAAATGATAATTTCTGTAAAAGACAATGCTTTACTTTTTTATCAGAAGTGTTAAATCATAGTAAACAGGAAGCAAAGCTGTTCAGTTCATGGCAGATTGAAATGACTGTGGATGCCACTGAGTGTTGGGGGAAACATTTTGTATTTCACTGCTCTTTAATTACCTGAAAATCAATGAAAATGAACCTAAACCAAATGTGAATTCGTTGAAACTGATTGCATTCAGTTTACATATTACACTTTATGTCCAGTAGCCTGTGGTAGGAGACTATACCAGCATAGAACAAGGCTATCATGGGAGAACAAGAAAAACAAGAGTTTGCTACAGTTTGATTATACTTACGTACTAGCATAATGTTAAGATTTCCCTATCTTTTAATTGAGAGGCTGATTTATTTATTTGAGGTAAATGAGTGTTGTAATTAATAATTCACTTGTCAATTATAGTTCTTACTGATGCCATATAGTTTCATTTGGATTCTGAATCTTTTGAGAATAATTGTTTAGGAAGCAGCATATAGAGAGAAGAAAAATGATATAATGGGAAGTTGAAGCATACTTTTTATCATGTTATTCAGAAAAAAAGTGTAGACCTTCTGGACAGGCATGCTGTATTAAAAAGCGCATTTGCATTTATTTTATACATTTTATATGTAGACATCCAATAGAAGGATACAGCAAATCTGTTTAGCTTTACAGTAATTAATGAGAAACCATTTTCTTAAAATAGACCCAGTGTTTTTGCTGTTGTTAATTCAGCCTGGAATTGTCACTTGATAATGGAAAAAAATTGTTTATGAGTATTCATCATTCTACAAAGACATAGCAACTTCACATCAAAGAACTGCAGTAGAAGAATCTTTGTTTTATTAAAATATCTTATTTTTAGCAGTGTGCTAACAGTAAAGTTCTTATATCTCATTGCTAATTCTAAAGAAAGGCAGCAGATTCTACCATGAGACATCATTTTGACAGACAGAAGCCACAGAGTTTACCTTTATGATTTATTTGATCTTTTATATAGTTGATCTGATTAGAATACTATTTAGAAACCAGTGGTGCAATCATGAAGCCTTTAGTCAAATAATCTCCCCCAGTGAATTCACTATAAGTGTTGTCTGAACAAGGACTTTCTGACTGGGCTATATACATTTTAGCCTAGTCAGCATGCTAGTTGGTTAAATAGGATTTAACACTGCCGTTAGAATTTATGTTGTGCGTACATGTAAAAGTTAGATATTGATCTTTTACTTCCTGATACATTTAACAGATTAGTTAATTCCTCAGCTGGACAAATACAATTTTGCATTTTGCTCCTAATTATATTATTGCCTTCTAAGTATCAGAAGAGCTGTGAGGCTAACGAAAAAATGATTTGTGTGCATTAGAATTATTTTTCATATCATTGTAGCACAGGTAATGCTTATGGTTCTGTAAGTGCAAACCCTTCTGCACGTGCTTAAAGCTAAGCAGCGTGCAAATATTGCTGAAACAGAGCCTGAACCAGGATAAGGACCAAATGCACATATTGAAATGTCAGTTTTATCTCATAGTACAATTATACAAATGTTTATGTATTTGAATACCTTATCTAGTACAGTATTTATACTACATTTCTAGTGAGGAAGCTAATCAGGTTTGTAATTTTTTTCCCCTTTGCATTTTAATTTGGTGGTATTTCATGAAAATGCTGCTTGATTAGTTTTGGGAAACCACTGTGACCTTAAATGTATAAAGATATTCCACAAACATCCAGCAAAGGTTTGAAATTTACCTTTATCATAATTAAGATATTTGTTGCTGTCTATAACTAGAAAACATGTTTGCAAATACATTTTACAACAAAACCAACCAAAAATAAACAAACAAGATTAAATCAAAAGTGCTACAGACACCATGAAGACATTTTCGCTATTTCATTCAGATTAAGAATGATAGTATTGGGCCAAAATGTTCTCTCACTATTTACCCTGTGAAAGTGAGAGCACAATCTGGTTTTAATTAGTAGTAGTCAGTCAAATAGAATTTCCTTTATACCCTAGTTGCATAATCACAGCCAGATGACTGATTTTTCTGGTAACTTAAAGACATTTCTAGCTGGTTTCCTATTCTCTGCCCCATGTTTCCGAAGTAGATCTGTGATTTTTCCCCCCATTATATATTCAGTACTAAATTCAGTTATGAATGTACCAAGTGAAATGAAATGCAAGCCTTACTAGCAAAGTTAGCAACAGACGGAGAGCTACTAAGCAATGACATGAGAAAGAACCTTAATTCCTGCAACACAGTTTATAAAACTCCTGTTTATACCTTGAAACCAGTTAAAAGGAATAATTGTCAAAAGAATATCCCTATTTGCTCAACACAAGAATTGCTAAACAATATGCTAATCATAGCTGTTTAATCAATAAATCTGTTGTGCAGTAGCTAATGTGAATTCCATGCACAATGAAATCCCTTGTAAATAAACAGCTGATAGAATTTCAACTGCAAAAAGAATAAATTATTCACATGAAAGCTGTACTTCTCCTGTGCTGTTTGGTTAGGTATCAAAGTGGTTGCTCTCAGTACCTTTGGTTATTTATTGTTCATGAGTAGCTTATTGCTTTTCATGCTTTAACAGCATTGATTCCAGTGACTGCTCCACAGATTCTTTCCATTTTACAAGCACAGAGCTTAAACTGTGTTGATTTGCTTTGTGTCTCTGTAGTGACACCTAGCATTTGTTACTTGAACAAACACCAGAAGTTCTATAGTGAGTTTTTTCTTTCTTAGTTTCAGTTTTTCTCAATGACATTGATTTTGGTACAGTTATTAAAGCATAAGAAAAGAGGAGAAACTCTTACTTAATATCCTATCCGAAAGGTACCATTAAAGTAACTGTAGTGAGTCATTTAATGAATCTGTCTGTAAGGGATAATATCCTGCCTTTGTTCTGTGCACTGAACTCACAGTGGATTGAAAGGCCTTTTATGTGTGGTGTGATAGCAGAATGTAGATCTAAGTAATTTCTAAGAAAAGTACCTTTTAATCTAAGGCTGGGCAGATCCTGTTGCATGATACCCAAAAGTAGGAGGCTAGGGTCGTATGTACACTTAGAGGGCCAAATTCTGCTCTCAGTTAAATCAGTGTAAATATAGAATAATTCCACTAATTTACACCAGTACGACTGAGAACAGAATTTGGCCCACAAACTGTTTGAGTCACATTCTGCACTCAGAAATGTCCAATCCCACTGATGTCACACCATTCATTTTGGCCTAAAAAAAGTGTTGTCGTAGGAGCCGCTAGAGTAAATTTACCAGAATTAGGAATCAGTATTCTATTTTGTGTTTTAGAGGCACTCTCAGTTTCACTAGTTACCAGCATTTATCCAGCGGATAGGAGAAAATGTGAATTTGTCTTCTGTTCTGTTTGTTTATTTTGAATTACCATATATTTAGCCAAAGCAAACAAAATAATGGTTGGGGGAGAGCAATGGGGGAGCCAAAAGTAGTATTTTAGCCAGTGTAGAATACATGGCCAGTCGTCTTAAAATAGTTTAGTAAACACATTTTCCTATTTATATTTTTTCCATAACTGGAGCACATTTCAAACAAATACAGTATTTTTCAGTGAGCTAGTTTATTTGCTCATGCTTTGCTCTTAAGCATTAATGTTAGTGATGAATAAACCCTAGACAAATTTGTGAAACTATAAAATGACCACGTTGATACAGTCATTTATCACAGACTAACGAATGCAAATGCTTCAGACACTGTGTACAATTCAGGTGAATTACATTTGTAACTGATGTATTTATTAACCTTTCAGTTTTAAATATCTAGGCAAAAATCACTGTAAAGCTTTTTATGTAGTCTAATTTATGCTGTAATGGAATAAATACATGCAAACGTAAAAGCTCCCCTTAGGGCTTTGCGGGTAGTCGGTGTCCTTTCTTTATGAAATTTCTTTATTTTATATACAGTAATCTATATCGTTTACAATACGTAAACAGTGTTGTGTACATTCTTAACATACAGCAGGGGATTGAAGTTCTAAGTACAGTGTAATTGGCACATACATTTTAATGGTATTCATGATCAGGCTACAAAAGTTTGAAAAAATGCACTGTGCTTTGAAAACAGTTGCTACTCCAGCTGAAAGACCACATTTTCTTTTTGTAATGTGTTTGTACTACAAGGTTGAAATACACTTTGCTATTAAAAAGCCCAATTAATTGACTGCTATGTAAGTGCAATGGTGGTACTAGGTTGGGGAAGTGATATCACTCCCAAACCTGGAGACAAATTTTGGGGGCTACAGCACAGTTAATTTCCACTTCCTGTTGCTTCCATAAAGAAGCTAAAATACATTAATTAACTGTATCTAAAGTTACAGTTAAGTTTGCCTGAGTGTATTCTGATATTTAATATGTCAGATTCCTGATAGTTGGCAAATCTAAGGGAGGCATAGGGCCTGATTCTCCACTTACACCAGTTTATTGCCACTCCTTTGACTTCTGCAGAGTTACTGCAGAGTTACTTGCCAAACTCATAGGCAAGATGAGATGGATTCAAAGATGGTGTAAATTTAACTCTTCCCAAGCTACCCTAATGGGCAGACTATACCAGTTTAGACTCCCTTATGTTTATCTAATTAGGACCAAATTCTGCTGTCAGTTGCACCAGTGTAAATATGGAATAACTCAACTGTCCTCACACACACCTTGCCACTGTGCAGTTTGCCTTTCCCTTACTCTTTACACCTCATCACTGAATTTGGTCCACGGTTTGCAAGTGTGTTTCATCTGCTGTAACTTACTGAGAAGCCAGAAGAGAAGAATGCAGCAAGAAAAGCGCTTAACTGAATAGGGTAAGAATATATAAGTTCAGTGGACACTTTCCCTCCTCCCCCCAGTTTAAATGTACACCATTTCCAGTTTCCACTCTCACATCCGGTGTGGGTTTAAGTAAGTCTGTTGGAGCCTAATTAAGTATCAGGGAATATAGTGCTGACATCAAGCCTTATCCTAAGAGATGTGTGCATGCAAATTACATTGAGTTTAGTGGAAATTGTGTTCACCCATCTCCTTGTATGATTTGGCCCATAGGGTCAAATTTCAGCTGTGTTTACAGTCAATTAGTGATGACTGGCTCCAAGCGTAGTTGCTTAATTCTCATATGAGGAAAGTAAAAGCACTGACGCTGCCCGTTATAGCACATAGGCCATATAGCTTAGGGCTTCAAAGTCATCCTGATTTGGGGGTATGTTCTCTGTGGTATCAAGCACAGTAGACTTTTTCAGTCCCCCTCAAATGTTTGCTCTCTGTGCTTTCACAGCTTGATGTGACCTTGAGTATCTCAAAGGTTTCCTTGTAAACATATATAGGTGCCTATGTAATACCGACAGACCCTGGTCATTGATGAGCGGGATCAAACCTGGGACCTCTGAAGCTTAATACATGATCCTCTACTGGATGAGCTAAAAGCCATATGGCCCTTAATGAAGACAGTAGAGCAGACTCATTAATCTCTAAGTGGTCTCAGTGCCACTGATGGGACAGAACACCACACGCAGGAGGTGTGTGGGTTACACCTATAGTGTGTGCTTTGTAGTCACTTCAAGAGAGAGAAACTTTGCTGAGAACCCAAATAAGAGGAATGTCAATCAGTTTCTTGGCTACAAGTGAAGTAAATTATTACTTATTTCTGACAGCTCCAATGCTCCTCTGGGCACATATCAAGCATATAAGAAGGCACAATCTTTTCCTCGAGGAGTTTATAATCTAAGGGTATGTCTATGTTGTGAAGTTGTCGACAAAACTTTTGTCTTTCATAGGTACTTTAAAAAGCCGCCCCGCGGCAGCGTGAACGTGGCTTTGTCGGCAGGAGCGCTCTCCAGCCGACAAAGCTAATGCTACGCGCGGGGCTGGAAGTATTTTGTCAGCAAAAGTGACAACAAAGTACCGACAAAGAGTGTTTACACACGCTGACTTTTAGTGACAAGGCTGTGTTGACACAGCCTTGTGGCTAAAAGCTGCATAGTGTAGACAGGCCCTAAGGAAAGACAAACAAAAAGCGCAGTGGATGGGGAGAAAGGGAACAACACATTATTATTCTTGATTATTTATTTTGTATTGTGGTAAGGTCTACAAGGATCCCATTGTGCTAGGTGCTCTATAAGCACAGAAGTAAAAGGTGGTCCCTACCCCAAACCAGTTTACAGTTGAGTTAAACTGTTGTGTTTACAAATGCATATTATAAATAGAACATGACAATTATATCCATATTAGTCCGTAAGCATGACACTGTCAGTTTGCAGGTTTTTTTATTGGATCATAGAACTGGAAGGGACCTCGAGAAGTCATTTAATCCAGTCCCCAGCACCCATGGCAGGACTAATTATCTAGACCATTCCTGACAGGTGTTTGTCTAACCTGCTCTTAAAAGTCTCCAATAATGGAGATTCCACAACCTCCCTAGGCAATTTATTCCAGTGCTTAACCACCCTGACAGGAACTTTTTCTAATGTCTAATCATGATAGAATAAAAGGTTTGTACAGTCTAGCACATTGTGGATAGCTACCAGAAACAGTTATTAATATTCTTAGCTTTTTAGGGGAGGGTGAAGTAGGTGTGGCTCAGCAGTGACACCTGCTTGTCAGTTTGGAGTGGGATTACAATTTATGGAAGATGCTGAGTTTTAAATTCATCAAGGTGGTTGTGGTGACAAAAAGGCCATGGAAAGGAGGAGGAAAATATATACGTATACTGGTCTTACATCCACCTTCTCCCCACGCAAAACTTTGCCCTTTGAGTGTGCTAACAGTTTACAATTCTGAATGTAGTCCCCCAATCTTCTGGCATACCCAGAGGTATTTTTAAAATGATGTTTGTCTTTTCCTTTGCAGGTTAGATTGTATTTCT
This sequence comes from Caretta caretta, assembly GCF_965140235.1. NCBI lineage: Eukaryota > Metazoa > Chordata > Testudines > Cheloniidae > Caretta > Caretta caretta. Next base: position 41,488,044 of record NC_134208.1, read on the forward strand.
GTTTCTGCACAATTCTTCCAGTAGGTCACTAGGAAGGTGAAGGGACTCTGCTGACTCAGTAACATCCTTCAATTACCGTGAGAATCCAGTAACTTTCCTTTTCTGCCAGGGACTTCTTCTTCCCCTCGCCTGTTTTTTTGTTCTACTGAAAAGAAAGAAAAGGAATACATGCTAACCTACAAACAACAACAACAAAACTTACTTTCTAGGTGAGATGAAGAAGAGTATTGGTTTATCTTTTCCTCCAGCATAAGGTATGCTAAATAAAAACAGGGGCTGGTAAGTGTGCTTGCTTGAAAAAAGCATGAAAGGAAATCAAATTGATCGTAGTTTCAGAGTAACAGCCATGTTAGTCTGTATTCGCAAAAAGAAAAGGAGTACTTGTGGCACCTTAGAGACTAACCAATTTGTTTGAGCATAAGCTTTCGTGAGCTAGCGAGCTGTAGCTCACGAAAGCTTATGCTCAAATAAATTGGTTAGTCTCTAAGGTGCCACAAGTACTCCTCTGCATTGATTGTAGTGCTGACTCAGGGCGGTATCAACTAATTTCTTTTTTGATGATGCCATTTAGTGAACCTATGCTTTTATTCATTAAAAAATGTGGACACCGAGGGCTTTGCAGGGAGGGGCAAGATAATTACAGGATGGCTGCAGAGACTATGCAGGAAGCTACTGAGGAGGGAAGGAAGGAAGAACACATGCTCTCATAGTATTAGATTCTTTCCCACACACTTTAGAAAGCATTATCTGACTGTTCAAGAGCTTAGTCAGTAGCAGCAGATTATCTATCTGCTCCGGATTTGATTCCGTTTAGCTTTGCAGCCATTTGCACATGTGAAAAGTAAGTGCAAAATGAGCAAGTGGAAAATTCTGTTCTGGTAGCGTTTTACACCCAGTCCGTACAGGTCACAGGTCAATGACTATTCCAGGTACAGAGGTGGATCAGATATCCCACTCAACCCTGATAGAGGAAGAAGGGGAAGTGTTTGCTTAGAATTAGAGACACCTCCTGAACTTCGGGAGGGTTGTCTCAGATATGACATTGAATTTCACAGCTGCCTCTTATCTTTGTCATGGACCACACCAAGACTCTAGGTCCAAACAAATCCAAACATTGTTTATGGGAGGTAGTGAAGGAATGGAGAAGGGTGACAGAGAGAGATCCACATTTTTCAGCTTGAGGACATCTATAATTACAATGCATGTTTTATCATACAGGCCCATTGAAGTCAGTGGAGCTATGCCAATTTACACCAGCTGAGGGTCAGGAGGTTTTGTTTTGTGTTTATTGTATAAATAATGGTGGCAATTATGCTAGGTCAATAGATAGTACATGAAATACACATTTTAGGTGAGACCCCTATAAAATATCATTTAAAATCCTAAAATTCTGAGAACCCTGCAGAGTCATTTCACTATAGAAGTGGAGTGGTGCTTTATACAAATCCAGACAGACAATCTAATTCAAAACAAAAATTTCACATCTTCCTGTGAATTGGTCATGCAGTTCTCAGATGCTCTTGTCTATTTTTTAACTAAATGGTGAGGTCTGAGTCAGCATTTAACTTCAATATCTGTTGCTCATCTTAATAATCCATTCCAGAGGTGCTGTACTTGAATTCCTGCCTCACCTCCATGTCTCCTTCCAAAGCAGTTAAAGTTGTTAGGGTTGTCCTGGCTCTCCATGCCAAGGTGCCATTGGGAAAAGACCTTCTCAATTTAAGTACCCCCTACATGAGGAGATTTGCTTGAGTTCATCTGTTGCTGCTTTCACAGCTCTTTCTATACAGCTCAGTACATCTTTGACTAGTTATGCCCACTCTTTGTTGTTTTTCTTTGAAAACTTGCCCCAGCCTCTCAGGCCTTAGTGCTAGTTTACCTTGCATAGAGAGATCCAGACACACACAGAGCATTTATTTCACACATCTTGGCTGACATCAATGGAGGAGAAATAGTAGGAATAAAAAGGGGAAGGGAAGAATTGAGAAGAAGGAATATGGAAAGTGAGCATCACTGGAAGTGAAATCTTTGCAAACTGTTTTCCTTGTATGCTGCAGCTATTTCAAGTTTTGTTGCTCCCACATATACATATACAAGATCTAAAATCTGAAGGTAAATAATGGAAATTATTGAGCAAATGAAGCACAGATAGTTTTCAATATTTTCCTATATGAAATATTTTTAAAGGGAAAGGTTGGTCTTGTGGCTAAAGCAATGTGGGTTCTATTCCTGGTTCTACGACAGACTTCCTGTGTGATCAGGGACAGGTCATTTAACTTCTCTGCGCCTCAATTCCTCTGCAGAATTAGATAATACTTCTCTGTTTCACAGAGGTGTTATTCATGAATTTGTCCTCTGATTGGTAAAATACTTTGGGCTCTTTGGATGAAGATACCATACAAGAGTAATGTACTCAATATCTCACACAAAATGGTACTCAAATAGCAATTTACATTGGGATAGACAGTCATGAGCAATTTCAGTTAGTAAAAAACAACTCTCTTTCCTCCTCAGAAAAAAAGCACTCCACTGTTACATTGGTAAGAGTCTATACCATGTCAACAGCAGCTTTCCTTATCACAGATCTGAAAGAAGGCCATATTATTTGCTTTATTGGCATTACCCATGTTGGAGGCTGGCATATCTGGAGGTTCTGTCATCATTTGCCCCTCAGACCTGAGATCTGAAGAGGCAGAGGGTTCTCTGTGCCTCCATACTGACTCCCAGCTTCCACTAGTCCCCTCCAGCTTCTTGACAATGCAATTTCTGTGGAGAGGGAACCAGGTAATGCTAACACACACATAAAACATGGAAATAACCCAGGGGTTTCTGGGTGCATAGTGCATGTCCATGGCTTTGTCTCCTCTAGCCATTCAGCTTGTACTCACAGAGGGGCTTAGAAAGGTTTGGGGGAAAAGCTGAAGAATGAAGCTCAGTTGGTACTCTCTCTCTTTTTCCTTGGGCTGGTTATGCTGGATACTTTTGGAGAAGAAGAGATGGCATATAATTTTTAGTGTGAATGTTAATTTTCTGTTAAATACCTACCTTTTACAGTCCTTTTGCAACACAGCTGTAGAGGTACCTATACTTCCATACAACTCACAAAGCCAAATGTCTTAAACAAACTATATGCCTACGAAGGGTTCTTTAAAGACTACAAATAGTCAGGACCTCAGCTGTATCCCTTCTAAACAATTCTGATAGCCTTATAACCTTGCTATGTGTTATTTTACCATCCTATGGAATTTACTGGAGTTAAAAGCCTGATATATAACTCTACAGGATGGTTTAACAAACAAGCCAGCCAGCCAACCCTCTAGTCTTTCCTACGTTCTATGGGCCAGATTGTCAGCTGGTTAATCAGAGTAGCTCCACAGAAGTCAGTGGATTCAGCCCTCTAAGTTGTTTAGCATGTTTCCCATACAAAGCTGTGGAAAAAGCACAGAACCATATTCCGTAGGACTTCTCATAAAGACAGTGTGAGCACTGTTGTCTCTAGCAGCCCCTCTCACTATGCTGGGACACTGGTTCAATACTGAACCCAGAAGAAAGGCGGTCATCTCATGAATCCCTACCATTGCTGTCTCATTGAAAGACTGACCCAGCTAAACTTTTGATACCTGATGCAATCTTAGCACAAAGTGGAGTGGGTGCTTGACTCAAAGTTGCTATAAATTCATGAGATTACAACTTTTAAAGGATAGGTTTCCTTCTCCTAAATTTAAATCTTATTTCTTAAGGTGTCACTAATATAATAATGTTAATTCTTGCAATTAGCTTTTATTTAAGTCCATTAAAGGCAGTTTTGATGCCAAGGTCCAGAGTCTCAGCTGGTGTAAATTGAAAATTTATACCAGCTGAAGATCTGCCACCCTCCACCCCCCAAACTTTAAATGTTCACTGTCAACAGTTGCTTCCATGTGGAACAGGAGTTGACATTGTAAAGAGAGCCAAAATTTATGACTTAATTTTCTACTCACCCTACTTTCTGTATAATTCACAACCACAAGTTGTCTGAAAAAAATATAGTATAAAGTGTGTGGGGGGAGGAGGGTAGAAAAAAATCACATTGATTTCTTTTATTATGCCCCATTTTCCAGTTTTTTCTCCTGAATCAGATGGATTATGCAAAAACTGGAGCAACGCATATCCATGCTAAGGCATATTCTTTCAGAAGTTATGCAGCAAACAAGTGATTTTTCTGTTGGGATAGACTATAAGAGATACAGAAAAGAACCTATTGATCCAGGGATGTGATTGTAAACAGTATTTACTATAGACTCATTAAGCTTTCCACTGACCTAATTCTATTCTCATTTATACATATGTAACTATACAAAATCAGGTAACTGAGGACAGCATTTGATGCAGCATCTTCAGTTTTGCATCTGTAAATAGAAAAGTCTTCTGGTCCTGATTGTGGTTTTCCTAGCGTATTTTATTGAGGAAACAAAGACCTTATTATTTCCCTCTCACCCTCTCTGCTACGTATTTGTCTTCCTTGCTGGCTCCTTTTTGATCTAGGAAAATTGAAGGAGTTCTCCTTATCAGGTTCAAAGTACAAAGGTTGGTCTACAGAGCAGTGATTTATGTCGACATTGACACATATCAAACAGAAATGAAACTTTAAGGGGTCCCTGCTCCTCTGGGTTTCTTTCTGCCATTTGAAAAGGACACTGTGTAGTTTTAAATAAAATAATATATTCCCTGCTTTACATGGATGATAGTTGTGAGGCAAACGTGTAGCCAGACCAGGGCTGCTCAAACAGGTGCCATAACTCCCAACCTCCAACAGAGCCTGCAGTGACTCAGCCCTCAGGCATGCTGCGGCAGCCTATTCCTGAGCGGGGCCCCAGTCAGATGACCTCCAGATACAGGCAAGTTAGTCTGTGTAACAGCAATACCTGGCCAGGACCCTCCTGCTGCCTTTCAAGGTAACAGACTCCCTAGGCCAGTGGTTCTCAACCAGGGGCACATCAACTCATCTAGATATTTGTCTAGTTTTACAACAGGCTACATAAAAAGCACTAGTGAAGTCAATACAACCTGAAATGTCATACAGACAATGACTTGTTTATACTGCTCTATATACTACACACTGAAATGTAAGTACAATATTTATATCCCCATTGATTTATTTTACAACTATATGGTCAAAATGGGAAAGTAAGCAATTTTTCAGTAAGTGTGTGCTGTGACACTTTTGTATTTTTTCGTCTGTTTTGTAAGCAAGTAGTTTTTAAGTGAGGTTTAACGTGGGGTACGCAAGACAAATCAGACTCCTGAAAGGGCTACAGTAGTCTGGAAAGGTTGAGAGCCACTGTCCTAGGCTTCCAACCTGCCTTTGATCTGGTTCCCATTCTTGCTCCAGCCTTGTTCCAGCCCACTTCAGCCTTGTCCATCCCCTACTCTGAGCTTGCTCCAACCCTACATCTGCTCCTACCCTCAGACTGACTTCAACCTGGCTTTGACCTATGACCTGCAGCTGGACTTTGACTATGATACTAATTTGACTTGCCTACAGACTCTGACCTCAGTTCTGACTCACAGCTGTCCCTGGACTCTGGTTTCAGCATTGCTGTTGGCCCGGTCCTGATTCTATGTCCAGCTTCAACCACTGCTTCAACCACCAGGCCTGACAGCCTGATCCAGAGCCTGACAAAAGTACTCAATTATTCAAGAGCTATCTTCTCTATTGCCTATCTAGATTTGGGATAACTAATCTTTCTCTTCCTTTATCCTATTCAGTATCATTTTCATGGGCGTAGCACCAGTGACTATGGTACTCATGAATGTTATGCTTCCCAAAGTCCTGAGATTTTTGGAGGCATTCTCAAGATCTTGAGAAATCACACACAAGCTTGATTCTCCAGCCTCAAATCTGAGGTTAGGCAGGTGTGATACCCAGTCATTTTCTATAGACCCTTTGAATTTCCCCTCACTTTCGAATTGTTCACATCAACTCTTATTATTTATAAAGCACACGCTTAATAAAGATGAGTGTCACCTAAACCAGCATTTTTTCAAGAAGAAATCTATTACCAATGTTCAATATTGCAAAAAGCACACTAACAAGGAAGCTCCTCTCACTCTTCAGTGGATTCATGCTGCAAAATATGATGTGTCAAAATTCTACTGGTCCACCCACATACACTCCCAATCTCCCAGGAATCAAAACCTGCATCTATGCTCGGATTTTTGTTGCTAAAATGTCTCTGTATTACTGCCAGTGGTTCACCGACACCAGTTGTGGCAACACTGGCTAGATAGGGCTGCAGACCACTGCTGGCATTTTAAGCAGTGTGTTCTCTAACTAGGCTCAGAAAAGGTCCACAAGGCAACTGCAGAATGTAAGTTGTTGCCGGTCCCTTCTCTACACTAGCCCTGATGGAGCAGGAGGGACAGTAGCAAAAATTTCCCGATACACAGAAAACCATCTGGGTCTTCTGGCAGATGGTCCCATCACTGCTAAGAGAACTAGAACTCCTGTCCCTCATTCTTTTTTTTTTCAAAATGCAAATGAATTATGAAAGCAAACAACATGGGTATTGCCATACTGATACCCTGTGGGCTGTAAAACTCAATCAACCAAGCAAGCAAGAACAAAGCATTTTTTATGAAAAGGCAGCAGAGATGTGCATAAACCTATCAGCCTATAAATGAGACAACCAAAAAAATTAAGTGATGCTGCCAGTGCAGAAGTGGATTTGAGCACTACGAGGGGATAACCAGATCTCCTGTTGCATTAATAGAACCTAACATCCAAGGGCCGGCAACTCTGTTTAGAGGGGACTGTTCCCATTCACAATGTTAAGTTTCCTTCTTCAGTACTGCTATCTGCTACATCCACGGGCTAATTCTTACAAAGTAAATAAAGCAGAGAAACGAAATGACTTGGCAGACTAGATAAACGCCTTAGGGTCATTGTGTGTTGTATTTCAAAGCTGCATTCAGAAGTCATGTCTGAAAACTGAAACAGCTTGGAGGTCATGTGGTGGTTAGCTATCCCTGGCACTGTTCCCTTAAAATGTTTTGTTACATCAAAACAAGGCAAAACATTTTTCTTCTGTGGTTTCAGATCCAGAAACAACAATAACTGAAGTGCATTATGTACAAATCCTTTGGAAATTTTTTTTCTAAAGTTTTGGAGGATTTTTTTGTAACGTTTTCTTTTATCATTGATGTTTGGCTGAAGCGGATTCAAATAGTTCTAGGCAGAGCTGGAAAGTCTTAGGCCCTATCTACATTTAACAAGTTCTGCCAGCATAGCTATGTCAGTTAGGAGTGTGAAAAGACTCACTCCCTTAACCAACAGAGCTATGCCCACGAAAGCCCTGGTGTGGATGCAATTATTCTGGCCAAAGAGTCCTTTTGCCAATATAGCTTATTTTGTTCAGGGAACCCCATGGGATTCTGGTAAAAGAACTCGTTGGTGTAAGCTGAATCTCTACAAGAACGGTTTGCTGGTATAGTTATACCAGTATAGCTATGCTGGCAAACCATTTCCAACATAGACAAGGCCTTAGTCTCTTTTCCAAAGCCACTAAAGTCAACCGAAAGACTCCCACTAACTGCAACAGGCAGGCCTTGGATCAGGACCTTAGAGAGGTCACTTGATGGGGAATCACAAAGGTCCTGATCCTGCATTCCTTATGTACCAAAGCATCCCTTGAAGAGAACAGGAGTTTGGAGTGTTTATGGATTGTAAGCTTGGCCCCAGGGTGTTGAGTTAAGATAAACTCCTACAGGACCAGTTAAGATGGGCCATTGGAGCTAGCTCCCAGTCATACCTGCCCAGTACCTCAGTGTGAACAGCCCAACGTTCAGACTAGGTGCTGAAGCTTAATTTAGTGCTAGCAAAAGGTATCTGAGTGATAGCCCTGAAGGGTGCTGTCTTTTAGTTGTCCCTAAAATAAAACAAGCAGCACCAGCATGGGCTGCACCTCACTATGCCACCAAGCTGCTTTACCCTTGATCTTCTAGATGGCCCTCCTCAAGGAGTGAGAGGGTAGTTCATTTGCCAGGTCCATTCAGCCCGTGGCCACTCCAAGAATGGTGCTAATGGGTTGAGATTGTGGAGGTGGCTGGTTGTGTCCATCAAAACTTTTGAGCTACATTTGTTTGGCCTTTCTCTAATTGAATATGTGGAGCCTGAGTCTCTCTCTGGGTATGTCTTCACTGCACAGTTAACCCAGGCTCTTACAGGTTGCATCCGATGAAGTGAGCTGTAGCTCACGAAAGCTTATGCTCAAATAAATTGGTTAGTCTCTAAGGTGCCACAAGTACTCCTTTTCTTTTTGCGAAGACAGACTAACACGGCTGTTACTCTGAAATGTGTCTTTCTCAGAGGCATTTCTCTTGCTATGGTAGTGTTGCGGTAAATGATATCACTAATCTCTCAGCAGAGATTCTGTACACCAAATGCTTTCTCCTTGCTGACAACTTGCGTGTGAGAGATTTTGTGCTGCAGACTTTGAAAAAAGAGGAAAACAGAAGCGATAAGTGCTCCTTTTCCTCCTTTGTGTGTGTGAAAATGTGTGTGGAATTCCATCTATTCAGCTTGACAAAAGGCTCTTTCTCTTTGGTAGTCCTTGAAGCTGAATTTCCTCACTGTGCCCAATGTTTTTCTCTCTGGATGCCATTCAAGGAACAAATTGGGATAACCAAGTGTCCTCTGCTGTGACCTCAAAGAAGTCATTGCAGCTTACATAAAGTACATTAACTCTTTAAACCCATATTTGATTCATCAGGTGATAATTATTCCTTTTACCACATTTAGGCTCCCTCGCCCAGGTCGAATAGATCTAACCATTGGGAACATCCTTACAGTTATTATTTGTACAGCGCCATACATATGCATTATCTTTTTTACAAATAGATAAAAATATCCTTTGACTGATATAGGCTCTGATCCTGTAAACACACCTGCTTAACTTTATGTGCATAAATAGTCCCATTGGGTGAAATCTTGGCCTAAGGGAAGTCAATAGCAAAACTCTCTGTACTCCAATGGGGCCAGGATTTCACCAGATGAGTTCAGTGGGATTATTTTCATGTGTAAAGCTAAGTATGGTATAAGTATTTGCAGGCTTGGCACCATCTTGGCTAACAGTTATTACCTTAGGCTCAGATAGAAAGAAATATCACAGGGAGACTAGCTAGTTCAAATGACTGGTAATATTTTAAAGACTCTTCTCTTCTGGAGTACTCATTTGGTTCATTAACAGATTAGGAGTGAGTGAATCAGTTTTGTGTCTTTTGCTTGTTTCCTTAGCCCGCATCCAATCCCCTATTACCTGCACATACTAACAGACTCTGACTCTACAGAAACAAGGCGGAGATGATGTTTTGTAGGCTGGATGGAAAAAGTGGAAGAACTAGGGGATGCCCTGAATAAGTGAATATGACCAACCTTTGTGACACAGATTTCCAACATAGGGGTCTTGTTACATTCAAGCCTACTATTGGATTTGCAGGTAGTTGCAGCTGTAGCTAGTTTTTACCATCTGTGCCTAATGAGACAGGTGTGACTATTTTTGTAGATACACAGATCATGCTTTTTCCACATCAAGATCAAACTACTGTATTCGTTTTTCACAAGGCTTCATCTTGAGACCACCTGGGAGCTGAAGCTGATGCAGAATGCAGCTGCCTGCTTGTTCAGTGGACTTTCACCCTGACAGCATGTACCGCTAGCGCTCTGTGATCTGCATGGGCTGCCTCCGGGCGTCCCAGTGGAGTTCCAGGTATCTGCTGTTGATGTTACAGCAACTGTGATCAGCAGTCATACTGAGGATGCCCCCTCCCCGGTTTAAATAGGAGGGAGCTGCCAGTAGAGCATTTCCATGAAGATTCCTCAGGTTTAGCGTTTTCTTTCCCTGCTGGAGAAGAAGGTGGTGGTGGTGCCTTCCTTCCTATATGTTTGAGCTCAGTAACTCGGGCACTCAGCTGGGACGTAAGAGACCTGGGTGCATGTCCCTGCCCCAGTGACTAATTATTGATACACAGTGGAACAGCTTCAACAGGTGAGATTGAGAAAACATCACCTCAGAATATCCTGTAGCCTCTTGGCTAGGGCTGTCTCCAGCAATGAGGGAGGCCCAAATTCAAATCCTTTCTCCACATCAGGCGGAACTGAACCCAGACTCCCACATCCCAAGTGTAACCCTTCTGCCCATCAGAGTTGGCAGCAACAAGGGCCGGGTTCAATATCTAGGGGATCCATTCCAATAACACAATGCAAACCGGCTCGAGCCCCCACCCAGTGACCTGGGACAAATATATACCACCCCCGCTGGGCGCCTCCAAGAAGCAATACTTCCCCTCTCGCAAGCACATAGTCTGAGTGTAGCAAAAAGCCTTTTAATAACAGAGAGAAACAATGTGGCATTATCTTGGGGAAACACCACCAACAGGATTCATAACACAACCCATGAGCAAAAAAAACCCACCCCAAGCAAATTGGGGCATGTCCTTTCCCTTTGGTTCTTGAGTCCAGCAACCCCAAATCACCCAAAGTCCCAAAAGTCCAATGACCCAAAAGTCTCTGTCCCTGGTCAGGGCAGCCCCAGAGTTCGAAAGTTTATCTGCGGAGCTTTACCTCCCAACCTGGGTGGAGATGGGACGGGGGTAAGAGGCACCTTACATGATCTGAAGCTGACCGCCCCACAGCTCCATATGCCTTCGTTTCGCTCCGCTCTGCCAGCTGCCCCACGAACTCCTTCGCTCAGCTCCACTCCGCGGCCCACAAGCAGCTCCCGCCATCCTACGAACTGCTCCACCAGCCTGTCCACAAGGCACTCCAGCCGTCCCGCAAACTGCTCCACAATATATCTTCAGGCTCCCCCACTACTTAACACAACACTCAGTGATTTCAGCTCTTAGTCAGTTCAGCTTGTAGTAGGGGAGCCTCAGTGCTGGTACACCATTAGCCCAAAGTGAGCTCAGCAGCTTGTAACTAGACTCCTAATGGAATCAAAATTAGCTCTGATATTCCACAGTGGAGAGAGGAGGAAATGCAATTTGCATGAAAGGCCTTCACCAAGGGTCCCATGCCACCAAGTATTAATACTTGTCCCTAGCCTCTCTCCATTCACAGAGTTTTAAAACCCATGACCCTTGCCTAGCGAGTGCTACTTAGTTGATGGTGAGTCCCTCCATCATAACAAAAGGCCAAGTACAGTTTCAAGCACAGTTCCCATAATCAGGGTAATAACAATTCGTTCTTCCTGCCCCAATAACAGAGACACTGGGGATCCCACAGCAGCCAAAGTGACCACTTGGGCAGCTATGGCCTCATTCTAGGTGGGGTGGGTGTGCCTATGCAAATGAGATCGGCCCCTGAAGTTCTTTTCCACAACTTGCCACACCTCACCACCAGATGTCAGGGTGGAGCTCATCCTGACACTGCTTGCACAAGTGAGTGCCCTAATGACTAAGATAACCTTAAAAGTGATGTGGCAGCTCGTCCTTCTCTCTGAATGGTGCCTCAGTTGCCCCCCTCCCCTCCCAAATGGTTTTGGCTGAAACCATTCAGTGACTGTGTCAAATGAATAGTAAATTTGCTGAAAAAATTATTTTTTGGTGAACTGAAACTATTAGCCAAAATATGTGCTCAGCTCTACTCCTGAGTGTTCGTGAGTGGGGGGGGAAAGAACTGCCTGTAAAGAATCTTTATTTCCCAGAGCCACAAATAAGTGTACGCCTCTGGGTGAGAGCTCAAGCCACTGTCTTTATTTTTAGAAAAGTAGCCTTTGACACATTGATCTCAGCCCTTGTTGTTACTATTGGCACCTGGCAGAAGGGTTGCACATTTACAGATCAACTTGTGCTCCCCCTTATGCAAAATTGTTCCTGGGTTGTTTCAGACAGGAATTCTGATCTTTCCAATACACTGGCAATAGGTAGAGGATGCACAGGAGTTAGTGTTCTGAACACCATTAAATACAGAACCACCTGAAAATAATTGTCCTTTCAGTCCCTGATGACCAAATACAAGTGCAGCTGTAATAATGCAAAAGGAGAAGCTGGCCATTGACCCTGACATTTTCAGTTTTACTGAGGTGGTTGGTAACAGGAGTTTAATTTTCAACCATAGGCATAAGGGCTAGCCTGTGATATATGCACATCTGTTGTCCTCTCCAAACTCTTACATTTCTGCATGCAAACAGGCACCTGTATTTTCAAACTCAGTAGCAGGATGCATGAATAAACAGTTAGCTGCTCAGTTCATTTATGGCTATGGGTACCTAGAGGCTGCTTTGAGAGTGCCAGTGTGAGAGCTTGACATCACACTCATTCGGGCCTAGAAGCTATGCTGCTTTGGATTCTGAGAGGATGAAATTGGATTAAATTCCCACATACTGCTTTGGATGCTTGGGGTACTGTCGATTAATCAACTAAAAATATCTTTCCTTGAAGAATCACAAGCCCTTAAAGAAAACAATAACCAAAAGGCCAGTGTGTGGGGAAAATAATTGGTCAAGTCACTGAGGTAAGTTGTTGAGAAGGCCTGACAAGAGAAGTTATATGAAGTACGCTGCGGGCGGGGATAAAAAGGAACAGTTCTATATCAGGTGTGAGAAAGTGACCTGAGGAAAGCCAAGCAGTCAGGTCACGACGGAAAAATCTGCTGGAAAGCCTTCCGGGGTAAAGGAAATCAGCTGAAAAGGAACTGAATTGAAAATGGAAGAGTGGGTAGATGAAAACGCTGGCAGATGAAGTGTAGGAGGCAGTGAAGAAAAGCTACGCACATACAGGAAGACAGTGTAATGGGTCTCTCTCTGCCCACAGTTGCTGGATTGCAGAGTGGATCTTGCTTGAAAGAACAGGATATAAAAAAGGACATATCTGAGGGGGGCAGGGGAGGCTGCCTGGTGACAGCTCTGGAGAGACAAGTCTTGGCTATGTGAGGGCTCTGGCTGCAATAAAGAACTACTGGATTTTAAGCCAATGTAGTCTCTCCTCATTCATTCACATACACCAATACCGAATCCCTAAGAAGCCAAATAAAGAAAAAAAAAACAGTTTTCTGTGAAACATGCCATCTAAATAGTGGAAGAATAGAAAAGAAAAAGAGGTGATAACATAAAAATAATATTCAGCCCATTTATAGTGCTCCATAGATCTCCAAGCACTTTGCAAAGGAGGGTTATCCCTGTTCTACATATAGGGAGATAAATGACTTAAATAAGATCACATAGCAAATGTGGCTGCAAGACAACCAAGGTTTCCTAACTCCCAGTTTGGTGTCCTAGCCCTTGCATTATGCTGAGTTCACGCTATGCTTCTGTGGTCAAACATACTCTGTCTATTGTGCAGAATAGATTATAAAATTAATTTAATTAATATAGGTAAAAATTATGAACCTGATCCTCTCATTTATGGCCCATTCCTGCTGCTATTGGAGTCAACAGAAAAATTCCCATTGACTTCGGTGGGGCAAGATCAGGTGCATACATTGGTGTAAATCAGGAGTACTTCCACTCAAATAAATGTATTTATTTGTATTGTTAATTCCAAGTGTTCAAAATATATGTGTAAGGCCCTTAGAATCATGAGCCTTTAGTGTTCCCATTTTCAAGCTGCTCTTTGCAATGACCAGGTCTAGAAACTCTTTTTTTTTAAATGAAAACTGAGATTTTCATATAATCCCATGACTCCAGCACCTGGGGTTTTCAGTAAAGCACCAAATTGTGAAAGACTTATGATAAAATCATGAGATTGGCAACACTGATTTACACTGGGGTAAAACTGCTGTGAGAGGAGAATCAGGGCCATGTGAGTGCTGAAGAAAGTCTATTTCAATAACAGTTAAATGTGAGGCTGGCTATGCTTCTATTTTTAGCACACTAGTGCACTCAGAACTAGAGTGGATATGTCTACCTGATCTGGAAATTATACCTCCATCTCCAGAGTGGACATTCCTTCAGAGAGAAGATGTCAAATCTAAGCTAGAAGGCAGGTATTTGTGTTTTCTCTTATCATACCTTGACTAGGAGAAGGTTGAGGTTAGACCATATGCTAGCTAAACCTGTCCTGAAGTGGGCTGCTTTGCTTAGTTAAGACAAGGCCCTAGAGCTTAGGGAACGTTTAACAAAGGAAAACAATGAAAGAAGCAATCAGGCAGAAAAAATTTAAAAAGCTGACTAGATAATGAAGATCTACACAATTAATAAGGAAAACCAGTAGATTAACTACTTCAGGCTGCCTTAATTGTCTTCCAAGCCTAGGTTTGGCTGGGGTTCCTTTTGCAGCAAGCTTCAGCCACAGGCTGTGAGGGGAAAGGGGACAGGCATGTATTGTAGAAGGCTTCTGGCCATTCTTCCTGACCTGCAATCTAGATTCCACGTAGACAAAACAAATAGAGGTACTTGTAATGTCATGACCCACAGACTTCAAACCCAGGTATATAGTAGCAGCCATGCTCCAACCCTCCACTTGGCAGCCTCCTGTCTACTGCTTACCTAGTACTGATGAAGTCCAGCATAGGTTGAGGATCCACCCCTGGGGTCCTATTGGCCGAGTTCCAGAGCAGCTGATTGGCCCACTCGCCCTAATGAAACAAGCAGCAAAATCAGGAAGCTGTGTGAACAACTGGGGTCCACTGTGCTTTGACTGGGTGCTTCCTGGTCCCCCTTGACTTCCTGGCATCCCGACCTGGCTTGACTCCTGGTGTCTGACTTGTGGTTCTGATCTCCAGTTAGTCTCCTGCCTCTGACCCCCTGGTATCCTGACCCATCTGACTCTTGATTCCTGTCTCGTGACTATGGACTCTGGCAGTGGCTCTGACCACTAGGTATTGCTGCCCATGACCTGGCCATGACATATAGTCTGCCTTAGCATACCAAGGTCCTGATGCCCTGGATGTAAAAACCAGGATGCAAATAATTCCCACTGACTTCCTTGGCAATTATTGTATCCTGTGGGGATAGACTAGGGCAGCAGATGCCTATGGGCAATACCTAGTGGGGAAGGAGTTTCCCAGTATCATTTCAATGGCAAACAGATTCAGAGTGTTTAAGGCCTTAATCTTCTTTTTGATAAATTACACAGATTGTGCTCTTTATGTCTCTCACTGTAAGGTATTTTCTCCAGCTCTTGAATAATTTTTGTGACTCTTTTCTGTTCCCTCTCCAATTTTTCAACATCTTTTTGGAAGCGTGGACACCAGAATCGTGTGTGGTATTCCAGTATCAATCTCACCAATGCCACATTCATAAAAATCGTGTCCTTCCTCCTACTTGCTATCCCCCTGTTTATTCATCCAAGGATCACACTAGCCCTTTTTGCCATAGCATTGTGCTTGGAGCTCATGTTGAGCTGCTTGTCCACTATGTACGTGTAAATCTAGGCTGCAGCTGGGAGTGTGCCTCCTAGCCCAGGTAGACAAACACAGGGTAGCTCTGATGGGAGTGAGTACACTGCGGCATGAGTGGTGGCTCAGGCTAGCTTCCTGAGCTCAAACCCAGGTGGTTGGGTGGCTTGTACTTTGGCTGCTAGCCTGCCCTGGCACCTGTGCAGCAACATCTATATTGCTTTGTTGAGCTGGATCAGAGCTAGCACGTATTGGTCTACCCAAGGCATGATCCCAGCTTCAGTGTACACCTACTCTATAACTCCTAACTCCTTTTCAGAGCCGCTGCTTTCCAGGATACAGTCCCCCACTCTGGAGGGATGGCATGTGTTCCTTGTTTCTAGATGTATAACTCTGTGTTTGGCTGTATGAAAATGCATTTGGTTTGAATGGGCCCAGCTTACTAAGAGATCCAGGTCCAAATGCCCTGCCCTTATAGTTATTTACCATTCTGCCAATCTTTGTCATCTGCAAAATTTGATCAGCAGTGATTTTAAATTTATTTCCAGATCATTGATGAAAATATTGAATCGCATCAGGCTTAGTATCAACCTTGTGGAATGCTTTGAGATCTGTCAGTTAGCCTGTTCTTAATCCATTTAACGTGTGCTTTATTGATATTATATAGTGTGAATATTTTAATCAGAATGTTACTAAGTCAAATGCCTTACAAAAGTCTATTACATCTACAGTTACTTTTATCAACCAAACTTGGAATCGCATCAAATTAATTCAATCCAATATTTGCTTTTTCTTGATTTTGCCCAGCACGGACAGCTAGCTAGTCTGTCTATAGGTACCTGGGTCAGCCTGCTTGTCCTTTTTGAATAGTGACACATGACACTTTCAATCTTCTGGAATTTCCCTGATATTCTAAGATTTATTAAAACTTATATCAGCGGGCCAGAGATGTCCTCTCCTAACTGTCAGGACTCATGAGTTCAAATGATCTAGGCCTGCTGATTCCTAGTAGATTAAATTTAAATTGTAAATTAAAAATCTGCCTCTCTGAATTGCAGGGTGTGTGTATGAAAAGCATTCAAGATGGAGGATCTTACAAAGTGAGGGGCATACTCATCATGGAGAATTGGCCTTTCTTTGTTTCTGCCCCCCAGTGAAATGTTTGCTCTTTGTGGGAAATCTAACAATTTCTACTCTCCTCTGCTCATTAGACAGCTAATACGGAGAGGATTAAAACTTTTTTCACTGCATCAAGTATTAAGAAGGGACAGAATTGAACTCTCCAGCTACTCTCAGTTCCTCCCTTCCTCCAGCTCAAAGGAAATGTATTTTTTTTTCTATCAAGTATATAAGGGAACAAAGCACAATAGACGTTCTTACTTTTTGTTTTGTACTTTAAGTTTTTAAAACTCTACTTAGAACATCAGTTCTTATAGCTTTTTTCCTCGTCCTGATACTTTATTTCACTCCTAGAAATGCTATTTCTTCTTGTGGATCTGACACCAGCATCAAATTCTTGCTTTTCAGCAGTCTCTGAAATTTTTGATGGTTTGTGGCTCCATCCAGTGGACATGGTGGTTTACTGAAAATAACAAAAATGAAAACCAAAGCATTATTTCATTTATATTTGCTGAGGAATAGAGGGGACGTGCAGGAGCTGAAATGACAACTTCTGCTTAGAATGTCTGACCTGATAACTGAAAATGGGACAGCAATTGCTTTATCCCAGCTATGCACAGGTGTATCTCTCGTTGTTACTCCTGATTCACATTGGTGAAATTGAAAGCAGGAGCAGGCCTGCAGCATTTTGGAAAAAAAACCAAAACAAGTCTCCAAACATACCATAAGCCTGTTACATTGTTCCTTGTGAATGGATGCATTATTTGGAAATCTGAGAGTCCCACAATGGTAGGTAAATGGTTAATAGATGTACCATCCATAGAAAAGGTACCTGCAAAACAGGAGACTCATGGGGAGACTTTGAACTTACCCAGATTCCATTTATCAAACTTATTACTGCTGTGCTTAGCACCTCCTGGGGCAGATTCAGACTTGGTATAAGCAGGTAGAATTTCAAGAGAACTGGTGGAATTGTAGCTCCTTCTGAACCAAATATTCACAGTCCTGACTTATATGTTGAACAGGATTAGTTATAACCTCTGAATTCTGTTTCCTGAGATTGTAACCATGTTCAGTGAAGACTTAGGGTCTGCTGCACTGCATTTTTTTTTTAAATAGAAAAATGAACTTTGATTTAATTGCTAGACACATCACCTTTCAAGTCACATTTCCAGATCTTCTGTTTGGCGACTGATCTCTCACACTGGAGCAATTTCAGAGTAACTCCTGGAGGGATGGTGTGGAGGAAGGAAAAGGACAATATGACCCCAATGCTCTAATGGTTCAAAACAGAAATCTTTGGACAGTATAGCTAAACATTTGTAAAAGTAAAGTTGCTCTCAGAAATGCCTTACTAAAGTAGTATTCTTCAAGTCTTTTGAGTTATGAGGAGAGGCTGAGGGAGCTGGGATTGTTTAGCCTGCAGAAGAGAAGAATGAGGGGGGATTTGATAGCTGCTTTCAACTACCTGAAAGGGGGTTCCAAAGAGGATGGCTCTAGACTGTTCTCAATGGTAGCAGATGACAGAACGAGGAGTAATGGTCTCAAGTTGCAGTGGAGGAGGTTTAGATTGGATATTAGGAAAAACTTTTTCACTAAGAGGGTGGTGAAACACTGGAATGCGTTACCTAGGGAGGTGGTAGAATCTCCTTCCTTAGAGGTTTTTAAGGTCAGGCTTGACAAAGCCCTGGCTGGGATGATTTAACTGGGAATTGGTCCTGCTTCGAGCAGGGGGTTGGACTAGATGACCTTCTGGGGTCCCTTCCAACCCTTATATTCTATGATTCTAAGTCAGTACTTGTAACATTATACCGGAGAGATGTAAACTATATAAATATAAGCCATGTGTTAAGCATTTTCTGACATGTATTTATATCCCCATGGCCTAAGATAGAATCACAGAGGGGAAGTAGACTTGTATAAACTTAAAGTATATGTAAATATCTATACACAACAGGACAAGAAGTTGTTCCACGGTGTGGGCTGTTTTCTTTTAACAGCATACAATATGTATCTAGCAAACGCTACATGAAATTCACAAAGGAAAAGATATTGGAAGACTTGAAGAAAAGGGGTAGATTTTTTTTTAACTTTTTGACTGTTGTGCCATGTCTAGGTGCGTGATCTCTCTTCACGCTACCCTTCCTCCTAGCTTCACTGTGTGTTTCCTTTTCTATTTATAATTTAATTTTATGCCAAAAATTTGGTAAACTCTTTATAAACAAGTACCAGGAGAAGCTCCCCGCCCTGAAGAGATTACAATATAAACAGGCAGTTTATTGCCTGGATGGAGGGGGAAGGGGAGCAATCGAAAAGCAAGTGATTGTGCAGTGATGTGTATTCTGCCTCTTGTGAATTCTATATAACCACATTAGAGGGGGTACTCCTCAAATACCACAGTGAGCCTCTAGGCCAGGGGATTTACTCCCAGATTATACCAGCAATGAGGCTGAGGACTCTGTTTCCCAGATTGCCTAGGGTCCAGAATGGAGATAGAACCAGCTAGCAACACTCCCAGAACCAACCATAAGCCAGAACTCAGAGGCAAAGGGTTTGGTTTTACTCTTGGTTTTGGCTGTGTTTGGAGCAGAGCAGAGCAGGGAAGACCACAACCACACAACCAGGGAAGACCCTTCTACCCACCACATTCTTACCCAAAGGAGACTGAGTCATTTTGACAGGTTTCAGAGTAGCAGCCGTGTTAGTCTGTATCCACAAAAAAGAAAAGGAGTACTTGTGGCACCATAGAGACTAACAAATTTATCTGAGCATAAGCTTTCGTGAGTTACAGCTCACTTCATCAGATGCATGCAGTGGAAAATCTCCCCACTGTATTTTCCACAAGTACTCCTTTTCTTTTTGAGTCATTTTGGGATTTCTGGGACATTGGACAGTGTCATCTCAGCAGAGACCAGAAACCCGGGAGGCTGAGGAGAGAGTCACAGTCAGGGTACCAAGAATCAGTCTAACTGCACATTTGAATCCAGACCAGAGGGCAAGAAGGACAATTTTACCATCCACCCATCTTCAGCACTGCACCACCTGTCAAAGACTGAGCCTAAATTTGTTAGTTGCCTTTGAAGGTGCTGAGAGGAAGCACAGCATGGTTTGTATTGGCTATAAATGTTGGCAAGACAGAGTTTATGTATTAGTGTTTTTTATTTTATTTTCCTGATCCCCTTTTCCACTGTTCGCTATCCTGAGTTTGCCATACCTATTAAAGGCCCAGGTACTGTTTTATTACTCTGGCAATTGTGGCAGCTATTTCGTTTTGGTGTGTTCTGACTGACACTCCTCTGTATAAGATTGGTGTTGAACATTTCCCCAAGGGGCAGGCCCTCTATGTTCTCTGCAATAGGAAGGGTTTCCTTGGGTGGAGGGACTAGGCACCTTTAGAGGTGAAGCCAGGACCCAAACCCCTGAGGAGAAAAGGGAGAAGGCTGCAGCCATGCCTTAGGGCTGAGTTATACATTCATTTATATTTTTGTTTTCTATTTTAACATTTTCTAATTCCCGGGTTCTTTAGCGGCTTCTGGTCTCACTTCTATATTGTGGTGTGTGGCATCTATAGTAGATGTCCCTGTCGATCTTATCAGCTGCAGCACGCTAACAACTCGATCTCCTGTTTTGGTTTTTTCTTGTGTGTCTGGAGAGGCATGGTGGTTGGAAATCCTGGGCCAGATCCTTAGCTGTGATGAGCTTATGCTCATCTGGGTGGATGGAGCTCTAAGCCACCTTTCTGTGCTTCACTGATCCTGGTGTCCAAAATCGCCTCCAGCATAATTTGTTGCAGTCAAGGGCTGCACTTACAACAGCTGGAGTGGTTCCACAGGGCCTGCTTTGCTGGCCATGGACTCGTGAGTGCTCTGGTTCTGCTTTCCCCTCCCTCTGAAATGCCCCCTATGCTAAGGAAGTGAGTGGGTGGAATAAAGCCAGGCCCTCTGTCTTCTAGCTTAGGTGTCTCCCTTCCTAGTGTACTGACTCATGCGAATTCCATTCCAAGGCACCCATCTCTCCCCGCTCATTGTATACGGAGCCAAGGCACCTAACTCAGGCTTTGTGAGTCACAGTGATTTTCTAGGTACCTAGCTGGATTTATGATGTAATTGTCATCCCCCATAAGTACTCAGACATCAAGAGGGCCTCTCTAGGCTCAACACTTTCCCTCTCTACTCCTAGAGTATTTGCATCACTTGGGGAACGCTGCCAGTGCATAAGATCAGGTACAAGTGTAACCAGACAGGCCACTCGAAGGGGGTGAGGGGAGAGGAACAGCTGTTCTAAGCATTCAGAGTGTTACATTCTACATAGCTGTGATGTGATCAAGGCCTCGAGACATTTATTATGTTGGAAGGAAACCTTTTTTGGTTTTGAAGCTTGCTTACTCTGCCTGTCTTATTATTTAACAGGTACTCTGCTGTAATATCCTGAAGCGTGGTACCTAATTGATACTGCTGTGTTAAGACAATAGAAATACAACATATGAGAGTCATACTACCCCTGTTTTTTGGCACAAAAGTACTTTTAATAGCTACACTCTAGTACAATAACATCAAGCTGTCTGTGTGCATTCTGCAGTTTAGAATTAAGATAGCTGAGGGGCATTGCTCAAGTCATGTTTGCCTGTAGATTGTCCTGTCATTGATAAAGTTTTATTTAAAATGTTGCATTTTTAATTTGAGAAAGGATTTAAGTCAGCATCTAGAACAGCACCTTCAATTCTGGTCGAAGTGTCAGGAAAATACAGACAGATTTGGATGAATATTCAAACGGACACTACATAAATGATTAAGAAGCTGGAGAGGTGACTTATGAGGAAAGATTAAAACAATGAAATATGGATAACATGACTAAGCCACAGATGGGGGGCAAAATTCTACAGTCCATATTTGGGTAAAACTCCCACTGAAATCGTTGCTTCTTTTCTTGAAAGGAGACGAAAGACTACAGAGTGGTTGATGGTGGCTGAACATAACCATTTGGGATAGACCCAGAGAGGGAGAATAATTAACAGTTAAATAGCAAGGAAAGAAGAATTAGCAAAAGCTTTCTGACATGGACAGCTATAGTAGAACGTTGTGGAATAATTGCAAAATGGTAGCTCATTACCTGGAAGCTAGAAAACTAGCCAATTTTTGCCCTGATATACACCCCATGCCACTTCAAGGAGTTGATTGAGGTGTGAATTCATGGCAGAATTTGCCTCTATGATTCACATTTATTTGTGTTGGTGTAACCGTGTTGGTCCCTCGATATTAGAGATGCTTTTGAATCACAGAGAGACAAGATAAGTAAGGTACATTAGAAACTCAATTACAAACACCAGAGTTACAAACTGACCCGTCAACCACACCTCATTTGGACCCAGAAGTATACGTTCCGGCAGCAGAGACAAAAAGAGCAAATACTGTGCAGTGCAGAGTTGTGTTAAACATAACTACTTCTTTTTAAAAAAAGGAAAATTTTAAAAAAGATTTGACGAGGTAAGGAAACTGTTTCTGTGCATGTTTCATTTAAATTAAGATGGTTAAAAGCAGCATTTTTCTTCTGCATAAAGTTTCAAAGCTGTATTAAGTCAATGTCCAATTGTGAACTTTTGAAAGATCGACCACAATGTTTTGTTCAGAGTTACAAATACTTAAGAGTTACAAACAACCTCAATTCCTGAGGTGTTTGTAACTCTGAGGTTCGACTGTAATATCTTTTACTGGAGACAAGCTGGTCCAATAAAATATATTATTTCATCCACCTTGTGTCTGTGATTGAAAGGCATTTTAACTAATGGCCTGAAACCAGTTGTATAGTTGTTACCTGTGAAGTCATGTGGGGATCCATGCAGATGGACATGCATGTGATGATACGGACAGAGATTTCAATTTCTTCATGAAGTGGCTGCATGTGAATTGGAAGAGGACCTGGCCTATGAAGGGAGGTCAGTGAAAAGAAGGTGCAGGATGGAAGAGAAGAGAAGAATCAGAAGTTTGACTCAAAGCCAAAGGCAATGTGTGGGCCAGGTCAGTGTGAGACTACTCTACCTCCTTGATATGGTAGCATGGAAGTAGAAATCTTATCCAGTTAAAATGGAGTAGCTTGTGTGCCAGGGACCTGAGCCCACTTCCTGTCTCATTCTTGGTCTGAACTCAGCTGGCCAGTGGCAATAAGCTATTCGAAAGAATTGCAGCAGTAGCAAAGAGTAGGAATTAAGGGTTCCAGCTGTTGCGATTCCTAAACTGGTCTAAGGAGTCTGTTCTGGGCTGAAGATCTTGTCCAGATATTAAGAAATCCTGATGAGTTAAACTTTTGCTTCCACCTTATTCCTTCAGACATTTATGGACAGAAATCATTTAGTCCCTGAACCAAAGGTGACTCTGCAGAATTGCATCATACCCTGTTGTCCTGGGGAGAGCTACCAGCTGCTGGCTGCATACTAACAGTTCATTATTCTAGAGCACATTTGTTAATGTCTGTAAGCTCATCCAGTGCTGAATCATAGAATCATAGACTTTAAGGTCAGAAGGGACCATTATGATCATCTAGTCTGACCTCCTGCACAACGCAGGCCCCAGAATCTCACCCACCCACTCCTGTAACAAACCCCTAACCTATGTCTGAGCTATTGAAATCCTCAAATCATGGTTTAAAGACTTCAAGGTGCAGAGAATCCTCCAGCAAGTGACCTGTGCCCCACGCTGCAGAGGAAGGGTAAAACCCCCCAGGGCCTCTGCCAATCTGCCCTGGAAGAAAATTCCTTCCTGAGCCCAAATATGGCGAAAGTGTGTGAGGTAATTTATTGGACTATCCACATGCTGTAAATGACATGCACTGATGTACATGCTAAACGAAACCTCAATGTAGAGCCCTGCATGGAACTATTTTTTTAATTTTGCTCCCATCCTGCCCTGCAACACCCACTCTGACACCCACCCACTCCTGCATTGTTTGTTGCATTTTTATTTTCCTCCCACCTGCAAAAACGTTAGATCTCGCAAATCCTATAAGAGAGAGAGATTCCCCCATTCTAATTAAAAAAAAACCCCAACCCAAAACAAAATAAAAAAACAAAAAAACACAATTTTTTCAGACACAATTTTTACCACTAAAAGAATAAAACAAATCTTGCTTAAACCATGTAAAAATACTTTAACTCCTGTTATAATAGACATCAAATCTCTTTCTATCCCACATTTAAATTTAAGTTCTAAAACCTTTATTTAAAAAAAAAAAAAGATTTAGTGTTTTTCCACAAATTACTGCGGTCTGTCTTTTTTGCCCACCCTGCCTAAAACAAAGTACATTTTACCCTCGCCTGCTATTATGGAAGTGGGTCTTGTGGGACCTGTGGGCTCCCACTCCCGCTGCAGGGCTCTACCTGAATAATGGGAATATGCTTAAACCTGCATAATGCCCTACAGTATCTAGTCAAAATTCTGATCTTTATTGTCAGACACTTCAGGTTGTGAAGTTTTTTGAGTCAAACTACATCTTATTTGAGTCCAGCTTTTCAACTTCCTCCTCACCCCTCTTCAAACCTTATGTCGCTCAGGGGTGTGAACATTTCATCCCCCGAGTGACCTAAATTACGCTGGCATAAGCGCTAGTGTGCACGGCTTCTCCTGCTGACATAGCTACAGCTGCTCATTTGGGGTGGATTAATTATGCTGGCGGGAGAGCTCTCTCCTATTCACTATTCACTATTCACTATTCCTATTTCACTAACAAGGTCAGCTCCCAGACTGCTACGCTGGGCATCACAAAATGGGGAAGAGATGGCCAGCCCTCTGTGGAGATAGAGGTGGTTAGGGACTATTTAGAAAAGCTGGACGTGCACAAGTCCATGGGGCCGGACGAGTTGCATCCGAGAGTGCTGAAGGAACTGGCGGCTGTGATTGCAGAGCCATTGGCCATTATCTTTGAAAACTCGTGGCGAACCGGGGAAGTCCCGGATGACTGGAAAAAGGCTAATGTAGTGCCAATCTTTAAAAAAGTGAAGAAGGAGGATCCTGGGAACTACAGGCCAGTGAGCCTCACTTCAGTCCCTGGAAAAATCATGGAGCAGGTCCTCAAAGAATCAATCCTGAAGCACTTGCATGAGAGGAAAGTGATCAGGAACAGCCAGCATGGATTCACCAAGGGAAGGTCATGCCTGACTAATCTAATCGCCTTCTATGATGAGATTACTGGTTCTGTGGATGAAGGGAAAGCAGTGGATGTATTGTTTCTTGACTTTAGCAAAGCTTTTGACACGGTCTCCCACAGTATTCTTGTCAGCAAGTTAAGGAAGTATGGGCTGGATGAATGCACTACAAGGTGGGTAGAAAGCTGGCTAGATTGTCGGGCTCAACGGGTAGTGATCAATGGCTCCATGTCTAGTTGGCAGCCGGTATCAAGTGGTGTGCCCCAAGGGTCGGTCCTGGGGCCAGTTTTGTTCAATATCTTCATAAATGATCTGGAGGATGGTGTGGATTGCACTCTCAGCAAATTTGCGGATGATACTAAACTGGGAGGAGTGGTAGATACGCTGGAGGGGAGGGATAGGATACAGAGGGACCTAGACAAATTGGAGGATTGGGCCAAAAGAAATCTGATGAGGTTCAATAAGGATAAGTGCAGGGTCCTGCACTTAGGACGGAAGAACCCAATGCACAGCTACAGACTAGGGACCGAATGGCTAGGCAGCAGTTCTGCGGAAAAGGACCTAGGGGTGACAGTGGACGAGAAGCTGGATATGAGTCAGCAGTGTGCCCTTGTTGCCAAGAAGGCCAATGGCATTTTGGGATGTATAAGTAGGGGCATAGCGAGCAGATCGAGGGACGTGATCGTTCCCCTCTATTCGACATTGGTGAGGCCTCATCTGGAGTACTGTGTCCAGTTTTGGGCCCCACACTTCAAGAAGGATGTGGATAAATTGGAGAGAGTCCAGCGAAGGGCAACAAAAATGATTAGGGGTCTGGAACATATGAGTTATGAGGAGAGGCTGAGGGAGCTGGGATTGTTTAGCCTGCAGAAGAGAAGAATGAGGGGGGATTTGATAGCTGTTTTCAGCTACCTGAAAGGGGGTTCCAAAGAGGATGGCTCTAGACTGTTCTCAATGGTATCAGATGACAGAACGAGGAGTAATGGTCTCAAGTTACAGTGGGGGAGGTTTAGATTGGATATTAGGAAAAACTTTTTCACTATGAGGGTGGTGAAACACTGGAATGCGTTACCTAGGGAGGTGGTAGAATCTCCTTCCTTAGAGGTTTTTAAGGTCAGGCTTGACAAAGCCCTGGCTGGGATGATTTAACTGGGAATTGGTCCTGCTTTGAGCAGGGGGTTGGACTAGATGACCTTCAGGGGTCCCTTCCAACCCTTATATTCTATGATTCTATGATTCCTATTGGCATAGAGCGGCTACACAAGAGACCTTACAGCGGCGCAGCTGCATCAGTACAGCTGTGTCGCTGTAAGCTCTCTAAGTGTAGACACAGCCTAATAAGTGGTCTGTGTAGAACCTGCTTGTGTGCACTAAAGATTGCCTACTGTGCTTTAACATAGTGCTGTTTGAAACTGTACTACGTTGAAGTGCACTAGGAAACATTCCAAGCTGATTATGCATTACAGTGTATACTACTGTAATAAGTAAGGTATATACATTACTCATTATAATATATACAAAGAGCAAACACCAATCCCCCTCTCTGCTTTCAATTTTTGGATATCTATCTAAAACTCAAATTGCTAAAAATACACCCAGACAAATGAAATTAATCAACCCCCGAAAACAGAAGCCCTAGGTATGTCAGTGGTAGTTTTCCCACTAATTTCAGTGGGTTTTGGATTAGGTCCTTAGATAGCAGAATGACAATTGAGAGTTTAACATATATTTATCTAAAAATAATTGGCCTATGCTTGTGTAAACTGGTTAGTGAGTATTACAGGTTCTCCTCTGTGCCCAATCCACAGACAATATGGGCATCGGACATAAGGGATACAGTAGTTATCATATTTTGCATTTAATTGGTGGTCTGGAGGCACTTTACACACACATGAATGAGTTCGGTAAGTATCAGATCTGGGAAAATGTATCTGTGAACATTCACTGTGTTCTAAATTGAAAGTGACCTTGATAAAATTCACTCGCCCCTTCATTCGTCATGAACATTTGCATGAGCGTGATCCAATTCACGGAAAGAAAAAGCGTTTTGTATATTCAGTACACTTTTGTATTTGCAGTGGTAGTGTCCACCTCGCCGTCCTGAAACCCTCTTGCAGAGTGAGGAGGTGAAAAGGAAAGAGGCTAGTTTTAGATGAGGAGGAGAATGGCTGTAAACAAAATACAAATGAGCAGCAGTGGCAGCAAGGAGCTGGTGGGGCGTGTGTGAGAACTTCCAAAGAGATGGGTGGCGTGAGTGAAAGGTCAACTCTCTGAACTCCCTGTTCATTTTTTCCTTTTTCCTTATGTGGTGATGAGGAGTGTTTCCCCACCAGGATTCCTACCCAGTGCTAATCTGCTAAAGTATTTGCTGTGCACTGCTGTCACCTAACTCACATGGGGGTGGTTGCTGCTTGCTGCCTAGATAACCTTTATAAACAGGAACAGTGCCTAAGGAAACTGCAGGGAACTGAATGTCTCATAGAGGGAGGGTGACAGACACAGCAGGAGGTAATCAGGCCTAGGAAACTTAACCTTTCCCTCTCCTCTTTCAAATAAGATAGAACATTCTCTCTGGCTCTCCACCTGGACCCCAGATTTAATAATAATACTGAGTTGCAGATTGAGGGAGAGGAGAAGAAAAGAGCCTGATTTATTGACTGTGTAACGAACTTTGCAGTCACTTTTCCCTGTCACATTCACGCCAATTACTACAAGGTAAGCAGCTGTGAAGGAAATCCAAGTGGACTTTCCATGATTTTTCAGTGCACAACACCCACTATCATAAAATGGACCCCAAAAACCTTATCCAATGACCACATGAATAATGAAGTATTACTGCACAGTTTGAAATGTATTTTCAAATACTTCATCCCCCAAATCATAGAAAACTGTCAATATGCTAGGAACATTTGAAGAAATCAAGAGTTAAAAGATAGAATTTTAAAATCCATTTATAGTCTGGGAGGATGCGTTGCTTCCTTAGGAACAGGAGAGAGGTAAACCAAGGGATATATATAAAGACCTGAAAAACCAGCTGAAGGTGCACCTAGCAGCATTCAGATGCCCAATGATCACCTTGGGATAATTGGTGCAAACACTGTGGGGTGACAGGGACACTTTCCCCTTCCTTGCCAAATTTTTATTATCCTGTTGATGTCCCCTACTAAGCCCCTGTAGGGCTAATATGTTCCCTCTCCTGGTTTCTTCCCTGTCCTCACCATCCAGATTTTCATGTGTGGTTTCACCACTGCTTAAGGTTACCACTGCTTAAGCATCCCAGAACTAAAAATCCTTCTACCTGGTACAGCTTGGAAGGTCTTCATAGAGATCAGTGGTGCAAAGGTAATTACAAAGGCCCAGGTTTTGCAAGGTACTTAAGCACATGCTCAGCTTCAAGCACCGGAATAATTCTATTGTTATCTTGTTGAATGCAGGCCAAAGAAAGTGCCTCCTGGGGAAGAAGACGAATTTCTACATTTCTGAGGGCCAGGGATCTGGGTGGAAGCAACCTTGAGTTTTCAGAGGAAGCCTGGTATATTTGAGACAGTAATCTCCTTTTGGTATCACATTTGATGATATCATTCTGGATTCTTTTTGGATAGCAGGCACTTCCCATGCTTAAAGTTTATCACACCTGCCATAAAAATAAAGGGAAGGGTAACCACTTTTCTGTATATAGTGCTATAAAATCCCTCCTGGCCAGAGGCAAAACCCTTTCACCTGTAAAGGGTTAAAAAGCTAAAATAACCTCACTGGCACCTGACCCAAAATGACCAATGAGGGGACAAGATACTTTCAAGTCTGGAGGGCAGGGGAACAAAGGGTTCGTCTGTCTGTGTGATGCTTTTGCCGGGAACAGATCAGGAATGCAGCCTTACAACTCCTGTTAAATTAGTAAGTAATCTAGCTAGAAATGCGTTAGATTTCCTTTTGTTTAATGGCTGGTAAAATAAGCTGTGCTGGATGGAATGTATATTCCTGTTTTTGTGTCTTTTTGTGACTTAAGCTTTTGCCTAGAGGGATTCTCTATGTTTTGAATCTGATTATCATGTAAGGTATTTACCATCCTGATTTTACAGAGGTGATTCTTTTACCTTTTCTTTAATTAAAATTCTTCTTTTAATAACCTGATTGATTTTTCATTGTTCTTAAGATCCAAGGGTTTGGGTCTGTGTTCACCTGTACAAATTGGTGAGGATTCTTATCAACCCTTCCCCAGGAAAGGGGGTGTAGGGCTTGGGGGGATATTTTGGGGGAAGATGTCTCCAAGTGGTCTCTTTCCCTGTTCTTTGATTAAGAGGCTTGGTGGTGGCAGCATAAGGTTCAAGGACAAGGCAAAGTTTGTACCTTTGCGAAGTTTTTAACCTAAGCTGGTAAGAATAAGCTTAGAGGGTCTTTCATGCAGGTCCCCACATCTGAATCATGAGTTCAGAGTGGGGAGGAACCTTGACACCACCATTATTACAAATGCTGTTTCCTTGCCATCCCCTTCTGTAGCTGCCAATATCCCTGTCATGCCACATGCCGCATCCCTCCCCATGAGCTTCCCATATTGTTTTTCTGCCCCACACCCTGTTCCTAGTGTCATGTTGATGTACAGCCAGGAACACAGAAAATAAGTGAGGTCACAACAGCGGATAGTACTTTTGTAGTGATAACCAGGAGGTGACAGCCAGCCGTATTCTTAAGGCACCTAAGGCTAACATTTAGGCACCACTGATATTCACGAAACCACCATTCAGCTGCCACCTAACCCTGTAGGTGCAAAAGTTTCTGCCGGTTAGGCATGTGCAAAACTGCTTGGTGCCTAAGCTCATGCCTAAACCCCAGTGGGATTCTCAAACCACGTGTTCCCCAGATTATCTCGCCTGCAGGGCCCAATCTAGTAGGCATGCTCACAGCACACCTAATCTTCACAGAAGACAGCTGGGAACAAGCAGGTCAGGAATTTTCCCCAGGATACCCAAAAGCATGTTCTCCAGGATTCCCAAAACCCTAGCAGATAGGACACTCCCCTGAGATGTGGAAGATCCAGTTTTGAATTATCTCCTTTGGAGTCGGGACTTGAAGTCATGGTTCCCACATTCCCAGTGAGCGCCCTAACCCCACCAAGCTAGTGGGTGTTGTGGGGTAGAGCTCTCTCAATCTCTCCTGTTGAACATGTTCCACTTTGTAAAATTAGCTATTCATTGGGGCAGGGACTTGTGCCATGTCCACTAGACTATAGAGTCTCTTTGCTTTTTCACAGGACAGGACAGGGCTGACATGACCTAGGCGCCTACTTCCAGGAGATGGTTCTCAGCTAAGAATCCCCAGCAGAGAAGGTGCTTCCCTCCAGCCCATCAGTCAGGTGCCTCAAGCCCTTTGTGGATGTGGGCCTTAAGTCCCACCCCTTTCCTCTGCATTTTACCCCTGGCTACTTTAGGTGAGTTCCTTCTCAGCTCGCTGATTTTTGTGAATCCCTTTCTCAGATGCTTAACTCTACCCACACAAGACATGGGGAGCCTACGCACTGAACTTGGGACTGTGAATTCCACTGGGCAGCAGGGTGCCTAGCATTTAGGCGTTGGACCTCTGGGCATTGGATGCCTGTGTCAGCAGTGTGAATCTAGCCCTAACTCTTTCAATGCTTTCTAGCTTATGTTCTTTGCTTGTCTGCCGCCTCACATTGGACCTGATTGAATACCCACTGAGGACAAGGGGACTCTTTCCTCTGCCTTCAACAGGAGTATCAGGCCTGCCTAGCTCCATGTTGTGTCCTTTGGACTCTGGTCCTTTGTTGCAGCCCAGAAGCCACAGCTCTGTGGGCATGTTTGCACACTACTGACATCTCCTACTACACCCTGAATAAAGGGCCTGCAGTTGAAGAGATCCTGAGCGTAATCCAAGACAGGGCAGGCTGTACATTCCTATGGTCAGTTTTTTAAAGACAGTAAATATACAACAAGGCACTAAAAGGCAAAGGGTGTAATCAGAACTTAACAGTACCCCTGAAAACCAACACCTCCACCCAAAAGTACAACAGGAGACAAGAGGGAGCCACGAGTGAGCTATTGCTCTTATATATTACATGTTAATTACTCTAACAGCTGTCTCTGGGGCAACAACCTACATTCATTGCATATGCACTCATACCACCTCATCTGCCTATGGAGATGTAACAGATTTCGTTGAGCTCCCTCTGCTGGACAGTTGCCAAACTGCTGAAAGAGTTTCCCAATGCTGAATCCCACATATCTGCTGGTGCTGGGCAGAGTATAGACACTGTCCCTGGCTTTGGGCCTCTAAGCACACACTCCAGGTGCATGTCTGACACCCCTCTTGGCTGTGGGCACACTATAGCCCAATTGGCAAGGCCATGAAACTATTTCCATCTTCCCAACTCTCTCCAGCACCTCTTGCATGTTTCCCAGAATCCCAACAAAGGTGGGAGCGTTCTGGGTTACAGTTTGCCTCTTCGGGGGGATGCAGAAGTGAGAACAAACAGATAAACTTTGTAAAACATCATTACTGTTTACTTAGGTAGCACGAGAAATACACAGACCTATACAAAACAATAAACACACCTATTGGCATTTCCCTGCCTCAGGTTCCTCCCCACTCCACACAGTTCTTGAGTTTAGGACAGGATCCTTTTCTTGAAGTTGGTGGTTTCTCTTCAGAATCACAGTACCTCTCTAGCTCATCTATTTTCTCTCCCCTTGGTCAGTCCCACAGTCAAACCAAACCCTCCTGCTACAAAATTCCTCCCCAAAGCATCCTGTCTCAGTGAATCTCTTGAGTTTATGTCTCACCAACCTGGTTCCTTATTCTGCTGCTGGGAATTTTTCTCACTCTATTTCTCTAGTCCCCTGCAGAGAAACTTGGTTGAACTGGTTTCTCTAGCCGTCAAGGTTTCTCTAGCCTTTCCACCTAACAAATGACCATTTAAAGATCTAATGACCCACCACTGTATCTGGTCTGGGAGAAATAAGCTACAGCCCTGTCAGCAAATGGTGGATTCCACATCCACGTCAAAGCATTCCATGATACAGCAATTTCATACTAACAACTTGTTAATATCAAATAGAATTCATAAATTGTACATAGACAAATTCCCCAGATTGTCACAATTGCTCTAACTCTATCTAATTTACTTTGTAATTCATGGCCAGCTACTGTAAAATAATTCTAATCTATAGTTTACACCTGTCATTCATGGTTGTGATATCAGAGTAGGGAATTGTGATCTCATTATTTTTAAAATATCAAATAATACAAACTATCAACTTTAAAATTCAAGGTGCTGGTCAGCTATTAGTTTCTATAATGCTCTTTTATACCTATCCCAGTGTTTCAGTTTTTATTTTTTGTTCTTTGGGCTCAATCATAGAAAGAAAGGGAAGAGGAAAATTGCTTCCAATTTAGCTTCAAAAAAGATGTAATTTTAACGGTGCTTTTGTTTGGGAGAGAAAACATGGAAACTGGTGGTGAAATTGCCTGCCATCCATTCTCATGCTGGAGAAGACTATCCCAGCAAAATGAAACTGCTGCCTTGTAAGGGTTTAATTTGCATTTATCCATAGCAGAAAAGGTGGGGGAGTAGCACTGTATGTAAGGGAGCAGTATGACTGCTCAGAGCTCCGGTACGAAACTGCAGAAAAACCTGAGTGTCTCTGGATTAAGTTTAGAAGTGTGTGCAACAAGAGTGATGAAGTGGTGGGAGTCTGCTATAGACCACCGGACCAGGGGGATGAGGTAGATGAGGCTTTCTTCCGGCAGCTCACGGAAGCTACTAGATCGCATGCCCTGATTCTCATGGGTGACTTCAATTTTCCTGATATCTGCTGGGAGAGCAATACAGCGGTGCATAGACAATCCAGAAAGTTTTTGGAAAGCGTAGGGGACAATTTCCTGGCGCAAGTGCTCGAGGAGCCAACTAGGGGGGGCGCTTTTCTTGACCTGCTGCTCACAAACTGGGTAGAATTAGTGGGGGAAGCAAAAGTGGATGGGAATCTGGGAGGCAGTGACCATGAGTTGGTTGAGTTGAGGATCCTGACGCAGGGAAGAAAGGTAAGCAGCAGGATACGGACCCTGGACTTCAGGAAAGCAGACTTTGACTCCCTCAGGGAACGGATGGCCAGGATCCCCTGGGGGACTAACTTGAAGGGGAAAGGAGTCCAGGAGAGCTGGCTGTATTTCAAGGAATCCCTGTTGAGGTTACAGGGACAAACCATCCCGATGAGTCGAAAGAATAGTAAATATGGCAGGCGACCAGCTTGGCTTAATGGTGAAATCCTAGCGGATCTTAAACATAAAAAAGAAGCTTACAAGAAGTGGAAGGTTGGACATATGACCAGGGAAGAGTATAAAAATATTGCTCCGGCATGTAGGAATGATTTCAGGAGCGCCAAATCGCACCTGGAGCTGCAGCTAGCCAGAGATGTCAAGAGTAACAAGAAGGGTTTCTTCAGGTATGTTGGCAACAAGAAGAAAGCCAAGGAAAGTGTGGGCCCCTTACTGAATGAGGGAGGCAACCTAGTGACAGAGGATGTGGAAAAAGCTAATGTACTCAATGCTTTTTTTGCCTCTGTTTTCACTAACAAGGTCAGCTCCCAGACTGCTGCGCTGGGCATCGCAAAATGGGGAAGAGATGGCCAGCCCTCTGTGGAGATAGAGGTGGTTAGGGACTATTTAGAAAAGCTGGACGTGCACAAGTCCATGGGGCCGGACGAGTTGCATCCGAGAGTGCTGAAGGAATTGGCGGCTGTGATTGCAGAGCCATTGGCCATTATCTTTGAAAACTCGTGGCGAACGGGGGAAGTCCCGGATGACTGGAAAAAGGCTAATGTAGTGCCAATCTTTAAAAAAGGGAAGAAGGAGGATCCTGGGAACTACAGGCCAGTCAGCCTCACCTCAGTCCCTGGAAAAATCATGGAGCAGGTCCTCAAAGAATCAATCCTGAAGCACTTGCATGAGAGGAAAGTGATCAGGAACAGCCAGCATGGATTCACCAAGGGAAGGTCATGCCTGACTAATCTAATCGCCTTCTATGATGAGATTACTGGTTCTGTGGATGAAGGGAAAGCAGTGGATGTATTGTTTCTTGACTTTAGCAAAGCTTTTGACACGGTCTCCCACAGTATTCTTGTCAGCAAGTTAAGGAAGTATGGGCTGGATGAATGCACTATAAAGTGGGTAGAAAGCTGGCTAGATTGTCGGGCTCAACGGGTAGTGATCAATGGCTCCATGTCTAGTTGGCAGCCGGTATCAAGTGGAGTGCCCCAAGGGTCGGTCCTGGGGCCGGTTTTGTTCAATATCTTCATAAATGATCTGGAGGATGGTGTGGATTGCACTCTCAGCAAATTTGCGGATGATACTAAACTGGGAGGAGTGGTAGATACGCTGGAGGGGAGGGATAGGATACAGAAGGACCTAGACAAATTGGAGGATTGGGCCAAAAGAAATCTGATGAGGTTCAATAAGGATAAGTGCAGGGTCCTGCACTTAGGACGGAAGAACCCCATGCACCGCTACAGACTAGGGACCGAATGGCTAGGCAGCAGTTCTGCAGAAAAGGACCTAGGGGTGATAGTGGACGAGAAGCTGGATATGAGTCAGCAGTGTGCCCTTGTTGCCAAGAAGGCCAATGGCATTTTGGGATGTATAAGTAGGGGCATAGCGAGCAGATCGAGGGACGTGATCGTTCCCCTCTATTCGACATTGGTGAGGCCTCATCTGGAGTACTGTGTCCAGTTTTGGGCCCCACACTTCAAGAAGGATGTGGATAAATTGGAGAGAGTCCAGCGAAGGGCAACAAAAATGATTAGGGGTCTGGAACACATGAGTTATGAGGAGAGGCTGAGGGAGCTGGGATTGTTTAGCCTGCAGAAGAGAAGAATGAGGGGGGATTTGATAGCTGCTTTCAACTACCTGAAAGGGGGTTCCAAAGAGGATGGCTCTAGACTGTTCTCAATGGTAGCAGATGACAGAACGAGGAGTAATGGTCTCAAGTTGCAGTGGGGGAGGTTTAGATTGGATATTAGGAAAAACTTTTTCACTAAGAGGGTGGTGAAACACTGGAATGCGTTACCTAGGGAGGTGGTAGAATCTCCTTCCTTAGAGGTTTTTAAGGTCAGGCTTGACAAAGCCCTGGCTGGGATGATTTAACTAGGAATTGGTCCTGCTTTGAGCAGGGGGTTGGACTAGATGACCTTCAGGGGTCCCTTCCAACCCTGATATTCTATGATTCTATGATAGCCATTATGGATGTCTGGAATCTTCTGACAAAATATTTTTCATTGGAAAGTGTCAATTAATTGAAAATGGAACTTCTTGTGGGAAAGAGTAGGTTTTGCCAAACTGCTTTTTAAAAAAAACTTTTGAAAAGCTTTGACATTTTCAAAACAAAAAAAAAATCAATTTTTGTGGTCAAAAAGATTTTGTTTTGATGTATAAGCTAATTATAATTAAAAAAGGTCAAAATTGAAACCAAATGTTTCAAAATTATTGAAATAAAGCATTTAGATTGACCCAATCTACGGGTTTTTTTCTGGTTGTCGAGTCTTGAAAAGTTTCAAGATTTCTTCTTATCCCAATTTGGGATGGGAAATATTTCAAAATCTTGAAAATTTTCCAGGATTAGAAAACCATTTTCTGCCCATCCTTAATAGCCACACAAACACTGATTGCTAAGAAACCTAAATTAGGAAGAACAAAAGCCCCTACAAGCCCTGCCCATCTAGTACTCCCATGCAAGTGCCAGGCAAACTAACAGTGCTTGCTATTGGTGGAGTACAGAGATTGCTCAGTCATAGTTAAGGTTAAGATTCTGTCAAGGATATTTTTAGTAAAAGTCAGGAATAAGTCGCAAGCAATGACAGGTCGCGGGCAATAAAAAAAAATTCATGGAAGCCTACAACCTGTCTCTGACTTTTACTAAAAATACCCTGGGGAGCGGGAGTGATAGTCAGAGCACTGCTGGGGGCTGACCTCTGGCAGTTGTTCCAGTTCCGCTGCTGCTCCTGCAGTAGGGGCTAACCCAACCCTGGCTGCTGCTCCAGCCTTGGGGGTTGCTGCTCTGGCAGCCCAGGGCTGACAGTTGCTCCAGCTCTGCCCCAGAAGAAGTCCTGGAAAGTCCCAGAATCCGTGACCTCTGTGAAAGAATCCTACCCTTATTCATAGGCCCTGTGTGGATGCATATCACCATAAAGATGACAGGGAAATGTGGGGAGGTGAGTTATAAACCAGCACCCCTACCATACTGACCCAGGGAGCTGGCTGGCAACACAGGGAACAAGTTGCACCATCCTTGGGGAAGGATTAGGCTCATGATGTGCATTTGGTGTCAGGGCTTCCTTTGGGACAGCACATGTTTGGACCAACCCTACACAGGTGTCAAAGTTCCTCCCCCACTCTGAACTCTAGGGTACAGATGTGGGGACCTGCATGAAAACCTCCTAAGCTTACTTTTACCAGCTTAGGTTAAAACTTCCCCAAGGTACAAATTAATTTTATCTGTTGTCCTTGGAATAACCACTGCCAGCACAAAACTCTAACTGGGTTTACTGGGAAACGTAGTTTGGACACGTCTTTCCCCCCAAAATCCTCCCAACCCTTGCACCCCAATTCCTGGGAAAGGTTTGGTAAAAATCCTCACCAATTTGCATAGGTGACCACAGACCCAAACCCTTGGATCTGAGAACAATGAAAAAGCATTCAGTTTTCTTACAAGAAGACTTTTAATAGAAATAGAAGTAAATAGGAGTAAAGGAATCACCCCTGTAAAATCAGGATGGTAGGTACCTGTCATAAATATAAAGGGAAGGGTAAACCCCTTTGAAATCCCTCCTGGCCAGGGGAAAGCTCCTCTCACCTGTAAAGGGTTAAGAAGCTAAAGGTAACCTCGCTGGCACCTGACCAAAATGACCAATGAGGAGACAAGATACTTTCAAAAGCTGGGAGGAGGGAGAGGAACAAAGGGTCTGTGTGTCTGTCTATATGCTGCTTTGCCGGGGATAGAAGAGGAATGGAGTCTTAGAACTTTTAGTAAGTAATCTAGCTAGGTATGTGTTAGATTATGATTCCTTTAAATGGCTGAGAAAAGCATTGTGCTGAATAGAATAACTATTTCTGTCTGTGCATCTTTTTTGTAACTTAAGGTTTTGCCTAGAGGGGTTCTCTATGTTTTTGAATCTAATTACCCTGTAAGATATCTACCATCCTGATTTTACAGGGGGGATTTCTTTATTTCTATTTACTTCTAATTTTTATTAAAAGTCTTCTTGTAAAAACTGAATGCTTTTTCATTGTTCTCAGATCCAAGGGTTTGGGTCTGTGGTCACCTATGCAAATTGGTGAGGCTTTTTATCCAACATTTCCCAGGAAAGGGGGGGTGCAAGTGTTGGGAGGATTGTTCATTGTTCTTAAGATCCAAGGGTCTGGGTCTGTAGTCACCTAGGCAAATTGGTGAGGCTTTTTACCAAACCTTGTCCAGGAAGTGGGGTGCAGGGTTTTGGGAAGTATTTTGGGGGGAAAGACGCGTCCAAACAGCTCTTCCCCAGTAACCAGTATTAGTTTGGTGGTGGTAGCGACCATTCCAAGGATAACGGGTGTAATATTTTGTACCTTGGGGAAGTTTTGACCTAAGCTGGTAAAGATAAGCTTAGGGGGTTTTTTCATGCAGGTCCCCACATCTGTACCCTAGAGTTCAGAGTGGGGGAGGAACCTTGACAGTACCTTACAGGGTAATTAGATTCAAAACATAGAGAATCCTTCTAGGCAAAACCTTAAGTTACAAAAAAGACACACAGACAGAAATAGTTATTCTATTCAGCACAATTCTTTTCTCAGCCATTTAAAGAAATCAAAATCTAACGCATACCTAGCTAGATTACTTACTAAAAGTTCTAAGACTCCATTCCTCTTCTATCCCCGGCAAAGCAGCATATAGACAGACACACAGACCCTTTGTTTCTCTCCCTCCTCCCAGCTTTTGAAAGTATCTTGTCTCCTCATTGGTCATTTTGGTCAGGTGCCAGCGAGGTTACCTTTAGCTTCTTAATCCTTTACAGGTGAGAGGATTTTTCCTCTGGCCAGGAGGGATTTTAAAGGGGTTTACCCTTCCCTTTATATTTATGACAACAGGTAAGTACTTAAAGGTACAATCTAGCACATCCTTATTTCTCTGATCAGTAATTAAAAGATGAAATAGCTGCATATAGCCCTATCCATACTAAAAAAAAGGAACTTATCATTAAAACAGTTGGAAAAGCAGGGTACCGAATTGTGCTTAAGCCTGGTGCACACGGCAAACATTATCTGGACTACCATAAGTCACTGCCCTTCCAGGCAATGGGTCAGAAGCTCTAATCCAAAGTGCAAGTATGGGTGTGCTCATCCAGTTTTGCCAACATGGCTCAGAACCAGTAAAGTGGTCCAGTGACATGGGCAGGGCTTTCAAGTGATTATGAAACCTGTCATCACAGGAGAAGTAGTGGGCTGGCAAGATGCAGAGAAGGGAGAATGCTATGAGGGAAGAGGCCTATAGTAAAAGGGTGGCAGCACTCAAAGTGGGGCAGAGTGGCTAGAAGCGTGGGATGATCCTTTGCCAGAACTCTATAGGAAATTTCTGAGAGTATTGTGAACTTAAGGGAACGTTGTGCATTTAATTATATTAATTTAATAAAAGGATTTAATAGGCCTTTTACACACACACACACACACACACACACACACACACACACACACAATTTGATTTACAAGAAGCATCATTCATGTAGTTTGTTATGCCAGGCACCAGAAACTCTTGATGCATTTATATTGTCATTCACCCAATTGTGTCTTGAGTCCACTCCTTAACATGTGAAGGGGGTTGCTATCTTGTTGTCTTCATATAAATCTGGTAACAATTAATCCTTCACTTAATAAATGTCTGGCCCCAATCCTGTGAGGTACAGAGGGCACCCAACTTCCATTGTAATCAGTAGGAAATAGGGGCACTCATGACCTCCCAAGATAATGCCCTTTGTGTGTGTATTTTTTTTGCCTCTATATACACTCACATATCATATACATGCACATTCCTTATAAGTTACATACTGTGTATACAGTAGCCAGAAACACCTCTCTTTTTAACCAGCAAGCTAACTGATTGATGATTAAGATTTTGGAGGTAAGTGAGTAGGAGCTGGGCTCTTTCTTTCTTCCCATGTTAACAAGGCTTTTTTAATATAGTTGACATGGCTTAACATATGGCGACAATGTTTTTTATAATCCAAGCAGCCCTTAAGGAGGCATTGGGGAGGCTCAATTTACAGCTCAAGGCACCAGGAGGATCTTATGTCTCCACTAATAAGACTTTAAAGTATATGGCTCCTCACTGGCCTTTGAAGTCATTCTTGTTAAGTTTCACCTACACACAAAAAATGAGATTTTTAAATTGTTTTCTTATCCTTGACTTGGATCACTTTCACACAGAACATGACCCTGTGGGGAAATCCTTATCTTTAGGTCAACATTTGCTCTTTTTAGGAGAGAGATCTGTTCCCAGCTCAAAAAATAATATTAAAAAAAATAACACTGCAGATTTTTTCCCTTTAAATTACACTTTCACGCCTATTAGACTGACCTCACTCTTGGGAGAACCAATCAGTTGATTCTATATATAGCAACACATCTGCCCATAAATGGGCGGGAAGGGGTAGTAGCCTCTCTTTAGAGAGAGAAATTATTTTTGTTTTCCTCAGCCAGAGCCTGCTAAGCTGAGTGAGGCTGTTCGTCCTCTCAGCTGTGCAATTTTTATTTCTCCCTAGGTAAGTATGTTTCCATTTTTTTAAAAAATTCAGAATCAACAGGAATGATGATAGAAAAATGTTATATACTTTTCTGTACAAAATATATGACCAGTATTGGGGAAAAAAATAAAAAGGCATAATGTACATTTACAAATAAAAGAAAAATGACAAAAGGAGGGGAAAATATTGCATGGCATTATTCTGTTCATTAATTTTACTTTAATGGATATTATTGTATTTTCATCATTATCTTTCTACATAAATAAAACTCAAGGCAGGTGGGTACATATGCCTTCCTTATTCCAAATACAGAGTTCCTCTTTCTTTTGTATTTACTTAAAAAAAAGAAGAAAAAATAATTTAATCTTGAATATAAACTTAATATATATATCTTCTTACTAAATGTTCCATTCTACGCATCTGATGAAGTGGGTTGTAGCCCACAAAAGCTTATGCTCTAATAAATGTGTTAGTCTCTAAGGTGCCACAAGTACTCCTGTTCTTTTTGTGGATACAGACTAACACGGCTGCTATTCTAAAACTAGTCTATTTTTGTCAGTTATATTTTCAAGTACCTTTCTTAAAAAAATAGATTTCTGATTGTTATTGCTTTGTGTTCCTTGACGTGTTTTGATCCTCCAGAAAATTCCAGCTAAATACCTCTGATAGAGCTTTTGGAATTGCACTCATGCTATTGAAATTATGCCTGCTAGAAAGAGATAGTGGAATTGGATGATTACACATAAGAGCCAATGAAAGTGTTGTAATGAAGGATAATGGATGTTGGAATGCTTGGCAGTGACTCACTTTCACTATATCACTGTTTCACATTCTTTGTCTTCCAGTTAAAAGGACAGGGTGCATTTACAATGTGACTGGGAATCTCCATACTTTACAGAGAGTCTGTTGCAAACTACTTTTGTATGTGGAAAGTTAGGATGATTACATTTCGTGACATGTGGATTATATTTATTGGGCCAAATGCAGCTCTTGTGTAAGCAGTTTTAGTGACTTTGGATTCGTTCTAAAAATCAGAACAAAATGTTTATAAAATCATTTTTTTTGCTTTGAACATTTAAAATCTTCTGGAGAAAAGTTAATCAGTGTATGTACCCTGTCTGGGCCAGATTCTGCCTGGACCTTACATATGGACACTGTGGAAAGAGTTAAAAAAGGAGCCTTCACCCCTATATAGCCCACATAAGGACCAGGCAGAATTACAGTTCTTACAGTCATGGACATACAAGAATGGTTCCCTCCCTACTCCCCTGAAGGTTCATGGTGCCCTTCAGGAGGGTGCCCTAAGAGGGTGAGGAGGGGTGTCCAGGAGGCAGGGCCATGGCTCCACCTCCTACTTCTGTGCTGGCAAGCACAGCTGGATGGCTGCACAGGGGAGCATATGCACCAATGAAGGGGTGAAGCAGTGTGCAAAGCCTCCCTGGACACTAGGAAGGTCCAGGAGGATCTTGCCTGTCTGAGCCAAACTGCCTCCATATCTCTCCTTATTGGGGACTATGTGCAATTTGCATAATCTAGTCCTAAACATTTTTTCAGTTTGAGAACTCTGTGTTTGGCTCTTGAATACACTAGTATTTACACAGAAACATCAGCATTTAAGTAGTTTCACAAATAAAAAAGGGAAAGTAACATCAGATCCCATAAATTCAATTCCATCCTGATTAATTATCTCCTGACTGATATTTGAGAGCCACAGATGACCCTTGATCTTTACACAAGACTTCCATAGGCATTCATGTGAGTCCTACATATTAAACTGTGAGAGAATGTGTCTTTGTATAGGAATTTCTAAGAGACCAATGTAGCCATCTGAAAATTACTTGATGTGTTCTGTCTGAGGTCTTAGGGTACTTCCGGAATACGGGCATTTGAATTAAGTGGCAGCTGGGAGTTTCTTTTCTTCCATCTTTTACAAGATAGTACAGGCAACTGGGAATTAAAGATATTCTAGTGCTCTAACAGTTACACATAATGGGGTGTAAAGGGGAAAAATAGAGGACCCAAAACAGAGCATATTTTACTCTTCATTAAGTGATAAAATAAAATAGTGTAATCATTAGTGTAATCACAGTAGGCATTGGACAGCAGCTAGTGTATGGAAAAATATGAGTAGAGGCATATGCTGCAAAATATGTGGAAGCCGTGAGATTCCTACAGAAAAGTAAGAATAAGGATATGTGCAGAAGCAAAGGAGCAGGCTATACTGATCTTTCAGCTAGCATACCCAGGTAGGGTTCAGTCAGAGCAGGCAAGAGCTTGTCAATCACTCTTTGCACTTTTGCAGCCAGACAAGGGCAGAGACGAGCAGAGAAAGTACATACTGTGTGGTGCAGACTTGGCAATGGGGAAAAGATGCAAATCTGCAAGGCAGTTAAGATAGATGAAATGTACGGTAGAGGTGGTGGAATGCAAGTTGTCATGGGAACGCAAGTTGTCTATGGGGAGCACAATCATATTCTCCATCTCACAGCAGTCGATAATCCTACTGACCAGTTTATTGCGGGAGGGCCAGTGCCCAGGGGCTGTGTTTATGAGCTTATTAGAGTTACTACTGGTACTTTAAATCTTAAATGAAATCATTCATCTGACTAGCTAGCTTTACATCTAACCCCACCTCCTTTGCCACAAATGCATCCACTTTTTGAAGGTACTGTCCCGCAGTTCTTGATAAGCTGCTTTTGTACTCCAAATGTTATTATTGTGTAATGAGTCTGTGTATAGCCTAACCCCTGAACTCTGCCTTCACTCTACTTGTGACTGACTACCGTATATTGCATAGATAACACAAGTAAATATTCACATGTGACCCTCTCTAACTGACTTGAATAATCTAATTACTCTGCTAAATAGAAGTATGAATTAAACTGTTTTATATTTTATTTAGAGTCTCTAATCTTCTGGGCAGGGACCATGTCTTTGTGTTTGTACAGTGCCTAGTGCAATGGAGTCCTGATCTTGATTGGAGACCATGGGAGCTACTGTGACAGAAATATATATATAATATATATTTAAAATGAACAATAACCAATTGACCAGTTATACCAATGGGAGTTCCATATGAAGAAAGAGGGCAGAATGGGGCCCAGATACTACCCTAGAACTCCAGCTCTTCATGTAGAATTCCTTGTGAAGTTAATGGGAGCTGTGTAGCTGAGATTCAAGGGCAGTGTTTGACCATTAGGTCATATTGTATGTTGGCTCCATGGGAGGAACTCTCCTTAACATATGTGGGAGTCAAATATCACAAGTAGGGTATGGCCTTGGATGCCAAATTCTGAAATTTTGACTCTTCAATACTCCCTGACTGCCATGACTTTAAGGGGAGTTTCTCCTAGCTAGGACCAAGGACTAAGCAAAGAAACTGTAGGCTTTGCTATCTGTAACTGTTGAATTGAATTGACAGTCTTTAATTTGACGATAACTTTTGGGGTGGCTACACTAGGGTTTTGTGTAAACAATTCCCTCTGCTACTAACACTGGTTCAGCTGCATGGATGGGAGAGCTAGCGGAGCCTGGTCTCCAGTCTGCTACTAGTATATTAAGCCCCATGGGTGACATCCTGGATTACTGAAATCAATGGCAACACTCCTATTGACTTCAGTGAGGCCAGATTCTTACCCACATATCGTGTTATCTAGCTCTGTCCCAGGCAACCTGGCAAAATCCATCCATCTCAGAAAAATAAAATGTCATAAACACAATGTATCACAATAGATAAACAGGAGCAGACCCGGGAAAAGACTTCTCACAGAGAACACAGCATCTCCCATCTCATATCCACCCCATAATACCTGGGGTTAATCCTGACCCTATTGAAGGCAATGGGAGTTTTGCTCTTGACTTTAATGGGGCTAGGATTTCACCCTCCTCCTACCCCAGATATCCATCTAAAAGGACTGACTTTGCAGCACTTCTGAGTATTAAGCATATACTTCACAAGCATTGTACCTAATGATATTACATTTCGAACTGGTGCCAGGCAACAGCTTCCCTCTGTGTTAACAGAAGGCTAAATAAGTCTGGCTGCTCACATGTCCTCTTAATTACTTATAGTGAGGATCTGCATTCGAGCTGGTTGGCCATTTGTGTTTATATTCTATATAAAGTTTGGACAAACACTTTAGAATGTCTGAACCCTAATTATGAGGAAGTCTAGGAATTGAGTCATTTGGAATAAAGGGAAAGAGATACACTTCTCTGAAAAGTTAATTTTGTTTTTAGAAGAGAATTATGAACTTCAAAGTAGCAAAACCTGATCCACCAGCCACATGCATCTGATTCTGCTGATGTACATTTGGTCTCAGTAGGAGTTACATGCATAGAAAGTATAAGAATCTGGGACCATGTGGGTTCTGGGCCACCAATGCTTCTGCATCACCATTGGAAGCTTAGGCTATGTTCTGCTGGAGGATCCTGTGAAACTAGACCCTCCAGGAAGTACTGCCCAGCAGGATGTAAGTGGCAGCCTTCTGCAGGCCACTGATTGGCTCATGTTGGTATATAAACCAGGAAGCCGTCATGGGCAGCTGTCTGAGGAATGA
The DNA here is from genome assembly GCF_965140235.1 of Caretta caretta. NCBI lineage: Eukaryota > Metazoa > Chordata > Testudines > Cheloniidae > Caretta > Caretta caretta. The sequence goes on from NC_134208.1 coordinate 41,531,946, forward strand.
TACAGACTAGCTGCTTGCTTCTGCTCCAAACCTTGCCTTGCTGTGACTTAGACTGTGCTTAGACTCTCGCTTCTGACCCTGATTTGTCCCTGATTCTGCGACTTTTCTGCTGTCTGTAATCTTGTGCCTGGCCCTGACTCCCTGGTATCCTGACCTGGCTCAATCCCAACTCTGCCACTTGCCTCCCACCTGCAACTTGGTGCCTGGTATCCTGACCAGGTTTCACCCTGATCCTGCTGCTTATTTCCTGACCACATCTTGATAACTGACTGGTGCACACAGGCTGCCCACTGCCTGACCCTGACAGAAAGGATGCAGGATTGGGTGCATGACAAAGAGCATGTGGGGATATTCACAAAATAGCTTAATTGGACAAATGTAGCCTGAAAGCAAACACAGGTTGATCTTAACACAGCTGTGTCAATAGTGGAAGTGAGGGGATCCAGGAGCTTGTTTGTTTGCACCTACATGTCTCTGTAGAAACTAATTGTAAAAAGAGCTAGAGACATCAATCAGAGACTTACTAGAGTAAGAACTGCAGGACGGACTCCTTTTATCCTTTGCTTCCGGAAAAGCTCATATGCTACCTGAGAATTCTAATTCTATTTTTCCAAGACTTTGTTGCTGCAATTAAACAGTTATAATGCTTTCTTCAACAAATGAATGAATGAATAAAATAAAAATAAAAATACTTAAACAAGGTATTATTAGAGCTGCTTGAAAATTTTCATAAGTGTCAATTTTTTATGAAAATGTTTCAAATTTTTGTTTACCATTTATTTTCCATTTTCAAACTAAGATATTTTTGCACATGAATTTTTACAAATTTGAAATAATTAAAAACAATCTTACCATGTATTGAAACTGGCAAAATCAAAATCATTTTGTTTAAAATGAAAAAAGAGAAACAAATGTTTTCAATAAATATTTATATTAATGCATTTTGTGTGAAAAAATAAAAAAAATGAAACTAACATTTGTTTTTGTTTTTAATTGTGATTTTCATTTTATTTTTGGCTTGCTCTAAGTTACAAGACTCCTGTATTTTTCTTGAGATATAATATCCAGTTAAGTTGAATAGATGTATTATTCATTTCAATTCTAAAATATAGCTTTGCTCGATAGTTGATACATTTCCTGATCTACAATGTGAAACAGAACATGGATTAAAATATGTCCCTACCACTGCCTTTGATTTAAATAAGAAGTTATTTTGATGCGAGTATCTGAAGGAGTTTACAAGATGCATCTATTTCTATTTGACCTCCTTTGAGTTTTGTACTCTATATATGCAGTAATAATGGCTACTTGTTAGATCTTCTTGAAGTTGGGGAAAATAATTGATTATGATAGGTGGAAACCTGAGGACCATACCTGGGGACAGAATTTGCTGGTCCTGGTGTGGGCACAGTGAAGATGAGGAAGGTGCAAGGAGTCTTCTTCCCCACCTCATGTGGCCCACAAAAGACCCAGTCCCTCTGTACGCCTTCGGGGCAGGAAGGAGGTGGACCAGCATGCTGTGGAGGAGCAGGCTGGACCCCACAAAGGGATGTAATGGCTGGCACATGCCCCCTGTACTCCAGGGATCTAGTCCTTACTAAGGCAAATACTCACTGACCTCACTGGGAATTTGCCTGACTAAGGACCTCAGGATTTGGCCCAAAGTGCTTTGCAAACTTTATATATAGGAATTGCTCCACTCACCACTGAAATGCAACCACCTCTACTGTGGAATGTGGCAGCTGTTCAGCTGCTTGCAGCAATCCTGTGTGACCATTTAGGGCAGGATAACAGGAAGTGAAGAATCCCTGTCCAACTGAAACTGCAAGAGGAATTTAGGCAGGCAGATTATAATTATGCTATCTGTAATATAGCATATTTATCCAGGACACTGGTGGTAACATCCCTACTTTTTCAAAAAGGTGTCATTGGATTTTTAGTGAATACAAATGGATAATACCTCTGGGAGCACAATAGCTTTTCCTGACTCCATGCATGGGAATTACTTTAGTTTTGAGTCAGTGGGAAGTATGTCATATGAGGTCTCCCATCCAAGTACTGATCATATCCAGCCAGACTTAGGGCTGGTCTACAGTGCGGGGGGATTGATCTAAGTTATGCAACTTCAGCTATATGAATAACGTAGCTGAAGTCGACGTACTTAAATCTACTTATTGCAGTGTCTTCACTGCGGTGTGTCGATGGGAGAGCGTCTCCCATCAATTTCCCTTGCGCTTCTCACTGAGGTGGAGTACCAGAGTTGATGCTAGAGTGACCAGCGGTCGATTTATCGCATCTATACTAGACACGATAAATTGACCCCCGCTGGATGGATCGCTGCCCGTAGATCTGGCTGGTAGCGTAGACATGCCTTTAGTTAGTGAGATCACAGCCTGAGGTGGCTATATTAATCAGATATGACTTTGTCATTCATAAAATGGAATTGCTCAGGCCATAGTAAAATCACAAATACTTCAGCAAATAACAGTATTGTAAGGTTCTCAGGAAAGCATCATAATGGGTTGAAAGCCTTGGCTAAATATGACTGCCACTACTTATTTTGTAGGAGTTGGGGCCTGGAGGAAATTGCAGCATGTCATCGAAGAGAGCTCCATTTTACCAGAGAAGACATAAACACTTTGATCAGTCCTACCGCAACATTCAGACAAGATACTTGCTCCAAGAATATGCAGCAAGAAAGTAAGTATCACACATTTCCCATCAGTGTAGAGGAGCTTTTGTTGCAGAGGAATCCGTTTCAAAATGTAGAATTTTGTAAAAGAAAAAAAAGTGACTTTGTTCTGAATTTCAGACGTATGGAGAGCAATGGTTCTCAACCTTTTTCATACTGTGAATCCTCTGTCCCATGATCTCCCTGCTATCTAGCTGGGACCCTCTTCTATTTAGCAATATGGAACGGTCATGGCTCCCTGATAGCTGTTCATTACTTCCAGGTTGGAAACTCCTTCCGGAAAGCAAAGTAATGACTCGTAAAAACTCTCTTTGATTTTAGGGATGACCATTGCTATAGCATATATCTAAGCATGGGTGCCGTGTTTTTGTTTTTGTTTTAAAATTCTTCTTGCCAAATCTGTTCCTTGAAGATGTTCACTGCCTTGAAGGGGGCCTCATGCATTATGGGCTATTCCAGGTTGTGGTTCTTGGGATTCTTATTTCCCCTTTTATACCAAGTTACAATTTCTCCCATGTTCAAAATGCCTTTTCTTACCCATGGCTTCAAGGAACCATATGTCTCAAGTTCTGTTGCTAGGGCTACCTGAGATCACCTTTCTCCCAGGGTGTTACTGCAGCACTTCAGATCATCTGAGATGCTTGAGTTGATTGGCCCCACCTGCTATAAATGGAAGGGGGGCTACTGTAAGAGTGTTCACTGTAAGGGGTACATGCTCCTGGAATACATTTCATTCCCTGATTAATCAGGCCATTTGGTGGCCTTCAGAACATGCCAGAAGACTAGCATGAAGGGTTAGAAAAGTGGGGTTGGGAGTTGTTTAGAGGTAGGAAGATACTGTAGGAGGCCTATGCTCTCTGTTGGATGTTTCATAGGAGGGCTTATTGGCCCTGATATTTTACTGAAATTGTTTTTACAAAATTGTGCAATATGGTCAGAGTTTGGGATGGGCACAGTGAATAAAGACACTGTATTAAATTACATAAAAGGGCTGACAGCCTCCACTGAGATGATAACACTACTAGGCATTAGATACTAAGGATGCATGGGAGTGAATGTAACCCAACTTCAGTGTGTGAGACCCCATGTGTAGCTTAAAGTGTAAGTTTCTCACACAACACCGCACAGTTCCATTCAGCTGCTTGAATATAATTTCTTTGAACTTTGTAATTCCATGCTTTATCCGTATAGCCATTTTACAGTAATTTCTTTTTGTTTGGAAGGGTCGCTTCTAGACAGGCAGCTTCTTTTAAGTCCTCTGCCAGTACAGAAAGAACTACATGTAGGCTCTGTGCCAGGAGGTTGCACACCTCAGCCGAAGAAGAGTCACAAGAATACAGGAAAAGGTAAACTTGCATTGGCGCCTTTAAATCACTTTGTTGGGTCAAATGCCATGGAACAGACACTTTTTTTTGTCAGTATACTCTAAGGGAAAATTCCTGGCATTGTTGAAGTCAAGGTCAAAATTTCCACTGTCCTCAGTGGAACCAGGAATTCACCATGAAAGTTTATTGTAAGACACAGCACTAAATTTGCAGTTCAGTAACAAGGCAGTCACACGTTTTCATGACTGTTGACAAAAAGCTACCCAGGAACCTCTGAAAGATAGCAAGGTGGCAAAGTAGGTTCACTGACAGAGCTGTCAACAAGGTGGGAGCCTTCTATGACACTAGGTTCTTCATTAATGTCTCATGGCTAGAATACCAAAGGGCTGTGTGTCTCTTACATTTTATATTTCTTAGACCTTCAGTCCAGGGTTTTACTCCAAGTTGGCTGTGAAAACAGACTTAAAACAAGAAGAAATTGAAATCTACACTGAATCTGACACTTTAAAAATAAGAGAAAATATACTGTGCCCTTACTGAATACTAAGATTACGTGTTGAGGACAGCTTAATTGTATTAGAGTCATCTCCCTAACATCCTATTTATCAAGAAGATAACTTGCCTCAGTTACAGCATTGATATGAAGTCCTATAATAAATGTGCTGACAACTATATTCCATTTCATCAATTTGAGTGGCTGTATATGCCCTGACGTACTCCACAGTAAATACACCAAAGACTCAGCCAATGTCTGTTATGAAGGCTATAGATAGTGGAATGCATTCTTCTTTTTCCTTTGAAGATAATGTGAAGGATTACAAGCTATCCCTTTGATGCCAGTTTTGCCATCATCAAGAGAGATGTGCCCTGGAAGCAGGGTGCAGTTTAGAAAAAAATCTTAATCTGTTTTGAATTTTTAACCTATTTCATTATTTAAAGAGATACAGCACATGCTGAACAGTACAAGGCAGAATAATCCTGGAGCTCACATTATGAAGAAATTATACAAAGAAATAGCTTAAACAACCACACAAATAAGGGCTGGATTCAATATTCATTGAAGTAAATGGGAGTCATAGAGCTGAAGGTCAGAAGGGACCACTGGATCATCTCGTATGACCTTCTTTGTATCACAGACCACAAACACCACCCAGCACCCACACGCTAAGAACAACTGAAATGAGACCAAAGTATTACAACCCACAGGAGATTAGACTTTTATGTGCCACAGGCAGAGAATAGGAGGGACAGAGGTACACCAGTGCTCAAGAAATGACTAAGTGAGATATACTCAGATAATCCCAGGAAGTGACACACTCCCCAAACTACAGAGGAAGGTAAAAAACTTCTAAGTTCACTGCCAGTCTGACCTCACATAGGGTGATGAGCATGTGAGCTAGAACCAGCCAGCCAAGCACCTGAGAGAGAGATTGCTTCAGGCTGCCTCAGATCTCTGGCTCTCCCCCAACAATGTTCCATATCCTGCCATGGCCATTCCTGATGGTTCAAGGGAAGGAGGTGTGTGTGTGTTTGTGAAACCCTCCTAGAATACATTGGATCCCTGCTGGTGGCTGGCTGAAACCCTGAAGCATGAGCTTTAGGAACATAAGACATAAACCAGAAGTGAGCCCTAGGGCTGTTGAGGAGTTTTTTCATGGGTGGTGGATTTGGTCCTAAGTTCTTATTTTCTGTCGTGAAAGTCATGGAAGGGGCACATTATGTCATACACTTTGTGAAGTTCACCTTGTTGGAATTTCCCTTGAATCAGCCCATTGGCAAGGCAAGCAGGTGTGGATTGCTTCCTGGACCATAACCATCAACAAAGAGGAAGGGGCTCCTCCTCCTAAACATGTTGATGATCTAAGATAATGAGGAGTCTTGGGAAACCTACTGAGAACCAGTGCCTCCACATTGCTCACCACCACTCCCCATTATTCTCCATGGAGGCCTGGCTGCTTCAGGAGCCTTACTCTCTACTGGTGGTTTCTCCCTACACCCTTTTCTGAGATCAGCATTATCAAGGGGGAGGTGGGGGGGAAGGAGAAGAGAGGGGTGCAGAATGACAAGCCTTCTCCTGACCTGGGGTGCCAACACCCCGGTTCCACAGTAGGGACATTCTTACAGCTATTCCTGACAGGTTATGCTAGGTTTGCCCCTCCTGCTCACACTCCTTCAGAGGAGAATATGGTTCAGAACACTTGTATCTTAGGCGTGAAGTGGGAGTGTGAACATGGCCCTCCTCCCTGTGTCTGAAGGACTGCCGGGTGGGGGGTAGTTCATGCTACACCTTTTTACAAAGGTGCATAAGGGCCACTGTTGAGCACATTACTCCTCATGACCTGGCGGCATTATGCTCACTCTTGGTTTATACGGGCAAAAATGTCTCCAGCCACTGGTGTACCTCCCTAATTCACTAATCCAGCCTGAGCTATTATGGTTTTAAAGGGTCTCTTGGCCTAGATGCTGGTACACATTCCCTGCATGGTGTGTGGACTCATTCTGCATGAGCACCTTACACAGCAGCAGAGGATAGGGCAGAGGATCTGTGCAGGGAGCCTGCAGAAACCGCTTCTGCCACGGGGGTGAGGCAGCCTCTACTGTGTGCTTCACTGCCTGAGGGGAGGATACTGCTGCTTTTTCCCCCCTTGGTATTTGAACAGGGTAGTGGCCAAGGATTTGATCTACAGTTCTTAGAGTTACATGTTGGTGGTTTTTGTCTTCTACAAAATATGGGGTATAGATAATGATACAAATAAGAACAAACAGAAACTGAGAGAGGGGAAACCAATAATACACAAACCACAAAAGGGTAAAGAAAGGAAGGAAAGAGCCTTGATAGTCTTAGGAAATTTGGTATTTGATTTCTGTAGATTTTGTTCTTATAACTTAACTCTATTTGCAGAATCCCTGGGCCACCTCCTCAGCTGGGGTAAATCGGCAGAGTTCCCCTGACTTCAGTTAATTCCCACCGAAGATCTGGCCTCATATGCTCACAGGGAAGAGAAAGCAAACAGAAGGCTCATTCATTTGCAGTTTTTAAGATGTTTGTTTTGAGATCGGGAAATGGTTCACATGATCGAATCTGTATCTGTGTAATGCTGCTAATAGGACTTCCAAGCCCTCATCTGCCTGCTGTGTATCAGTGACAATAGTAAAGCCTTGACGCTGGGCTAATCCTAAATAGTTTTCTCTTACCATACAGGACTCATGAGCAAAAGTCTGATATAAGTGAAGAGAAGAGGATCCGGTTTGCTGCCAATTTGGCTGATGTGGAAGAAGAGCTTCGTTCAGCCAGGCTCCTTGCAAGAGAACAGCTGGATAGAGTTACCATACAAAGGATGGTACTGTACCAGAACAATTTAATTTCCTTTCCAAGCAGAACTGTAAACTCAACTGCAGTTTAGAACTGTGCTTCACAGAGCCCAACAGCGGGTTGCATCTGTTAATATTTGAATATAGCTTTCAGACTAAATCTCTGACACTGGTGCTACATGATGCCCCTTCTCTCTGCTTTTTATTTCTATCCTGTGCAATAGGTAGAAGAACAAATGGCCTTGGAAAGATACACCGTTGAAGAAAGTATAAGTCGAGCTCCTGAAATTTTGGTACGACTGAGGTCTCATACTGTTTGGGAAAAAATGTCTGTGAGGCTTTACTTCACTGTACAAGGATTTCCTACCCCTGTTGTACAATGGTAAGAGTTTGGCCTTTCCAGTCCTCTAAAACTGGTGTTAAGCTTGTTTTCCATTTGGTAGCTCTGACAGAACTATTCAGTGTCATGTACATAATGGTCATATTAAAAACCCTTCATAATTCTCATAGATATGTGGATAGTAGTTGTGGATACTGCAGTTAAAGGACAAACTTTTTGTAGTGTATCAAGTAAATATATATTTCAGAATGCTAACTGCAAAAAATGGTCATTAATTTAATTGATAATAACCTAGCAAGTGGTAAAATACACTGAGTTTTGCTAAATATTTTATAACAAGACAATAATATCTAGTATCAGGGGGTAGCTGTGTTAGTCTGTATCCACAAAAACAACAAGGAGTCCGGTGGCACCTTAAAGACTAACAGATTTATTTGAGCGTAAGCTTTTGTGGGTAAAAACCACACTTCTTCAGATGCATAGAGTGAAAATTACAGATGCAGACATAAGTATACTGACACATGAAGAGAAGGGAGTTACCTCACAAGTGGAGAACCAGTGCTGACAGGGCCAATTCAATCAGGGTGGATGTAGTCCACTCCCAATAACAGATGAGGAGGTGTCAATTCCAGGAGAGGCAAAACTGCTTTTGTAATGAGCCAGCCACTCCCAGTCCCTATTCAAGCCCAAATTAATGGTGTTAAATTTGCAAATGCATATATGAAAATATCTAGTCGTTAAACATTGGACATTGAGAGAGAATGCCTATGCTTGATGAGATGGGAGTGCATTCTTCTGTCAGTTACATGGTGCAACCTCACTAATGGGATTAAAACGATACAACTGGCAGGAGAATTTGGCCTTTGAAATTTATCATCAAAAGTGTTCTAGCTGGGGTAAGTTATCAGGGGTCTGTCAAGAATCAGAAACCACAATAAGAGGCAAATTTCCACAAAAATCTGAGAATCGTGTTATTCTTAGGCTACAATTCAAAACAGATTTTTAGACCTTTTTGTCAACAGAAGGAAGTTGGGATCTCTTTCTCTGTCTCTAGAAATCCTTATTGAAAGGAAGAGTCAGGTTAACTGATGGATTTAAAATGATAAAGACGATATCCTGGATGACATAGCCATTTTCAGCACTTGAAAGAAACTCAGGCACATATTTTAAAAATTGGAATTGTAGCTGATAAAATATTTATTCCCCTATGTCTAACATCCCCTACCACTGACTGAGCTAGAAATATGGAGTCTGATTCTCAGCTCCCCTTAAGTTTCTTTTGCACCACTCCAACAGTGCAAAGAGTACTCAAAGTAATTTCAGTTAGCAGCTGAGGATTCCCCTAGAACAGATGAATCATGAGCAGCTCTAGGCTTGGAATAGCCAGACATATGTCAACCCCTCCTGGCACTACTTCACCAGCATCGTGTGTGTGTGTGTGCCATGGTGGGTTGAAAGCATGCCAGAGTGGGAAGGGCAAAATTAGAGCATCATGCTCTCAGGTGATCCTGGCCAGTACAGCAGCCCTTAGGGGACCATTATCTAGCAGTGCAAGTTGTTCTAACTCATGCAAGGGATCAGTTTGACTGTGCGGACTGAGGAGGGGCACATAAGTGGCATGAAGCCACCTCTGTCCTCTTTGCTAGGTACCCAAAATTGCTACTCTGTGGATCTGAGAGCAGAGTGTACTAATTGGGCCCGATTCTGACCTCATTCACAGTAGTGTAAATCAGAAGTCACTCTGATGAAGATATCAGACTGTTATGAGAACAAAATTAGGACCATAGTTTTTCTGCACTCAGCCCACCCTGTAACCCTCGCCCGCCCCATCGCCTCCCTTCCATACTGTGCAAGGCATTTTTTTTTATTTGCATGTGGCAGTAATGACCACGCACACCCTGTCTGGGGCTTTCACTACTTCTGAGTTATGTGGCCAACCTTCGCTCACGTGAATAAAAAATAACATTATGGTACCTAACCTCATATATTATCTATGTGTACAGCATACACAGAGAGATAGCTGTAAGATTTCTAGACTGGGCTAGACTGAACTGTAAGGTTCAGGCCTGAGAAAGGGGTGGCAAATTCTGTCCTAGGGGAAGCCCGGGGGAGAATTGTCTCAGTCACAATTCTGTCCCTGCTGCTCACCCTTTTTATGTGAAGTGACTTATAGAGCTAATGAGGATGCAGCTTACTTCTGTTTATGCCAGTTAGCTCTGACGGCTAGTGGGCTGGGGAGTTCAACACACTTTCTCTCATCTCTATCCCCTCCCCACTCACCTGCTCAGGGTGGGTGTGTAGCTTCACATGCACACCCCTGCCCAAATGATAACTACTTTCTTTCATTCCATTGCATGACCATGTCTGGGCAGGTCATGGTCAGGCTCTCTGTATCTGCTCATGTATACAGAGAGAGCTCAGTTATTAATACATGACATCCTGATGGAATAATCTATAACTTTTACTGTGGTTTATTTATTTTTTTCTTGATTGTTAGGTATAAAAATGAGGAATTGATTTCGCCTGCAAGTGAACCGGGAAAGTACAGCATTGAAAGCAAATATGGAGTGCATATGCTGGAGATACACAGGTATATTATTCTGATGAATAACAGAATGTTATTTAGATTATGACTTTTAACTGAAATAATTTCCTGCAAATACATCTGAAAATTTCTATAATGTATTACAAAAGAGTCACAAAATACAGCACACTTAACTTCTGCTTAGCTGTTACTTTGGTTTAGGTGGCAAGATACTTCCCAAGTAGTCTGGATATGGGGTCAGTGTAATGAAAAGCTAGGGATTTCTATCATAGCACCCAAACTGTCAGCAAGAAAAAAACAAATCTAGAGGTAAGTGAACAGAAAAAAAAAGGATCAATTTAAAAAAAACCCTCATTATAATATTTTAATCTCATCATTCTGGCAGCTAGAGTGGCACAGTTTGTTCTTCTTTAATAGTCTATTCCATCATGGCAGCAACTCTTTGTTCAGAGCTTGAAGCTTAGAAAAGTTTAGCTAGTCGTGGCTAGAAAATTCAATGGACGGTATTTGGCTCTGTTAGCAGGTTGTCATGTTTTGCTTGCCTTATATATTTGTTTTTCTGTGGTTGGGAATGGGAGAGTCCAATGGTTTCTTTAAAAGGTTTTAAGTTCTGAAAATCTATATTTATCTATTTTAAACCATTATGTCTTGAAGACAATTTAAAAGTCATGGCATGAAAGAAAAACAAATGTCGTAACAGGTGTCAGCACTCAAAACCAACCCTCACTAAACCTCAGCTAGGACACAGGGTTGCAATACTGTATTTCACATATAATATATGACTTGGTACAAGTTTAAAAAAAACCAAAAGCAACAACTGTGTGGATGGAACAATGGTGTCAAGACAGAAAAATAAGGGTCTAAATATTTTCATCTGTCCTTACTAATTTACCAAAAATCTGACCGCAGGCTACATTCAAACAGTTCAAATATTTGTGTGTGATATTTGGTTGGCCACATATTCACTCACCCATCCTGTCTCCAGCTGTCAGCCATAGCCCTGAGCTAGGCCAGCCAGAAGTAGAGGAACAGTAGTGCACCATTCCTTCTGCTTGAAGCAGGAAGCCCTGTTCCCAAATCTTTGGCTTCTGTGGAAAGGGATAGCTAATCCCTAACCTCCTTCCTTTGGCTCCAGTGGATAGTGGAGAAATTTATTCCTGTCTAGGAGACTTCCACAATAGCCACTGGGCTCTGCCCCACTTATCTTTATTCTTTACTCCCCTTCCTGGATGAGGGAGGAAACTATTAGCCTCCTCCCACATCTTCAGAATTCAGTTTGCTGGCCACTTCCTGCACCCTTTAAGGGCTCAGATCATGGCTGACCCATACCATCTGTCCTGGCCCTTTGGGTGTCAGGAAAGGCTGGTGAGAGACAGCCTGTCCAGAAGTGAGAATGGAAAAACTCTTCCATTGCTATTTGGGAGAGTGAGAGTGGTTGCTAGTGGGTGATGTTTGGGTGACTGAGTCCCAGTGGGTGGCACCACGGGTGAGTGTGATGGTACCTGGGTGCCTTTGTTGGTGCCAGCAGGTGGCTGTGTGCATGAATGTGGGTATGGGTGCCTGTGAGTAGCATGGGGGCGAGTGGAGTAGTTTTGTGAGTGTCTTTTGTTGTGCCGGTGGATGGATGTCCAGGGGAATATGGGTGGACGTGTTGATGCCTGGCTGGGAGGGTGCTTGTTGCTGATCCCCTCCCCAAATATTTCCCCCCTCTCCTCCCTACCAGGCACCCACACTCGCCTAGATAGCCACCCACTCCCCCATAGGCATCCATACCTACTCACACTCACCCAGACACACCAACAGAGTCATTGACTGGCACCCACAAAGGCTCCCACACCCTCTGGCATTCCCCCTTGCCTAGCCACCACCCACTGGAACCTATGCCCATCCATACTCACCCAGACACACCCACACTTATCCAAACAGCTAACCCCTGGCACCCATACACTCACTTCATCTTTCCTATTCTCTGCCAATACATTCTTTTCCAAGTGAAGCTTCCCAACTTCTTCCTGAATTATTCACCTTTTCCTTGTTTAACAGTTGTTTGCCAAAACGATCCTGTCTAATTGGGGCAGCTTCATGACTGATTCTAACTCCGAGGCATACATTGTCTTGAACTAATATTTCTAAACTCCACTAAGCCACTTTATTACCGCTTTCTTTCATGTGAAACTGGTTTGTGGACTGTATGAAAATGATAGAAATATGACATGCACAAGGCCCTTCTTGAATAGTGAGATGATTGTCATAAAATTGCGGCTGAGGTACGGACAAGCCATGGAAAATTGTGGAAAAGTAATAATGGACCTTGTTATATGTGGTAATAAAAGTCCATTATTACTTTTCTGCTATTTTCTGCTGTTGGCCACCCGAGGCTGAGAGTGGGGGCTCCCGCTGTCAAAATTCAGTGGAAGTCTAATATTGCAGAATACGCAGTTTCTGCAATATTGCAAGTTAAGTAGGGCCTTAGACATGCAAGAAATAAAAGCCCACTTTGATATTACTAGCTATATCTTTTTAATACAAAAAAAATCCTGCCTATTTCTTGTATTTGGAAGGAGAAAAAAAGATGTGGTGTAGTCCTTAAAATGGATGATCCAACTATCTGAAATGTGCTTATATTATTTTTTGGATATAGAACAGCTAAGATCATTTACCTAGCCACTTCTGTACTCTTCTCAGCTGTCCATACCAAAGTGCTGAGCTACATGTCATCTGAGCTGTGGACAGTTTTAAAATGGCTTTGGAATTTCTTGGCTGTCTTCTTAGCACTTCTCCGAAGCTTATGTAGTGAACTTTTACTTATGATGCAAGTGTGACATTTATTCCTATGAATATACTGGGTGTTTCTTGTCCCCAAATAGAAAAATTCTTGAGATGCCAAAAACAGAGCATCACCTCATTTTAAAATTGTAACTGGAAACTTTCATCTGCCCATTTATCTCAGAGGACTCACAACCTGTACAGTAACCCAGATCACCTTCATAGCTCCATCTCAGATTTTTAAGACATCCTTTGGTCAATTTACCATATCTTCTGGATTCACATGACACAACCCTTTTCATATACTGTTGATTTCTGGCTGCTTGGAGGGGTCTTATGCTAGCCTTTCACCATTGGGGACCTGAGTTCAAGTTCTGTCTTGAGTAGTAACGACAAATGATGTTGATGTTTGCATTGTAATTCTGACTTGTGCACTTCCCCAAATCCCATTTCACAATTCTCAGAAACATAGGAATTGCCATACTGCATCAGGCCACTGGTCCCTCTAGTCCAGTATCCTGTCTCTGACAGCGGACAATAGCAGATGTTTCAGAAGAAGGTGCAATAAACTGGGAAGAGAGGTAGATACGCTGGAGGGTAGGGATAGGATACAGAGGGGCCTAGACAAATTAGAGGATTGGGCCAAAAGAAATCTGATGAGGTTCAACAAGGACAAGTGCAGAGTCCTGCACTTAGGACGGAAGAACCCCATGCACCGCTACAGACTAGGGACCGAATGGTTCGGCAGCAGTTCTGCAGAAAAGGACCTAGGGGTTACAGTGGACGAGAAGCTGGATATGAGTCAACAGTGTGCCCTTGTTGTCAAGAAGGCCAATGGCATTTTGGGATGTATACGTAGGGGCATTGCTAGCAGATCGAGGGATGTGATCGTTCCCCTCTATTTAACATTGATGAGGACTCATCTGGAGTACTGTGTCCAGTTTTGGGCCTCACACTACAAGAAGGATGTGGAAAAATTGGAAAATGTCCAGGGGAGGGCAACAAAACTGATTAGGGGTCTGGAACACATGACTTATGAGGAGAGGCTGAGGGAACTGGGATTGTTTAGTCTGCGGAAGAGAAGAATGAGGGGGGATTTGATAGCTGCTTTCAACTACCTGAAAGGGGGTTCCAAAGAGGATGGCTCTAGACTGTTCTCAGTGGTAGCTGATGACAGAACAAGGAGTAATGGTCTCAAGTTGCAGTGGGGGAGGTTTAGGTTGGATATTAGGAAAAACTTTTTCACTACAAGGGTGGTGAAACACTGGAATGCGTTACCTAGGGAGGTGGTGGAATCTCCTTCCTTAGATATTTTTAAGGTCAGGCTTGACAAAGCCCTGGCTGGGATGATTTAGTTGGGGATTGGTCCTGCTTTGAGCAGGGGGTTGGACTAGATGACCTCCTGAGGTCCCTTCCATCCCTGATATTCTATGATTCTATGAAATGGTTTAGGGGACAGCTATGGAATAGCCTACCTTTAGGGGAAATTTCTTCTTTACCCAAACCAATTAGAAACTGCAGTATGCCTTGGAGCATACAGGTTTATATCCCTTCTATTTCTGTAACCGATCTAATGTAAGTGTGGATGTTCTCAATTACCAGTATAAATGTCCTATTCTTGTGTTCATCTGATTAAGCTTCAGTGATATCACATAGCAATGTGTTCCCATGGTCATTATAAAGTATTTTCTTTTCACTCTTTAAACTTCTGCTTTTTTCTTTCATTGAATGTCCCCTTGTTCTTGCAATTGAAGAAATAGGATCATTTCCCTATACGAGTCACTAATTTTATGTCTTTATTCCCCCCTAGATGGGCTTCCTTAGTTAAGACAGAAGGCCAATCTTTTCAATATTTCTTCATATGGAAGCCTTTCCTGGCCTCTGATGATTATTTTCTCCTGGCTCTAAACAGGCTCTGTTTCTGTTCTATTCATTTGAGCTAGGATGAACACAGTATTCCAGATGCAGGTGTACCACTGATTTATATAATGGCAGACTATATTTTCTGTATTATTTCTATCCCATTCCTTATACATTCTTTTTTACTGCTGTTGCACCTTTACTTCTATTGATCAGTGGTTTTTGTTATTGTCCACAGTAACATCTAGTCTCTCGTCTAACTGTTTACAGTTAATTTAGACACCGCAATGTTTGTGACTAGGTCAAAAGATTTCTTCCAGCATGGATGCTTTTGTCAAGACTACAAAAAGAAAAGGAATACTAGTGGCACCTAAGAGACTAACCAATTTATTTGAGCATAAGCTTTCGTGAGGTACAGCTTACTTCATCGGATGCATTCAGTGGAAAATACAGTGAGGAGATTTATATACACACAGAACATGAAAAAATGGGTGTTATCATACACACTGTAAGGAGAGCGATCACTTAAGATGAGCTATTACCAGCAGGAGAGTGGGTGTGTGGGGGGAGAAAAACTTTTGTAGTGATAATCAAGGTGGGCCATTTCCAGCAGTTAACAGGAACGTCCGAGGAGCAGTGGGGGGTGGGGGAAATAAACATGGGGAAATAGTTTTACTTTGTGTAATGACACATCCACTCCCAGTCTCTATTCAAGTCTAAGTTAATTGTATCCAGTTTGCAAATTAATTCCAATTCAGCAGTCTCTCGTTGGAGTCTGTTTTTGAAGTCTTTTTGTTCTAATATTGCGACCTGTAGGTCTGAAATCGAGTGACCAGAGAGATTGAAGTGTTCTCCGACTGGTTTATGAATGTTATAATTCTTGACATCTGATTTGTGTCCATTTATTCTTTTACGTAGAGACTGTCCAGTTTGACCAATGTACATGGCAGAGGGGCATTGCTGGCACATGATGGCATATATCACATTGGTAGATGTGCAGGTGAACGAGCCTCTGATAGTGTGGCTGATGTGATTAGGCCTGTCATAAATATAAAGGGAAGGGTAAACCCCATTGAAATCCCTCCTGGCCAGGGGAAAGCTCCTCTCACCTGTAAAGGGTTAAGAAGCTAAAGGTAACCTCGCTGGCACCTGACCAAAATGACCAATGAGGAGACAAGATACTTTCAAAAGCTGGGAGGAGGGAGAGAAACAAAGGGTCTGGGTCTGTCTGTAGTTGTCTTGGCCGGGGATAGACCAGGAATGGAGTCTTAGAACTTTTAGTAAGTAATCTAGCTAGGTATGTGTTAGATTATGATTTCTTTAAATGGCTGAGAAAAGAATTGTGCTGAATAGAATAACTATTTCTGTCTGTGTATCTTTTTTGTAACTTAAGGTTTTGCCTAGAGGGGTTCTCTATGTTTTTGAATCTAATTATCCTGTAAGACATCTACCATCCTGATTTTGCAGGGGGGATTTCTTCATTTCTATTTACTTCTATTTTTATTAAAAGTTTTCTTGTAAGAAACTGAATGCTTTTTCATTGTTCTCAGATCCAAGGGTTTGGGTCTGTGGTCACCTATGCAAATTGGTGAGGCTTTTTATCCAACATTTCCCAGGAAAGGGGGGGTGCAAGTGTTGGGAGGATTGTTCATTGTTCTTAAGATCCAAGGGTCTGGGTCTGTAGTCACCTAGGCAAATTGGTGAGGCTTTTTACCAAACCTTGTCCAGGAAGTGGGGTGCAGGGTTTTGGGAAGTATTTTGGGGGGAAAGACGCGTCCAAACAGCTCTTCCCCAGTAACCAGTATTAGTTTGGTGGTGGTAGCGGCCAGTCCAAGGACAACGGGGGGAATATTTTGTACCTTGGGGAAGTTTTGACCTAAGCTGGTAAAGATAAGCTTAGGAGGTTTTTTTCATGCAGGTCCCCACATCTGTACCCTAGAGTTCAGAGTGGGGGAGGAACCTTGACAAGGCCCTATGATGGTGTCCCCTGAATAGATATGTGGACACAGTTGGCAACGGGCTTTGTTGCAAGGATAGGTTCCTGGGTTAGTGGTTCTGTTGTGTGGTGTGTGGTTGCTGGTGAGTATTTGCTTCAGGTTGGGGGGCTGTCTGTAGGCAAGGACTGGCCTGTCTCCCAAGATTTGTGAGAGTGATGGGTCGTCCTTCAGGATAGGCTGTAGATCCTTGATGATGCCTTGGAGAGGTTTTAGTTGGGGGCTGAAGGTGGTGGCTAGTGGCGTTCTGTTATTATCTTTGTTGGGCCTGTCCTGTAGTAGGTGACTTCTGGGTACTCTTCTGGCTCTGTCAATTTGTTTCTTCACTTCAGCAGGTGGGTATTGTAGTTGTAAGAATGCTTGATAGAGATCTTGTAGGTGTTTGTCTCTGTCTGAGGGGTTGGAGCAAATGCGGTTGTATTGTAGAGATTGACTGTAGACGATGGATCGTGTGGTGTGGTCTGGGTGAAAGCTGGAGGCATGTAGGTAGGAATAGCGGTCAGTAGGTTTCCGGTATAGGGTGGTGTTTATGTGACCATCACTTATTAGCACCGTAGTGTCCAGGAAGTGGATCTCTTGTGTGGACTGGTCCAGGCTGAGGTTGATGTGGGGGTGGAAATTGTTGAAATCATGGTGGAATTCCTCAAGGGCTTCTTTTCCATGGTTCCAGATGATGAAGATGTCATCAATGTAGCGCAAGTAGAGTAGGGGCATTAGGGGACGAGAGCTGAGGAAGCGTTGTTCTAAGTCAGCCATAAAAATGTTGGCATACTGTGGTGCCATGTGGGTACCCATAGCAGTGCCGCTGATTTGAAGGTATACATTGTCCTCAAATGTGAAATAGTTATGGATGAGGATAAAGTCACAAAGTTCAGCGACCAGGTTTGCCGTGACATTATCGGGGATACTGTTCCTGACGGCTTGTAGTCCATCTTTGTGTGGAATGTTGGTGTAGAGGGCTTCTACATCCATAGTGGCTTCCATTGGTCAATTTACGTAAAAGAATAAATGGACACAAATCAGATGTCAAGAATTATAACATTCATAAACCAGTAGGAGAACACTTCAGTCTCTCTGGTCACTCGATTTCAGACCTACAGGTTGCAATATTAGAACAAAAAGACTTCAAAAACAGGCTCCAACGAGAGACTGCTGAATTGGAATGGAATTAATTTGCAAACTGGATACAATTAACTTAGGCTTGAATAGAGACTGGGAGCGGATGTGTCATTACACAAAGTAAAACTATTTCCCCATGTTTATTTCCCCCACCCCTCACTGCTCCTTGGACGTTCCTGTTAACTGCTGGAAATGGCCCATCCTAGGAGTTCCCATCCTAGCACATACAAGCTGAGCTGCAAGAGCTAAGAAATATGGAGTGAGGTAAAAGACAAAATGACTGACCAAGGACCATGTGTTGTGGCTACTCTTGCAGTGAAAGAAGGACAGAAGGACTATGAAACTTCATGAGTTCAATTTGGTAGCGTTTCTGACAAAAATCTTCCTTCATGAGGGAGGCAGTTAGTGGAGGAGGCTATAGAGGGGACACCATAGGGGCTGTTATGCACTCCAGCCCCACCCCTTCTCACACCCTCCCCCAGCACAGCACTGACATGGCTCCTAAACTAGGAGCATGGATAAAGCTGTTCTACTAGGACAGCAAAACTGAAACACTGTGCCCCCCAGCTATGGCCCCTCCGACCCTCAGCCACTCCTGCCGTGCCACCTATACTAGGAAGCAGGTGTCAAAATCTTACGCTGGGTCTGCGCTGACTGGAGAACCATCCGTTTCCCCAGCTCCATACTAGAGGAAGAGCTGATTAAAATAAAGCGTGTGTGTTTGTGTGCGTGTGTGGGGGGGAGTCAGGAAAAATTTTTTGGGCCCTCCCATCTCCATTGTCCACATTTTGAAAGTTAGCAAAACTTTGACCATCTCTACCAGAGGGTATCCCCTGGGGATCATCTACAGCCTTTTATGCCCAGGCAATGGAAAAGGTCCTCAGCATAGGAGAGACTCCAGACAACTGAATTCATACCGAAAGTGCGTGTCTTTAACCAAATGCGTGGTTACTACAGTCTCCATTCTGTTTTTGACATGGGTTGAAATGAATGCCAATTCAGGCAAAAATGTTATTTCACTCTGCACTCCTGTGGTGCAATCTATGCTAGCCAGACGGATGAACATGTGCATTTTAAATGTACGTATCTGCCAGTGTAAAGGTCCCAGTGCAAATATTAACACTCAAGAACATGATAAAGATTCAGGGCAGTTTTACCTTCACACAAACTATCATTATCTTGGGACAGACCTAATTCTGCATTCCCATCTCATGCTATTGAAGATAAACTGTACGCATTTCATCTGACCTTTTCAAAGTTTAGGAAACACATTCTTGACCAGAATATTAGGATAACTGATGAAGAAACCACTCCCCAGCCTCTGTAGACACCAAGAATCCACCATAATTTTTACACAAGATCCCGTATACCTCGGACTATCATTTAGGAAATTTAGTTTTGTTCAGATGTCCAACCAGAATAGATGCATTCAATAAAATTGATAGTTTGCTCACTGATATTGAATCTTAGGGCCTTATTCAAAGGCAAATCATTAGGAGCTGCTGTAATCTGCACCTTTTTCTGGCCTCCCTCAAAGTACAAGTTAAACCAACATGATATGTAACTTACACCCACTGACCACGTTACACATTACCTTGATTTTGGCCCACTGAATCTAAAGACATTCAAAGGTCTCTCTGCACTGCATTCAGCTGTGTGATTGCAGCTGGAATAAGCATATCTGCCTTAGCTTTAATCTACTAGCCCGGCTGAAAATAGCAGTGAAGACGTGGCAGTATAGGCTTTGGCACAGGCTAGGGAATGCGTGTATGTATTCAATATCATGGACAGGCATGTACAGTCCATGCTGAAGTCCATGCCACTGTGTCTTCACTGCCATAGTTTTAGCCATGCTAACCAGATTAAAGCTAGCACAGTTATACCTAGCTGAGTTGCAATCACATCTTCACTTGCAGTGTAGACGTATCCTAAACTGGTGTAACGCATATGAGGCAGAACTAGATTAGAGAGACATAGCTGGAAAAGGTCAACTGTCAAATTTCAAAGTAGTAGTCTCTAGCAAATGTGTAGACCTTATCTTCAAGTTACAAATTGCACAGAAGCCGGATTGTGTCACAAACCACTCATATTTATATTAATATAAATATGTCTTTTGCATGTTTACATACAACTGAAGAAACCTGTATGTACATATAAGCTCAAATAGCTTCCCTCCTCTGGGGGTATGTCTACACTTTGAACTGGAAGTGTAAATTCTGGCTCAAGGAGACTTACCCACTGTAGCTCTGAGCGATCATACTAAAAATAGAGCGTAGCTTTGGCAGGGCGAGCAGTAGGTGGGGCTAGTCACCTGAGGTACATCCCTACTGTCTTGGACAGGATCGTACTCGGGGTGGCTAGCCCCTTCCACCGCTTGTGTAGCCGTGGCTACACTGTAATTGTTGTGGGCTCGCTCAATCACAGCTCACATGGGTATGTATCCTTGAGCCGAGAGTTGCACCCCCAGCTATAAGTGTAGATTTATTCTAATCTAATGGAAATTTGTCAGCTTGAAATCTAACCAGTTTAAAAAATTGAATGATTCGTAGAGCTAGTGAATAACCAGCTTTTTGGATCAGTGGCTGAACTGCTGAATAGGAAAAAAACAAACCAAACCAAAAAGCAGTTTAGATCTATCTAAAATAAGCCCTGTTCAATT
Source organism: Caretta caretta (assembly GCF_965140235.1). Classification (NCBI taxonomy): domain Eukaryota; kingdom Metazoa; phylum Chordata; order Testudines; family Cheloniidae; genus Caretta; species Caretta caretta. Next base: position 41,552,558 of record NC_134208.1, read on the forward strand.
TTTCAGGCATAATGAAAAAGTTGAAAATTTTTGTTTTGGGGTCAAGCAAAACATTTTCTTTGACCCTAAATGTTTATTTGCCAAGGTTGTTTACCTTTATAAAGTGTATTTTAAAATAAAATTGAGTGAAATTCCAAAATAAATCATCTTTACAAACAAGAAGTTGAAATGACTTGTGTCAGAAATCCTAAATGAACCAGTTTGACATTTCTTAATTTTTTTGTGTTTGACTGACACAGTTTGCCAAAATTGACTTGAATTTGAGAGTTGTTTTGGTGGAACCAATGGAAAAAATGATTTTTACAATTTTTTTTGCCCAGCTCTAATTATTATTAGTAAAAATACTTCACCCACCCAAATTCCCTACCAATACTACTGATTTTAAATCACATTATGCTATTTTTATAAATGTTTTTTCTGTCCTTTTGTTGTGTGAAAGACTTTCACAAACAGGAGAAACTACTATGGGCCAAATTCTTATCACTTATAACAGAATAAGCCAATCAACTGGGGGTTGCACATGTGTAACCGAGAGCAGAATTTGAGACAGTACGTTTATATATTTGTTTGACAAATTAATCGAACATCTCACTGTGCTTTCTTATTTCATGGAAACAATCCTGCATTTCTTGCATTCTGATTTGAGTCAAACAAAGGTTTGAGTGGCAAAGGAAGACAGGATGGGGCCCTACATCAGTTTAAAAAAGACATTTCTACAGTTTCCTGATTACTTGCATGCCATATGGTGGTAACTAAATAAATCATGGTTCTGAATACTGTGTAATTTTGATAACTAGCAATGTTTATTAACTGGTTACCAGTAATCAAATACATCCCACTAATACAGCGGTTCTCAAACTGTGGGTTGGGACCCCAAAGTGGGTTGGGACCCCATTTTCATGGTGTTGCCAGGGCTGGTTTAGACTTGCTGGGACCCGGGGTCAAAGCCCAAACCCCACTGCCTAGGGCCGAAGCTTGAGGGCTTCAGCCCTGGGTGGTGGGGCTCAGGTTACAGGCTTCAGCTTTGCCCCCACGCCTGCTTGGTGCAGCAGGACTCGGGCTTTGCCCCCCCTCCCCCCGACCCAGGACAACAGGGCTCGGTGAGCTCAGGCTTCAGTTCCCCCTCCTGGGGTTGTGTCGTAATTTTTGTTGTCAGAAGGGAGTCTCCGTGCAGTGAAATTTGAGAACCTCTGCACTAATAGGTATGAAAGCAAATGCTGAGTAAAGATGACGAATCCACTATTTTTAAAGTGGTATTTGGTTAAAAGTTATCCTTTTGATATATTATTATTTGATCCTCCCGTTATCAGTACTAAGTCAAGTAAAAATGTTTAAATAATAATGAAAGCAAAGAAATCTAAGATTAAAGCTCTCAGTTCATTCTTTGCTTGTTTCATTATACCAAGGCATTGTGGCGGTGGGTTGTGAAAAGAGTGTGAATCCTATATCCCATGTATGTTTCAATGCTTAGGCATTATTGAGTGGGTTAAGAAGAGAGTGGAAAACTTACTGCAGGTTTTCCTTGCTTTTGACATTTTGCATCACACTGTTAATGTTATTTTATACTGATAATTTTATATTATATTTTTTCCTGTGTTTCTTATAAAGTCTAAGTACAGAAATATCATATTAACAAGCTAAGAATTAATGTCCAAAGTTTCGTGAGACCAGATACCATAGCAAAGGATCAGTTAAACTTTAGATATATTTGTGAACAATTATTGGTTTATATTTTGAGCGTGTATTAAAAAAGCATCTATTGTGAGTTAAAATTTGCTTAATTTGTTTTCCCAGCATACAATATTTCACCGTAACCCTACAGCGCTGTCATGTTTTTAGGGCACTATCCTGGGCTTTTGTGGTAACACAAGCCAGTCTCGGGGTTGTTGTTGTGTCTTTGATAATTAATTGTAAAATATACTCTGTATTATTCCACTTTGTTTTGTAAAATGCATGGCTGAAGATCTGCCTTTAGGGGGTGCTGTGAGCCCTGTACATTTATAGTGATGTAATTCCATTGCTCGACCCATCATCTGGTCATGTTTACTCTCACGAAAAGGCAAATTTTCTGAAAATAAGCGGGATGGGTTGTTCCACTTTGTGGCATGTCACAGTCCAGAGTATATGACAAGGCTCAAAAGCAAGTGTGTGACATGCCTGCTATGTGAGCAACACCCATGCTGTATGCCACAAAATCTGCAATCCTTTTGGGTATTTTGCATCAAACTTTTTTCAGTTTGTTCTGTTCTTTCACACTTGGTGTCCATCATCTTGTAGCCATATTTTTATCCATTTCATCTGAGAGTTTCCAGGATGATGCCAAATTATTCTTCTGAGATGAAAGTGAATGCAGGCATGTGCAGGGTTGCTTCTTAAAAGTCATGGTCTCCAATAAATGGAGAGAGCGTCTCTTAAATTGCACAAAGTCCTCAGATCATGAACCTACTCACGTGTCATGTATATTTACATAAAATTTATTTTTACGCAACCAAAATACAAAGAGCTATTCTCTTTTCCCGTACCACAACTTTACATCAGTGTAACTCCAGGGGAGTTACTCCTGTTTGAACTCGGTGTAAAAAGAATCAGGCCCATTGTCCTTGGATGTGGAAGTTTGCACTGGAATCTTAACACGAACAGATATGCAAACATGTTGCCAGTTCCACACCAAAGAAGGCTCTGAAGAGTGAGTTATTCCACCATTGGACCCTCTGCTGCTGCACTAAGGATCCTTTAAAAAATAAAGTTGGTTGGTCCTTAATCAACTTCTTTTCTTAAATAAAAATATATCAGGTCAAACCCATTTGTCTATAGCAATATTAGGCCAGATTCCCTGGACTGCTCTGTTACCTATGTGTTGCCTGAGTGGTACAAAGGGAAAAGAAACTGCTTGCAATTTCCTGCAATGTGATATATGCCATCATGTGCCAGAAATGCCCCTCTGCCATGTACATTGGTCAAACCGGACAGTCTCTATGCAAAAGAATAAATGGACACAAATCTGACATCAGGAATTATAACATTCAAAAACCAGTCGGACAACACTTCAGTGTCACTTGTCACTCAATAACAGACCTAAAAGTGGCAATTCTTCAACAGAGCTTGGAGTGGTGGTCATGGAACCATGGAATCCCTAGGACAATGCATCTCATGCCTTCTGGTTGATGAGGTTTCTTTCTGATACCTTCCCTCAGAGGGCTCTTCCAAATCCTTCTCCACAGTAGTACCTGTGGAGAGAGCCTCAAAACAGTTTCGCCCCTCTATCTGCATTGGGAGTACATAGGTTCTCCTCTTTCTTCTGGAGGTCACCAGCTGCCAATACTCTTCCCCGTTCTGTACTGCATACTCTGATTCTTTGGCATGTTTTGCTTCCAGAACCAAACACTGACTTCTATCCAGAAAATCTTGATTTTCTCTGATGTAACGGAGGGTTGATACCTGGTTCTCTAGTCCTCTAACCTTCTCTTCCAATATACAGACCAGCTTGCACTTTGTACATACGAAGTCGCTTCTGTCCTCTGGGAGAAAGACAAACATGGCACATTCTGTGCAGGTCACAACAGCTGATCGCTCACTATCCATGTCTTCCTTCTAAGAGGCTCCTCAGGTGTTGTATGTACTATTCACAGGAGCCTGAAAGGCAGAAACACTCTGCGAACTCCCCCCCAGGCAAACTCCCTCTGTTTGCCTGACCTCGGTTTGCTGCTTATTCGTTCACAACTGACTGCCTTTTTATAAGGCTGCTGGCTTGAAGCAGGTGGTCTGGCTCAAAGCCTTTCCTCCAATCAACCACTCAAGGCCCACCTGGAACAAAGCACTCCCAATTCACACTTTTCAATCAAACACCCACACGGTAAAACAGTCACACTATTAGAACAAACAAGCACATGATCAAACAGTCACACTATCTGAACAAACAAGCACGGGGCCAAACAAATGTTCTGCAGAAAAAAACAAGCACACAGTCAAACAGTCACACTGTTCAAACAAACAAGCACAAGGTCAAACAAATGCAGAAAAGGACCTGGGGATTACAGTGAACAAGAAGCTGGATATGAGTCACCAGTGTGCCCTTGTTGCCAAGAAGGTCCATGGCATATTGGGCTGTATTAGTAGGAGCATTGCCAGCAGATCAAGGAAAGTGATTATTCCCCTCTATTCGGCACTGGTGAGGCCACACCTGGAGTATTGCATCCAGTTTTGGTCCCTCCACTACAGAAGGGATGTGGACAAATTGGAGAGAGTCCAGCAGAGGGCAACAAAAATGATTAGGGGACTGGAACACATGACTTACGAGGAGAGGCTGAGGGAAATGGGGTTATTTAGTCTGCAGAAGAGAAGCGTGAGGGGGGATTTAATAGCAGCCTTCAATTACCTGAAGGGGGGTTTCAAAGAGGATGGAGCTCGGCCGTTCTCAGTGGTGGCAGATGACAGAACAAGAAGCAGTGGTCTCAAATTGCAGTAGGGGAGGTGTAGGTTGGATATTAGGAAACACCATTTCACTAGGAAGGTGGTGAAGCACTGGAATGGGTTACCTAGGGAGGTGGTGGAATCTCCATCCTTAAAGGTTTTTAAGGCCCAGCTTGACAAATCCCCAGCTGAGATGATTTAGTTGGTGTTGGTCCTGCTTTGAACAGGGGGTTGGACTAGATGACCTCCTGAGGTCTCTTCCAACCCTAGTATTCTATGATTCTATGATCTTTACTTATGAATTTTGTTTATATTAACAGTACTTTATTTTCCTCTTTTCCCCACAGAGCTAATTTTGATGATACTGCTACCTATACAGCAGTTGCAACAAATATCCATGGGCAGGTGTCAACCAATGCTGCTGTGGTTGTGAGGAGTAAGTCCTATATAGCAATTAAACCTGGAATAAATATAATAAAAAAATCAGTCCTCATCCTCAAAGGAAACCTGCATAGCACCCTCAAAAGATGAGCCTGGGGACAAACATTCTTAACTCTGCTAGACACTAAAAACCACGGACTTAATAGAGACACTGTTTTTATGGCTTGCTACAACATTTTGTAGCACACACTACTGCCTGCCAACCCTTGATTGTCCACGTTATGCGTGAAACCCTTATGCTCATGTAAGCGGGGGAATAGTCCCGCTATTGTGGGGAACTTTCCTGGCTTCTGCACTACCCCGGTGAAGTGGGCTAGTGAAAGGATCTGAGTCCTCACTCCCACTTCTTTTACCCAGTGGCCTCCCTGCCCTTGAGGACTCCCCTTCCACTCTCCTGTCTGGCAGAGGCCTCGTAATCCCAACAAGGCTGGGCCCAGGATTCCTGGGGGGCTCGACCCCCAACCCTGCTGTGGTCACCTAGGACAGGAGCTAGGGTGTCCCCACTCCGGGGTACTTTCTCTGCACTTGGCACTTCTCTGACCCACTGACCATTATATACAAGTTAAAGGAAATGCAAGTTATTTAATCAACAATTAATTTTAAAAAGAATAAGGAAAAATGGGAAAGGTTAAAGGAAACACATCAACCTGCTCTGTGGCAGGGAACATCACAAACAGTGTCTCTGGAATGTCAGGGCAGTTCACAGTCTGTTCCTTGTAAGTCCTAGGCCTTCTTCTCAGGCCCTGGCTGTGCTGCAGGGATGCCGTGGGTTGGACGCTTGCTCTGGTGGTGGCCACACGCTCTCAGGCTCTAAGTGGTAGGACCCTTCTTCCCAGTGTCGCCCCCACCCTGTTGGGGTTACGATCCAAGCCTGGCCTGCAGAGCCTCTTGGCTGAGGCGTCTCCCTGTGCTGGGCCTGCTGCCCAGGGTCCCCCTCGCTTTCCCCAGCTGCTCACCGCACCCAGCTCCAGACTGCTCCAGCCACAGCTGCACCACTCTGTCTCAGCACTGCTGCTGCTGCTCTGCCTCCAGCTCCCTGGGCTGCTTCTCTGGCCCCTCTGCCTCTGGTTGCTGCAGTTCTGCTCCCAGGACAGGTCTGCTCTGCAGGCTGCTTCTGTGACTCTGCTCCCAGCACTGACCTGCTTCGTGGGCTGCTTTTCTGGTCCCTCTGGATCTGGCACAGCTCTGCTCCCCAGCTTAGCTTGGGCCCCTGCTTTCTCCTTAGCTCGGCCCCACTCCGTCTGACCCAGGCAAATCCAGCTCACACGGAGAACGGGACCTCCTTTGCCTCCTGACCCTCTGATTAGCCTGCCCGCCCTGTCATTCAGGCTGACCTGAGAACATTGGCCTCTCCCCATTGTTCCTGGGGACCATCCGTCTCAGGGTCCTGGTTTCCCATAGACCTTTCCCCTTTTAGTACTGGGAGCTAGCCAACCAAAACACCGCCACTGAATGTTAGTAAGAGGTCAACAGTCCCCTTACACTCAGTAATCTGTTCTACCTTTTATTGAGTTCAGACACTCTGGTTATTTTCTCCAGAACTGAAGAAAAGTGCTGTCTGAATCTTGAAAGCTTGTGCCTTCCACCGACAGAAGTTGGTCTAATAAAAGATATTACCTAACCTACCTTGTCTCTTTCATATGCTGGTACCAGCATGGCTACAATACTGCTACAAATAAGAAATAAATATCACACTCGTTTGGGTTGGATCTTAACTGTCCTTGTTTTACAGGGTTCAGAGGGGATGAAGAGCCATACCCTGCTGGGATATTACCCATCAATTGTAAGTATGTTTTCCTGTTTGTGAGAAAATGTAGACACGTTATGCAATCTTATCATTGTCAGGAGCCCGAGGAATATTTTTTCAGCTCAGAATAATAAATATTGCCTCTGGCTTTGCTTAAGATGTCACAATGTAAGATGTCCATATGCTTTTAACTTTCCAGCTACAAGTATTGACCAGCAGTATGTATCAGCTTTGGATTCAATCTACTGCTTTTATCTGGACAATAATCCTTTAGTGCCAAGTATCATGTACTAGTGCTCAATAGTCTCCTGATTTCTCTGTGTGCAGTGCCCCTGCCATCAGAAGTTTGCTTCACCCATATTGATGTTCAGTTTTTGGAGAAGTTTGGTGTCACGTTTGGGATGGAAGGTGAAACAGTTACCCTCAAATGTGCTCTGCTGATCACTCCAGATCTGACAAGGCTTCGACCTCGCGCTGAATGGTACAGAGATGGTAAGTGGATTTGCACTGAGATAATGTACATGCCTCTATGTAACTGAGTTTTAATTGTTCAGGTGTGGATTCTCTCCCTCAAGTCTGTATGTAGGCTTAGAATTCACCTTCCTAAGAGAAAAAAGATTGATTGTAACACAGTTCCCAATATATCTCCTTTTACCTCCTGTCATTATCTCAGATGAGAGATATTTTCCTTCATAGTCCAACTCTTCTGGAGTGAGTGTTGTCCAAAATGACCATGTTTGAAGAGTAAGAAGTAGATGCCAAAATAACTAGGTAAGGGACACAGAGTGTTATGGAGAAGCTAACCGGGCAGCTTGAAGGAATCTGAACTTAGTGTCAACTGTCGAGACACAGATTCATCTCCTGAGGATTTGCATAGGTACAGTAGAACCTCAGAGTCACGAACACCTCGGGAATGGAGGTTGTTCGTAACTCTGAAGAAAACATTATGGTTGTTCTTTCAAAGTTTACCACTGAACATTGACTTAATATAGCTCTCAAACTTTACTATGCAGAAGAAAAATGCTGCTTTTAACCATCTTAATTTAAATGAAACAAGCACAGAACCAGTTTCCTTACCTTGTCAAATCTTTATTTAAACTTTCCCTTTATTTTTTTAATAGTTTACATTTAGTACAGTAGTGTACTATACAGCGTTTGCTTTTTTCTTTTTGTCTCTGCTGCCTGATTGCGTACTTCTGGTTCCAAATGAGGTGTGTGGTTGACCAGTCAGTTCGTAACTCTGGTGTTCGTAACTCTGAGGTTCTACTGTGCCTGTAGGTAGTGCCAACCACACATCATTTGACAGAGGCATCTATCATATTAATTGTTTCAGAAGTGTGGAGATTTACAAAGGCCCTAATAAGCCCCCCCCCTCACCCAGAATATCATTGGTCTCTTGATGGCCCCCTCCTCCTAACTCCATTCTGTTGCTTTCATCTGCATTAAAATGTGGGGATGTTGGGTGGAGGATTTATCTGCTGTCATAGTTAATCGGACTTCTTCCCGCTAAACTCTTGACATACATGTGGACACAGAAAACAGCCTCTCATCCACCCAAACAAACGTTATAAGCAAACAAATATACCTGTGAAATAATAATTCCATTTCTCCTACAAGCTAGGAAGGAAGAGACACAGAATGATTTTATTGTTATTTCTATTTTTAAATACTTGGGAGGTGATTACATACTATAGTGATGGAGTCATGTAAGTACATAGAAGAAACCTGGTTATTGGAGAAGGACATTTGTGGAACAACAGCCCCATGTGCTCAGAGAAACATAACCACAAAGGCATTCAAATGTTTTGTATTACTGTACTGTCACTTCAGTAGCCAAGAATTCCCATTGGGCACTCCAGGCTGAAATTCTTTGGGTGGCTGTGTGTTAGAAACCTACAGGAACACTCTTTAATTTATACCTATTAGTGTAATTTTAGGTATTTTTTGGGAGGGAGGAGGAAGGGGAGGATATTTATTTGTAAGTAAATCATTCATAAAACATAAAAGTAACTAATACAAATATGTTCATTGGCTGTTAGGAGGGGTCACTAGAGATTTCTCTTGCCAACGTACCTAGATACCCTCAAGCAGGACTCTGAAGAGGACATCTTGGATGTAGTGAGATGTAGTGAGAATATGGATCATTTGTCACGATCACTTGGGGCAGCCTCTCTCTGAAGTGCCCACATTTTGGAGGGAGGATTCCCACACAACTGTTGCTGGAATTGTGCCCCTGCCAGTCTGATGGAAATACTCACCATCACCAAGGTGTATGTGTGAAAGTGACAAACAACAATGGGGCAAACAAGATAGATAGGAAAAATACAAGACTATTTGTTTACATAAAGCAGGAATGGATTTTGGCTGGAAATGCCACTTTTTAATTTCAGATCTATGCTACGTATATATCTATTCTTGTCTGATCCTTTGGGGCAGGGACTGCTTTTTTGTTCTGGGTTTGTCAATGCTTAGCACAAGGGGTCCTGGTCCAAGACTGGAGCTCCTAGGTGCTACCACAATACAAATAATAAACAATAACTACAGTTTTATTCACTGTGAGCCAAACCCTGATGCCTGTATTCTGGGTGCTGAACCTGCTCCCACTGGGAGCTCGTTTCAGCCATCAGTTTTCACATTGTTGTTAGTCAGGCAAAACTCTGACTGGGCCCAATCCAGAAAGGTGCTGAAATATATAGCAGTTGCCACTGAAGCTAAACGGAATTGCAGGTATCCAACAGATGTCCAATTGTACTCAATTTTTAGTTCAATGGGAATTTTCCTTGGATTATGAAAAGTGGAAAAGGACTTCAAGATTTGGGCCTGTAGGTTTAGTCCCTAAGGACACCAACATATTCTCATTAAGATACGTGAAGATTTGTACGGTTGGTGTAACTTCCTCAAGCACTGGGATGAGAATATCCTCACTGAGGTGAAGATTGGGGGTGAAATCCTGGCCCCACTGAAGTCAATAGGTGTCTTGCCATTGACTTGAATGAGGCTAGGATTTCAGTCCAATATCCAAATGATTTAATGAAAAATAAAACGGTATTGTTCTCTTGAACACTAGCGGTAAAAACTGACCTGCGCACATGCGTATCACACTGACATCATGGGGAAGCTTATGTGGCAGAGATTTCCCCGAAGAATAGCAGGGATTAATGTGATTATTATATTATTGTAGTGAACACCTGTATATGCTTCAAATTGTGGCAGTGACAGGAGACCCACTGCATAAATTTTTGGGGGCAAGAAGGTTAATAATGGAACTAACATGATGACTGTCTTTTAAAGTGCTCTAGTTTCAGAGGGACTCTGGCCTTGAACTCAAATCTTGGACTAACATTTATTATTTCAGACAATTTATATTTAATTCTGGTTTGGTACTAAAATAATTTCTATTTTTCTTAAACGTTTACTGATTTTATTATGCAAATGATATACAACTAAAGACACGAGATGGCTCTCTGTGGTTTACTTATATTAATTATACACATGAGAATGTTGTGTTTATTCAAAATTAATAAACTTCCGAGTAGTTGTTAGTCACTAAACTCTAGGAGATATGTAAATCTATTGAATCAAATCCTCTGAAATGGTTTCAAGGTTCTGACACTATAAGCAGTACATATAAAATTCCTACCTTAGTTTAAACCAGTTAAGATGCTAAAGAAACTGAAATGAAATTATTATTGAAGATTGTACATCTAAGTCCAGTTTGGATATGATTTTGTCTGGTTGCAGATTTTTTTAAAAAAAATTCTAAAGTAATAAATGCATTATAAAGATGTAGGGTCAGATTCTTTACTCATTTGTACGGGTATCCGAAGAACTCCATGGAGGTTCAAGGAGTTACATCAGATTTACGCAAAAGTGAGTGAGTGCAGAATTTGGCTGATGTTTTAACATAACATAATATGTAACATGGGAAATTAATGTGAGGGAAAAACCCGAAACACAGTAATTTCTATCAGTGCATATATGATTTAAATAGAAACAAGCTGCAACTTTTAGGGAATGTTTGGCCTAATTAACACATGGCAGAGTTCTGAGTTTTCAGGGTACCTTGAGTGAGTCAAGATCCCTGGCGCTTCCAGACTCATTCTCTAGCAGATTCTCGAGGAATTGATAGCATATAGTACATGGAGAAAGAGGCACATTCTAGTAGTTTGAGAACAGAACGGAGAGCCTGGAACTCAGATATTATGGTCATAGCAGACCACATAACTGCCTAGACAGACAGAACTCCTGAGTCCTATTCTAGGCTCCAAAGCTGACTCCCTTTCTGGCCTTGCTTGGGAAGTCACTGAAGCCCCTATATTTTCAAACTTGAATGCCTAAAAAAAGGAACCCATATCCACATTCAGGCACCTAAGTAAGTGGCCTGATTTTCAGAGGAGCTGAGCACTCAGCCTTGAACTTCATTGTGATCACTTTGCTCCAAGTTTTTCATAAACTGGAAATAAATTAAAAAGAAAATGCAAAAGTTCTAGCTGCAGGGGGCTTTCAGCTTTCACCGCAGACTGTTCACCCAGCTCTATACAATGCAGTGAGCACAAACTGTGCAAGATGCAATAGAAAGGGGAATTGTAGGTATGTCATATAAGGAGCCCATGATTAAGAGCTGGAAAGAGATCTCACTGCAATTACCTTGTACAAATCCTGAAAAATTCCCTTAAGAATCAGGCTTGCAGGAAATACCTGGGTAATGGTATAACTTATTGCTTCAATTTATGTAGTCAGATGGCCAGATATTCATTATCTGGTCCTTTACTATCAGCTTTATCATCTGAAGATTTGTCACATTTTTTTCCACCCCCTGGGCTTCACCACTGTGGAGCTCTGTCTTCAATATATATATTCGTTGGCTAAAATAATTTGTCTGCAACCTTTTGAACATCTACTCCAAGTGTATTTGAGCAACAGGGTAATAACCAAGCATAGCGCTGTGGCTGAACTTTGAATGTAGTGCTGCTGCGTTGATTTGAATAGCACTCAGTGGGTTAAAAATCAAAAGTTCTCCAACCAATGATTAAAAGAAAAGAAGACAGAGGGACTTTCTTGGCCATCATAAAATATTCTGCTCATTCCATTGCTCCCAGCTCACTAGTCAATCAGACTAATTTACATTAATCGTGGGGCGCCACCTCTGACCTGTGAGAAATTCAGATTTAATTGGATTCGCTGCTCAGCAGGCATGTCTGGAGGGTTTAAGAGTCAGTGGATCTTTACAGCAGGGCTTCAGATTAAGCCTTTAAAGTTAAAGAAAGAAATCTGACTAATCTGACATTTGACCTGAATAGGTAGAAAAGTGTATTTAAAAGCATAAACATTACACATTGCTGTCGTTATTGTGTACTTTAGATTTTCAGCATTGTTTCAAAATGGGGCTTAAAATATTTTCTTTTCAGTCTATTAAAAATGATGGTGAAGGGAAGTCATTCCCTTTGCTGTAGCAGGTACAGCACAGAATAGCTAAATTGTACACTCCTCTACCCATACTCATTGGTCAAATGAGTTTTCATGGGCACAGCTTAGTTCTTGTAGATAAATATTTTCATAGCATACTAATACTACCATGTTGAGTAAAGCTGGCATAAACAGCAGTCCATGCCACTGATTAACACAGAAGTGAGTTTGGATGAAGATTGCTATTGCTAATTCAGTGACACATGCTTGATCACAATTCTCTTCCAGGTGTGCTAATAAAAGACTCCAAGTGGACAAAAACGTACTTTGGAGAAGGCCAGGCAGCACTGTCTTTCACGCACCTGAACAAGGATGATGAAGGCTTATACACCCTGCGCATAATCACAAAAGGCGGGGTGACCGAATACAGTGCATTCATGTTTGTCAGAGGTATGCTTTTCATTCTTCATTGGGAGAAGACTTAGCAAATGCAATTAGGAAAAGTCACTTAATTTAGTACCATAGTATAATAAAGGAAGCCTAAAAGAAGTCCAAAGCATGGCATTATATAGATGTGAAATTTATCCACTCGTCTCTGTCAGGGACAATATAGTCACACTGCACCAGGAGAAGCTCAAGGTGTGATTGTGCTCCTGAAAATATGATCCTTTCTAGAGACCCAAGGAGGCCATCCTTCATGATGGTGCAGCCTACTCCTTTCTTCACAGAGGGCCATCTTTTCTGACTGGCACGCTACAGTGTAACAGGGTGCTGTCTGCTCCTGCCTCCTCGCACCACAGAAACTTGCTCAGACTCCATGCTTGTGTACCCACACCATGCCATTTGTTTACATTCCTTCCCCATGCTTATGGGACTTTCGGGACTCGAGAGGAGCACAGGTCTCCCTTTTATGAGATCTCTGAGACTGGCCTCAGTTAGGTCTGTTCCTCTCTCCCCCTCACTTCCTTCCTGTGCCTTTCTTATCAGTCTCCAGCTGATGGGCTATTTGGCTCTTTAGCTCACCCACCCCTCACACCTGATTAGATAATTAACTTCAATTGCACCAGTCTACCTTCTCTGGGGGAACTAATTGGTGTAGAATGATCAGCATGTAGGCTCACTGGTTAATTCCCTACACTCTGTCACATAGAGCCTTGAACGTGCCTGCACCAAACCCCTCCTCTTTGTGCTGGCTTTTGCTATTGGGCTCACTTGGCTGGGTCAGGCCATTTACGTTCTCAAGTTCAGGGACTGTTATGCCTGACCCTTGCACGGGGGGAGGGGGGGAAGAAAGATTCCAGTACCCTCCCTTCAGTGTATCAGAGCCAGTCACAGCCTAGCACTTTGTTTAACACTTGGGGAAGAGACAGAAAAAGTTGGCTTGCCAAAGGACTGTGTTTTTCACAAGAGACATAGATGAAAAGCAGAGGAACATATTAAAATAGAATACAGGTCAGAGTTTGCCCTCCTATTTGCATTCACAACTCCCACTGAATCAGCCTGAGCTCCCACATGCATCTGTGGGCAGAGCATGGCTCTACATTTCTTTTGTTTTTAAAAATGAGTATGTTTCTGTCTGTGCGGTTCTTTAATTCTGATCCTCAGCACTGGTAAATTGGTGCAGCTCCACTGAAGTCAAGGAAGCTATGCTGATATACTCCCACTGAGGATCTGGCCTGTTCTGTTTACAAGTGTACCAGCGTGTGCATATGGTCTTCCTCACAACGATTTCATCCAGACAGTTCCATTTGTTTGGTGGGGTAGATATGGGTGGTGGCTCGGTGTTCATCATTTCCTGTGGGGCTAGCGCACAAACTTCATTGGCTCTATGGCTACACTGCATTTTAACCCCCACACGGTGCGAGTCTCAGAGCCTGATTCTACTGACTCGGGGTCTCACTGTAGCACTAAAAACTGTGTAGACATTCAGGCTCAGACTCTGAGGCCAGGGAGTAGGTGTGTTCTAGAGCCCAAGCTCCAGTCTGTGCCTGAATATTCACACAGCTATTTTTAGTGCCATAGCATGACCTACGTGAGCCTGAGTCTGTAAACCCAGTCTCTGAGACTCAGCCCCATGGGTTTTAAAATGTAGTATAGACGTACCATCTGTCCCTGGCAGCCACACTCCCTGCCCTCACTAGAGCCAGGCTACTAGGCTTTCCTTGTTCCTCGTCCACTCCCTTGGAGGGAGAATCCCACTTGAAAAGGTCATGGAAAGCATATTAGCTTTCTTGGGGAATCTCCACTGTGCAGGTAGGTGAATAATGAGCATATCCTTTCCCCACCTACACTTTGACCCCTTCTCACTCACAGGTCCCTGGATTTGTGGAGAGCCCTCCATGAGATCCATACCAAGGGGAGACAAAGTGCTAAGGTGGTACCTGATCCCTGTTTTCATGTGGGCCGTGATCTGAAGGTAGAGGGTAACCTCTGTGTATATAACATAAGAGTTCAATCAGGCCCATAGTTCTGAAATTTCAAAGGGTGGGATCATATAGGGGCCTGGCCCTGAGCATCTACCTCTCAACACCATTGTCATTGCAATAGGATGGCAAGTTGTGGACAGAGATACAGGACTTCTCTGACTCACCCTAAACTCAGGGGCTAGAATCCTGCATAAAGATACAGCATAAAAACTTCAGCAGGTGGATGTTTCTGGAGGTGCAGTATGTCTCTGAGAATACGCAGAGTAAGCCTTAGGAACAGTCAAGACTTGGGAAGAAGCTTTGTCATAAATAGAAAGGGTAACCACCTTTCTGTATACAGTGCTATACAATCCCTCCTGGCCAGAGACAAAGTCCTTTTACCTGTAATGGGTTAAGAAGCTAAGGTAACCTCGCTGGCACCCGACCCAAAATAACCAATGGGGACAAGATACTTTCAAATCTGGAGGGGGGGGGGAAGGCTTTTGTCTGTCTGTGTGATACCTTTGCCAGGAACAGATCAAGGATGCAAGCCCTCCAACTCCTGTAAAGTTAGTAAGTAATCTAGCTAGAAAATGCATTAGGTTTTCTTTGTTTTGGCTTGTGAAATTTGCAGTGCTGGAGGAAATGTGTATTCCTGTTTTTGTGTCTTTTTGTAACTTAAGGTTTTGCCTCGAGGGATTCTCTATGTTTTGAATCTGACTGCCTGTAAGATTATCTTCCATTCTGATCTTACAGAGTTGTTCTCTTATCTTTTTTTATTCTTCTAATAAAGTTCTGTTTTTTAAGAATCTGATTGGGTTTTTTGGGTCTTAAAAATCCAAGGCTGGTTTGTGCTCATCTTGTTTATTCTCAAGCCTCCCCTGGAAAGGGGGTGTATGGGCTTGGGGGGATATTTTGGGGAAATAGGAACTCCCAGTGGTCCTTTCCTTGTTCTTTGTCTAAATCACTTGGTGGTAGCAGCATACTGTTCAAAGACAAGGTGAAATTTATGCCTTGGGAAAGTTTTTAACCTAAAGGTGGTAAAAATAAGCGTAGGGGTTTTTTCATGCGGGTCCCCACATCAGTACCCTAGAGTTCAGAGTGGGGAGGGAACCTTGACAAGTTTAGATTGAGGTTTCTGTTGGGTGGTGGTTGTTTCTGTCAACAGTAGAGACAAAACCAGGAAAGACGAAGTTTGGAATTTATCCAATAGCTGTATATGCCTTTCCAAGCAGAATGAAAACTCCACCTGTTAATAGTCTTCATTAGGAGTTGTGGGCACTCAACACTTCTTAGGATCAGGCCACATATAGGTGTCTCATCTGAGAAACATTAATTACTTATCGGTGTCTGTATCTCAAGGTTTGAATTAGGAGGTACCCTTAGAAATATAGCAAATGCTCCCATACCAAATAGCCTTAGGAAATGTCTTTTTCATGACCACATGATCTTCAGTGAGTGCCTCTCTCTGACTAAGGAATGAATGAAATCCATCTTTCTGAGGGGTGACATTTTCAGAAGTACAAAGGGAAGTTAGTTGTTCAACTCCTATTGAAAGACAGTGAGAATTTGATGCTTATTATCCATTTCAACCCTCCAAAATTTTCAGCCAGGTTTCTAAACCTATAGATAGACCTCACTGGGCTTGCTTCACCACTGTGTTATTCCAGTGTAACCTCAGGGAAATCACTGGAGTCTCACTGGGATAAAACAGGAGTAGTAGATGGATTGGGCAATCTGTGTAATTCATCTTTGTTGTGCTATACAACGGAGTCTCTCTCCAAACCTGAGAAGTATTGTAGTCAAATCTGATTTGATTTTTTTTCTGATCTAGATGCTGACGCATTAATTGCTGGGGCACCTGGGGCACCAATGGATGTTAAATGCTATGATGCTAACAGAGATTATGTCATTGTAACCTGGAAACCACCAAATACAGCCAGTGAGAGTCCAGTCATAGGATATTTTGTCGACAGGTGTGTGTGAATTTGTTTTTTGTGTATCAACCTGTATGTACTGAAAAAAGTCACTATTTTTATGCCCTGCATCCCAATACTGAGTCTATTTGGGGCCACTGTAGTTCCTGGAACAAGTTAGAGCAGCCTTGGGGCTGTTCTGATTTGCATCCTGTGGGAGCAGCCCTCAAGGGGTTGTTCCAGTTGCTGGGGAGCATTACGTGAAGCAGTGCTCCAACCATACCCTCTTCTCCTTCACGTTATCTTAAACCGGTGTTTGTGTACTCCAGACAGTGATTCATCCAAACCAAGGGACTACTCAGCTGGCAGTTTAAGCCAAATTATAGCCCTTTTGTTCCTGAAATCTGCTCTAAATTATGTTGGAGGTCCTGCACAGGACAGGAAGGTCAGGATTAGGGGAATCCAAGGCCACCTTTGCACTCCTCCTGACCTGCAAGGAGTGCTCCTCAGCTGTAGTCAAAGCCCAGTATCTCATCCTTAATATTTAAAATGAGCAATGTACTATACACACAAATATTACTGATATAATTTCAGGATATATAGTATTCTATATTAAAAATAACAATGTACCCACTGTTGCTACATTGTTGTATCTGATACACTGTAGTTATGTCCTATCTCCCAGACTTCTGGGAACTGTAGGTAAATGTTGATTTTAAAATGGCATTCTCTAGGGTGAAATTCACCACTCTGTTGAGGGCTTTACTATGTCTATGGACTATTTAAGTTCCATTTAAACAATCAAAATAAGGCTTCACATAGTGCGTAGACCATGGGTAAATTTCACCCATTAAGTGTATAGTCTAGTGTATTGTTCCTTTTGATATAACACAACAAATTTTCTCTCAGTAATAAAGTATTATGGGCCATATACCCAGCTGACATCAATCGGGGTTTCTCCATGAAAGTCAATGAAGCTACACCGATTTACATCAGCTGTGGATCTGGCTCTCTGTTAGTAGGCACAATACTAATTGCGCATGTTCACTTTGGCACCCTGATAAATGATCTCCTTTTCTTACTCCTAGATGTGAAGTGGGTACTGAAAACTGGGTCCAGTGCAATGATGCTCCAGTAAAAATCTGCAAATACCCTGTAACTGGATTGTTTGAGGGACGGTCTTACACATTCCGTGTGAGAGCAGTGAACAAGTCAGGTATTAGCAGGCCATCTAGAGTCTCTGAAGCAGTTGCAGCTCTTGATCCTGTTGACCTGGACAGATTACAAAGTACGTAATGCAACCACAAAGAAGCTGTTCCACATTTACACTGTAATTTTTGAAAGAAAGGTTTTATTTTCTGGTTCTGTTGGTGGGTAACCAAATGGGCAGTGCCAACCTCTTCATTTTAGATCTGCTTTTCAGCTTCCATTCTTTCCCAGAGCTCATCCACTTGCTAATTATAACAAGGACACTCCCACTGTGACAGCAAGGTCCACACTAGCAACTTGCCAAGAGCCCAAGGGTGCCAATTCATTTACATATATTTGCACAATTTTTAAATGTAAAAGAAATGCTTAAAGTCATAATGGATAACATTTTCAAAGGCACATAAAGGCCAGATTTTGAAAGGTATTTAGATATTGTTCTGCTCTGTGTTGCAACACATAAGGGCCAGGCTTTGGAAGGTATTTAGGGGCCTATTCAAAATCTGGCCCTATGTCTCATTTTCAAAGGTGCTGTGATGCTGAGTGGAACAGTGCCTAAATACCTTTAAAAATCAGGACCAAAGTCACTTTTGAAAATATTACTCTATGTCTGTGTTAGCTGAATGGAATTTGCTTGTTTGTATTCACTAGCAGTAAAATCCTACAGTCCATCATCTATTTTTTCACATGCAGTTGTTACAGGAAGAGGCCAGCCATTGGCTGCATATTGCTCATCTATCACACCCTGGGCACCCTTGATATTCTGGTCTGTAAGGAACCCTGTCAGGGCTGCTCAAGGTCTAGGCCATGGTACCTGCTGGAGAGCAGTTAGATGGACATTCACTGTGACTGAAATTTAACACTATGCAAAGGGTCAGCACAAAGGCTATGGATTTGTGACACCCTACTTAAGCTCTGTTTTGTGCTGGCCTTCTGTCCAGGGGTGAATTTCACCCATTATGAAGACCAAAAATTCACTTGTTCCTTGTACCATGTTGTACCTCAGTTAGCTCACTCACATACCTTCATGTCCAGTCCTCAAAAGTCCAGCTGATAACACACGTTGCCACGGCCCTGATTCCATCAATTAACAATAGGATTCTTTTTTTCCAGTTAATCTTCAAATGGTCCCTTACTGTTTGTGAGTGAGTACTAGTCAGTGTGAATAAAGGTGGAAGAATCAGTGTGTAACAATGAATGAGAATCCATATGTACAAAGCTGCAATACCGGTGTTGAGATAGCAGACACTACACAAAAGTGTTTGTCAGCACTGATAAAAGAGTCTTCAAAATCTGTAAATACTCTTTATTGCACAGAGAACTAACTGTAAATGAATGTTTTGGTCTACAGCTGTTCATCTGGATGGAGGCAGAGAAATTGTAATATATCAGGATGACCTTGAAGGTATGTAGCGCTACCATGATTTCATTTCATCTTTTTATATCCAAGGAATTTAAGATTATAATTAGAAACATGAGATCTTGAAAAAAAAAATCCACCCCTTAATAAAATTAAATAAATGCAAAAGTCTGAGGGGTAGCAGAGATTCATAATTTTGATTGTGCCATTTTCATTATGCATTTCTCCTTCTTTCTTTCAGTAGTCATGATCTGAGATTAAACAGACGAAACTCGTGTTTGATTATTGCTAATTTATTTCTTATCCCTGTCCTATGAGCCTAGTGTGGCTTTTTGGTCAAAGTTTGAAGCTTTGGTAAACATTGCGTTTGCCATTTTTAATAGAAGTACATTAAATCCATCTTTATTCAAAGATATACTTTTCCTGAGAAGTGCTAAGTGTTTGCCACAGCCAGCGATGCCTGGAAGAGTTAGCGATTCTAAAAGTAATTCTCAGGATGAGATCCTAGATGCCTTCTACCTTTAATTTTGTTCTGGTAGAGTATTTGTGCTGCTTACTTTGCCTAGCAAGATACAAATGTTAACTAGGATAGCGAGTACTGTTAAAGATAAAAGGGTCTGATTAACCACTCTCACATCAGTATTAAAGTGGTGGAACTGCACTAATAGTGTGACATAGTGGAGTTTATACCTGTAATGGAATGCAGAGGCTGGCTAAGAGATTTGCGATGCCTTTGTCTGTAGGCATTCTGAACTGCAGAATGGAAAACTTTAAAGGTTCTTGATCTTGACAATGTTTGTTACTAATGAAATGACAGTGTTACTAGACCGTCCAATGTTTAAAAATAATCACAATTAATAGCAATTTTAATTGCAGTGTTAATAATAGAATAATAATTATTTAAATTTATCATAAATATTTTGGGATGTTTTTCTACATTTTCAAATATATTGACTTCAATTACAACACAGAATACAAAGTGTACAGTGCTCACTTTATATTATTTTTGATGGCACTGTAAAAATTATAAACAAAAGAAATAGTATTTTTCAATTCACCTCGTACAAGTATGGTAGTGCAATCTCTTTATCGTGAAAGTGCAATTTACAAATGTAGAATTTTTTTGTTACAGAACTGCACTAAAAAACAAAACAATGTAAAAGTTTAGAGACTACAGTTCTACTCAGTCCTAATTCTTGTTCAGCCAACTGCTAAGGCAAACAAATTTCTTTACGTTTACAGGAGATAATGCGCGCTTCTTATTGAAAATGTCGTCTGAAAGTGAGAACAGGTGTTCGCATGGCACTTTTGTAGCCAGCATTGCAAGGTACTTATGTGCCAGATATGCTTAACATTTGTATGCCCCTTCATGCTTCAGCCACCATTCCAGAGGACATCCTTCCATGCTGATGATGCTCATTAAAAAAAATAATGTGTTAATTAAATTTGTGACTGAAATCCTTGGGGAGATTTGTATGCCTCCTGCTCTGTTTTACCTGCATTCTGCCATATATTTCATGTTGTAGCAGTCTCGGATGGTGACCCAGTGCATGTTGTTCATTTTAAGAACACTTTCACTGCAGATTTGACAAAACCAATGTGAGATTTCTAAGGATAGATACAGCACTCTACCCAAGGTTTAAGAATCTGAAGTGCCTTCCAAAATCTGAGAAGGACGAGGTATGGAGCATGCTTTCAGATGTCTTAAAAGAGAAACATGCTGATGCAGAAACTACAGAACCTGAACCATGAAAAAAGAAAATCAACCTTCTGCTGGTGGCATCTGACTCAGATGATGAAAATGAACATGCATTGGTCCGCACTGTTTTGAATCATTGGTTGAAGCAGGAAGGGACTTATGAATCTTTAGCTCATGTAGCACATAGATATCTTGCAATGCCAGCGCCATGCGAATGCCTGTTCTAACTTTCAGGTGACATTGTAAACGAGAAGTGGGCAGCATTATTGCCTGCAAATGTAAACAAACTTGTTTGTCTGAGCGATTAGCTGAACAAGAAGTAGGACTGATTGGACTTGTAGGTTCTAAAGTTTTACATTTTTTAATACAGTTTTTTTTGGTACATAATTCAACATTTGCAAGTTCAACTTTCATGATAAAGAGATTGCACTACAGTACTTGTAATGGGGGAACTGAAAAATACAATTTCTTTTGTTTTTTACAGTGCAAATATTTGTCATAAAAATAAAGTGAGCACTGTACATTTTGTATTCTGTGTTGTAATTGAAATCAATATATTTGAAAATGTAGAAAAAGATCCAAATATATTTATAATAAATTTAAATTGGTATTCTATTATTGTTTAACAGTATGATTAAACTGTGATTAATTATGACTATTTTTTTAAATCTAGTTAATTTGTTTTATGTTAATTGCTTGAGTTAACAGGGATTAATTTACAGCCCTAACTGTTACACAAGATCACATAATCAGAGGGTTCTCCTCACTTATACTGGTTTTACATGGGTGCAATTCCAGTTACTTCAGTTTACATCCATGTGAGAAGTGAATCAGGCCCAGGGCTTTGTATTTTGAATTTTTCGGGCACCAGCAAGGGTATTTAGATTTCTAAATACCCGACTTGTGGGTACTAGCCAGGAATATAGATATCTAAATGCTATTAATTATAAACCTATTTACTTAAATCGGCAAAATTGGAGGCTAGCTTTAAAAATGTTGGCTCCTTAGATCACATAATTTATCTCCCTACCAGTGTCAGATGACCTTGCAATCTGTAAGGAGAGGTTGTTAATTGTACCAGTACAATATTACATTATATATGATGTCATCTTTGGAATTCTAAGGGGTGAATATTTACCACACACTGTGGGGATTTAGCTATGTGAATTCTCCTGATGTTCATGGGAGCCTCTTGGCTCAATCCTGATTCATTCTGCTGAAAATAGATCTTTTAGAGCTTAAAATAATTTTATTTATGATACTTCAGCAAGTGTCTTAAACTCAACAGATCAATGTGTTTATCCAAAGAACGCACGTCCCATTTGCAGAGGATCAAACAAATAAAAAATACATTATGAACGACAATAAATGATGTCAATTGTTAGATGCAAACTTCAAAGCTTCTGATTTTGATTGGGGAAAAAAGTATCATAAAAGAAAATAACTTCAACTACATAGCAGGCTGGCTCACGGATCTATTGACATTGCTTAGAATCATCTAAAGATTCATTTTCATGATTAATATTGTCATCTGGAAGAGACATTTTCTCTCTTTTTTTTAATTTCAAATTCTAAGCATTTATCTATGCACTGTGCTTGCACTTAGAAAAAGAAAAATGACAAAATTACCTTAAAAACCACAAACAAAAGCTACGTCACACTGTATGTTTTAAACCAGGAGAACAGGATGTGCACAGACCTATGTTGAATTACCATTTCTGAAAATTACCATTTTTGCCCGTTGACATCTTATTCAGAGCCAGACAAATATGATTGAAGGTGACGTTGCTAGGCCCTAATCCTGCTCCTCATTACACCAGCGTGTAACTCCATTGAGACAGATCCAAGCCCGTTTGTATCCCTACAGTGACAGAGTGGCCCTAAAGCTGCCCTAACTGGGCAATGTAGGATTCTCTCAGGTTGGCACAGAGCTATACTGGCTCTATGCTACCATCCTTGCAGCCATTGGTGTGGCAATGGAAAGGGGTGAGGCCAGACCACTGCTGCACCCAGTTGATCCCCAGGAGGCATAATGGCCTGTGAAGGTAGGATCAAGGTGGCTGTGCAATGCATTTGCACTCCTCTGATCCTGAGCCTGTATGGCTGCTCTAAATTATATTGGCTGGTCTTGTCACCCATATGGTAGGAGATATCATGAATACCTTTTTCCTGCCCACTTTACATTAAGCTCCTTTTGTGTTTAAATGCTCCAGTCTTTTGAGTGAATCCTCCTTCTAGTTCAGTTTTCTATAGTAACTCTTGGACTCATCAGTTTTGATCAAACATGCAGGGCCCGCTCCAGGTACCGGCGGCAAGTCGGTGGTGAGCCCTGCAGTCCCTCTCTTTCTCTTCGGCGGCAGCTCAACCAGGCTTGTTTATTTTTTTTTCCCCCTTCGCTGCTTGGGGCGGCAAAAAAAGCTGGAGCTGGCCCTGCAAACATGTCTTTTATATGCATATAGTGAGTAGGTTTTGCCAAGGCATTTGGCACATCAGATTAAAGTAATTCAAATGTGATCAAGGAAAAATCACGTGAGACAAATGAAAAGCTTCTATCTATGTGCTATTGAATATGTTACTTTGGTTGTGAAAATAAATACCCTGCTTGTAATTTGCATGCTTAGTGCTTCAAAATAGAAATGACGCAAACCATTAAACCGTAAAGCGGATACTTTAGCCCTTAATAGGCTCGAGTTTGGAAAGATGAGCTGTAGCATAAATGCTGACCTGGGGTTAATCTCTGGTTTAACACTGACTAAGTTTATTACTCCTCCAGGCGATGTTCAGATTCCAGGACCTCCCACCAATGTACATGCTTCAGAAACCAGCAAAACATATGTTGTACTCAGCTGGGAGCCACCTGTTCCCCGTGGCAAAGAGCCATTAATGTATTTCATTGAGAAGGTACTGTATAGTTGCATTGAGCTGTAAGCCACATACAATTTAATTCAAATAATTTTCAGAGCTGCAAAATGAACAATAAGACTAGCACTCACTGAGGTCTCGCAGGACTTGACCGTGGGACTTTAGAGAAGGCATTGACAATCGAATATGTTATGTGATCTAATGGGTATTTAAGTTCAAGAGCCATAAAAAATTGCCGCTGTGCTATTTTGTTACTGCTATCAAAAATGATAACAAAACTACAATGTATTGTAACAATTTAATAGAGAGCAGCACCTTAATCTTCTCCTCCCTCAAGGCTGGATTGGTACTTTGCAGTCTGCCCTTATTAAGGGGCAGCACATAGTTTCCCTTCCCCAGCAGCACAGCAGAGATTGAATTGTGGCTCACAGTTTGGTCCCTGGTTTCCCTTTTCTCCATGGAGGAAGCAAGCTGTGCCAGCCCCTTTCCTGGTGCAACTTACTTCCCCCTCTGCAGTGGCTGAACTATGCTAGCCTGTACATTGAAGCTCCACCCACTCCCCATTCCTGCATGTTCACTCCCTGTCCACCAGAGCAGGAGGAGATTTTGCTACCTGGTAGTGGTTGCTCTCCTTCCTGCTCTGTTACTCGTGATACAGATAGCCTGTGCTGGTAAGCAAAGGATGATCACCCCCAACATCTGCTTCTTTTGCTCCTGTTGTCTAACTGCGAGACATCTCTGGTGGAATTCCCATGACCAGGTTGTCTTCCTCCACTACAAATTCAGTCTCTCCTCCTTCAGTTCTGCCATCTTCCTAACACAACAGCTCTCCTTCTCCAACTTTAACTGAATCTAATGTCAAAAATCCGAGCCATATTTCACCACTTTTGCCTCACGCCACACACCCTGCCCTCCTCCTGACTCCATTTCTGTCTCCACACAGGATCTCATTGGTGAAAACTGAGAAAATAATATGCGACCTGCCTTCCCTTCTCCTCCAACTCTCGCCCCCCTCTTCCCTGTCATTGGCACAAACATTTCTCATATGCTGTCCTCCCCTAACTCCTCCACTTGCTCCAGTGACCCCATCCCAACCCATTTCCTGATATCCCTTGTGCCCAATCTCATCCCCATCTTACTCATCCCATTAACTTTCACTCTGCTCTGGCTTTTTCTCTTCATGATACATGCATGCTTTGGTCTCTCACAGTTAAAGAAAAATGCCCATACTCTTGACCCCACTTGCCTCTCCAACTAGTATTCCAGCTCTCTTCTCCCTTTCATCTGTAAGCTCAGTGAACATGCTGTCTACAATCATTGTCTGGAATGTCTTCTCCAATTACATGCTAGACCCTGTCCAATCTGGATTTTGCCCCTTGGACTCCATTGAAACTATCCTCCCCAAAGTCTCTATTGAGCTCTTCTTAAGTAAAGCTCAGAACCAGGACTCCAGCCACATCCTTCTTGACCTGCTGGCTGCCTTCAGCATCATCAGCCATGCTCCTTTTCTTGAAATCTTCTCTTCCTTTGGCTTCTGTGACGCTATCCTTTCCTGATTCTCTTCCTACCTCTCTAATCGTTCCTTAACATCTCTTTTGGAAGATCCTTCTCATTTCCCCTCCAACTTTCTGTGGAGTTCTACAGGAATCTGTCCTTTGTCCCCTTCTCTTCTTCCTCTACACCTTATCTCTGGGTAATCCCATCAACAAACACAATTTCAGCTATCATCTCTGTGCTTTCAACTCTCAGATTTACCTCTCTACTCCAGACCTGTCTCCTTTTGTCCAAATTAAAATCTCAGCCTGTCTTTGACATCTCCTTGTGGATGTCTAGCCACCAGCTCAGACTCAACATGGCTACAGGAGAACTCTTAATCTTCTGTCCCTGCTTCTGTTCCAAGCTGTCCCTGCTACCTCCTTTCTCAATCACTGTGGACCATACCACCATTCGGCCTATCACCGAAGCCTGTAACCAAAGCATCATTTTCAACTTCGAGCTCTTTAGGTCAGTGGTTCTCAATGTGTGGTCTGCAGACCCTTAGGGATACGCCACTATAATCAAGGGGAGGGTCTGGAAACTGATTGGTCCCTCCCAGAGGTGATGCGTGGTGGTGGGGGGAAGCATGCAGAGTCACGACCCCCCAGATTTCTGCCTTCTTAGGGGACCCATCCAGAGGGACTGCCACAGACTCTGCCTCACAGGGCATTGGGGGTGGGCAAGGCCTTGGGCCACCTCTCGCCAGATTGCCCAGCAGTGAATAGGCAGCGGCTCTCCCAGTGGCCAGTCACTGCGAGTCCATGCAGTGCAGGAAGAAGGGAAGCAACAGGACAGCTGTCTGGGGGCTGAGGACCCCTTTCCTTGCTACACGGGGCTGCTTCTCCTTCCCTGCTACTGGAGCCCACTGAGATGAGTCGGGGTGGAGGTGGTGCTCTCTTCCTGAGCCCCACCATGCGGGGCTGGCCAGCCCTGCCCCAGAACATTTCTCTGCAGTTGCCTCTGGTCCCTCCGCTGCAGCTGCAGCTACCAGATCCTGCCCACCCTAGCCCGCTAGGTAAGCGGAGCTGGCAAACACCTCTTGCAGGGCCTCAGAGCCCGCCTGGGAGGAGCGACAGGGCCAGGGGAGGGGAAGAGGCCCACAGGGAGGTGCTGACTGACGGATTGGCACTGAATTCTGGGCTTTTGTCAGCTGCCCTGCCCCCGTGACAAGGAGTGCAACATTGTTCCTCACCCCCTCCAACACTCCCCAGGGACCGCCTCCCCGTATACAAACACTCCTCCAGCATCCTCCCAGTACACAGACACCCCTCCAACATCTCCCAGATATCCACATATATCACCTAGCAATGCTGTAGCTTATCATTAGTATCTGGTAAGCTGTTAATATTTTAATTTGCAATGTTTTTGGTTGATCTGTTCAAATAATAATAATTTCTCTACAGAAGTATTTGAGATAACTATTAAAGTAACATAAAGAACCAAAAATTGTGAACAACAAAATAATGAGAGGAGAGTGGGGGGGCAGGGTGTCCACAGGTTTGTCTATTTAAGTTTAGGTGTCCCTGTGTAAAAAATGGTTGAGAACCACTGCTCTAGGTCATCACAACCAGACGGTCTAAATCTTGCAGATTTTTCTGCATAACAGCTCTAAGATACGGCCTTTGCTGTCCATCCACACTGCTAAAACTCTCATTCAAGGTCAAGGTCTCATCTTGTATCTCAATTACTGCAACATCTTTTCCCTCTGTCCTTGAAAAATGCTCTCTTGCCCTGCTCGTAGCCCATTCAGAATACTGATGCAAAGATCATTTTTTGAGCCCATTGCTTTGACCATGTTATGCCTCTGTATGCATCTCTCCACTGGCTCCTCCTTCTCTATTGCATCAAACATAAGCTGCTTGTCTTCATTTGCAACACCCTTCACACCCTATTTCCATCCTATCTATCATCTCTCATTTACTGTTGAGATGTCGACTCCCACCTTGGATTGACCCGTCATGCCAGCTTTCATCACCCACTTGTTAAATATTCAAACAAGCATCTTTATGCTTTCTTTCATGCTGTCCCTTGTGCTTGGGAAAAGATCCCCATAAATAGAGCCCTGCAAATCTGCAGACCATTTTGCGGGATTTGATGTGGATACAAATTTTATATCCGCACAGGGCTCTACTGATAAATAGCTGCAAATCTAACTCATTATCCTCTTTCAAAACCCTCTTTAAAACTCTCCTTTGCTGTGATGCCTACAAAAAACTTGACAACTTTTAGGCCGCTGGTACTCTTATACCAATATTGTCGCTTTTTGTTTCAGTGTAATCTCCCATTGGTCTGTCCGTACACATCTGTTGTCTCTTGCCTTATACTTAGGTTGTAAGCTATGCAAATTCAAATAATATGAAGAGTCATAACCCCTCTATGCTAGAGTGTACCCACAATCTTGCCCTAAATGTCGACGTGGTCATATTCATATGCACAAGATTTACTGAAGGTGTTTTACAAGTACAGAAACAACATACATGAACAGATACCAGGCAATAGGACAAATGAACAATTCATTAAATACAAAACTTACTAAAGAAAAGCAAGACTGAGAACTAAAAAGTTAATAGAACAAGGTTTCCTTACTCTTGTGAGTAGTTCTTACTTATGTGAGTAATCCACTCATTGCAAACAGGAATCTTTATCCTTTATATAGCATAGACTTCTATTAAATTAATTTTAAAGTTCATATATCTAACCTATCATAATAATCAACAGTGAAAAAGAATGTTTAAAGGTCTAACGAAACACAAAACCCAGGTGGGGTTCTCCCAGCTGTATAACTATAAGGAAAAGCAGTACCAGCTGCCAAGTACACAAGAAATGCTGAGACAGATTAAATCCAGTGCAGAGTAAAATTTAAAAGATTCAATAAAATATATCTGGATTTTAAATTTTAACTAAATATAAAACAGTACATTGATTTTTGTCTTGTCAGTCGCACTGAAGCATGCACAATTAAATTCCTTCAAGTCCAGGCTTGATACTAATATATCAAATATAGAGCATAACAACATTCTTTCCATATTTTTCACCTTTTCATTAAAGAAAAAAAGTTATTTTTTTTTCTATAGAGAACAATGTGCAAGTGCGGTATCCACTAAAAAAGATTTACAAATATAGATTTGGAGTATTTTACCTTTTTTATTATTCATTTGTGGTCGTGCCCATTTTATATAAGGTGCTTTCCAAACGGTCACAAAAGACTATCTAGGCTTCAAGGAGTTTACAGTCTAAGTGGTTTTTCTTTTTAAATCTTCTGTTCATATAATCCCATGAAAAAAAAAAATCACATTTATGCACCCGTCTGTGTGTGTCCTAAGGCGGTTTTACTCAAACTGTCGACTGGACAATTCAGTTTTCCTAAAGCCACTGAAATAATCTGTGACTCAGTTTATTCTGGGTCAACAGTTTATTTTAAGAAATTAATGGAGAGAAGAGTTCTCAGAGTGCTTGCTTCCTGGAGCTTTGTCTGGGCTCTCTTCCATATGCAATAAAGACAGTAGTTGAGCTTGTCACAGTTCAGGGCAACTGTACCTGTATTTCCCCCGGCGATGGTGCACCAAGGGAACCTACACTCAGGTTTCTGTCTCCCCAGCCATCCACCCCTCTGTTCAAAGACATGAATTTTTCTCTTTCCTAACCAGGGTATTTCCAGGCTGCACAGGTCTCTGCGGGCACTGTGAATTCTCCAGCCAAGTCAGACTGCCGAATCAGTCCTGCTCTGCTTTTCTCCTCAGAGGCTATAAAAAGTGTAATCACCCACAGTTAAGTTACCACACAGCTCTTTCTAAGCAGGCCCATTTATTCTTGAGGTAAAAGCATTACAGAGAAAACTATAAAAAAAACCCTACAGGCATGCTAATAAGCTTACCAAAGATCACCCCAACTCCAGGACTCTGGTCAGTGTCAGACATTACAACTCTTTCCTGTTGGTCCTGTTGAAGGTCCTGTCCATTTACTAGATCAGAAAGAAGACCCCGAGTCAGTTTAAACTCCAGTTAACTGATCCAAAGTGTCCTTTCTTTGTTTGCCGGGCTCTAGAGAATCCAGTCTGAATCAGTGTGTGTAAATCTTTCCAAGTTGTGGTGCCCTTTGGGAGGTGTTACAACCTGAGTGAATTTGCCACTGTTCTTAGTTCCCGGAGGACTGTGCTCTCTCTCCCCACACAATCCTGGGCCACAGTGATACATAAACTTAATAAGAGTGAGATCTAACTCAACTCAATAAGATCTGTCCAGGGTATTGCAAGAAATTGCCGCCTGTCACAGAGCTCAGCTAATATTCTATTGAATTATTCAAAACTAGTTTGGTCATTTTGTGAAAGTCTAGAAGAACGCAGGGTGTGGTTGTGACCTGATTCTATAGAGTGTGCAAAGGTGTGGTAGGGAGTAAGAAATCCCACAGCCCTTTTGCAGGTTCTCTATTGGGGCTACTTGCATTGCAGCTGAGCTCTGTGTGCTCAAAGGATTGTAGGGGCTGCACCTGAGATGCGATGGACTTGCCTTTGTGGCCCCCTCTACCCGAACCAACTGAGCTGCATGGCAATGCAGGGTTTATGTTGCATTCCATAAAATATATCACTATTCCCCCAGTGCAACAAGGGCCCTAAGAAAAATTAAGTTTCTCTTTTAGGCACAGTGCCACCCAATGCTCCCCCTGGGACTATGCACTCATGTTCTATCGCCTACTCTGGACATGCAAATAGCACAATCTAGTCCTTAACTAAAAAACTCAGATACCATAGCGTTCTGCATACTGTAAATGCCTAGCTAGATCAGCAGACACAGACAGGCTGTCAGTCAGAACTCAAGAAAGCATGAGCCGTTCCAAAACTATTCTTTGGTTTAATTTCTTACATCAGATTCATGAATGCATCCAATATGCCCACTTTTTTAACAATTCTGAAGTAATCATCTTTATTTTTTGGTAGTCTGCGGTTGGCAGTGGAAGCTGGCAAAGGGTCAATGCCCAGGTTGCAGTGAGATCTCCTCGCTATGCGGTGTTTGATCTTTCAGAAGGAAAATCATATGTTTTCCGAGTCTTGTCAGCAAACAAGCATGGCATTAGCGATCCTTCTGAAACAACACCACCAATTCAAGCACAAGAGACCATTGGTAAGACAGCATAGTAAATGCCACTGATACTTAAAAAAATGCAAATGCTTTTAAAAATTAAAGTGTGCATTATAATCAAATTGAATTGTATAAACAGGTGTATTTTTCAAGGGCAACCAACTTGCCACATTTTTGTTGCATTTGGGATTCTGCATAGCTATTGCATCTCCTTTTGCTGTGTAATGGAAGTGTTAAAATGTTAAATTAATTTCAGTTGGTCGTTCTTCAATGGCGCTTATTAATGTGAATTTTTACAGAAGTAGGACTAGATATCCTGGCCAGATTCCAGTTTAGGTAATTATAGGCTACCTTAATTTCCCTGTAGCTTCAGTTAGATAAAATAGCCTTTCCTTCCCTTCCTAATAACCCTGTTGAGGATTGTTGCTGGTGCAGAATTCCAATTTTTCACAGGTGGCTGCATTTCAGTGATAATTGAAGATATGTCTGCACACACCGTGGCTACTTTTCAAAATTCACCTAAATTGTAAACTTGGATCCCACATATACACATGCAAAGGGGAATTTAGGGGAGCAGTTACCTACTTTGTGTTCAAAAGTGTGGTTGTGTACTCAGTTTAACAGTGGTCACAAACAGAAAGCACCAGTTGCCACATTATGGAACTCAGATATCACAGTATTTCAATATACTTACTAAAGAATAAGAAACAACTATATTATTTAATATGGCACAATATATAAAATGCTAATAGATACTGACTTATATCAACCAGGGTTTTAAAAATTCAACTCACCACCTATAAGGTAATTTGAGATCATTTGGGATGAAATAAAAATATTGTGTGTTTGTACTTCTATAGTAGCTTTGATTTATACCTACTTAATAAACATAAAATACTTAAATTGTTTCCCTGACATTACGGGGGCCTCTGGCCCTGGTGCATCTCGGGTCCTTTCTATCTTCTGCCTGTGGCACAAAATAGTCTAGTGTTCTGTGAGCTGTAATACCATGGTCTAATTTTGATTATTGGGTCTATTGTGTGGGTGCTGGGTGGTGTTGATGGCCTGTGATGTACAGGAGGTCAGTCTTGGTCCCTTCTGGCCTTAAACTCTGACTCTAAATCGCAGAACGCTCCACTGAGGTAGGCAATAAAAATACTGGATTTATTTTACCCAGCTCTAAAAATCAGCCGCACCTAGGAACAGCTGAACATGGCACAGTGACAGCTTGGGACAGGAAGTGAAAGATACCATTTCAATTGAAACTGCAAGAACATTTTAGGTAGGGAGAATTTAATTACCTGAGCTGGAATTTATGGTTAACCTTCCTACCATTCAAGCTGCAGTACCAGGTAAATGTGCAGTACCGTGTAAGGTATTATTATTATATTTAAATAGTAACAGACCAGAAATTGTGTCCATCTTCTTTCTTTAGTTTTGTGCTGCTTGCTACAGTTCGGGCTACAGTCACTTGATCCTTTTACTGATATAGCTTTGTGAGCTATTATTCACTGCTGGGTGAAATTTACTCCTGTGCACAAGCTCCATGCACCACTTATGTCCCGTATTTTGAGGCCATAAGTGGAAGTTACTTGGTGCATAGACCTTGTACAGACCTTCAGCACAGAGGTGAATTTCTCCTCACTATAAAGATATTCAGGCCCCCATTCAGGATTTAAGTCTATCTATATTCAGGGAATCCATCCCCGTTTAACTAAGTTCAGTTAAGACTTGCTTAACTTCACGCATGTGCTTAACTGCTGTAATGAATAGCAATGCTTTCCTAAATCAGGGCCTTATCAGTTGTTTTGAAAGTAGTTTTTCCTACTGTTTTTTAGTTTTGTAGTCTTTGTACTTTTGTAAGTTTCATTTGCTTCTGATAGGTTCAAGAATACTATAGTGGGTGCATTTAAAACATTTCTTCTGCTAGTATTCATTGTAAGGGCAAGCGTTCGTTCTCATACTGAGATACTCCTTCAAAGAGAAGAAACTTTAAGTGAGTCTACTTTATATAATGTAAGTAAAATCAATAAAGCCCTGCAGTATGTAATAGGAATAGCCAGACATATGAATCACTTATAGTACAGCAACTATGCCAACGTATCACATAACAAAATGAATAGAAAAAGTCACAGCTAGTAAGATTTAAATCCTGGAAAGTATACAATGCTGTATCTAGTTGAATTAGTCACTACTTGTTTATATATCTGTTACTATAAACCTAGTGAACATTTCTGATATCTCTTTTGCATAGGTGTCCCATCTGCTCCTGGTCGCATACTGGCAACAAGAAATACAAAAACATCAGTTGTAGTACAGTGGGACAAGCCAAAACATGAAGAAGATCTGTTTGGCTATTATATTGATACTTCTGTGGTTGGAACAAACCACTGGGAACCTTGCAATCATAAACCTATTAAATATAATAGGTACTGGTAATACCTCTGTGTATCCAGATAGTTTGAAATCTATTGCATATTAATATGCTGTACAGAGCTAGTTGGAAACTTTCTAACAAAACGTTTTCTATGAAAATGTCTATTTTCAGGAAATTGAAGTTTTTATGGGAAATGTCCATCTTTGATGATAGGGGGCGAGGGGAGGGATTTTCACCAAGCAACCAAAACCTTGAAAGCTGAAAAAGAATTCAGATGGTGTAGCAAAAATTCTTCGTTTTCATTGACATGTTCCTGTGGAGGAACAAGGCATTTTCTGACCATATCTAATAATATACCCCACCCTTTCATCAGAAATCTATGTCTATCCCACCCGTAGTAAGTGGCTCAGAACATTAAAGAATCTGTTAAGGATACAGGATTTAAAATGAACAACAAATATTTGATGGTTTTTTTTTAAATCAGGTTTGTGGTTCATGGTCTGACAACTGGAGAGAATTACATTTTCCGTGTGAAAGCTGCGAATGCTGTGGGGGTCAGTGAAAATTCTCAAGAATCTGAACCCATAACAGTACAGGCAGCCCTCAGTAAGTGTGGTTCTGGGCAGCTCTGCTTTGCATTTGTTTTGTGGGTTAAAATTTTGGTACCAACTAACTCCTATGGTCTCATTTAGAATAATAGTACCCTTTTCAGACATGGAACATCTGTCAGCGTGTTAAAGTTTACTATCATGCATTTGGCTACTGTGCAGGGAAAAGACAGTATAAAGGAAGAAAGTTTTTTTTATGAAAGACATTTTAGAAATCCAGGGCCAGATTTACCCCTATTCCTAGGCTGCTTTGTATTGTTAAACTTGCCTGTGACAGATTTCTAATGCTCATTTAGGGCAAATCAGTTTACTAGTCAATCTGGTCCACCAAGAAGACTTTCAGGTACTACAAGGCTACACCCAACAGAAAATTGTTTGATTGCTGGAACAGTCAAGGCAAATGCCTTTCCTGTCTCTCACAAACAGCCTTGGATGCCTTCTAGTTGGTTATTATTTATTTATTACCCTTACCTAACCACCATCACAGTCATATGCAGCAAGTCTATTTACAGCTTTTCCTAATCCTCAGCCTTTTCTCCCGAAAGAGAAAGAACTCTTACCATCCTGAGATCCTTCTTCTGAGCTTTGCTAGCCTTTTCCTTTGGACTTCCTTTCGGTGCTTTTAACTAGCCTCTCCACCAGGTGGGATAATTTAGCTCTTTAGCTAATAAACCCCCAGTCTGCTTAGGCAATTAAGTCCTCTCCTCTTCCATCAGGCCTTTCCTAGTAAAGCTAATGAATGCTTAACTGATCAGAGTGCTGGATCAGCTACTGGCTGTCACAATTAGATCAGTAGGTTTGATGGAAACCCAGATTTCCTTTTAATACAAAATATAGTTGGGAAGATCCGCATCTTCCAGCATTCTGCAAGCAAAGCCTCAATCTAAGCAATCCATTTCTGCCCTTAGTTGCATGCTCCATTGGCTTGAATAGGCATCATACAGGCTTATTGGAGGGCATAATGGTTCCTAGGGCCACAATGCACACACACAGGTAAAGTATAATCTCTATTTCTGTTCTGCCTTTGATTCCCCAATTGCATTCACAGCCTTGAGACTTGAATGAAAAGTAACAAAGATGTCCTGCACTTGGAAGATCAGTTTGATTTAATAGTGTATTCTTTCAGTAAGAAAAATTTTCAATTAAATATTTGAATGTGTTCTCTTTCAAAGTTGCAGAGGAAGGACAATCAACATTGCTTTCAGAAATATTTTTTTAAAAGATTTGGATATTAGAAGACTTTTCCTTAACCTTTGATATTTTATTATTGAAAAAAATCTATTCTATTTGATTGTTTTAGGAGGGAGTGTACCTCATATCGGTAGGTAGTAGGAAAGTATGCTTACATTTGTTTACCTTTAGATTCTAATACACCTGCACTTTTTAACGTTGCAGCATCTCTTCTCAGACACCATTGCAGTCACTTAGTCAGTTGGAAGGCATAAAAATAAAATAAAAATAACAGATTTTTTGGAATTTGTCTTCACATTTTATTTGAAGTTGTTGGTTGCATGGGGCTGCATCATTTAACACTGCACAGTCTTATGGCCCAACCTTGCAAACCCATACACCTGTGAGTAGTGCTTATCCATATCAGCAGTCATAACTGGGAACTTAATGGGAGCACTCACATAGCTGAAGTGACTGACATGTGTGGGTTTGCAGGATCGAGGCTTTCCATTGGTAAGAATTCACTGGTGCTCACTACTATTTAACTTGAAGTGGTAATAGCAGAAAAGCCCAGGTTGTTTAACAAAAGCTAGACCCACTCTGAGGTGCTGAGATATGTTTCACATGCTTTATTACAACTGGCTGTGAATGGTGCTCTGGAGTTTCATCCGTATTTGGAAAAAAACAATGCCTGTCTTTGCTGATTGCTGTCAGTACTTCATGCTGATCATAAATACAGCTCTAAAAGCAGAGACTATATTGGGCCTCGGGTAGATTTTTTTTCTAGTCTTTTAAATGTGATGGGCCAAATTCTATGCAGGAAGACCCAGTAACTCAGCTGAAATGCTCTGGGGAGCTCCAGGGGAGGGAACCTAGCTAGCACTGCTTATAGAACTACAGATACAGGAAGGGGTACCTTTAGCGAAGGTTATGATCACAGATGGCAAATGCAAGATAGTGCTGGGGGAAGTGCATGTTAGGCCTGTTGAATAGGTGTAACAAGCAGCACAGGAAAACAATCTTACAAACCCTCTTGCAAGCTCTGGAGATATGCCTTCTCCTAGCTTTAGCAGGTATAATGTCTTTGGGGAAAACTCACAAAGAACATTATTCTTCCTGGTTCAATGTAGCTTAGGCTTGTGGCATCTTAACAAAGCTCACAGCAGTGAACATAGCAACCTCGGTTTGAAGTACATGCTAGAAGATTTCAGAAGCCTTGGTCAGGAGGTATTTTCATTAACATCAACACTGCTGAAGACCCTTTAGTGTTGAGTGAGACATCCTTGCACCTATTTGAACATTTCAGTGTATTAGGAATGTGTTGATCCAGACAGCCTTCTGTTCCATTCCATTCCAGCCATTTTATAACTTGCATTGTCAGCATTATTGCCAAAGAATGCAAAATCTGATAATATTGGGCAGACATAGCAGCAAAAACTCTTTTGGCAAAGGGTCTCTTACTTGCTTGCTGTTGTTCACCAAGGTATTAGTCATCTCAAAGTGAATTTTTATTACTATTCTTACAGACCATTGCGTAGATGCAGTAACCTGTAGCCATATGTTATAGAAGAGAAGAGGGGGAAAATGACTGTATTTCTTCTAGCTGTTGTGTTTTGAACACTGTACTAATACTCAGTATGCTTATTTTCTTGTAGCCTGTCCATCACATCCTTATGGCATCACACTCCTTAACTGTGATGGTCACTCAATGACTCTCGGGTGGAAACTGCCAAAGTTCAGCGGAGGATCACCAGTCCTTGGTTATTATATAGATAAGAGGGAGGCTCATCACCATAACTGGCATGAAGTCAATTCTTCCCCTGTTAAGGAGAGAATTTATATGGTTGGTATTATTTTACTCTTGGACAATTGGCAAAGTTTTACTTGTTTGAAGGGACACTACTAAAAATGGCTCAGTCCCCTCAACTGTATGTTGTGGAGAGCTACAAAGTGTGACAAACTTGAGAATTGGGGTGGAGAGGCATGCAGAGGGAAAGACAGCAATGCAGTACAATCCACTGCCCCCCTAGACCTAGAGAAGTATGGCTGGTTGATGAGGGAGATTTGAGGAATAGATTGGAAGCATGTTTCCTATTCAGGGCAGAGTAACTTGTGATCTAAAAAGGTGTCATACACCAGGTCTTTAACATATGGTGGGAGGGCAGACGAATATGGCTGAGCAGGCTACTATGCTGCCTGTAGTGTGGGAGGTCTGGAGAGAGAACAGAGATGGGCCAAGATCAAAGGAAGCAGGCCTGCCCTTTCTGTGGCTCTCTCCCCTCAGCTAAAAAGAAAATCATGCTCCAGCCCTACCACTTTGCCTCTGGTCCAGCTTCCAGTGGAGAGCAAACTCTGCTCTAGAGCAACAGAGGGTCATTATGGATTGATTGATGGTACTTCACATAATTTATGAGGTGCTTTCCAAACAGAGAATAGGGCATGGCTCTTGCCCCAAGGAATTTACAATCTGAAGACACAGAG
Source organism: Caretta caretta (assembly GCF_965140235.1). Classification (NCBI taxonomy): domain Eukaryota; kingdom Metazoa; phylum Chordata; order Testudines; family Cheloniidae; genus Caretta; species Caretta caretta. Next base: position 41,589,257 of record NC_134208.1, read on the forward strand.
AGAGATTGGGTGGAAGGGATACAACCATTTAGTAGTGAAGGTGGTGCTTCACCATGTTTGGGTAATATTAGGTTAAATTATTACATTTTTATTTATTTTTCAAATTTTCTTTCATTTGAAGCATCAAGGATTGGCTACAACTAGAGATAAGACACCTGGTGTCTTGGTCACGTGCTTAGGGGGTTAACCTGCTTGGCATATTTCAGGATGGTAGGGACCTTTCCTCAGGGTCAGATTGGCAGGGACCAGGAGATGGGAGGTTGCCTTCTTCCAGCATGGGGCATGGATCACCTGCTAGGATTGTCTGGGCATGCCTCATCTAATCAATTCTCTGCCATGGCAGGGGAGTCAAGCATTGGTGGCAGCTCAGTCTCTCCTGTTCTCTGCCCGTGGCACACAATGGTGTAGGACTGAACTGCTTTAGTCTAACCCAAGATACTGGACTCCATATAAGGGTAACTGGATGGAATGTAATAGGGGAAGTCAGATTAGATGATTTAATGGTCCCTTCTGGCCTTGAACTCTATGAAACTATAAATTAGAAATTATTCGCAAATACTCCTCAGAATTATCAGTATGAGTCCCCTAATTTCCCCATAAGCCTCGCAGCAGGAGTGAGTCTTTAGGAGAGATTTTAATGCAAAGGAGGTAATATCCTTGCTGATGAGCTCATGCACAGGAGCCAGCATGGAAGACACAGAGATGTATGTGTGAGAGCTGACAACTGAAAGGAAAGGCGGGCATTACTGGCTGAGCAGCTGGAGCAGGGGGCATTGGGAAATGAAAGAAGGGCGGATAAGTCTGAAAGGGCAGAGTTAGTCAGGGTGTTAAGTTTTTTCTTCTATGCCTTTGTAAACAAATAATGCAAATTAAGAAAAACAAATTAGTCTTTAATTCATTTGGTATCTAAGGTCACAGTCCTCCAAGTGGCTGTGCTTGGATGCAGGAGTGTATCTGCTTGCAGTCATTTGAAGGATCGAAGCCTGAAATACTGATTGAAATAAAGAAAACAAAGCTTTTAGGCACATAACATATTTTATGATGTCTGGTAAGCATACTAGGCCCTCTGATACACAGTATTAGAACATAAATAGATAGAGAGAAACCAGGAAATCTATGGAGATTCATCCTTTTCCTAGATTAAATAATTGTACCTTACTCCATAAATATGTTTTCCCCTTAACTGGTGGAGGGTTAAACCATTTTTACTGGCTGCACTAAGTTCTTATGTTGTTAGTTAGTTTATATTTTAAGAAATTCTGGCTAAATTCTTTTAGTGCCTGGCATTCTCCTAGTTCAGTTTGGTTTTGCTTTGATCTTGTATTTGACGCTAGTTCAGAAAAACTTTCAAGCATAAATCTCTCTATTCCCATCAAAAATTAAATACTACATTAAGATCCTTCTATTATCTCCTTTTTCTCAAAGACTACTGACCTAGTTTCTCTAACATTTGTGAACATCTAAGATCCTCCAGGCCCTCCACAGTGGTGCCTGTGATTAGCTGAGCCTTCCCTTTCACAATTTTAACAGAAAATAAAATGGGAAGGAAATCTGCAGGGTCTGTGGAGGGTCCAAATGCAGAACCACCACAGTGATTGTGCTGCTCAAGGGGCCAGGCCACAAATAGGCCCTGGGACTTTATGGTCTCCATAAGCTGCAAAGCTGAGCTCAAATAGTGACGCGCTCACCATAAAAAGCCAGGAGAATGACAGATGTGACTAGTGGCTCTGGCTTGGATCTACTGGCCACCAGCTGTGCCCTGCTGATCCCATCCCCAGTGCTATCTCCTCCCTTTCTAGTGTCTATAATATTTAAAGAAAAGAAATAAAAGCCCTACACAACTAAGTACAACAACTGAGGAAAAGCACCCAAACAAGACAAATGCAGGATCTGAGTTATTTAAATATACTCCTCTCCCAAGGGGTTTATTTCCTTTCCCCTTAGATTTCTGTTATCCACCCTTCTTCCCCTTCCACTCCTCAGGATGTGTCATTATTTCCTGTTATGACCTAGGTTGTGCCCTTGTCTTATTCAGCCGAGAAGTACGGCCTCTCTAACACCCCCGGCTCAGTCAATAAGGCCTACCTGTATCTGGGCTCTGATTGAACACAGCTCCTGCTCTTCAGATATACCCCCTTGTGAGCAATTGGTTGGGGAGGGGATAGAAGAGTAGAGAGTGGGCATAGATGATGGAGATGATCCTCAAAGTAGCTGGTCACTCATGAGGTCAAAGTAAGCTCCACCTTTTCCAGAGCTGCAAAAATGTATTTCCCACTGCAGCAAGAGGAGGGAAGAGGAGGAACTGTGACTTGAAGGGGTGTGTGTGAGGGACATTACTAAGGCTGATTGTGTGATGGCGAAAGCTGTGCCTATATGAGCTCTCTCGTTTAGACTGTAAGATCCTTGGAGCAGGAGCTTGTTTTACTTCCTTGTACAATCTATAGTGCTTAATAATGATTACATCAATCAGTGAATAAATGAAGGTTTTTATTATTAAATTTCCAAGGCCTTGAATAAAAAGTAATACATTTTCATGGATATTAATTTGTCACTTGGCTGTTTTGAAAAGGTAGAGGATTTGACAGAAAACTCCTTCTATGAATTCAAAGTCGCTGCTACAAACCTGGCTGGTATAGGACTTCCCTCAGATCCCAGCGAGCACTTTATGTGTAAAGCCTGGACCATGCCAGAACCTGGTAAGTCTATTAGTTCCTCATAATACTCAATTTAATGCAAATTCCTTGCAACACAGTCAGTTTGAAATCCCAGTGTGAATATAGAAGGAAGCTGTAATTTTCTTACAAGAGTTCCTGTCAAATTGCTTCAGTAGGATGTGTCTGATTTTCAAAAAGCTAAACTAGAAGTGTACTAAATTTGCTGTTACACTGTGAGTGGATGAGATGGCCCAGGTGATATGAAGTGTGTTGGGGGGAGGGATAGCTCAGTGGTTTGAGCATTGACCTGCTAAACCCAGGGTTGTGAGTTCAATCTTTGAGGGGGCCAGTTAGGGATCTGGGCCAAAAATTGGGGGATTGGTCCTGCTTTGAGCAGGGGGTTGGATAGATGACCTCCTGAGGTCCCTTCCAACGCAGATATTCTATGTTAAGGTTTGAATCAGACACTTATTAGTGGTGAACAAAAGTCATTGTCACTGGATGGCTCTGTGTCCTGTGTGAAATGAATTGATGCCTTCAGTCAATTGCAAGTGAACTGATATATCCATAGCACAATATACACCCTTACAGTTGCACCCATTACTGGCAGTCCCAACAATGTAAGTGATCTCTAATAAGGCAGTTTATAAATAGGCTGACACAGGAAACAAGCCACTACTAGGAAGGCTATTGGCAGTGTCTAGCAAAGACTAAGGGAATGATCTATATCCCACTGAAGTCAGTCAGGGTATGTCTATGCTACAAAGAAACCGCAGCACCAAGTCTTGAGCCCTAGTCAACTGACTCAGGCTCACAGGGCAACAGCCCAGGCTCTGAAACCCTGTGTGTGTGTGTCTCAGAGCTCAGGCTCCAGCCTGTGCCTGAACATCAACCAAGCAATTTTAGCCAAGCAGCCGGAGTCAATTAGCCTGGACTCTGAAAATCGGTGCTGTGGATTTTTTTTATTGTAGTGTAGATGTACCCCTAGACTCTTCCCATTGACTTCAGTGGGAGTTGTGTTGGGCCCTAAACAAACAGAGGTAAAAGCCCTATTTGTAGTCCCAACAGGACAGCGTTATGGCCCATTAGCATATTGCAAGGAAAACTGCAGTTCTGCTCTCCATCCTCCTCAAGCTTCAGGCTTCAGGACTGTTAATCACAAGCACTAAATTCACTTTTAAAAAATGTTAAATGAGAAAATGTTACTGGCCCAAGATTCACAGATCACAAATGCTTAACCCGTGTAGGATTGTAAAAAGTAACTCTTCTTTGGTTATTATTGGGGAGCATTCAGAGCGATAATTTTGACTCCAATTTTATTTAATTTCAGGTTCTTTAGTAAAGGGCACATTTTGATGCCCTCATTCACCTTAAGTAGCACCTTTCTTCATGAATGGTCCCATTGACTTCAATGGATCTATTCATGTCTGCTTCCTGAACAAAATGCCTTATTGCATTAATTTTCTCTGGGGAAATTTAAACTGCTTTTCCTACAACTAGATAAAAGTTCTCCCTGACTCCAGTGTGGCTTGATGGGGTTTTAAGTCAGAGGACAATTTTATGATTCTTTTTATTTTATATATGGAAAATAACTTTGGACTGGAATGAGAAACATTTAGCGAAATTCTCCATTGAGTTATACAAGTCCTATCTGTTGGCTTCTATGATATTACAATGGTGTAAGTAAGAGAAATTGACCTGCTGTCCATTATCACATGTGAGATTTTCACATTCTTTTGTAAGTACTGAGGATCAAAATGACATCAAGGGGTAGTTACTCTTCTGAATGGGCCAAGTACTGCACTGATTTACTCCCTCTGAAATCTTCCACAAACCTCAGTGGAATTACCCAGTGTGTGAACAAGCAAGGATTTTGCCCTTTTGAGTTTATGTCTAAAAATAAAATAAAAGGTGTCTTCAGGAGACAAAGAGGAAATAGCTTTCATTTCCATGATGAACTGCTTGATCTTTTGCGCTCCGCAGTCTGATTGCATTGTTCTCATTTATGCAGTTAACTGAACAGGTGGTATTAAATTTCTTCCTGCTAGAAAAAAAGCTGTTAAAATGTTCTCCAAACCTCTTTGAAAGTAGTGTTAGAAAATGGCTTAGCAACAACCAAAAGGAGGAAGTGTGATTTGAATTAGGATGGAGTGAAAGTCTGAGCCTTTTATGCTTATTACATAAAGAAATTCCATAAAAACATACATGTCTACCACACACCTGTAATTGCTGTGGATATTGGAAGAGCTCTTACACATTTTGGTACAGAAGTGAGGTTCTTCTACAGGTAGGCCAAAACCCAATGCAAGGTTTCCAATTTCTAATCCAGTGTGTAGGGGAATAGCTGGTGTCCATTTTTTTTCCTGCAAAGCCCAATCTTAGCCTCTATGAGTTTACAATGTCAGCTAATGAATTATTATTCTACATGAATTAGAACGACAAAAGATTGCACTGTTTACTAGTAGTATAGAGTCCTCTTCATCAAGTCTCGGACTACATTTTTCTTCCACCTTCTAGGACTTTAGCAAATACATCTGCCTATAGGAAATTTAACTATTAGTGGCCATAAAGACATTTAGCTTGGGATTTTCAAAGGACCCTAAGACAGTTAGGAATCGAACTTCAGCTCCTTTAGGCTCCTTTGACAATCTCAGCCTTACATTTACATGAGAAATCTCTTACCTGTACTCATTGGTCTGAAAGAGTGCACAGGTTTATAAAGAAAACTCACTGGTAAATTTATGAATGGAATTGTATGACAAGGTTGCCTGAGACAGCAGGGGACTAGACTTGATGAACAAAGAGGTCCCTTCCAATCCTATGTTCTGTATTTTATATCCAATGGAGAATCACCCCTTTATTGCTCACTAATGATATCTTTATGCATGTCTGCAGAATTATATCCATTATAGCATTTCATGTTGGTTATTTATCATTATTGAAAGTCAGATGGAATGGAGGGAAACACTAATTTATTCAAAAGAACCTGTCTTTGTTCTGTATTTTTGAATGATAGCTGTATACTATTGTAGGTTTGTTCTGTGTGATAGAAAGAAATCTGATATGATTACTGTTTTGTACTCTGTTAATAAAACTGAGTTTGAACATTTTCATATATAAAGAAATATTGTAAATTGTGTGGTACCAGAACAATTTCAGTGAAAGAAAAAGAAGATGTGGTGGTGAGAATATAAGCCTTCAATATACAAAGACACAAGAACACACATATACTACTTACAGTGTCAGGGGAATTTGAGTGCCTACTATTTTAATAGTTCTTTGTCTAAATGTCCTCTTGAATTCCCTTCCTCTAGGGTGATCTACACCCATCCTCAGACTGAAAAGTGATCTTCTGTCAATGCATATAGAGCCTGATCCAAATCCGATGAAATACATGCAAAATCTCCCACTGACTTCAGTGGGCTTTGGATCAGGCCAGTGGCTCCTGTTTCATACTCACCAATAAAACAGAAACAATAAAACTGAAAATGGAAGTACTGATGCTTAGTCACCGATTTGATTCCAAACTCAATGGAGCAGCCTTGAATTTGAAATAGTGAATTAAAATAACAATAAAAAGAAGCACCTATCCCTCCTCAGAATATTTTAGAGTGCCTGGATTTTCCAGATGAATAATTTAACCTCAAAATTAAACAACTGGGATCCAGCTAACAATGTATGCTTTGGAATACTAATGTTATTCTTGCATAAGGGAGGTGGTGCAGTAAACAGTTTTTGTGAGTTGACATAGACATAGGCATTTTAACCTGAGAAAGTATTGCAATATATACAACTTCTTTTTCTAAAGGGGGGGAATTGAAACAAAACAAAAAAAATAAATAAATTGTACATTCCTCCCCCGTCCAAAAGGGCCAGGTTATAAAACGTTATTAAGTTTGACTAATTTTTCAATATTCAAAATATTTTAGGGCCTGCCTATGATCTGACATTCTGTGAAGTTAGGAATACATCACTGGTACTTCTATGGAAAGCACCTGTGTACATTGGTGACAGTCCTGTTACTGGGTATTTTGTGGACTATAAGGAAGTAGATTCAGAAGAGTGGACCACTGCTAATGAAAATCAAATATCACACTGTTACTTAGAGGTAACACTTCATTTACTAGTTATTGTTGTTTCAATGAAAAAGTGACCAAGCAAGAAAACCTGGAGGTGAAAACCTGGCCCCATTGAAATGAATAAAAGTTTTACCATTGATTTCAATGGGGCCAGGATATCACCCTTGGACTTCTGCTAACAAATTCTTATTACTCAGTTATACAAATTTATGTAATTAACACAAACTTCACTCTGTCCTTTTCAAGGTCAATGATTTACATGAGGGCAAAACCTATGTTTTCAAAGTCCGTGCAGTGAATAAAGCCGGTGTAGGCAAATCATCTGATATTTCTGAGCCAGTGCTTGTCGAGGCAAAACCAGGTATGAACTAAATTATGTTATCCCCCAAACATAAAATGTAGATATAATTTAGAAAATGGTGTAAACACTACTGTAGCAGAAATAAGTATTCCAGGAACTCAGGAGAGTTTAATGTTGGTACTGAAAAACTTGTCAGTTTTAACTGAGATAACCATATCTGCTGATATAGTTATCAAAATATTGGCAGTGTGTCCTTGTAATTTCTTTTACTTACTGAGGGAAAATACCTGGATTAATACAAATGCTGAGATTAGCTAACTGTAAATCTTATTTAGTTATTTAAAGCAACTGGAAAGTTTTTAAGCATTGCCTTTTCCGTTAAATCTAATTAGGAACAAGACATTTACAACAACCACTGTTAGTGCTAACTACTGTGGTAGGTGTTGAAAGGACATGTATTATACACAAGGGTATTACAAAAAATTTTTTTGTTACCATGTTGCTAAATAATTAATAAGGCCTCATTTTGCCACCCTTATTCACACTGAGTAGTACTCCACAACTAGTCTCGCTGATTTCAGTGAGTCTGCTGATACAGTAAAGTATGGCCTAATTTGAGTGTGAGAGGCATAACCTGGTATGCTGATTGTTAACACTGCAAGAATTTTTAAATAATTTAGTTTGTGTTATAATTTATGTTACTAGTTTACTTTTCAAGTTTACAGTTAGTTTTTTTTCATAGCTTAGTATCACCAAGCATTTTTTAGACTTCTGTTTCCTTGTACATTATAAGAAACCCCATTCTAGGATGTTAAGCAAATCACTTCAACGCATGCTTAAAGTTAGGAATGTGCGGAAGCCCGTTTTAATGTGCTTAAGACACATTGCTGAAGAAGAATGGATTTAAGTACCTGCTTAAGTGCTTTGCTGAACTGGGGCCTTGAAGAATAAATGCTGTTTATTGACTGCTGTATTTGTGAACTGATTCTTAATTTTCAGGAACTAAGGAAATTACTGCAGATGTGGATGAAGAAGGTAACATTTACCTAGCTTTTGATTGCCCAGAAGTTACAGAGGCATCAGATTTTACTTGGTCTAAATCCTATGAAGAGATTACTGATCTTGACAAATTTAATGTTGAAACAACTGGAGAGCAGTAAGTTCTGCAACTCTGTATAAAGGCACTAGAAGTTTGTTCTTGTAAAACTTTGCCCACTTGTGACAAAGCCACTAACTGTGTATATATATATATTTTTAATGATTTCTTTAGTTCTAAGTTGTACTTCAAAAATCCTGATAAAATGGACTTGGGAACCTATTCTGTAGCTGTTAGTGACACAGATGGCATCTCATCCAGCTTTAAAATGGATGAGAAAGGTAAGAGCACTATTATTTAAGCACTGCCTCTCTTTATTTGTGGGGCTATATTAAGAAAACCAGTTGTACAAGCAAACTAGGTAATTTCATAAGAAGTTACTTATTGTTCCTGACACTAAAGCACCCATTCTATTTTGTGCAGAAGAGCAAAATAAATATGAATGAACAGGCATTCTGGGAGTGGCTGTCTATTTTCCTGGTTAGCATACAAGTGAAATTTCAGCATTGTGTACTTAAGGAAATAGTTAATTAAAAAAAAGATAAAGGTTGTACACAATTAGTATTAATTTTCAAATTTACTGTAATGCAAGGATGCAATAAAATCTGCAAGAAAACAAAACAAAAAAACACTACCAAAAAAAATCTGGTAGTTTCAATTGCACGAGCAATTCAGTTAAGCTTCTGAAAATCCAATTAGCTGTGTGCACTATTTGGTGAACTTATGTCCCTAATTCTACAGTTAACATGCTCTGAAAAGCTGGCCCATATTATGTTTCTTTAATAATCAACCATGTAACAGCTAATTAACCTAAATTCAAAATCCTATACACTATCCAAAGTGACTTAAATAGTTTGAAAAATACAGATACAACCTCTGGAGTTAAATGTATAGAACTAGGTTATAAGTCTAAGATGCAGAGCTGTAATGGGAAGGAAGGAGGAAGAACTATATTAATTGAATAGCAGTGTCTTGAGATATTGGGCCAAATTCTTCTCTCAGTTACCTTGACATAAATCTGGAGTAGCTATGCTCTACTTCACTGGGGTTGCCATTATTTAGTGTGCCCATCACCATCCAAGGGAAGCTGGGAGGGTGAGGGTATTGGAGAGGTTCACTTGCTACATTTTAGCAAGGGTCACACCCATGCTCCCTCCAGTGATCTCCTGGCAGTTGTTGCGGTACTTAGAGGGTGGTGATCTGGTCACACCCTTCCTTGTCACCCTTTTATGCCATCAGCAGCTACAGACAGCTCTGGTTGTTGTCCTCCCAAATAGACGTTGTATTTTATGGCTGCCTCTTGTGTGGCTGCATTTATATACGACCCAGCATAATTTGGCCCATTAATTTTGGATTAGATCTAGACTTCTTCCTACTTTAAGGCAGGCTTTACTATTCAGGGAACCTTCCTATCTTCCTCCCAATTATATTTTTTTATTCATCTACATTCATCTTTTCCTTCAAATATTATCTGCCTACTTTCTAATAACTGATTCGTAATGCATCTTGAGATCTAACCCAAACCTCACATTTTACAGCTTTCAATTATTGTCACATAATGTATATGCTTTCTTTTAAGCATCTAAAGCTGACCCAAAGCCCATAGAATTCAACTGGAAACTTGATTTACACTCAAAATAAATTAAAGGTGGGTGGAATCAAGTATTAGAGGTGGGACATTCAATGGGACTTGTGCTCCAAGGACTTGAGCTAAGTGACTTAGCTCATGTGTACACTGCAATCAGAGGGGCAATTGCAGCTCAGGTAGATGTACTCACACCTGCATTAATCTAGCTAGCATTGAAGCCAGGATGGCACAGGCTAGGAACACAAGTACGTGCCTAGGTGGATGGAGCGTGCTTGCACTGCATTTTGTGAAACAGACTGAAAGATGATCTCATTACAATTTCAGAAGATATGAAAAAATCTAGGGATGGGATTTTCAAAAGTGCCTAAATGACTTAGGCCCATTGAATGTAACTGAATATCAGCAGGACTTGTGCTCCTAAGTCAGTTAGACACTGAAAATCCCACTCCTGGATTTTTTTTTCTTTTCCTATGAAACTGTAATGAGGTCACCTTGTAGACTTATTTATTCCATGAGAAACACACTTGAACCCTTTCAAGAGATCTTTCATACCATACATTAACTTTCCCTTCTCTGTTCGCCCAATCCTTGATTACTGCGGGACAGTAGCATCACTGTAGTGAGGCTGAGACCAATTTACTCTAAGAGCTGATTTTTCTAAGTATTCTGCAATCCACATCATTATTCAGATGTTTCAAAAATTGTTGTGCCTGTATTCAACCACTTCATGTACTTTGCACAAACTACCCCAGAGATGCCAGATTCTACTGTCCCTTGACCCTTGTCCTAACTATTCACTCTGGAATGTCACTTGCACTTACTTCTGTCCTGTAGTACACTGTAATGTATGCCAGTGGACTGCTACAGATTGCCATGGCAAGAATAGACTGTTATGCCCCTGTACTTGTATTACCAATCTAACTCAGCACAGAAACGAGGGGTCCATGATCCTTTTGGGTGTAGATGCACCTCTTCTCCTATCATAGTGTGAACTGTGGCAACCTGCTGTAAGTAAGCTTAGATCAATCAATATAGCTGTCCCTAAAACTGTGAAGGGCAGCTGGAATCCACACAGACGAGTGAGAGAGCACAATTCGGTAGATCACAGCCCACTGTGTAATAAGTCACATTTACTGTGTCTTACTCATTATAGGACAGTTTTTCTGAAACCTAGTTATAGTGTATCCCTAGTAGTGCTTGGCAGGATTAAGGTTTAGGGGCAGGACTGGTGTGTACCTTAACTCTGTATTTCCTGGTATTCACAGGCTTAGATCTAGGTGCACTTGATGCTCTAAAGGCATTGATGGTCAACCTTCACTCTGAGTTAATGAAGTTTTGGGGCACTGAATAGCCATTATTAATCTGTCTAGTTTTAGACAACCCCATCTGTACATACTAAAGATGTGGCTTTTAAAGGCCTTTAAAGCCTTTAAAGGCTTTGTCTAGAATATTTAATTTATCATTGTTATTATTAGTTTTAAGTTAACACATATCACTTATCCATCTGTGCATCCAATTGTATTTTTAGTGGGCCCATCACCATAGCATCTGTGTGCCACCCTAACACATTCCTAGTTTTTTTTGCTGAAAGCCATGCACTGTGACCCAACCCTGGTAGTATTTCCCCCACTAAACTTAAATCCTTTCTTCCTCTGCCATGACTAACACATGGAATGATCATTTTACTTTTTGTCTGCTCTTCCCCTTACTTATTCCACCATTGAAAATAATCTCTTAGCTATCCAGACATTTCCCAAAACTAGATCAAATCCTCTGCAACTTTTTTAAATCCTCCACTGTGTCCTAAAATCCTTGATCGTTTCCTCTTGTCTTTGTATTATCTGTAAATTTTGAAATGATGCACTTAGTTTCTTCCTCCAAGTCCCTACCAGTAATAAATATGTTAAGTAGGATTAGTCCTATTTCCCAGCTATGTGGAACCTAGCCTGGTACACAATCTTCATAAGGATTTACTGCTATTTGAACTTTTCCTACCAACCAGCTCTCAATCTAGCTGTTTTAGCAAAGAAACCTTTTGGAAATGATACGTCAGTGAGCCAGGTCAGCAGATAAAGAGGGTGTTAGATGCAGGTTAGGTGCATAATGTCTATATATCTTTAGTGTAAATCCCATAGAATGAGTTTTAGCTCCATGCTTACATTCTCATACATTTTAAATATGAAAACTTACTAACTCCATGGGCAAGAATTTTAAGTTTTTCCTGTCTTCTGAAATTTAGCTTTTGAGACCTGAATTTTCAGAGACTTTTGGAGTATTTTTCCCACAAGCCATAAGCAGATTATTTATGCATTGATGCTGATTTGTACACTGTTTTAACAGTTGCATTTTAACTCTGTCAGAATAAATTAATACCTCAAACTTTTTAATAATTTCAGAGCTTGAACGTCTGATGACACTAAGCCATGATATAAAGAACCCAAGTAAGTAGAACTTCTGAATTTAATAGACAGTTCATGAAACAATTACACATTGATGGCTGTGCTTCCCAAGGACAATGACAGTCTCATTTTTCACAGCAAAATTTGCTTGCTTATCTTTTGATTAATTTAAAACAAATTTTAGCTCTTATCTGATAGCAATCTTCATCACTCAAGAGTCCTTCGATGTTGTCCATACTGACAGGGTGTCTATTATGCAAAATCCTCAAACACTGCGTTAAGGATGTAGTGGAGATCGTGCTCTGACTCCTAGAAAGAAGCTTTAAAATGCATAACAAGGGTACAGGAGAGTTTTGTTTTTTATTCCTCTCTTCTTGCTCACAAGGGTTCATGCATTATTGACTTTTGCTTGCTTTTATTCTTGTAGCAATTCCTCTGAAATCAGAATTAGCTTATGAGATGTTTGATAAAGGAGAGGTTCGTTTCTGGGTTCAAGCTGAGAACTTGTCACCGAATGCCAGCTTCAGATTTGTTATTAATGATAAAGAAGTTGTAAACAGCGATGTAAGTACATGTGGAAGGCTATAGTTGCCTTTACGTCACTTTTGCATGTGAATTACTTAAATCTGCATTGTCTACCCTATTATTAATGTTGATGTATTGGTAGTGCCTGGAAGGAATGCCACTGTGCTAAGTACTATATACACAACTCATAAAGTGACAGGCCCTGCCCCCAAAGGTCTTATAATTTAAGCATATTCTGAGATACAGAAGCTAGGGATAATTGGACAAACAAGTGATGGGGAGAACAAAGTAACACTGAGATAACCATACTTGGTGTAATAAGCATCAGTCATGGTATGCCTACTGCTCAGCTGTTGCCAAATATTTTGTAGGCATCACAGTACAAGTATGATTTAAGAAGGGATTTGAAGGAGGATAATGTGGTGGCTATGCAGGTTTTTATGGAGAGCTTTTCCCATGTGTTGGAATTTTTATTATTTATGCAGAGTATTATCAGAACAATAATCTGCAGGGCTGCCTTGCCACTAGAAGGGTAAGGCAGGAGCTTCCCCTACCTTTGCACTGCTGCACTAAGACCATTCACTGCAATGGACCCTGTAAAGGGATCAGGGAAGGATAAGGGTAAGGATAAGCACCATGCTCTTTCCCCTGCCCACCCCCCCAACCATCAGGTCGCAGTGCAGGGCCAGCACACCGGGGGGAGCACATTGCTCACCCTCTGTACATAAAGAGCAGCATTCAGAGAGTCTGTGCCTGTCTGCCACACAATCCCCCCAGTAATCTTTCTGGGGTGGGGTGCTTTCACACTGCTCCCTCAGCATGGCTATGGCTTCAAAGTGATTAATCTGTCCCTTAGGTTGCAGAAAACATTTTTGATAAGAGAAGTTTGTCTGCATTTTTTGCAAACCCTAGAGAGCAAAGAGCATCCCCCTGGATTACATATTGACAGGATTAAGAGAGAATATTTCTCTGTTAGAATAATAAATTTCTTTCCCCCTTATAGCTTTTCTTGAGAAGTAATAAACTGTAACACTGAAAACATGAATAAAAGATGACTCGCATCTATTGAAGTTTCAATATTCTGGATTTGGAACTGTTTACAGAACTGATTCATCTATTTTTAGTGTGCATCTGTTTTGAAAGAGTTGACATCATAGATAGCCTCTTGCAGTCGAGCTGTATTATTTCACCATTTTAATTAGTAATCCACAGGTGACATTTACTTGTGGAGATTGATGATATTTTTGTGGAAAGTCACATAAAAGTCTTGTATTTATGGTACCCATAAAATCATTGAACTTCATCTTGCTGCATAATGGCAACAGCTCGAAGCCTAATTATTTTCCAAAACCTGCCTAGAGACTGGACTGCAGTCAGTGAACATGTTCAATAGACCATTGTGCTGGTGAGAATGTAGTTTGATTCTGGTCATTGATGAGAATGAAATAACTTTCTTCTGGGCCCTAATTGGGAAAACTTCCTTTGGTCCCACTTCTGAAAGATGTTTGAAATATAGTAATGTGAAAATGGAATTAACTGGCACTGTTTAGTCATTTTAATCTTGCTCCCTGTGCCCAAAAGTAAGAAATATAACAAATTCAAGAAGCAAGAAAAAGGACAAGATTGAGCCTTTGTATTTTCCCTTTTCTAATTTCCTTTCTACTGCTGGAAACACCAATTTAGTTTTCTCTCTTGGGTCTGTTTCTGTACCATTGAAATCAGTGGGCATTTTGCCATTGACTTCAATGAGTACAGGGTCTGGAATCAGAGACCAAGAGAAATGTTTTCTTGATTTAGTTGTACTGCTTGATACTTAATTTAATGCATAACATGTAGCTTCTCTTCATTTCACACACAAATCCCTCTTTTTAATCATGACCACCAACTCTTTTGTACCTTCTTTTCCTACAGACTTTGATTATATATGCCAATGTCCTGTTTAATGTGGTGACTGAGCCAATTCTCCTTTATCCTGTGATATTACTTTACTATGTATGTTCAAAGAAAGAAGTCAACATCCAGATTTTATGACCACATCTCCATTGTAATTATGTGCAAATAATGTACATATTCTCCTCTCTGTATGTCATTCCATTAATAAATACTCTAGTTATCATACTGGTTCTTTCTTTACTTCTCCCTTCATTATTTTTTCCCATGACATTCATTTCATAGTTGCTTCCTTGATATTTTAAATTAAACCTTCAGATTTCAGTACCAGTAATCTATTTTTCAAAATGGCCTCTTGTCCTTAACAAGTAAAGGCCTGATCCTGCTAACTCTTCTTGACACAAGTTGTTATTGATACTAGTAGGCACATTGATTTTAGTGGAACTCTTCACATAAGTAAGGACTTTATATGGGAAATTAATCTGAACCTATCTTTCTTTTCTATTTCTGTTAGCAGCTCTTCCATCCTTTCTGTTCCTCAGGATTCTGTAATTTGTAGACCCATGCTCTCTTTCTCACTCCACATCAAACCCACCAGTTTTTTCTCAACGGTACCTCCAAGATCGTCACCTTGACTACTGTAACCTCTTCCCATCGTGCCCGTGATCCTTGCACCTTACCTCTCTTCAATCCATCCAAAACGCTGACACAAAATCATCTCCCTCACTTGTTGCTCCAAACTTGTCCAGCTCTCTTTGGATTCCTTCATATTGTTTGGCAGTAGTTGATTCCCCCTTTGTTAATGTGCTTTCCATGCCTGTTTGTTTATTTTTTTTTTGCATTTCATTTATTCTGCTATAACTTTTTTATGTTTCATATCAAATAATGTAGCTTCTTATTTTGCTTTATTTATTGCATTTATAATTTTGTTCATATTTTTCAGTTTCCCTCTATTTATTTTTAGATCTTTATTTTCTTTATTGAATGGCATATGTTCTCACTATTGTTTATATGTTTAAGACCTGTTTCTGTGAGCCACTTGATTCCACTGGAAGTTGAGAGAGCTCAGCTCTTTACCACAACATGCCATAAGTATTTCCCTTGTATAATTTGTACTTTTGAAAATGTCAGTAATGATTATTAAAAATACAGGGTCTAATACTGCTCCCATTCAGTATTGAAAGGCCACTCCATTTAACTGGACCAGGATCCGTCTCATAATGAGTGTAATGTAATAATCTAATCTGTAGTAGGGTACATCTGTACTGCAATCATGAGGTATAATAGTATCTTGAGTAGACATGTCTGAGCTCGCTTTAATCTAGCGAGCTCAGGTACTGGAACAGTGAAGCCATGGCCACATGACTGCAGTATAGACATACCCTTAATCTCATGTACACAGTTTTCTTTCCAAAATGATGCCATCTTGTTTCCTTTCCCACATCTTCTTTGCAGCCTATGGAGGAATTCACTCACTGTCTCCTCGTGGCCAGTCGTAACATAGCAGATCTCTCCCCATCTGGTAGCCCCCTGCAGACCATTGCTTCTTCACTGCAGTGGTGTCTTTTCCTGTAACTCAACCCTCTGGCCAGGTCATGATTTAGTCTATCCCTTCCGGGGTATCAGAAAAATACTACAAAAAAAGTCCAACACTTTGTATCAGACCTTTGGCTCTGACTCTGGGCCTTGTGGTCCTCAGTGTCTTTTCTCAGGGCTCTCTGTTATCCTTGCCCCCTTCTTCATGCTAGCTTCCTTGGTGGCTGGTAGGGGAACCCAGGGCTTCTCACTGCATGGGGTTCCAGCCCAGGGACCCTACAACCAACTGCCAAGTTCTGCTCTTTGGATTGGTTATAGTAGTTCTATCTACAGTGTGAAGATATTTCTCTTAACCTCGACCTTCCAGCTGGCCTCAGTGGAACTCTACTCAGGAATAAAGCTCCATGCTGGCTGATATCTTTGCAGTATTGAAGCCAGTAGTAGACTTAATAGTATCCACTCTGTGGGCCAACTACTCATTCACACGAAGCCAGCATGGTCCATTACACTTAGATTTATAAGTGGTGAAAAAAGAATTGTTGTTACGATTATTGAACATTCATATCATAGTAGCAGAGAGGCCCCATTGTTCTGGGTACTGTACAAAAACAAATAAAGAGACAGGGCCTGCCCCAGAAAGCTTCATAGTAAGAGGTGAAGAATAGGCAATTGGGACATAAAATCAGCAAATGAATATGGTAATGACTGGTATGTTAGGGAATTATAAATAAATTGCACTACACATCGCATTGTGTAGCTATACTTACCTACTGTAATGCTATGTAATTCCAGCACCATAGAATTAAGTGTGACTATTCAAATGGCATTATTGAGATGCTGATGGACCAATTTACAATTGAAAATGAAGGAACTTACACTGTACAAATTGAAGATGGAAATGCCAAGAACCAGTCTTCATTAGTTCTCATTGGAGATGGTAAGTTCCCTGAAACATTTGGCTCAGCCTATGAAAAATAAAGCACTTCAATTATTCTTTTGAGTTCTTCAGCAACTAACATTTTTTAATACTTTTCTACCATTAATTTAGCATTCAAGGCTGTATTGGCTGAGGCTGAGCTCCAGAGAAAGGAGTATCTCCGGAAACAAGGTAAGAGAGGAAGGGCTGGTGACTTAGGGCTGAATTTTTGCAGCTAACGGAGCACCTCTTGTGAATGATGAGTGTCCTCAACTCCCCTTGACATCAATAGGAGTTGAGAACACCATGCAGGACATACTGAACACTTTGCATGATGGGGAATCTTATTTCCCAAGAAGTCTATATTACACACACTATTTCCCAAGAAGTCTGCTTTAAACACATTTGCACACACTATCAGAAACCATAATTATGCTTTCTTAGGGTCATTTACTGCTCTCAGTTTGTGGTAGAGCTTCCACTATGTGATGTTCACACAAGTGCAGGGCAGGTAAAGTTGGGGACCTTACAAGAAGTTCTCTTAACGGGTGTGGGATCCTACTGTAGGCTCTGTCTGATCCAGCAAAGCATTTCAGTATGTGCTTAATTTTAAGCATGCAAGTAGTTCCATTGATATCATTGATCAGTATCTGTGTGTGGGGTGGGGGGGAGAGAGGGGTGTATTCATATGTGCAAAGTGTAGTGTCAAATTCATCCTGTAGTCCTTGGATAGGCAAAACTCCAACAAAGAATAGAGGACGGGGCCCCAAATGTGCACCTATTATTTTCTTTGTATAAAGTTCAGTCTACATTTTATTAGAATTCAAATCAAGAATAATTTTTGCAGTTCAAGGAAATTAGCATACTAGTTAGATGTCTAATTCAGAATACATAGCTGTTAAATCCTTCTTTTAAAATATTTTCATTCTAGTTGTAATTTATAATTATAATTTATTAAGTGTATGTTATTTAGAATGTTTGAAAAAATATTGCTTATTTTATTTGCTCCAAAGTTTGCATAAGTACCTTTGCATAAGTACTAATCTCAGGACACCAGCTAGCAGAATCACAAAAATTAGAGATGGCAAAAACCTATTAGTTCATCCTGTCATCTCCCTGCTAATCCACCTATTTTTATTGATATCCTTAGTATATCTGCATAAATAATGTAATTTTGTATTTTCTGTGTTGGTTTATCTAAAGTCTTATGAACGAAGATACAAAATATTCCCTTCAATGCACAAGCTCAGAGGATTTTTTCCTGTGAGGAGCTGAGCACTGCCAACCCTCATTGATTTCAGTGGGAGTTGTAGGGACTCAACACCTCATAGGATCAGACATTAAATTTATGTTGTTAGGTTCTGATCTTGCAAACACTTAAACATATGCATAACTTTATTCACATGAGTCATCCCACTGACTTCAAAGGGACTGTGCCTGTCAGGAAAACTACTCATTGGCATGCCTATTTGCAGGATTGGAGTAGATTATGGGGGAACACAAGTAGTTCAGATTTCTCTTTAGCAATATTAGAACATTATTTAAATATGTTTCATTTAATGTAATTTGGAAAAATAATGTTTGGTCAAGGATTTTTGCTTTGAACATATAATTGGGTGAGCATTTTGAGACACTTGTTTATTCTCCAATTCCCTCTCCAGTAAATATTTCATTTGGACATTTATTGGTAACCCTATTCTATCTCTTTCGTACGCTTAGTTGGCAACTGGGTAATATCAAATTTAAGGACTTTATTTGTCTCACTCAGTAAGCTGTAGTGCATTTGGGAATGGTACATCTCCTCAGCTGCAAACTAAGATGGGTCCCACTTTTTTTTTTTTCCTTCTGTATCCCACATCAATAAGACAAACACCCATTGAAAGGTTTCTCCTTTAGGAAATATGTAGTTCATGAACGACTGGGACCAAGGCTCCTGGATCTACTTTCTATTGGATCAACATCTACTTTCCCCTGCTCACACTGAAGTGAGAAGTGTTCCCTTGTAGGTTCCATAGCATATGTTTTAAATTCATTTTGTTTCCCAGGTCCTCATTTTCTGGAGTATTTATACTGGGAAGTTACAGAAGATTGTGAGGTTTTACTTGTCTGTAAGGTGAGAAAACATATTTGGAAACATTTTCCAGGCAGTTTTATAAATCTCACAATAATATGTGAGATAACAGTAACTTGCTGGAGGATTCTCTGCTCCTTGAAGTCTTTAAACCATGCTTTGAGGACTTCTGTAGCTCAGATATAGGTTAGAGGTTTGTTACAGGAGTCGGTGGGTGAGATTCTGTGGCCTGCGTCGTGCAGGAGGTCGGACTAGATGATCATAATGGTCCCTTCTGACCTTAATATCTATGAATCTATGTAGATGATGCATTTTTAAATATTATTTGTTTTTGATAGTGAGCTAAGCAAACAAATATTTCTTGTATGAATTTAGATGACAAAACAGGACTTCTCATATTTTCAGTCAATGGTTTTGAAAAAGTAACATCTTAATTTCAAAGTAATGTATACGGAGTTCTGAGAAAGCTCTTACTGTCATTAATTGTCCTTACATGCTGTTCTAGGAGGCTTGACTATTCTAGTTGCTTTACTTTTTATAAGAACTCATAATGAGAGTAATGAATAATTAAAAGGATTTAATTTGGGAAGCATCAAACTCAGGATGTTCACTGCTTTTTGAGCAGCGCAGACACTTTTGTATTAGTTTTAACTACTCATTTTTAATAGGTTTTGGGTTTCTAATTAGAGTTGATTGAATAATTCATTATGAGTAATTTATCTTACACATTTAGTAGCTTTTTTTCTGTTCACAAATTATCTGTGAACACACATAGGACTTTAGCTTCAGCTCCTGCCCAGCATAACTGTGTGGGGAGGCAAAAGTGGCTCTAAACCGCCATTCTGCTTCTCCCAGTCCTGGAGCTGAACTGCCCTCTGGTACAAATTAGAGCAGCCACATGCCTGTCTCTAACATATATTGGCTAGCACAGCACCCTAAGGACCATTCCTCTAGCCAGAGATAGCTGAAGTGTGCCATGATCCACTCACACCTTCTCCCACCCAAGTCATGCTCTGAGCTATGTCCTCTATATATACTGAGCGAAGCAGGTGCCATCGAGTACACTACACTCACTTTAAACCCTTACAATAGGGTAATACCAGAAGGACGGAGTTAATTTCTAGGCTCTCATAGAAGAAGGCAAGATGGTTGCCAGGGCTACTTTTCCATCAGTGGTAGATAGAGCTGATACATCTCCAAGGGTGATGGCTTCTGCCTTTATAATGTAGTGCAGGGAATCAAGGTTTCATGCTTCAGTGGTTCCAGAGAGGTTCAGAACACCAACTGAAGACCTGCCCCTTGATGAGACTCATCTGTTTAGCCAGAAGAGAGATGTGTCTTTGCACACCCTGAAGAATTCCAGAGACACCTTTCACTACCTGGATATATATACTCCTGCCCCCAACAGAAAAATTCATAAGCAATCATACAAGCCTAGACCAATGACTCAATTCTACCACCAGAGACCTTATGAGCCACCCCAAAAGAGACACAGGGTTCAAAAGCCCCACATCTTCCACAGCAGATTCTTCATCCCAATCCCAACCCCAACCCTCAGCTAAGTGTTATTTTTTGATGGGAGATCAAGAGCTGCAAACCACTAAGTTCAACACCCGCTGATCCCCATGCACTTGTTTGGGTTTGTCTAGCACTATTTTTCAACACCTATAGTGAAATAACAATGGATAAATAGGTTCTGAATGTCATGCATTCTGGCTATACAATAGAGTTTACATCTGTACTACCTCCAATATCTCCTTTCCCACCCCCTTTTGGGGGCTACTCTCCTGAGAAGATTCTTAAACAAGAAGTAGAATCCCTCTTACAGCAAGGAGCAATAAAGTGGGTTCCTTTCAAGTACCAAATGTGGGGTTTTCACTCAATGTACTTCCTAGTACCCAAAAGAAGAGCAGTTGGAGACCCGTTCTTGATCCTTGCCATCTCAACAGTTGTATTCTCAGACTAAAGTTTCAGATGGTCATATTGGCATCTATAATTCCATCTCTGGAGAAAGACGTGGTTTTCAGCTCTTGATATGAATGGCGCCTACATTCACATGGACATCCACCCCGCTCTTGGGAGGTTTCTCAGATTCATGGTGTGCACCAACCACTTTCATTACATAGTACTCCCTTTTGCCTCCCCCAGGGTCTTTACCAAGGTGTTCTCTGAGGTAGCAGTCTATATCAGATGCCATGGTTTCATGTTTTTCTCCTGTCTCAACGTCTGGCTTCTTGTTGCCAGGACATGCAAAGAGCCTGTGAGTTGACGTTGCCAATGCTGCAACTTCTCTTCTCTTTAGGGGTCAATGCAAACTCCAAAAAGTCCATCCTCACCCTAACACAGACTTTAGACTTTATTGGGATGTCCTTAAATACAATCACAGCAAGGGCTTACCTGCCTATGGACAGGTTTCAAGCAATGAACAATCTCATAGACCAGGTCATAAGAAACTCTTTAGTACTTGTCAAGAGTTGTCTCTCTTTCTCTCCTGGATCATATGGCTTCATGCACTTAGGTCATGCTTTTTGCCAAGTTCCACGTTGGTTGCCTGCAAGCCTGGCCTCAAACAGTGTACTTACCAAATCTGCAGTCCAGGAGCACCATAGTTACTGTTCCCACCAAACTAATATCCCTGCTATGGTAGAAAAATCCCCACTGGGTATGTGTGGGCGTTTCATTCCTTGCCTCCTCACCACATAGGATGACCATTACAGATGCCTCCCTGTTGGGTTGGGGAGCCCACACGAACACTGTACAGCACAGAGCACCTGGACATCCCAAAAGTCCAAGATGTACATCAATATTCTGGAATTGCAAGCAGTTCAAAGGGCTTGAGAAGCCTTTCACCCATTCATTTAAGGTCACCAGGCCCTCATAATGTCAGACATCACACAATCGGATCACCCTATTGGCAGTCTGCCTCTCAGGGAACCTAGTGTACTCTCTCAGCAAACATTTTGCTGTTGATCACAAGTTGGAGCTACACGACTCTGTGATGAATAATATTTTTACTTAGTGGGGGACCCCCACGAGAAACCTGTTTGCCTCCCAAAATGAACAGGAAGTGTGGCATATACTGCTCCAGAGGTGATGCTCTACTTCTTTCATGGTCAGATCACTTGAACGATACCTTCCTTCCACTACCACTCCTATGTTGGGTCTTACAAATAATTCAGCAGGACAGAACATGAGTCATTCTCCTTGCCCCCAACTGGCCCAGACAATTTTGGTTTCTGAGCCTCCCATGCATGTTATCTTGGGCACCGATCATATTTCTGATATTTTCCTGTCTCCTGATGCAGTGAAACAGCAAATTCAAGCATCCCAACCACCGTCTGCTTCATTTCAGGGCTTGGTTTTTGGATGGGCATTATCCTCAGAATGATCATGCTGTGAAACTGTACTGAACATCTTTTCTAATAGTAGAAAGGATTCCACTAGAAAATGTTACCTAGCCAACTGGAGACATTTTTCTATCTGGGTGCATCAAATATACACCCAGAAGCTGCCTATATGCCTCTTATTTTTGTCTATATACTTTCCTTAAGGTTTGTCTATCAACTCCTTATGAGTCCACTTGGTAGCAATCAATGCATACCATCCACCTTCACAGGGTATCTTGATTTTTGCACAGCCACTGAATTGCAGATTCCGGAAAGGCCTAATCAAAGCCTTCTGCCAATAAAAAAAGCCAGGTCCTTGCTAAGCCTCCCTTTGAACCATTAGGTTCTGGCTCCATGTCTCTCCTTTCCATTCAAGTTGTATTCCTGGTAGCGATCACCTCAGCCAGGAGGATTGGTGAGCTTGGAGTCCTGATGGCAGATTTACTATATTCCATAGGGACAAAGTTTCATTAAATTCACCCCCAAAGTAGTTTGCATTTCACCTGCACCAGTAAATTCCAGAATGTCATGCATATTCAGAAGAAAGGAGGCTCCGTTCTCTTGATGTTCAGTCAGCCGTGGCCTTTTACCTGCAGAGAACATAAACAATCAGAAAGTCTCCTAGACTATCTGTCACCACAGCAGAAAGAGTTTCGGGTTAGACTATATTCTCTCAAACTGGATCTTGGGCTGTATTTTGCTCTGCTGTCAGCTGACTGATTTCCCCCCTTCTCTTGGGATAAGGGCTCATTCTACAAGAGTGCACATCAGTGGCATCAATTCAAAAAGTGCCTCTACTTGATAGCTGCAAAGCAGTTACATGGAGTTTTATCCACACGTTTGTGAGACATTGTGCCAGGGTACAGGACTCCGCTGATGCATCTTTTGGAATAGTGGTCCTTCATTTGGCTGTGCCACCTTCATCCTCACACCCTCCTTCTACTTGAGTGCTGCTTGTCATTCACCCATAGTGGAATACACATTGGGACCAGCACTCAAAGAAGAAGAGAAAGTATTTACTTTATAGCAATTAAAAGTTCTTCGAGATGTGTGGTAAGTTCTTTGAGATGTGTGGTTTCCATATATATTTCACTCCTGCCCTCCTTCCCTTCTGCTTTGGGTTGTATTTTGGTTCATGGTAGAGAAGGAACTGAAGAGGTAGTCAGTCTGCCCTGTCCTTTATCTCCTTGATCAGAGGCACAAGGTGTGCAAGAGTGCATATTCAGACCAATGATTCTCTGGCTCTGGGTGTATGGAGCGCATGCATACCCAGAGTGGAATACAGATAGGGACCACATATCTCAAAGAACCTCCAGTTACTATAAGGTAAATAACTTTCTCTCATTAGTAGCTCAGCAACAACCAACACTCACATCTTCCAGTGATTAACAAAAGAATAAAGAAAATGCAAGAAAAATTTACTACATTTCACACATCGTTTGTATCCCATTCACTCACTGAGATCATGAATTAGACACTATGTAGCGAAAAAACCACTCTTGCAGGCCGCCAAGAAGACTTCCAAACAGTGGGCCAAATGCTTAGCTGGGGTAAGCTGGCATTGCCCCACTGACTTTGCAAGAAATTCATTGCAGTAATCATTGCCCACAACTTGTGCAATTAGTACAAAAAATCAAAACCAACTTTAAGAACTAGGCATGCAATTGTAGGTCCTGTTTGTTCAGGGGCACAGGAAAGAGATGTACAAATACACAATAAAGAGAAGTCACAAGCTTGCTTTTATAACCATAGATTTTTTTTATTACCATATTATTACCAGATTATTTTATAACCATAGATTTGAATTATCAGTTTCTCTTTCATTTTATCTTCTAAGCTCTGAACTCAGGGTTCCTTGCTGTCTTAGTTTAGCTCTCCAAAATGTGCCCAGGTTGAATGCTTAACCGTGTTAGGTAAGAGTGCATCTGCTGAAACCCAGCATCCTTTTATTAGACCTACCTTTAATTTTATGACACTGGTGTGTCTTTATTTAGTATGTGAATGCAACCAACATGAAACAGTGCAGCTTGCAAAACTCTGAGTGACAAATCTTTTAGTGAGAGACCTGCTAAATGACATAAAACAACATCAAAATTACATTGGCAGCACCTCTAAAGAGTGCTGAACTTCTGCTTCTAGTCACTCTCCTTTTAACTGCTTCTTTGAAATCACACATTAAACTCGCCCATCCAGCAGTATTCTAAGTGTCACCTGATACACAGCTATATTTCAAACATAAAGCAACGCTGAAACCGCAGCTGTAGTCTCTTTCTCCATTGTTACTGCTGAAAGGCCACTGCTGCTTCAAGGTCACTCCAACCTCCTGAGCCTTCCTCCCAGCTGCCAATGGATAATTTTGTAGCCAGAACAACCAGAGCACAAAATGATCCAGCCACTTCCCCTTCCACCCATAACTGCCCCTTCTCATCCCTGGCTACTCCCCCAGCATGACCCTAGCAGGTTGATGTATGGCTGCACATGTTGCCCCTGTGTCAACCCAGCCTGGGGGAATTATTTTGGCACTGCCCCTGCTGCCTTTAAGACCCCTGCCAAAGCAATGTAAGTGGGCCTTGGTGGGGATTGGACTCTGCCACATAATGTACATAGGCCCAAAAGAATTGTACCGGACTCTGCCTCTTAGGCAGAGAGTAGAAATTAGTGCTGATGTGGAATGGGTGCAGCTCTGGAATGCCCATTGGGATTCTGTAGTGCTCTGTAACCAGAGTCAGGACAGGCCGTGGAACTCAGGCCATAGAATCTGTATGCTACAGATGTGTTAGGACAAAGATTTGGCCCAATGCAATTTGATTGTAATGGTTCCATACTCTGCTTATCTGATCTACACAATAGATAATAGCAAAATGTATCCTCTTGTATTGCAAATACAGTTAAATGGAGATGTCTCCTGTCAACATATAATAATATATGCTTTTTCTGTTGTGCAGGTGGCAAACACTAAGAAGGAGACATTTTTCAAATGGTACAAGGATGGTTCTGGGCTTGAGGTTAAAGAGTTGCCTGATTTACAGAAAGGAGTGTGCCAGCTAGCTATTCCACGGGTATGATATAATCTACCAATTAGCAGTGACAATTTCTGCATAGCATTTTACCAGGTTGAGTCCTAAGACAAGTGTCACTATAGTATTTCTATGGACCATTTTGAATGAAGGTACATTTGCTACTCTCTAGTTTGCTGGCATAAGAGCTAGCGCTAATAAGAGATTGCCCATTTTTATTATCTGCTCAACCAGTTCCTTCAGGACTCGTGTATGAATATGATGTGGTCCTGATGACTTGTTGCTCCTTAATTTATCAATTTGGTCAAACCTCTCATCTCTGACAGTGTCTCATTTTTACTGCCTGAAATGAATAGGTCTGAGGTAGGAATCTCCCCAGCATCCATTACAGTGAAGACTCATGTAAAAAGATTATGTTCGCTTCTCTGTAATGGCCTCATCCTCCTTAATTGCCCCCACTGCTCCCTAGTAGTCCAGAAGACCCAGTGATCCCTTGCACATTTCCTGCTTTGATTGTAAAGCGTTCCCTGTCACTTTATTTTATCTTTGGTTATTTGCCCTTCAAAGTCCCCATTAGCTTTTCTAATTTCCAACTTACAATTTATATGCAATAGTTTATGTGCTTTCTCTTGGCTTCAATTGTGCTGGGTTAATACTTCCTGAAGGATATCTGTTTGGCTTGAATAACTTCTTGTGCCTTGACATTTAGATACACTTTGATTTTCCTCCTGTTTTCCTGCTTCTGTTTTTGTTTAGGACTTATGATTCTATTATGTAACCTCCATGCTAAGTCCAAATATTTAGATTTCCCCACTTTTGACTTTGACCAACTTCCTCATTTAAAAAAAAATCCCCCTTTCTAAATCATAGTGTAACTTCTCTGGGGATATTGAATTTATTTATACTGTGGTCACTATTGCTTAGCTATTATTCAACTACAGTTATACAGTTATTCAACAACAGTTACTTCTTGAACCAAATGTGGGGTGCTAATGGGACTAAATCAGGAATATTGAGGCCTCTTATGTGCTCTAGAACGAAATGTTCCTAAAAGCAATAATTTTGTCTGAAGAGAAGTTGTGTCTCTAAACTTCGTCCCAATGATGCGTCCCGTTTGACTAGTTTATACATCAATAATTGAAGTTACCCATTATTAGTATCTTTTTTAGACTTGATTGACTTTTGGATCTCACTAAACTACTCTTGGTTTACACTGATCAGAATCAGGCCATATGTATTTGTTTATATGGAACATCAGAGAGAAGCAACCTTTTGATAGATAATTGAGCTAACTTTGTTTATAGTATAGGATTAGTGATTTAGCACATGTGAATACAATAAAAAGAGCTTAATTACCAGGCCTAATCTAGAGTTTCTTCTCATTGGTAGTCATTGTTGAAACAATTCAAAATAAGATCCTTGATATAGAAAATAGTCTAGTACTTGCTTATATCTCCAGCTCTAATTTCAGTTATACAGTAAATGTGCCATGTTTTATTTCTAGTTGTCTAAAAAGAATCAAGGTGAATATAAGGCAACAGTGTCAGATGACAGAGGTCAGGATGTGACTACTCTTGATATATCAGGAAAAGGTAAAGCTCAATTTTTTATAGTGAAGTAATGCATGACTAACAATTCTTCAAAAGATGGTAAGGCATCTTCCCTTGCAAATGGATAACACAGGAAACTCTTGTGCTCTGTCTAATTTCAAAGCTTTTGCTGTTTTTTAGAGGACTCAGAAACCATATAGGCTCTGGACCAAATTCCTTCAATCTTGGACTGAGCCAAGCATTCTTCCTCAAGTAGATTTCCTCAACTATTCTTGGAGGGAAATATGCATTAATAAAGGAGGCAGAATCATAGACTATCAGGGTTGGAAGGGACCTCAGGAGGTCATCTAGTCCAACCCCCTGCTCAAAGCAGGACCAATCCCCAACCAAATCATCCCAGCCAGGGCTTTGTCAAGCCTGACCTTAAAAACTTCCAAAGAAGGAGATTCCACCACCTTCCTAGGTAACACATTCCAGTGTTTCACCACCCTCCTAGTGAAAAAGTTTTGGTCCAAAAATCTGGTCCAAAATACCAGCTTAGATCACAGGCAGCAAAAGAAGGGTTTATATGTCATGAAAAATGATTGAGATAGTGGTGGACTGTTCCAGTTTAATGTGTATTCCCACACATTGCTCAGTAAAATGGTGTCAGATTTAGTTAAAATATGTGAGTAATATAGAATGATTTATTGCCAACATAAATGTTTCTACATAACTACTACAATTTCTTTTTTCCCCCTAATATGGTGATTTTCCATATCACTTTAAACATAGCAAGGCTATATTCTGAAAAAAATTTACAGTTTGTTGGTATGTTTCCTTTTTTCTTCTCCTCAGTGTTTGATGATATAATCCTGGCAATGAGCAGAGTCATTGGTAAGTAAATGCTGTCTCTGACTTTCATGTAATATTTTGATATTAAAATTATGA
Organism: Caretta caretta; assembly: GCF_965140235.1. NCBI lineage: Eukaryota > Metazoa > Chordata > Testudines > Cheloniidae > Caretta > Caretta caretta. The sequence continues at coordinate 41,617,195 of NC_134208.1, forward strand.
GAGCCTGGGGCAAGCAGGAAATCTCTGGGAGTCACAATGCATATCCTATTATGGGCACATTATTAAGTTTCTAAATAGGGATATGATTTTGCTAATTGACATTATTAAAGGGGAACAAAGTATTATTCCACCTGGCTTGTATTGTTTAATTACTATAAATGTCTTAGGACTATAGTTTATAGTTTTCTTCACATTAGCCTCAGGTAAACAAATGACCATTTATACAATATAGAGAGGGTCTGATTCTGATCCTACTAACACTGATGCAACTCTGGAGTTACTCCAAGGTTCCAACAGAGCTGCATCTGTGTAAAATAGGTGTGAAATCAGTATCAGATCAATATTATTTAATGATCTTTATACAAATAGTTTATTACTTTTAAAATAATCATATTGGTAATAAACTTAATAAACGGCAACAGAAGAATGATACTGGACCAGACCCTGAGCAGGTGTAAATTAGCATAGCTCCATTGAAATCAACAAACTATGCCAGTCTACACCAGTTGAGGACCTTGACCCCAAGATAATAACTATTTCCTAATTATAATTGTAGTTTTTGTAGGTGAACCCATGTGTCGAGAGGGCAAGTATTATGAAAGCCCGATTTGTCTTTTTGCACTACAATACACTGTGTTCTTTAATCGGAATATGTTTTATTTTATGCAGGTAAATCTGCTTCTCCACTGAAGGTCCACTGCACTCCAGAAGGAATAAGACTTCAATGTTTCCTGAAGTACTATGCAGATGAAATGAAAGCTAATTGGTATCAGAAGTAAGTGAGAGTGGCTGGCCAGACCCTGAATTCAGTGGGAGATTTAAATAGATGCTAAGTCTGCAGGGTTTATTTTTATTTATTATCCTTTTTATGACATTCAGATAGCACCTCCCATACCATTGATCATCCCAATGCTCCTGTAAGAGAAGGAAGTGTTATCATTCCCATTTTACAGAGGGGGAACGAAGGTACAGAGATATCAAGTGGCTTGCCCAAGGTCACAAAGGATGTCTGTTGCAGAGCCAGGAACAGAAGGTCTCCAAAGTTCCGGTCAATTGTTTTATCCACAGAAAAGGAGGGTTTGCAGGACAGCATTTTTAAACGCAGTAATTCCTTGATATTCACCAAAGAGTGTGTAGGAAATTAAGTAGTTTGAATTGGACAGAAAGGGCCTTAGTCAGCAACACATTACCCCAGTTTTATGCTCATGTAAAGCCATTGATTTTTATTAAGAAACACAGCCACACAATGGGAGTAACAGTACTGAATTGGGTTCAAGGAGCACAAGGAGAGCATCTATAAAGACTATTCATAAGGTGAGCTTAGTAACAAATAAGTTTCACCCTTTGAACAAATGTGTTGTTCATATGACTTAAAAAGCAGAAAAACTATTTGCCTATTCACCTTGGCTCATGCTACAGGTACTTAAGATTTAAGGCAGTTTACGCCAAACCCTTATCCAGTGCATATGGGTAGAAGTCCAGAAAACAGAACACTGGCAAAGTGGAGGCATCAACAGACTTATATATATATATACACACACATTAGAAATGTGCCCAATTGCATAATATGCTTTACACACAATTTTGTCTTTTAAAATAAAAAAGTAGCTATAGCTAAGCCAGAAAGGAAATTGCAATCCTGCTATGAACAGAATTATTATAAACCAGAATTATTTAGAGTTAAATCAAAGACTGAAAAAATACTGACTTTCTATTTTAAATTAAATTCCAGCTACCCATTCTTAGAAGGAGGGTAAACAATCTTTGTTTTTCATCAGCCCAGCACATAGCATAGCATGCAAATTCCCAGTCAGCACTGAATCATCCACCACACTGCATACAAATCCTAAAGCCAGCATGCAATCATCCGCTCATTGCTCAGTGGGGAGCATAACATAGTTTCTTGGCAGATATCTATCTGGTCTAGTGAGCTAAAGCTAGTTCTCTTCCGAAATGGTAAGAGTGCTGAAAAAATTCCTTTTCTCATCAAGGTAGCTCTTTGTAGGTATGAGGCCAAATCAATCCTGTTTGGACAAATTATTTATTCAGTCAAAGAGAGGATAATCCTGACTTTATCAATTTAAAAATTAATCCAGGGCAAATATGATTGAGGAGAAGGAAGGAAGGATAGACTATGTTAAATTAAGTTTGGCTAATGGGAGACAAGAGAAAGTTTAGGAAATAGTCTGGAGCAATATAATTACATCAATATTTTTTAAGACCTCCTTATTGATTTATTGTAATTGGGAAGTTTTCTTAAAAGGAATGGCACAACATGGCCTCTGATATGTAGTGTAGTTTCCTAGTGTATATTTCTCTGCCTTTCCCTGTTCATTGGCAGTATAACTATCTGGTTGCAATAGGAGAGTATAACTGAATGTTTTTGCAAGCCACAAAATTTTTGTACTTTTCTTTGTTATTTTTGAGTGGAAAATATCTACTTTTAAAAAAATGCACTGACAACTAACAGCTGAAAAAAAAGTCTTTGTACTTTCCCCCAAGCCCTTCAGCTTTGGGATGATAGCATGGAGAGATTCAGCCCCCCAAAAGAGGATTTTTTCTGAGGAGGTTAAGATGAAAGTCATATTGCAACCTTAACTATAGCAAAGAAAAAATAGACTCGCACAGGCTCAAGGCCACCAGTGATTGCTCTCGATGATACACAAGACTCTGCACATCCAAAAACCTCTCTGAACATACACTCATCTGAGCTCCAGGCACCTCTAGAAACAAATAAATAGAAATAAATAGAAATCTGACTCAATGACAGAGTATTATCTTGATCCCCCAGAGTCCCATCCCATCTCTGATAGTCGTGTACCAAAGCATAGGCTGGATTCCCTAAGCACCCTATCCAGACTTTACTTTAGAAATTTGCACTTCACCTTTGCTTCTTGATCCACAAACACGGATCACCAAAAGCCATGGAACTTTACAAATAAGTGAGGAAAAAAGATGTCTCAACCTGAGGGGCCAAAGGCACAAAGACACCACAGGATGTATGAGTTATGGATACCTGTAGGTGGGAGCCATCTGGTCATAAAAGGAGAAGAAGATAGATGGAACCCAACAGATATTTCTTCTCATAGATCCATGGGAAAATCAAAATGGCCTGGATTAGGATTGTGAAACCTCCCAGTTTCACCAGGAGTTTCCCAGAGTCGGGCTCTATCTCCTGGAGGATACTGAAGCCAATTTCAGAGATTTTAGGCCATTAAATGTCCAGCAGCGCAGAGGGGCTAAGGCAAGATTGTGGGGGTGGGGGATGTAGGGGCTCTGCGAGCTGCCCCTACCCCGAGTGCCGACTCCGCAGCTCCCATTGCTCCCCAGAATTGATATTTTAACTTTAATGGTTCAGAAATGTTTCATATCCATATTGGGAAGAAAAAAAAGAATCCACTGTGAAATTGTTCTCAGTAATTGTAGTTTATTTGTAATTTTAAGTGCATTATGTTATCCTTTATAAATTTAATAGCCAAATATTTTATGCAGAATGTACATCAAAGGATTTTCAAACCTATTTTTGTTCATTTTTCAAGGGAGTCTAAGGTTTCTTCTAGTGAAAAGATGAGGATTGGAGGTAGTGAAGAGGTTGCCTGGCTGCAGATATTTGAGCCCACTGAAAAGGACAAAGGGAAATACACCTTTGAAATTTTTGATGGCAAAGAATCCCATAAGCGCATGCTTGATCTATCTGGACAAGGTAGAATACTGAATATATTGTAGTTATAAGACATGATGCATTTTCATGAACTGGATTAAGTGGAAGAATCACTATAAAAATGGAAAGCTATCAGCCAAATTCAGCTATGCTGTAAGTGGACCCAACTTTTCTGGATACCTTAGAGTTGAGACCATTTCCACCGAGGCTGATTTTGACCCCATATGTTCAGTTTTCATTTGATATGTTGTAATTTTATGAGAGGTTTTAAAAGAACATTAACATAGGAATGAGTGACAACATTTATGTTTACTTGTAGATAAGAACTACATTACATTTTATATAATGCACTGAAATATTTCATTACAGCTTTTGATGATGCATATGCAGAATTCCAGCGACTCAAGTAAGCCATACATTTTTTATTTAGATCCTGTAGTTAGTGCCTTAATTATACAGTAAAATATTAATTTATTTCTGTTCTTTCCCACCATTTCCAACTATAGGGCAGTGGCTTTTGCTGAGAAGAGTAAGTATATTTTACATATTTTAAGAGACAATCTACTTCTAATCTTGTGATTTTTTTTTTATTTAAAGGCAAACCTAATTCCAAGTTCCCATGTTTTCCATAGTTCCATGACAGCAGAATCAGCACATTGCTGCAGAATTCAGCCACAGAATTTGCTGTCATTTTTCAAAAATTGTGCGTCTAATTTTCTTTAGATGCAAAGAAAACCTGCCAAATGAGAACTGGGTGGGTGAATCACTGCTATGCTGTCTTAGAGAGCCTGAAACAATAAATTTAAGAGTTGTGAACTTTCTTCATCACACTGCAATGTTGACTCTGAAACATAATGATAGCTACCACCTGGATGCTAAAAGCCTAAATCGCTCTTGCTTTGTTGTGGTCCAAAAGCTTATATTGTTCCAAAACCTCTCTAACAACTTCTTCAAGGCAATTGTATGTTTGGTACAAAAATCTGTGGCACATTGTACATTAAAAATTTGAGGGAAGCATAAAATATTTGATATCAAAATAAATAATATCAGGAATACTGTAGGGATTGTATTATTTATTTTCATATTTCATTTAATAAAAATTCCTATTTTTAAGATACTGCTTCTAAATGCTTGAAACTGCCCAAGAATTTCCTTTTGTTCTGAAGTCACCAACTTATTGCTAATACTACATCAGGATTTATAAAGATGAACATATTTAGTGAGTAATAAATTCTTTCAGACTTTGTGATGATTTGTTGTAGTATGATTATTATCTTTTAATTCCTAGATCGTGGTAAAGTGATAGGTGGTTTGCCCGATGTGGTGACTATAATGGAAGGCAAGGTAAGGATGACTTTTGTCATTGTGTCATGTTCGTATGTTAGGATTTCTGTGTTAGTGGGGAGGAGGCAGCGGTGCAGAGAAGTAGAGAACCATGCAGTGTAGCCTTTTGGATGGAGAATGTATTAATTATTATGATTAAGATTTTCAAAGCCGACCAGGGATTTAATGACAAAGTTCCCACTAATTTCAGTGGGAGTTTTGTGGTAAATGCCCCTGTCAGCTTTTATTAATCTCCACCCATTATTTAATTTCAATTATTTCTTTTATTATTTACTTGGATGTTTACTGTTCTATGTGTAGCACCCCCCTGCAGCACACCAGATCTGCAAGGGTGGCAAAGTCCCTTATTCGTCCATTTCAGGGGCTTGGTGACCCCTACTTATGGTCAAGTGGGCCCAGGGTCCTGTGCGCTTGTGGCTGGGTTCATAAAATAGCAGACAACTGATAACCCTTACAACCACTAGGACATTACAATTTATTATTGCAGTGGATGACACTTGTTAATAACCTCTCAGTTCCCCACAGGAAATTGCTATTAACTGAAGGTTGCCAATCAGTGACAGGCAGTTTTGCGGGACTGCAGCCAGGAAAGGAAGCACTGGAATGTGTATAGCCTGGGCCCTTGAGGCCAGGGCAGGGTATAGCTTTGAGAGCACAGGGAGAGGTACAATGAAGCCACATGAGGCCGCAGTTCTCTTGGTGTCTTGGTGCTGTGGGCTGGGAGGGGCAGCAGCAGGCCAGCCAGTAGTAAAGAGAAGGGCTGCTAAGGCTTTCCACAGGGACTGAAGGCACTGGTGCTGCATGGAACCTCTCCTTGCACTCTCTGGGCTGTGCCCTGCCCTGGCATAGTTGTTAATAAGCAGCACGCCTGTTGCCAACATCTCTATCCCATTAACATTAAAGTCAATGGGATGGGATCAGTTCCTGGCAAAATGTTGCTATTAACTGAATGTTGTTAATATTGGGGTTGCTATTAATTGGCATCCACTGTTGAGGAAATCAATGACCAACAGATATTTTTCTTCTTCTTCTTTGAGTAGTGTCCCTGTGGGAGCTCCACTTTTGGTGCGCATGCGCCTCTCAAGCCCTGGATCAGAGATTTTTCTGCTAGCAGTGCCCATTTGGACCAGGCACATGCCCTGTGCCTCCTTGTGGCAGACAAAGGCCGTATAGGGATGCGTGGACAAGCCACCCTTAGTTCCTTCTCTATTGCTCGGCCTGAGCTCTAACATGCCCACCTTGAGCATGTCTCAGCTATTTAATATTCTTCTTATGGTAATATTAATTAGTGTAGTTAGTTGTTAACCTTACTAACTACAACTATTTCTATGTCTACACTAGAGAACTTACAGCGGCACAGCTGTACTGATGCAGCTGCGTTGCTGTAAGATCTGTTGTGTAGTCATTCTATGACGATGGGAGAACTCTCCCGTTGATGTAATTAAACTACGCTCAAAGAGCGACGTCAGCAGGAGAAGTTCTGCTGCCAACATTGTGCAGTGCACATCGCCACTTATGCCGACGCTGCTGCATCAATGGCAGTGGCGCTGACTTAGTGTGGTAGTGAAGACAAGCTCTCAGTGTAGTGAACAAAATTAGATGGGACAAGACCAGGGTAATCCTTATAGTACCAACCCAGCCGAGACAAGCTTGGAACCCTTACCTATCTCATCTATGCATCCATCCACAGCTCAAGATACCGATCACTCCGTGTCTCATCTCACAGGATGTGGGACTCATGTTTCACCCCAGGCTAGGGGTTCTCTGCCTGCAGGCATGGTCCCTTAATAATTCAAGGGGCTAGAATCCTCCTGCTCTGACGAAGTGCAACAGGTGTTACTGAATGGTAGGAAGAAGTCAACCCGTACTGCTTATCTGCAGAAATGAAAGAGAATCTCCCATTGGTGCTGTCATTGCTACTTCCCACCTGGATCTGTGCCTCTTTCAGTCATCCTGGATTATCTCCTGGATCTGACGATATCAGGGTTATCAATTAGCTCAGTTAAGGTCCATTTGGCTGCAATATCAGCCTTTCATCTGACTACAGAGGAGTTTTCCATATTTGCTCATCCTGTATTATCTAGATTTATTAAGGGTTTAGGAAATCTCTACCTCCAGCTTAGAGACCCCACTCTGACTTGGGACCTCAACCAAGTACTCAGTTACCCTTATAAACATCCATTTGGAGCTTTGGCAACCTGTTCTTTACTCCCTTTATCTATGAAGACGACCTTTCTAGTAGCCATCATGCCATTGCGTAGAGTTGGGAAGATTGGTGCCTTGATGGCAGATTCCCCCCTTTAAGGTAGTCTTTAAGGATAAGTAAAAGCGGCAAAGAGTCCTGTTGCACCTTATAGACTAACAGACATATTGGAGCATAAGCTTTTGTGGGTGAATGCCCACTTCGTTGGATGGTTTCTTTACACCCACATCCTAAATTCTTCCCTAAGTTTCTCTTGGAGTTCCACCTTAACCCATCTATTCATATACCAGTGTTTCTCCTGAAGCTCTCTCTTCAGGAGTCTTGTTTTCGTACCCTGGATATTAGAAGGGCACTGGCCTTCTTCTTGGATAGGACCAAGCAATTTTGAGGGTCATCCAGGCTGTTCATCTCCTTCATAGATAGATCCAAAGGATCCATGATTTCTGCTCAGAGACTATTGAGATGGATATCTGGATGTATTGTCACTTGTTATAAGACCGCAGGGGTTCATCCTCCTGAAAAGGTGATAGCACATTCTATCAAGTCACATGCAACATCCACAGTATTGCTTAAGAATGTACCTGTGTCTGAGATATGTAGGCCGCTGTGTGGGCTTCAGTACGTACATTTGCAAAGCACTATGATTTTATCCATGCCATCAAATCCTATTCAGCACTAGGTACTGCAGTTCTGTCCTCAGTTCTGGACTCAGTTCTGGAGATCCCTTCTCCCTCTGGGGAAACTGCTTAGAAGTCGCTTAAAGTTGAACACCCACAAGGACACGACTCAAAGAAGAAGAGGTTACTTACCTCATTCAGTAACTGCATTTCATCGAGATGTGTCCCCCTAAGGGTACTCCACCACTCACCCTTCCTTCCCCTCTGTTTTGGACAGTTCTCTGTGGAGATGTTCAAGTGGAGAAGGAACTGAGGGTGGTTCACCTGTGCATCCCTATATAGACTCAGTGTCAGGCATGAGGAGGCACAAGCTGCATGCATGGGCCAAATGGGTACTGCTAGCAGAAAAATCTCCCATCAAGGGCTTGAGAGGCACATATGCACCTGAAATGGAGCATTCATAAGGACACACATCTCGAACTGTAGTTACCATACAGGGTGAGTAACCTCTTATATGATTTTGTGTGTGTGTGTATGAAAAACAGAACTGCCCCCAAGTTTTCCAACAGGCCTTACCTACTTAGTGCTATAGAAACCTGATGAGAAGGGCTGTTGTCCACGGTGGGAAGTCAATAGTTCTCTCCTTTGAATGGAGTGGATCTCATGGTCTCCAGCCTTGTCCATCCTCCAGCTCTGGATGCTGGAGAGGCCTGCCAGGCTCATCTGGCAGCTAGTCCTCACAGAAGCAGGGGAGTGTGGGGGTTCAGACTCTCCATCATGAAACTGGTGGCTCTAGATCAGTCTCAAGCGCCAGCGCATAATTTGTAAAGAAAGAGGCGGCAGGGCTCAAAATAGCATCCTCCACACAGCGTGACCTTGCATGCACCGTACGTGCAAGGTCACACCTTCCGCCACTGAGAGAAGAGGGGCCAGAGCTGAAAGTGCAATCAAGTTATAAAAAGCAGTTACAACAAAAGGATGGAACATTTTCTTAGTATGAGGATATATACACATACATATGTGCATATAGGATAACTGACACTTCTAACGGGACAGTAGGGAATCATAGAAATGTAGGGCTGGAAGGGGCCTTGAGAGGTCATTTAGTATAACCCTCTGTGCTGAGGCAGGACCAAGTAAACTTAGCCCATCCCTGACAGGTGTTTGTACAGCCTGTTTTTAAAAACCTCCAACGACAGGTGTCAGGTTAGTCACATGGAAACAGAGGCATGATGGATGCTAGCAACAACAGCTTTATTGTAAAAAGAATGTGTACTGTCTCTAGCTCTCGATAAAGATGTGCTGCACTATTCTTCACATACCACCACCTAGTGACTAAACGTAATGCAATTGAAACTTTCTTTTCTGCATTTTAACAATTTTTAAAACTATACAATTGTTTTTTTCAAACTAACTTTACATCTCAACACATGTCCATCTGTTCATTATCCCTAAATCACACTGTTTTTTCAACTCTGTGGACAGAACAGATAACTTAGTGAATAAGCTGTCTTTTTATTTGCAAGTTTCAGAGTAGCAGCCGTGTTAGTCTGTATCTGCAAAACTAAAAGGAGTACTTGTGGCACCTTAGAGACGAACAAATGTATTTGAGCATAGACTTTCGTGAGCTACAGCAAGGGCTCTCTCAAGCAGGTTTGGAGTAGGTGAATCTTCTCTTGGTTCTTCATCTGCAGTTTGTAGAGTTTGTTCAGTTGATTGTTCATTCTCTGGAAAAAACTGAAGATGTTGATGGTTCCTGTTGAACTCTCCACCATCTGTCTCAATAGCAGTCTGTTTTCTTTACTACAGCAGGAGTTGTCCATCCTTTACCTCCATCCAGTTTTGACACAAACATTATTACCAGGTTCCAGATCAGGCAATTATCTGAGTGATATAGGCTATAGAAGTGTTCATAAGATCTTTTTGCCTTTTGATCCAATTTGGCTACTCTTCTTAGGTCTGGCCACTTTGGGGCTGAATTCTTTTCCAGGGTTGGAACAGTAATCCTGACTTGCCTTCCCATTAGTAATGATTAACAGTGTTGATCAGAAGAGCAAGGAATGGATCTTCCTGGTTCAATATTTTCTTGGCTGTCTGAACTCTCCATTTGCTTTTGGGTAATGTGAGCTGCTAGTGATGTGTTCAAAATCATATTTTGTGTAGAATGACTTAAATTTTAGCTGTGGTGAATTGTGGTCCCCATTGCCCATCAGTAGTTGTTCTGGAACAGCACAGTGGATGAATGTGCTCTTTAATTTCTTGGTAACACTGTTACATGTTGCATCTTTCAGATATATTGTTTCAATATCTAAAAAAGTAATCCACTATAATTTGGTAACGGTGTCCTCCGAATTCGTATAAATCTTCTGCTAGCCTCTCCCGGTGTCTGTCTGGTAGAGGTATTATTAGAGGTGCTTTGCGTTGTGTTGGTCTGTTAGTACTGCAATGTTTGCATGAACATACTTCATTCTTCATATCCTTGCTGATTTCAGGCCACTACACTGACTGATTGGCTCATTCACAGCATTTACTTAGTCTTTGATGTCCTTCATGGATGTGATTTAGAATTTCTCCTCTCAAAGATGGCAATGTGATCACCTTTAATCATTAGTCCGTTGGACTCACTTAATTGTCCTCATACAACAAAATAGTCTTGTGCCATGGCTATAGTGTTCTTGAGATACTTGAGCCATCCTGTTTGAATATAACTAAAAACTTATTTGAATTTGCTTATATGCCCAGGTAGCTTTTTGTAGCAGGTATGGTCACGCACCTCACACTGGGCTGGAAGCTTCCAATTAACAGTCTTTCCACAAATATCCAGTTTCACCCTCCATGCTGGCTATGTGTCATTACACGTGCTTAAACCCAGAAAAAATGGCTCTTGATTCTTGGTGGTCACTTCCTATACTGCCTTTGTTAGGCAGAGAGCTGCAAAATGTCCAATTTTTGTGCATTTATGGCATTTGGCTCCTTTATCTGAGCAATCTTGGACTGTGATCTTTCCCACATCTTGTGCATTTAATCTGAAAAGTGTTATGTCTTACCTGGGGCTTACCCCACATTGCCTTTGAGGATTACTGCAGTTGCTTTTTGCAGCTGTGCTATATGTCCTGTTGTGACCCTGTTTGTAAGTCACTTCTAGGTTTCTTTCTGGCAGTCACTCGTCTCTGTTTTGATTTTTGATGATCTCTGATTGTCTTGCCATTTCTATTTCTGTGTGAAGGGTTAAATCTCTCTTCATTTGCAGTTTATCTGCAGTCCCTGTCGAAAATGCCAATCGGTATTCTGTCTCTAATATGCTCTTTCTTTTTGTCTTCAAAATCACAGTTTTCTGCCCTGTCAGGCAAGTCTCTTATAAAAGGTTCCACAGATTCCCCAGGATTTTGGACCTGCTGGTAGAAAAACGCTTAGTTATAAACCACATTATGCTGAGGTATAAATTGCTCATCAAACATAGCCAGGACCACAGCGTAATTGTTCTTGTGGCTTTCCTCTCCAAAGGCAAAGGACTTAAAGATATAATCAGCTTTCCTGTCCATGGCATAGACTAAGTAATGTGCACCTCCCTGAGATTACTTGTGATGCAAAAACATGGAAACTACTCTTTCCAAACAGGCCACTCTGATGGCCCGTCGAAGTGAAGCTCTCTGGGGAGTGAAACTTTGGCATTTTGATGAAATTCTGCAGTTTCTTTTGTTTTTCTTCTAACACCATGTCAGGTTAATGACAAAGAGACAAAGACAAAATGGATGCTAGCAACCACAACAACTTTATTGTAAAAAGAATGTAGACTGTCTCCAGCACTCAGTAAAGGTGTGCTGCAGTATTCTTCATAAAGTTAGTGACAAAATAGTATACTGCAACCTCCCTTAGTAACCTATTCCAGTACTTAACTATTCTTATAGTTAGAAAATTTATTCTAATATCTAACCTTAATCTCCCTTGCTGCAGATTAAGATGATTACTTCTTGTCCTGCCTTCAATGGACATGGATCATCCTCCTCCTTTTAACAGCCCTTAGTGTATTTGAACACTGTTATCATATGCATGGTTTTTAAGGTGACCACTGTAGTTCAGTAAACCAGAGCAGCCCCAAATACGCCAGAGTGACAATTTGGGATATATACATGCACCCTAGGTATCAGCACTCTGATTCATTCTCAATATTGACATATTAAAAAAATCTTCAATATTGATGGGTGTTGAGGGCAAAGTGGTGACATTTAGACATTATGTTCTCTCTCAAATGCTGCAGTTTACTTAATTATTGCTTAAGCAAATAGTCACTTTTAAAAACTGCTCTTTTATTTTAATAAAGTATAAGGCCTGATCTTACTCATATGGGTAACTTTATCCATAAGAATAGTTCTATCGATATTGAAGTTACTCAGAAGTATTAATGTTTACAGGATTGGGCCCACAGTTGGGGAGTCCTCTGACATGGGAAGCATGTGGTACCCATAACTGCTTGTTTTTTAAATGTGCAGCAGTTCTGAGCACATTTAATAAGCCACTCCCTACATTCTGAATTGTTTTAATAGATCCTATGGTCTTGAATAATTTAAATGGAGTTCAAGAAAACAATTAATTGTGTACATGCGCGCACACACACACACAGACAATTACCTTTCTGGGTCCTGAGTGTTTGTAATTGGGAGGCTGAAGTCAGGGTGGAGGAGCAGGGAGTATATCTGTGGAAGAGGCTGGGGTTTTTTAGTAAAATGGTGGATGTCTGAAGCAGTTCAGTGGCCTGAAATGTTAGAAATAACTCCATTAGAGTGCGATTTGTGGGCAGAATGAAAGGGAGGCAGTCAAAGGTGCATTATATTTGAAATGAACCACACGACTATACACTGTCTCATGTAGGTCTTCCATTTATTGTACTGATATCATCACCACATATATAGTGCATAGACAGGCATATATATTATATAAATATATCTGACATAAATTTCTCTGTCTTATACTTGTAAACTATACTGTGTATAAAGACATATTCTCCTTAAAGTGTTATTATTTAACCATTAAACAGAGCCTAGATGACTGGAGAGTCTATAATATTAATTGCTTTCACTGTGAATTTAAACATCTCCAGTAATATTCTTGGGAGGCTCGCAGCTGAAGTAGTTTGCTCAGCTCTTCCAATGGTGCGTAAGTAGAAACTTCAAGGATGTTTTTAAATGTATCATTGTCTGAACATCATGTTAGACTAATGGCTTGCCAGGAGTCTGCTGCAGGCAAGACTGCAGTGACAGTCCAACTTACCATCGTCAGACAATGTTACCCTGGGGCTATTATTGAATCACAGTCACTGGTAAGATGGTGGAAAGCTTGTGTCAAAAACAAGGAAAGTTAAAAATATACTTTATGTATCTGTATTTTCAGTCTTCACAAGTCTAAATATATGTATATTAGCCTCAGCTTGATGAGTGAAGCTAAAGTTACACCTCAAAAGGAACCCTTAAACAAGTGTGATCTTTATATATATTGTGGATTCCTTCTCTCCCTCTTCCCAGAAGACCATAGGTTCATAGAAATGTGGGGCTGTAAGGTACTTTGAAAAGACAACTAGCCCAGTCCCCTGCACTGAGGTAGGACCAAGGATACCTAGGCCATCCCTGACGGGTGTTTATGTAACCTGCTCTTAAAAAACTTTCAGTGAATGGGATTCCACAACCTCCCCTGGAAGCCTATTCCAGCATTTAACACTGTACTTATATTTAGAAAGCTTTTCCTAATATCTAACCTAAATCTCCCTTGCTGCAGATTAAGCTGATTACTTTTTATCCTACTTTCAGTGGACATGGAGAATAATTGATTACCATTCTCTTGATAACAACCCTTAATATATTTGAAAACTGTTATCCTCAATCTTCTTTTCTCAAGACTAAATGTGCCCAATTTTTTTAACCTTTCCTGAGAAGTCAGGTTTTCTAAATCTTCTATTATTTTTGTTGCTCTCCTCCATACTCTCTCCAGATTGTCCATATCTTTCTTAAAGTGTGGTGCCCAGAACTGGACATAGTACTGCAAGTGAGCCTCACCAGTGATGAGTAGTGGGACAATCACTTCCCTCGTCTCACGTACAATACTCCAGTTAATACAATCCAGAATTACTTTAGCCTTTTTAGCAACTTCATCACCTTGTTGAACCAATGGAACAGACTGCCTAGGGAGGTTGTGGAAGCTCCTTCCCTGGAGGTTTTCAAAAGGTGGCCGAAGAGCCATCTGTCTCGGGTAGTTTAGAGACAACAAATCCTGCACCTTGGCAGGCGGTTAGACTAGATGATCCTTGCTGTCCCTCCCAACCCATGATTCTATGATTCTATATTCCATTTCTGATCCACTATAAACCACAAATCCTTTTCTGCAGTATTACTGCCTAGCTAGATATTTGCCATATTGTAGTTAGGCACTTGATTTTTCCTTCCTAAGTGTATAGTACTGTGTTCTTGTTGAATTCAGACTAATTCTCTAATTTGTCAAGGTCATTCTGAATTCTAATTTTATCCTTCCAAGTGCTTTAGACCTCTCCCAGCTTGGTGTTATTTATCTGCAAATTGTATACTCTCCTCTCCATTACTGGAGTCACTAATGAAAATATTGAACCAGACCTAGGACAGACCCCTGCAGGACCCTACTAGATATGTCCTCCCAGTCTGACAGTGAATCACTGATAACTACTCTCTGAGTACAATCTTTCAACCAGTTATGCACCCACCTTACAGTGATTTCATTTAGACCACCTTTTCCCAGTTGGCTTATGAGAATGTCATGTGAGACTGTGTGAAAAGCCTTACTAAAATCAAGATATATCACATTTACAGCTTCTCCCCATCCAGTTGGCCAATATTCTGTCAAATAAGGAAATTAGGTTGGTTTGGTATGATTTGTTCATGACAAATCTACTCTGGTTATTTATTATGTAGCCCTATTATCCTTTAGGTGCTTACAAATTGATTGCTTAATAATTTGTTCCAGTATCTTTCCAGATATTGAAGTTAGGCTGTCTGGTCTATAATTCCCCAGATCATCTTTCCCCTGATCCCCTTTTAAAGATAGGTACTATATTTGTCCTTTTCTAGTGCTCTGGGACCTCAGCCATCCTCTGAGTTCTCAAAGATAATCACTAAAGGTTCTAAGACTGCTTCAGCTAGTTCCTTAAGCACAGTAGGGTGGATTTCATCCGGCTCTGCTGACTTGAATATGTCTAATGCAGGGGTTGGCAACCTTTCGCACGCAGCCCATCAGGGTAATCTGCTGGTGGGCCATGAGACATTTTGTTTATGTTGACTGTCTGCAGGCATGGCCCCCCGCAGCTCCCAGTGGCCGTGGTTCACCATTCCCGACCAGTGGGAGCTGCGGGAAGCAGCATGGGCCGCAGTGACGGGCTGGCTGTTGCTTCCCGCAGCTGCAATTGGCCGGGAACAGCGAACCATGGCCACTGGGAGCTGTGGGGAGCCAGGCCTGCAGACAATCAATGTAAACAAAATGTCTTACGACCTGCCAGTGGATTACCCTGATGGGCTGCGTGCCGAAGGTTGCTGACCACTGGTCTAATGTACCTAAATATTTTGGCTTGCAGTCCTTCCCCTTTGTTGCTAATATTAATTGTGTTAAATATCTGGTCACAATTTACCTTTTTACTGAAGACTGATGCAAAATAGGCATTAAACTCCTCAGCCTTCTTGACTTTGCCCATTGTTGGCTCTGCTGAGTAGAAGACCTACACTTTCCTTTGTCTTTTTCTCTTGTTCCTAATGTATAATAAGTGTGGTGACAACCAGCATGCTCAAATAAACCTTCTGTTTCACTGATGCCTAAAATGACTTTTCTTTTCCTTAGACTTTGAATCTGACCTGTTCTGTATTTGGAAATCCTGATCCTGAAGTGGTGTGGCTTTGGAATGACAAGAAATTTGAACTTAATGAACATTATTTAGTTGCACTGGAGCATGGAAATGTTGCCAGCTTTACAATCAAGGGAGTGTCCTCAGAGGACTCAGGCAAATATAGCATCAATGTCAAGAACAAGTATGGTGGGGAAACAGTGGATGTCACTGTAAGTGTGTACAAACATGGTGAAGAGATGCCTGACATTAAACTTTCCCAGTTTGCTAAACCACGGATAATACCACCACCAGCACAAGCCACAGAACCTCCAGAAAAAGCAAAAACAACCTCTACAGCTGAGAAATCCAGTAGGAAATAAAATTTGAAAACTGTGTTTGACATACAAAACCATATAGATGAGCTGTAGTTGAAGTGTTGCTGCAAATAGGTAACTGCCAGTGTCCAAGGAGATGAGCTTTTAAAGCAGAGGTGGGCAGACTACAACCCAGGGGCCACATCCTCCAGCCTGTTTAATCTGACCGTTGAGCTCCCACTGCGGAGCGGGATTTGGGGCTTGCCCTGCTCCCACGCTCCAGCTGGGAAGCAGGGTCGGAGACTGTTCCGCATGTGTGTGCCGAGGCTCCTGGAAGCAGCAGCATGTCCACCCTCCGGCTCCTACGTTTAGAGGTATCCAGGGGGCTCTGCGCACTGCCCCGACCCCAAGCGCCACCCCTGCAGCTCCCATTGGCCGGGACCTGCGGCAAATGGGAATTACAGGGGCGGTGCCTGCAGAAGGGGCAGCATGCGGAGCTGCCTGGCCACACCTCCACATAGGAGCTGGAGGGGGGACATGCCGCTGCTTCCAAGAGCTGCTTGAGGTAAGCGCTGCCCGGAGGTTGCACCCTTGACTTCCTCCCATGCCCCAACCTCCTGCCCCAGCCCTGATCCCTCTCCTGCACCCCAACCCCCTGCCCCAGCCTGGAGTCCCCTCCTGCACCCTGAACTCCTCATTTATGGCCTAACCTCAGAGACCGCACCCCAGATAGAGCCCTCACCCCCTCCTGCACCCCAATCCCAATTTCATGAGCCACCACACAATTTCCATACCCAGATGTGGCCCTTGGGCCAAAAAGTTTCCTCACACCTGTTTTAAAGGCATGCAGTTGTGCAACAGTATTGTACATTTGTGCAATTATATCTTTATGAAAAAATACAATATGGCACGACTTACAAATAGCAACAGGCCCAATATCTGCCATTGGTTTAATTATCAATGGCAGTTTCTATAAAGTTACAGTGATATAAATTTTCTTCACTGAGAATCAGTTCCCCAGCAACAAAAGTAGCATGCTGTAGTTAAATATGCATTCAGAGCTGCACTTACTCATTACTCACTTGTGGAGTCTCTTTGACTTTGAAGGTGCTCCTCATATGAGTAAGGGAAACTGAGATGGCCACTGTAGTCTGTATTTAGTAGCATTGTTATTCTGTACTGCAAGCTGATCTTTGGTAGTGCTCTACAGATGATCACAGTGGACTTGTTAAAGCATAAGTTACATGGTTGTATTTTGTTTTTCTTGCTTTGTGCTGATAAAACTTAAAAAGTCACCTTGTGCTTCTCACTGCACCAAATCACACCTAACTAATTTGGTTTATTCTCTTTCATTGTTTAATTATGGCTTATTGCATAGTTTCACAGCTGGTAGCATGCAGACAATTGATTTTCAATAAAGAAAACAAACTATGGTTAATCACCGTCACTGTGTGGCACTTACAACATTACATTTGCTCTTTATGGTATGGGTCAAGATGCAAATTTAAATTGGAAAAACAAGACATGTATACAATTGTGCAGCTTTCTAGGGTTATTATGGGTCAGATCCTGCTTTTGCTAAAACCAATGGCAAGACTCTGATGTCTGTGGAGCAGGAGCTTAATATTAGACCCTGATTCTGCAGATACTTAAGCATGTGCTTACCTTGAAGCATGTGAGTAGTCCCATTGCATCAATTTTAGTGGGACTACTCAAGTGCACTTGAATGTTGGCAGGACTGGGGTTTTAGGGCCAGATTATCTATACAATTACAGCCCCATTGTCCACGCAGGCTCTAATCTGTTCATAAATGCCCAGCAGAGAATTCCCCTCTTGGAGGGTAACTTCCTGCTTATACAAGTACGCTGGATCCAGGCCCTGCACCTGTGGCCTCCCCTCCCCGGAGTAGGGTAAGTATCGGGGAGGAAGGAGAGGGGAGGGCATGGTGCAGTGGAACTATGCTATTCAAAAACTTCATTGGGTAGGCTCCTGTGGCAGTGGTGCAACTCAGCGAAGCCAGCTGCAGCCGTAAGTCATGTTGGGGTCACAGCTGGCCCCTGAGAATCAGGGAGCCATAACCAGCTGCCTGATGGACACCTCCTACATCAAGTAGTGCTCAGGTGCAGGAGAGAATTGACCTTTAGTGTCCTCCACACAACTGGAAATCCAAGGGTGGACATAGAAATCATGGCCCAAGTCCACAAAGGTATTTAGCCTCCTAGCTCCTATTGAAATCAACAAGAGTTAGGTGCCTAAATACCTTTGAGGATCTGCGCTTAAATACCTAATCCTGCCTCCCTTCCTCATATAAGTATTAGACCTCTACAGCCGTGGGACTACTAGTGTGACTAAGGCAAGCAGGATTTGGTTTGATATTACAGTACCATCTGAACAGCTTTGTGATTAAAAGGAAAACTGATTGACAACAAAATTCTCTTTTAAATGGGGCTACTTTTCCACAGTACCAAATAATGAAGTATGGCGTTATTGAAGAAAAAATCTGCTCTTGAAACCATTATCAACTGTGAGTAGCCAGTGTAAAAATAAGCATAGAAGCTCTGGGAATTAAATATTTTTATAGTATATGTATTAAAATGTATGTAATTCTTTTTGAACCATTTCATTTAACAAACTGCTCTTTTAGGAGCTGTGTATCCTTACAGTTATGAAATGGAGAGGTGAAACGTATGGATGATACAAACAATGTAGAAAAATGTTAGGCAATGGTCAGAAATGGCTATTCCTGTGTGAATCAGACCTGTATTTATGGACTCAGCATATCTAGTCATTAACTGGGATGACCTAAGAGGAAACACCTGCATTTAACATGAGATCATTTGATCTGGGGGGTTTTATAGAAGACAAAAGCAAAGCAAGGATTTATCACTAGAATACCTGACACAGTAAGAAAATGAAATGTTTTATTTGAATTTGACATCACAAGGACGAGACTGACCCTCTTAGTGAAATAAAATAACCCAGTTTTTCAATTATTATTCCAATTTAGTATTTAAGACCTTTTCACTAAACATCAGAGCCAGACTCCACAGCATACAAAGTGAGCATCAGCAAGAATTTAATATTATTCTTATCTCCTTCTACCGTACACAGGTTAAATGTAGTTGAGACTATCAAATTATTGCATGTTATGGCAGCTTTTCAGAGGTATCCTTGGGCACAGCAGACAAGGTTAGACTCATCTCAGTTGTACCTTTTAGCTGGCTCTTTTAGTTAAGCAAGCTTCAGTTATTTCCTTTCAGGCAGAGGGAAATAATTTATTATGACAGTTAATCTTCTGCTGAAGTACAGAAATTATCATTCACTGAAATATTATATTCAAAAGACCTAGGATTTCTTATAAGATGTTTCATCTTTTTCAATGTGCCTACACCTGTTTTCTTTGTACACAGTGATCTCATTTTAAAACCAGTAGTACGAAAATCAGGTGAGCACTCCGTTAAAAGAGATTTTTCGAAGCAGACTTGCATTGAATTGTCCACAGGGATTTTAAGGTCTAATGGGTATTAGAGAGGCAGATAGGGTAGCTTAGTAATCAAGTCAAATTGAATTCATGATTAGGTATGTTAGCATTTGCATGTACCGTTTATAAGCTTAATTTCCCTTTTAGTTTAATTGAATTACATTTTAGGACGGGGTGAGACAAAACTGTATGTTTACTGAGCCAGAACCTTAGCTGGTACAAGTCAGTCGAAGTCAATGAAGTGATACCAGTTTACACAGTTGAGGATCTGGCTTGTAATTTTTACAAAGCCAGGGTCCCATTAAAGTTAGCCATACCTCCTAGAAATACTTTTATTACAGTGAGGGCTTGTCTACGCTACAAAATTAAGTTGACTTTATCTAATGCGACCTCGAGCCCCCGAATTAATGAAGTCGATTGTGCATGGCCACACCATGGCCATTGTTTCGATGGAGTGCGTCCTCACTCTCAGCTCCTGCATCAATGCACAAAGCAGTGCATCATGGGTAGCTATCCCAAAGTGCAACTTGCCACAGTGTGCTTTGGGAAGTTTGTGCAATGCCACACGGGACCAAAACATTGTCACAGGGGAGAATGGGAACATTGCATCGGCATCCCATGATGCACTGTGCTCCCTCCCTCACATCAATGGCAAACAATCCAGTGGTTTTCGTGCCTTTAAACCACTGTGCATATGCCATACACCAGAAGCCTGGAGCCTGCTCACCTGTGCACTCTTGCTGTGAGCATCTCAAACACCTCATGTCTTCGCCTGCAGTATTTCCAGAGCCAAAGTAGGGTCTGCCACGTGGAACATAGCGATGTCCTGCAAGCAGCCCTGCTGCAAGCCATTTAAAAAAGCAATTCACAATTACTGATGGCAGTCACAGAGCAGCTGCACTCTGTTGAGTGTTGTTTCTGGTTCCATGAAACAAGCACTGACTGGTGGGACTGCATCACTTTGCAGGTATGGGACGATGAGCAGTGGCTGCAGAACTTTCAAATGTGGAAGGCCACCTTCCAGGGACTTTGTGCAGAGCTTTCTCCTGACATGCAGTTCAGCAACACAAAAATGAGAGCTGCTCTGACAGTGGAGAAGCGAGTGGTGATCGCTATTTGGAAGCTTGCAACACCAGACAGTTCCGGTCAGTGAGAAATCAATTTGGAGTAGGTAAATCAACCATGGGAGCTGCTGTACTCCAAGTGTGCAGGGCCATTAATTGACTTCTACTATGAAGAGTAGTGAGTCTGGGAAATGTGCAGGACATAGTGGATGAAAGGGATAATGGACTTTTCGCCCACCCCTGATGGAACACTTTGGGGAGGGTGATTCTGCACCCGGTGATGCTGGCTGGCTGTCCACCAGGATCTGCAGAGGGACTCTACCCTCCTGCTTCTGTTCCTGCAGTTCAATCAGACGCCTCAACATGTCTGCTTGTTCCTTCATAATCTGAAGCATATCATCCTGCACTGCATGCTCTCGCTCAATGGAAGCTTTCCTGCTCTCCATGTCCCTGTCTAACTTCTCGGACAGTGAAATCCTCCATGCTCTCAGCTCTGTGTCAGCTGTCCTGGAAGCGTTCATTATTTCGGTGAACATGTCCTCCTGCGTTCTTTCTCTCCTCCTTCTAATCAGCAAAAGTCTGCTTTCAGGTGTTGATGACATGCAGAAGGACACATTTCCAGCTGTCTGTCAGGGGAAAAAATAAAGGAGCCATTGTACATGAATAAAATGTTTCCATAGTAAGGCCGTTTTCATAAAAAACCAACAACCCCTTATTATACTATGTACATATATACAAGCCATAACATAATCAGAATCCGTAACCGTTCATTATGCTGCTTTGTTGCTCCAGCCATGGTGAGTAGGTCCTCCCCGGGTCACAGGTGACCTCACAGGTGGTCTACATGCCCTTTTTTCCCATGTAAGAGCACTTTTAATGAGAACCTCCCGCACTTCCCCTAGACGACCCTATGTGATATCAGTTTCCTGAGGGTAACAGAGGCATAAAGGAAGGAGATGCTGCAGGTGTCTGGGAATAGACCTGGTCCTTATGCTGCTATGCTGTGTACCACAATGACGCCAGCAGAATTAATTCAGGAGTTGCATGGGAAGTGTCCTACCATGGTGGAAGAAATAAGACTGCCCTGCCCAGAAACTTTCTGCAAAGATTGCAGAGTACCTCCATGAAAGTTTCCTAAACATGCAATACCACCGAATGTGTGTGCCCACTAAAGTTTAACTGGACTTTCATTTTAAATGTTTACTCATGAGAGGTGCCTTCCCCAGCATCATGGTTGGCCACGGTGCTGTCCTATGACCCACTGGGTTCCAGGGTTCAAAATATTTCCTGGCTCTCAGGGAGAATGGATCCACTGCTTACCTGTCTCCCGTTATCCTCCTCTTCCTCATCCACCATATCATCCTCCTTGTTGTCCCTAGACTCACACACCTGTGAGGTGTCCGTGTTGCTCGTGGGGGTGCTGGTAGGGTCCCCCCCACCGAGAATTGCATGCAGTTCATTGTAGAATCGGCATGTGTGGGGTTTAGCACCAGAACAACTGTTTGCCTTCCTTGTCTTCTGATACGCTTGGCGAAGTTCTTTTATTTTCACGCAGCACTGCTGTGTGTCCCTCGTGTGCCCTTCTCCCCCATTCCATGAGCAATCTTTGCATAGATGTCAGCATTTCTTCTGCTGGATCAGCACTCTGCCTGCACAGACTCTTCTCCCCACACAGCGATGAGATCCACCACCTCCTGTGCAGACCAGGCTGGAGCGTCTTTCGGGTGTGTCGTCTCCATGATCAGCTGTGCTCAAGCTGGCATGCTTCCAGTGCTGATCAAACAGGAAATAGGAATTCAAAAGTTCCCAGGGCTTTAGCAGGGGAGGGGCTGTTTCCTGTGTACCTGGCTGCAGTGCAGCAGAGTTGAGAATGATCTCCAGAGCGGCCATAGATGAGCATTGTGGGACACCACCTGGAGGTCAAGTAAGTCATATTACACAACGCTGCATCTGCACTACCTTGCAGTCGGCCCATGAAAATTGAACTAAGCGCTACGCCTCTCGCAGAGGTGGATTACAGAAGTCGACATCGGAGGTAACTTAGGTCGATGTAAAGGACCAGGTAGTGTAGACACATATATTAAAGGTCGACTTAAGGCGGCCTCCTTCGACCTGACTTTGTAGCGTAGACCAGGCCTGATTGTCTCTCATTTTATGTTTTGAGAGTTTCATGTTGTGCTTTTCTAGGCAATCCTAGAATAATGCAGCATAACTGGATTTTCACGAATCTGCATGTCATCCTTGTGCAGGGGCCATGCTAATCTTCTCTGTATCATTCCAAATTTAGTATATGTGCTGCTAAGATATCAGCCAGTTGTGCTGATAAGCCTGAAGTTGCTGCTGGATCTGTCATGTTGGCAGACTGTTGCAAGGCTGGTTGGGCTGCCTTTCCTCTGTGCACCTGCTTCCTTGGAATCGTCTTTGATTTGTACACTGTGTACTTGCTTGAATACAAGACCTATGAAAATTCCTCTCAAGATCAATTTACAGGTGTTTTTTATGGGGTAAAGATTTTTTTGTCATGGCTGTATTTGCCTTTAGTGTAACACTTTCTCCAGCCCATAGGGTTCTCTCATATCCCACAGCCCAAACATACGCACACACTACATTCATCTGCTCACATATGGAGAAAGAGTTTCTGAGATAATAGCACCCTAAGTGCTATTAACCCACAGATTGTTTTTAAAGGAAACTTCCGAAAAATAACAAAAACCCTTCTTTCCCACTTTGCAGGAGAAGAATTAATCCTCTAGGTGGCACCAAAAGAACAAGATAAAAATGAACAGGTCTTAAAAAAATTCCGCCAACTCTAGCATATCCATCTTTTTGAGGCAAACACATCACTTATGGAATGGGAGATTATTAAAAGCATTATGCTTATGCCTGTGACAAGGACAGGTCCAGCAAATTCTATTTCCAGGAAATAGCAGATGATTTTGCGGGCAATAATGCTGCCTCTTAATCTTTTCATGATACACTTTAGGAGGAATAAAACATTCCTTGCAAGGTATTACAAGACTCTTCTGACATTAAGTGTTCCTTATGATGTGAAACATACAGAACATGCGCTCTACCTGAGCAGTGTAATTTGAAGATGAAGTTTAAATGAATACTTATCAAACCTAGCTGTCTCAGCAGGTTTTCAAAGCACTGTCTCAAAGCTCTGAACGTTTTGCACAGAGGACCCAAGTCCTGCTGTTCTTATTCTGTCCTTACCCAGACAAGACTCCTTTTGAAATTAATGGTTACAGAGTAGCAACCGTGTTAGTCTGTATTCGCAAAAAGCAAAGGAGTACTTGTGGCACCTTAGAGACTAACCAATTTATTTGAGCATAAGCATAATGAATCCGATGAAGTGAGCTGTAGCTCACGAAAGCTTATGCTCAAATAAATTGGTTAGTCTCTAAGGTGCCACAAGTCCTCCTTTTCTTTTTGAAATTAATGTGAGCTTTGCAGGAGTGAAGACTGCAGGATCTGGCTCTAAGCACTGACATTGCAAGATTCAGTGATGTCAAGATCTGTAACAAACTACTAGGAGTATATATTAATATTTCACTCCTCCTTGGAATGTGCAGTGGCTCAGTGCCTACGCTGTCCTTGGATATTAGCTCAGGATTTATCAGCCTGCTACATTTTAAAAATAGCATACTTGACCTCCGAACACCTTGTTTATGAACATTTGAACGGTGTGGCTGAGCGTTAGAGCATTGTTACCCAGGAATACACTTCTCATTGTTTAAATTAACATCGCCTGATTTCCTGTTTTTGCTGCTACTTTGTTTTATGGTAATTTGCTAAGTTTTATACTCTGCCATTGGTGTGGGTGGAAGAAACAGGACACAGACACTCTAATCTGGTTAATGTGGAGCCTGCAACTTTATTTAAAACTATCACCTAGCTGAGCTGGAGAAGCTAACCAGTAGGGTTTTTTCTTCTCAACTGGCACCAGGAAGGTGACTGAAAGGCCATGCTCTCTCTGTACCCTCAGGCCTGCCATAAGTCCCTGACTAGAAGCTTGAATCCCAGACTGCTCCCTTCCTCCATGCTGGAGGTGGGAGACATGAGATGAGGGAAGCCACAAGCTGTCTACAAGCTGCACGCTTTTTTGGTGGCATGTACGTAGTGTACAAAGTCATGTAGCCCTAGCGTGGGTATAAATAGCATTGTAGATGGTGAGGCATGGCTTAGTTGAGTAGCATAAAGGCATGCCTGAAAGGGGTGGGTATGTATGCAAATACACGCTCAACAACTCTCTACTTTCCCAAGCAGTGCCTCCCAGTCTACACTGATATTTTTAGCAAAGGAGTGTTTTGCTGCCTCCTCGCTGCCAGAGCCTTTCCTTGCTGCTGTGAAAGGCTCTGGCAGCAGGGTGCTGCTGAAGGCTTTCCCCACTAACTCCCCTTTGCCAGAGCCTTTCACTGACACATGTAGCTACACACCACATTGTGGAAGCTGCCTGCTTTTCACTTTGGTGTGTAGCTATGCATACCATACTCGCTACCACCAAGACAACCCCCTTATAAGCAATGCTGTGCTCAGAACCAATGCCCAAAAGCCCAGTGGGTTACAAGAACCACATGTGGGGCCAGATTTTCCAAGGATCTCAGCTCCCATTTAGGCATCTAAATAAGGATCGGATATTTAAAGGCACACAACACTTACCTACCACCTGGCAGAACTCCAGCACCTCAGCTTTCACCCGATGTGCTGGGCACTTCTGAAAATCTGGCCACTTATTTAGGTGCCTAAATGAACCTGAGCAATCTTGAAAATCCAGCCCCAAGCAATGGGCTGAGTCCTTCTGAAAATTGTGGCCAGAAACACTTATATGACATCCCCCACCCAGTGTAGGATTGATCTGTGCTCATCACAAACAGCCTCACAGTGCCCATGTGAGCTAGGCAAGAAGGGTTATCCCCATTTCACAGAGAGGGAAATGAGGCACACAGAGATTAAGGGAGAGATTTTAAAGGCACAAATGGAAGTTAGGCATCCAACTCACATTGATTTCCAATGGTGCCTATCTCCCATTTGTACCTCTGGAAATCTCCAAGTGACTTGCCCAAGGTCAAGCAGGAAGTCAGTAGTAAAGCTAACAATAGCACAGAGATCACTAGAAACCCAGCTCTGTGCCTTAGTCACAGACCATCCTTCCTCCCTACTCAAAACATTTCATAATTCAAAACAAAACAAAATTAGATTTAAAAAGAAGAGGTGTTTTTGTTTTTTTACAAAAGATAATTGGGAAGTACTATATCAGAATTGCTAATGGAATACTAGTTGAAACTTAAAGTTAACAAATATAGAACTCAGAGGACTCAATTGCCATGGAGTGTAGAAGGTACTGTGTATAATCATGTTATTATTCTAAAGGGATAGACAGTGTTCCCATGACCTCTGATCCATCAGATTTGTGATACAATTTATGTATTGACAGACAAACTTGGAAATAATTCTGTCTAGCAAGCAGGATCCTCTTCTCTTTAAAAGCTGTCCAAGCTCACAAGCCTGAAGAGAGATTAACTTGCTACTATGCTACCACTTGTGCTGCTGGACTGCTGCATGCTCTGTTTTATAATGAGCTTCGCTCCCCTCCCTCTCCCTCATCTTACATGGTATTGAAATAGAACAGGGGAAACGGAGAGGGGACGCAGTGGCTGTTCCCAGTTGCTGATATAAGTCTCTCTACTTGAACTCCATGTGGCTGGGTCTTTGCAATCGTGGAGGGGATACTTAGTGAAGGGTAGAGCAAGGAAGCAGGCTCTCTGACTGCCATGTTCAGCATATTTCTATGGTAGTTAATGCTGCTCAAACCAACCCAGCACTGTTTCTCCAACTACAGCTCCTACTTCCATGAGAAAGGCAGACTGACTAGTTCTGGGGAAAGGACATTATAGAATCACCATTCCTGGTGGCAGGCTCTGAGCACAAGCAAAAGCATGGAGAAAAGCTGTAGCCGTTGCTAGATAACACATATTTTTTCTGGATATTATTGTTTTCAACTTGCCACAAAAAGTTCTGCAGAGGTGTAGAAACTCCACTTTGACTGCACTGTGGGTTAGAAGTACCCTGGAATACTGCCCAAGTAAACAAGGCTTGGAAAAGCTTTTGCACCATTCCAAAGCTTCCAGCTGCCTTCTTGATCTCTCAGAATACCTTTTCACGCACGCTCAGTCCTCCCTTGACCTTTTCCTTCTCAGCTATCTCTTGCACTGTAGCTGTTCGTTGCCACAACTAAGCGTAAGTACTTTACATATCTTCCTTTCCCAGTGTCAAACGACTTAAAAATAAATTGGCCAGATTCTGTTCTTGGCTAGATCAATAAAAAAATCAGGGTAAGTGCACTTAAGCCAACAGAGTCCTTCTGGATTGCCACTGGTGTAAATGAGAGCAGAATCTGGTGCAACCTCTTTACAGGGGTATGCTACCATAGGGGCTGATCCAAAATCTACTGAAGTCAATGGAAAGACACCCATTGACTTCAGTGGGCTTTGGATCACGTCCTTAGTACTAGAATGAGCCTTCAGACTTAGCTCTGAATGTGGCTGGCATGTAGCTGCACTGCCCCAAGAGGAATACCAGGAATGAATTCCAACCCAGAGAGAAAGAGAATTCCTCTCCAGGCTCCCCTTTTGCATCAAGACGGGGCAAGGGGAGAGGAGTAGTTTATTTCAGACTTTAAGGGATAGCATACTCCTCCCTGCACATCTGGTTAGCTAGTTTATACAGTTATACACTCTCTGCCCATCTCCACCCACTCACAACCCATTTGCTCCTGGTGCAGGGAGCAATATTGGGTATGCAGACCCTGCTTTCCCTGATGACTAGAGCAGGAGTGGCCAATCTGCGGCTCTTCAGAATTTAATATGCGGCTCCTTGTATAAGCACCGTCTCTGGGGCTGGAGCTACAGGCACCAACTTTCCAATGTGCTGGCGTATGCTCTCTGCTTAACCCCTAGCTCTGCCACAGGCCCTGCCCCTACTCCACCCCTTCCTGGCCCCTCCCCTCAGCCTGCTTGCTCCTCCCCTCCCACCCAAAAGCCTCCTGCACACCACGAAACAGCTGATTAGGAGGGATGGGGAGGAGCTGATTGGCGGGGCTGCTGGTGGGTGGGAGGTGCTGGGAGCCGGGTGGGGGAGCTGATGGGGGGCTGCTGACATATTACTGTGGCTCCTTGGCAATGTACATTGGTAAATTCTGGCTCCTTTTCAGGCGCAGGTTGGCCACTCCTGGACGAGAGCCTTCTTCTCCCACGTAATTCTGCATTGCACCAGGACACAATCTCAGTGTTATTTTCTATAAACAACAATTGTCAGATAGCAAATTCATAGGGAGAGGCATTTAATTTTCAAATTTCTAATTGCAGAAGTATGGGAAATAAAAATTACATCTTGAAAAAAAAGTCTAGGTTGTTTGGCTCAAATTTTGGTTTTGTAATAACACACTTAATCTACAAAACCTACTAGAAATGTTTCCACTTTTAAAAAATTCCAATGTACAGAGAGATTTTAGAAAAGCAAATATACATCATCTGCAGGGTTTGCAATCCAAATATTGTAGAATTGGGCTAGGGCCTGAGAAACTGAAATGGACTCCAAACAGACCACAAACAGAATTGAAATTGACTAGTCTATATTCATTGTGCAAACTGACAGGCAAAAAAAGTAAAAGTAATAAAAGAGCATAAACAATGAAAAGTACATTTGATTGCTAAATTCTTCTGCGTGGAATAGTCTGTGGCATTATTTGTTATACACATAAGGAAGTTCTATTTTCTAAACAAACAAAAACCCTGTTATTTCTCAATATGTCCTATACTTATTGTCATTTAAATTGTGTTTGTGTTTGGAAAGTATTTTAACTGAATTGTTTGTTTTTCTCCAGTGAGCCAGCTAGACTAATTGTCTAGCAAGCGGACTAAGACAGGGACTGCAGACTGATGCAGCAAAGGAAAAAGCATCAGCATGCAATAAATACCATGAAATATATATCTGCAAGTGTACATTATTGATATTATTATCACAGGCATTATTTGAACCCCAGTCACTGTGTACAGAGAGAAATGGGTAACAGGGGAAAGTAGTTTTAACTCCTGAACAAGATGTCAATCTAAGACTTTTTTCCTTGAAAATACTTAAAATGGCTCACAAGCGACTATTCCCATTTCAGTGGCACTACTCATATGAGTAAAGTTACCGGTTCATATGCACACATATTTGAAGATGGGTACTAAGGCCCAGATCCTCAAAAGTATTTATGTATCTTACTTCCATTGATTTAAATAGGAGTTATACCAGTCTAAGGCCCATTCTTGTTCCCATTGAAGTCAGTGCTAACATTTCCACTGGCTAATTGTTATAAGTGGGGCTGGTAGTACTGCCTATTATTAAGATTTCCTGACATTGCTCATTATAAGACTCTGTTTTCAGTTGCTTATAACTTTGCCAACCTTTGCCATTTGGTCTGAAATGATCCAGGCCAGCTGTCTGCCTCAGAAGGCTATTTTGTTTGTTTGTAGCTCAGTTAAAACGGTGCATCCACTTCCATGAAACAGGCTTAGGAAAATACATTGTTTTGAAAAGGTTAAATAATTCTGGTGACCTTTTCTAGAGAATGCCTGACTTGAAATTTGGAAGGGGAGCTGCATTTGTGTCAGGGACATGCCTTGTGCCAGCCCTGTTAAAATCCATCCAAATTTGGCCAAGTGAAAAATCACAGGTCACACACAGGTCACAAGCTCTAGATTTGCTAGAGTTTAACAGCTAAAATCTGTGATAAGTCTGTATGCACTGGGAATACTCCAGATCAGGGCTGAGAAGGGTGTTCCATGCAATTGCAGTTTCAGGCTGCTGGGTGCCATGCAAAGTCCAGGTCCAGGCCCAGGCTCCAGAATTGAGAGCAGGAAGCCTGTCTCTCCTATGTTTCATGATTAAGGCAGCTGAGTTCTGCCCCGGAGAACTGGATTATATCCCTGCTTTGACACACAGTTCCTAAGAGATGCCTGTCAAGTCACTTAAACCAAAATTTTTCACAGCTAGTCACTAACTCATTTTCTGGGTGCCTGACTTGAGACCACGGGGGTCTGATTTGTGGAAGCGTTGAGCACTCACAACTGCAGCTGAAGTCAAAGGCAGTTGCATTTTGAGCATTTAAAGCGCTACATAAAGCCAAGTATCCTGAAAAATCAGATGCTCACCTCTCACGTTAGGCACCCAAATTTAGTGGATACTTTTGATATTAATCTCTCTGTGTCTAAGTTCCCTGTATGTAAAATGGAGATAATACTATCTCCTAACCTCGCAGGATGTTGTGAAAATAAAGTAATTAGTCTTTCTTATATTAGATAGCACAATTCAGGCAAAATACGTTATAGGACACTAGATGAAAGTGCAGTAGCAAACTAATACAGTCAGGTTTTAGTTTTTTAATGGCAAATAAGCTAGTTCCTTAGTAGTAGGTTCAGATCATACTTTTGAGGCTGCCTTTGAGAGTTAAGCCTTATTATTTAAAATGGTCACCGAGAAAGTGGGAATGAAAGGGGTGAGTAGTGCACAAGAAGCGGTAGACTGTTCCCTTCAGAATGAACAGCCCGGAGGAAGGATGCAAATGGAGTTATTAAGAAGCTTGGAGTGACCTAAGGGAGGGAGTGGGGAGATGGGAAGAGAGGAGAGCAGAGCTGTGAGTAGGAATAGCTTTGTGTAAAGACTTGAAGATTAAGACAAGAACATTCAGAAAGTGCTGGGAAGCTGGTGAAGGGGAATGACAGGGCTAGAATGGCAGGAGACAAAGCTATTCTAAGCAGTAGCATTTTGGATAGACTGGGGGGCAGAAACAGAGGGGAAGATGTGGCAGTAACCAAGGTAGACAAAGACCAAGGTATGACAAGCATTGGAGTGATACAGAGGGGGAGGAACTGAAAGTGAATTGAGTTCTGAGATGTTGTAAAGAAAGAACCAGCAGGATATGGCATGGACAATAGCCAGAGTTAGTAGGGAGAAGAGAGGAGAATCAAATATGGCACCAACCATGTAAGCCTCACAATGGGAACGATAGTGGAGATTTTGATAGTGGTAGAAAGGGGAGTTTTCAGGGGAAAGATCAGGACTTCTGTGTTCAGCACTTGGAGTTTTAGTTGGTAGCAGATGTGGGAGATACAGTCATAGAGACGAGACTGGGCAGAGGAAGAAGGGTCAGGGTAGATAGCTAGATCTCAGAGCTGTTGGCTTATAGGTGGTAGCTAAGTTCATGAGGGTGGGTGAAGTCACCCAGGGATGACCTGTAAAGGAAAAGGGGGAAGGGTGGAAAGTTTCTGGATAAACTGCTAACTAACTTGCATCCAGGCGGCCCAGGGATATATCCACTGTGCAAGTATGTGTGTGTGTGTTGATGTACTATATAGCACAGCACATAACATAAAGCTCTGTACAGATGAAAATATCCCCAAGAGCAGGAAAGCCTTATTTAAACATCATAATGCTGATTTAGCATCTCACTAAATTAATGGGAGCTGTGAGGCTAAATCCTCGAGTCAGCTTTGAAAATCTTAGCCTAGGGGTTCTCAAACTTTTACAATGGTGACCCCTTTTACACAGCAAACCTCTAAATGCCACCCCCCTTATAAATTAAAAACCTCTTTTTTATATTTAGTACTATTATAAATGCTGGAGGAAAAGTGGGATTTGGGGTTGAAGGCTGACAGCTTGCGACCCCCACGTAATAGTCTCAGGCCCCCCTGAGGAGTCACAACCCCAAGTTTGAGAACCCCTATCTTAGCCTGAAACTCCCTCTGTTCGGTCCACCTGTTCCCCATCTCTGGAGCTGTATAGGGCATGGGACCTGATACAATCTTAGGGGTGGACTAATTTCAGCATAATCTTTATCACAAGTCGTGGAATGTTCCTACACACCTCACTGCTGTGTGGAACTAGCTTTCCCAAGTGCAGTAGGGCTCATTTTCTTCCATCTTATGGGCCACTGCAAGGAAGCAGACTTCATCCCTGTGGGCTCCATTGCCTTTCCCCATCGAAGTGCCACATCAGCACTGTGGGCAAGGGGGTGTTCACCTTCAGGCTGCGCAGCCCCTTTAAATTTCCTTCCCTGGTTGGCTGATAGCAGGATAGATCTCAACTAGAGCACAGCAGTAATTGCACAGCTATCAGAATTCTCTGTGCAGTGATTTCATACATCAGAGCGTATACAGCTTGCTGCTTTGGTTCTGCAAACCCAATAATACCTTTAATAGAAAGAAAAGAAGAACTACTGTGCAGCGTCAGATTTACTGATGTGCTGAGGTGCTCTGCACCACTCGAGTGATGCAACACAGCCATAAACCTGGTTTAAGCCAGCTTTATGGCTGCTCTGCATTGCTAGAGTGGTACAAAGCAGCCAGAGCAAACCGGTGAATGTGGCCCTATATTTTTGTGGAAGTTCTTTCTGTACACACCCTGAGCAAGAATTTCTGATGGTTTCATTTCATTGCCCTGGTATTAGATATTGACTGAGCAGTTGCTACATTGCAGTACTTGGCAAAAAAGAAAGCAAAGTCATATATTTTATCTTCTATTTCCTAGTTTTAAAAAAAATCCTGCCCTGTTAGGCACCTTTTATTTTGCTTCATTGTAACAAACTGCTTCCATGCAAAAACTGCCTTGCAAGAGTCATGGGAAGCTACTTCATTAGCTCTCACTTTAATTTTTGCCCTATTTTATTTTTGGTGAGTACTGCTAGCTCAGTGGAGCCTCATGGCTTTTCAGCATGGGTTATGAATATATCACAAAGCATAAAACATAAAATGAAACAGGGAAAATTACAATAAAGTCGCTTGTCCTGGGGCACAGGATCAACAAAAGGCTTGTGCACCACTTAAGTCTTGCTCTGAAGGTTTAACTGGGGCTGGTGCTCTGACCGGGGTGAACTGCAACCATGCTATGCAGATACTTCTAGGATGTTAAGCAAGCTGCTTGCACCTCTTCACCCCCTTCCCCCTGACCCCCACCCGCTGCTCACACCCCTTCACCCCCTCCCCGAGCCATTCACTGCTTGCATGCGTCTCCTTGCCGCTTCCCCTGAGACTGCCTGCCCATCACGAGCACCTCTTTGCCCCCTTCCTGAAGGCCCCCATGAAGAAGGAAGAGGCAGAGCGAGGGCGGGGCCTGGGAGGGGGGAAGAGGATGAGTGGGAGCAGGGCCTCGGGGTGCACTCCAAAGGCGATGGGCTGGCTGTTTGGGGAGGCTTTGCCTCCCCTGGCCTCTCATGCCTGCCACCTATGGAAGTGTCCTCACTCATGTTGAGCCTCTTCCTGTTTTGAAGGTCACGAATCCAATCAGGCAAGATTTCACGTCTTTCATTTCTTCTGTGGCAGTATCTGCTGCCAGTAAATGATAATCAGATGAGCAGGACAGGAAATATGCAGCAGTTCTGGTTTCTGATTGAGTTTAATCTCCTGTGTAAATTTAGCCACGTAGGAAGCAGAATGTGTGTTAGTTGTGGCTACATTTTCCCAAGTTAGCTGGTACATCTCAAACATGTCATTTATTGCTGCGGCTGTAAACAGAGGGGATGAATGTCACGTCAGTGCAAAAAAATGTGGGTCTGTTTGCTTTAAAATAAAAAAAAACCCTGCAAACAGAAGGCCAAGAATTGGACAGTGCAAAGCATCTAGTCAAAAAACAGACTAGACACCACATTTCTATCTATTCCTTCAATCAGTTTAGATCTGAAAGCATCATCATTCTCTTGCAGATACTTACGAAGGGGATGCCAGAACAGGGGAGCCAGGGGGACATGGCCTCATGACTTTTTACTGGCCATAAGGGTGAGCGACGAGGGGAGGGGCAGAGAGGAGCAAGCAGGGGACAGGGTTTTGGGGGGGGAAGAGCTGGCACGAGGGTGGGGCTATGGGAGAAGGGGTGGTGTGAGGGCGGGGGAAGTGGCACTATGGGAGTGGGGCATCAGGGGAATTGGCGGCACGGGGTGGAATGGAGGGGGAAGGGGCTCCACAAGGGCAGGGACATGAAGGAAAGGGGCGGCGTGAGGGGGTGGGGCACAGTTCCCACATTTAGGGAGCTTCCATCGCTCCTGACTTATGAGTGAGGTTGTCTGCATTAGGAAGGGTTTTTGCTGCTGGACAGTATTGTCACACAAAGTCACCAATAGGCCCTTCTGCTATAAACAAGCGGTTGTCCAGCAAAACAAAGAGCACGCACAGATTCATTGACACAATCACGCTGTGTCCTCTCTTTCATCAAAGCCCTGGTGAAAGCTCCTGATATTGACTGTTTATCCCGAAGCTCACTTTCTTCTTTAAGCTTCGTGTGTTGCTTGCTTTCAACATGCTCCTTTATTCTGTCAGCGTGAGCACTGACCTTAATGCTGCAGTACTTCCAGCGCAATGCATCCTCTTCGCTCCCGTCTTTACTTCTCTTGAAAATTTCTAAGCACTGATTTTCTTGTTGGTATTCAGGCATAGCTTTGCATCTTTGCCACATGTTTACCATTTTACCGTATCTATCTGTAACCTCCAAGGAGTCTACCTAGGTTCCTGGGGCTCTGTGTGCTGGTGCCTCAAGAAGAGGCACACTGTTCCTGGTGGGGAGTGTGGGGGACGACGGGAAGGGCAAGGGCAGACTCAGTCTGCTTGGCAACCCAGAGAGAGAGAGGAGAGGCACTATCTAGAAAACAAGGGCCTCTGTTGATTTGGGGAAGGATAGCAGGCATACCTGCTCAGAGGAAGGGGTAGAGTCAAAGGATTGACAAGAGAAACCCTGGGAAGAAGAGCTAGCCTGACCAATAGGGAGTGAGATGCCCTCCCCTAGTGTCCCTGGAGGAGGGAGAAGCCATTTTTTTGGGTGTCTGGAGCCAGCCACAGAAAGAGCAAGACTGGCTGTGTGGGATCAAGAGGAATCCAGGCCTGTACATCCAAATCCAGAAGGAGACTGGCACTAAAGGAGGTATCCGGGTGAATAGGGAGCATTACACATCTTTATCTGGGGAGGATTGATTGTTTAAATTCAGCACCACAGTAAATGGACAAAAAGAAATAGGTGGGCCCTGTATCTTTGTGAGCCAATCATAGCACAATATTAACATTTGATTTTCCAACATCCCATGCATATGTGTTCTGTGTTTTATACTGTGGAACTGCTTCAGTCTCAGAGCTGTAGGACACAACAATTGTGTAAAACTTTAGTGTTTAACAAAAATAAGTACCTAGAAAAATACTCAGTCGATTGATAAATGGGTGTAAATCAGTAAAAACTGAACTCCTTTAATAAAAAAAACCTGGTAATTTATCAGTGAAAATCAATAAAAACTGAAATGCGTAACACTAAGAATTCACCAACCCTTGGATCAGCAAATGACGATTGGGCATCTTCCTAAAAGAGATGCCCTAGATCAACCATAAATTATGGATCTTGATTCAAGAATTACTGGGTAAATTTTATAGCCTGTGTTACACAGGATGTCAAAATTGGAGATAATTCACTTCTAGCCTTAAAATCTACGAATCAATAACAACGGCCCTGTGACAGGTTTCAGTCGGTCCTCCGAGCCCCTCGGGGGCGATGGAGAGCTATGGTCCCACAGGCAGGCTTTAGTCACACCTTTCGGGTGCTGGGGAATTAGCGGAAAAGGTGTGCCAGCCGGAGTCAGCAGCGCGCCCCTCAAGCGCCGGCGAGCACCGGCACGAGTCGGCAGCGCGCGATTCTGCTACCCAAGGCGGGCTGGCCGGGGTAGGGGAACGCAGGCCCACATGACTCCACTGCGTTCCAGCCCAGGGCCCTGACCGTGGCGGGAGGAGAAGGTCCCACCACTGGGTCAGCGGGGGACTATCCGCGCCCCGCTGACCACATACACCCATCACACGGTGCAGTTCTGCCCCTGGGCTACTTCCTACCCGGTCTCTCCAGCGGGCCTCTCCAGTCCCTCCAGCTTGTCTGGGTATTCAGCTGCTGGCAGCTCCAGCTCCCCCTCTGTGTCGGGCTCACGCTGGCCCAGGTTACAGCCTGACTCCTCCAGGTTCTCCGGTTACTCAGCGGCTGGCAGTCCTGGTCACCACAGGCCTTCCTCCCGGTCAGGTTCCTCCGGGCCCAGGGGCCTCCCCTGGCTCAGCAGCAGGGTCTGGAGGGAACAGCCTGTGTCTTTCTCCCTCCCTGGTGCTGCTCTCACTGGGCAAAGGGCCCTGCCCTTTGTACTTCCTGTCCCACCCCTCCCCTTCTGGGGGTTGGCGTAAACTTGATCTGGCCCCGCCCACTCAGGCTGAGAGGGTGGCTCTTTACCCTCTGGTTCGGAGGAAAACCACCCTGGCTCTCTACAGGCCCCATAACAATCCAGCGTCTTTAACTGAAACCTTTGAGTATGCCCTAGACCAGTGGTTCTCAAACTTTTCTACTGGTGACCCCTTTCACATAGCAAGCCTCTGAGTGCAACCTCCCCTTATAAAGTAAAAACACTTTTAAATATATTTAACAGAATTATAAATGCTGGAGACAAAACAGGGTTTGGGGTGGAGTCTGACAGCTCGTGATCCCTCCCCTCCATGTAATAACCTCGTGACTCCCTGCGGGGTCCCAATCTCCCATTTGAGAACCCCTGCCTTAGACCATGCATTTGCAGGTGCAATACAGGAAAAAAAGGATAAGAAACTGTGTCCGTTAAAGGAAATATTAATGACAATTTAAAATAATTAAAAGTAGAAGACGGGGATGTGTTTCCTGATCTCGCTGCAAGATAACTTGTATCTAGTGAGGATGTGTGAAACTTTTCCCAGAGTCACAGATATGTGTCATGCTATTCGCAATCTTGCAGCAAAAGTGAGACAATTAACAGTAATGAGTTATGTGCAACCTCTCACGTATCAGGCTGAAATTTTGATTCACACTGACTTGCCAAGTCATTGAAAATAATGGGTTCATGTTAAATGACAGTTCCTTGGGCATTCTGTGAGTTGTGGCTCCCAAGGGATTAATTATCTCTTATGCTACTTTGAGCACTATTACTTCATTTCTATGGTGATTCTGCTGATACTCAACATGTAGTTCACATTTAATCCTGAGACTAAAATATTCTTGCAGGGGAATCTTAATTTGGGAGCCCATTGTATGCTCTGCAGGCTAATGAAGCAAAACAGCGTTGATATTGCCCTTTTAGTATTGCTCCTACAAGGGAAAGTCTCATAAAAAAAGAGTTCACAGCAATGTACCTCACTTGATTGTTTTTCATTTCAGCCATAAAAAAACTTACTTCCATGAGCTTTGTATTTGTGGTACAGGAAGAATTATATAGAAATAATAAATACATTATTATTATTAGGGCTGTCAAGTGATTAAAATATTTGTGATTAATCACATGATTACTTGTGCTGTTAAATAATAATATAATATCATTTATTTAAATATTTTTGGATGTTTTCTACATTTTCAAATATATTGATATCAATTACAACACAGAATACATCGTGTACAGTGCTCATTTTATATTTATTTTTTATTACAAATATTTGCACTGTAAAAAAGAAACAAAAGAAACAGTATTTTTCAATTCACCTAATACAAGTAGTGTAGTGCAATCTCTTTATCATTAAAATTGAACTTAGAAATGTAGAATTATGTACAAAAAATTGCACTCAAAATAAAACAGTGTAAAACTTTAGAGCCTACAAGTCCACTCAGTCCTACTTCTTGTTCAGCCAGTCGCTCAGACCAATGGGAAGGTAGAACTTTTTCAAATTGGGAAAGAAACTTTCCCTTTGTCTGTTCTCTCTGGGCTGCAAGGACATGGAGAAGCAATGCTTTAAGCATATTTAAGCCTGGTATGATTACAGATTATCAGTTCATACCTTGAACCTACTTATCCGAAGCCTCAGATATGTAAGTAAATTAGGGAATGTGTAGAAAGACATGATTAGGGTTATTTCTTTTATTTCTCATTGGCTTGTGGACTCCTCTGTACTAACACCAGATGCTTTTGTTTGCTTGTAACCTTTAAGCTGAACCCCCAAGAAAGCTATTTTGGGTGCTTGATTTTTGGAATTGTTCTTTTAAAATCTAGCAAATGCCTAAGTTCCAGATGTATTTTCTTTCTTTTTGGTTTTAATAAAATTCACCTTTTTTAAGAACAGGATTGAATTTTGGTGTCCTAAGAAGTTTGTGCATATGTTGTCTAATTAGCTGGTGTTAACAGCTAATTTCCTTTGTTTTCTTTCTCAGCTCTTCCCTGGAAGGGTGGTGGTGGTGGAAGGGCTTGAGGGTACCCCACAGGAAGGAATTCCCAAGTGCGTCTTCCTGGGATCTAAAAGGAGTTTTGCATTTGGGTGGTGGCAGCGTTTACCAAGCCAAGGTCAGAGAGAAACTGTAACCTTGGGAGGTTAATACAAGCCTGGAGTGGCAAGTATTAATTTTTAAAATCCTTGCGGGCCCCCACCTTCTGCACTCAAAGTGCCAGAGTGGGGTATCTTTAGAAATCTCACATTGGTACCTTCTTTGCATTTTCTGAAGTGAAAGTGTTCTTAAATGGAACAACATATGCTGGGGTAGTCATCCGAGACTGCCATAACATGAAATATATGACAGAATGTGGGTAAAACACAGAGTAGGAGACATACAATTCTCGTCCAAGAAGTTCAGTCTCAAATTTAATTAACTCATTATTTTTTTAACGAGCGTCATCAGCATGGAAGCATGTCCTCTGGAATGGTGGCCAAAGCATGAAGGGGCATAGGAATATTTAGCATACCTAGCACATAAATACCTTGCAATGCCGGCTACAAAACCTTGCCATGCGAACACCTGTTTTCACTTTCAGGTGACATTGTAAATAAGAAGTGGGCAGCATTATCTCCTGTAAATGTAAACAAACTTGTTTGTCTTAGTGATTGGCTGAACAAGAAGTAGGACTAAGTAGACTAGTTGGCTCTAAAGTTTTACATTGTTTTGTTTCTGAGTGCAGTTATATAACAAAAAAATCTACATTTGTAAGTTGTACTTTCATGATAAAGAGATTGCACTACAGTACTTGTATGAGGTGAATTGAAAAATGCTATTTCTTTTATCATTTTTACAATGCAAATATTTGTAATAAAAAAAATAATATAAAGTGATCACTGTACACTGTTCTCTGTGTTGTAACTGAAATCAATATATTTGAAAATGTATAAAAACATTCAAAATAGTTAATAAATTTCATTTGGTATTCTGTTGTTCAACAATGTGATTAAAACTGCGATTAATTGCGATTACTTTTTTTGAGTTATTTGCATGAGTTAACTGTGATTAACTGACAGCCCTAATTATTATTACTACTTAAGGCTTATTATTACTAATGAAAAGTTTATGAATGAAGATAATCGAAGAGAACAATGGTGTATGATAAAACCAAAGCTGGGTCTAGGGCAGTAGTGCGCTGGAGCCAGTTCACACCCGTTCGCTAGAACCAGTTGTTAAATTTAGAAGCCTTTTTAGAACTGATTGACCTGCGAGGGAGAACCGGTTCTAAAAGGGCTTCTAAATTTAAACACCAGCCAAAAGTGGCGCCTTAGGTGCCGACTCCATGCGTGCTCCGGGGCTGAGAAGCAGGCAGCGGCTTCGCGCTTAGGCCCAGGGAGGCGGAGCGGAGGTGAGCTTGGGCGGGGCACGAGGAGGGTCGCTCACGCCGCAGCAGGTAACCTGGGGAGGGGGGGGAGAGGCGGCGTGCAGGGGAACCGCTCCCCGCCCCAGCTCACCTCTGTCACCCTGGGCCTGAGAGCGAAGCCGCTGCCTGCATCTCAGCCCTCCCTGGCTTCCCGCATGAACAGCTGATTTGCGGGAAGCTGGGGCGGGGGTTTAGAAGCAGAGCAGGGCGGCGCATTCAGGGGAGGAGGCAGAGCAGACGTGAGGTGAGCTGGGGTGGGGGTGGGGCAGGGAGCTGCTGGTGGGTGCTCTGCACCCACCAAATTTTCCCCGTGGGGGCTCCAGCCCCAGAGCACCCAGGGAGTCGGCACCTAAGGTGCCACTTTTGATGTGATCAGTGGGGGGAGCGGCTGCTCCTCCATTCCCCCCAGCTATGCTCCCCTGCCCCTAGCGCCAGAGGGACCTGCCGGATGCTTCCCGGGAGCTGCCCCAGGTAAGCACCGCCGGGATTCCCCACCTCGCCCTGGCAGGTCCCTCTGGCTCTTAGGGGCGGGGTGGGCACCCACTACAGTGGCCCACGAGACCCTCCTGCCCAGTTCTGGGGGCAGTCAGGGGACGGGGAAAGGGGTAGATGGGGCAGGGGTGCCGAGTGGGGCGTCAAGGAATGCGGGGGGTTGGATGGGGCAGGAGTCCCAGGGGGCGGGGGTGGGCCACAACCCCCTTGTGGGGTGAGGAGGGAACTGGTTGTTAAGATTTTGGCAGCTTATCACTGGTCTAGGGGTACCAGTCCTAGAAGAAGACACTGAAGAAGGATTGAGCAACATGAAAAGTAAGAAAGCTCTTGGCCTCTATTGCCTACCAGCAGAAGTACAGAAAGGAGAGATCACAAAGAAAGTTTTCCAGACTCTTTGAAAATTTAGGTTATTTATCCGCTGTGTCACTAAATGCTAGCTAGTATCACGAGACAGTGATTACAGTGTCTAGTAAATACTAAAAAAAATCCAAGATTCTTCCCTCTTTTACAACAGTGTAAATCAAGTGTAGAATCTAGTAAAGCAAATGCAGTTACACTTGTATAAAACTGGTGTATGTCAGAAGATCATCTGGACCTCTCCCTCCTATTTCCAAGCCCTGAAAAGTCATGAGTCATGGATGCTGGCTCAGCTACAGGCTAGTGTATTCTGGTGAAAGTTTGGTTAAGTCTCAGAAGCTAAAACACCACACCAACCTATCCCTCAGGAACAGCCAAAAGGGAGTGGAGGGTGCTATACAAACTCTGTGCTTTTCACACTGCTTGTGAAGCCCATGCACTGCTTAGGAGCCCATGGGAGTTATTCCAGCCCTAGAAATCATGTCCTTTACTGTCAGCAGCCAAGGGAAGCTCAGTGAATCCAGGCCTTGAGCTCTTTTGAATTCTTTTCTATCTCACTGCTATTCTATTCAGTGGGGAAGAACCTTCCCCTCACACTGCAAGCTTCACAAATAAGAAGAGAGCTGTTATGAGGTACTCTGTGTCTACTGAACAGTCTTCCCGCAGGAAAGTGGAAACATCCTCCTCAGGAGAAGACCTTCCATTGGGCAGATACACTGGTGCTTCCATTTCAGTTGATCTGGAGCTCAGGCTGGTTTGGACCCCAAGGGGTTTCAGTTTGACCACAGAGTCAATGATAGATTAGAGAAGCCTAATAAATCTGAAGTCATTTTGCTGACAGTTAATGATGCAGAAAGAAATTGAGCTGAATTTTTGCCCAGCCTGTAATTAAACTTGTGTCAGGACTGAGGTTTATCAGGAAAAATACAACAATGCCATTACTCATACAAGGATCTGCTTTTTGGGCACAACAAGGTGCTTATCTGTGCATGAAGCCTACTTGATCATATTCTCATAATAGTTTACTTACTAGAACATACAGACAAAACAATGATATGATGTACAGCTTTAATGACACACTTTTATCTTTAGGATGTAAACTCATAAATAAGCCTTGTTATCTAGCCAAATGGCTGCCCTTTTTAATCTTTCATCATTTATTGCTGCTACTCTAAAGCAAATTACTTTGTACTAATTAGCATAATTATCAAGTTTCTATGGCAAAAATCTTGACTTGAGAAATGTGTAATAGTAGCCTTCTCTTTTCATTCTGTGGAAATGAATACACTTCCACCACTGCTTTGTAGATATGAAGATCACTGTGAGCAAAATTCACCCCTTCTCTACCTTTTAAATGTATTGTTTAGCGGATTTATGTGGAACTCAGGTGATGTCTAGACCTTATGTTGGCCTTCGCAGTGGAGAGTAAATCCTCTGGTGCCATTTTTGTTGATAAGTAAAAATCTACCAGCATCTAAACTGGTCCAGCTTCATAAAAATGGATGTCCTTTTAGACAAAGGGCCAAAGCAAAAGAAGAAGGAACATAAGTAAAGTCTCTCTGAGAACATGATAAGGCCCATTCCCTTGTTGTGTTCTAGCAAACTGCAGGCACTCAACAACTCAGAAAATCAGGCCACTTATATAGGTGCCTAAAGTGTGAATATTCACCTAAGTCTGAGTATTTTGCCCTGAGTCTGCTCTGTAACATGCTGTATCCTCTCTGCCTCAGAAAATGGCAGCACCCTCTGCAAAGTGCCAAGTGATAGAAGTTGAAACGATGCAGCACCCAGAAATCGTAACTTTTACTAGCTATCTACACCCCATCCCCCATCAAAGTGACTAGCTGGTAAGACATAGGCAGAGCTGCTGCTACCTGATTTCTTGTGGCATTCATCTCATTTATCAGTAGTTTATTTCATCACAGTTTTTTATTTCCTTTTGGTAACTTGGGAGCAAAGGCATGTCACCAGCAAGCATTCATACTATAAACATAAGTTAAATGATTTCAATATTAATGGCCCAGATTCTCAGCTGCAGACAAGGAGCACACACTACTCAGATACTTTAAAATACTTTTGCAACCTCCATCCCGACCTGGGCCAGCTGTGTACCAGGTCAGCCCCCTGGCATAAATTACAGCATCCTAAGCACTGCTCCAAGGACTAACAAGGGGGCTATGGCAGCGATGTGATACCAAGGCTAAGTGAAGTCCCTGCCAGGTCTCTTCTCCCTGGACTGTGCCCTTTACAGTGGCCAGAGGGATGGGGCAGCATAGTAGCTATTATGTCCTCTTTACACCACTAGAAGATTTCCCCACACTGGGGTGATTTTTGTTTTACTCTGCCTGGATGACAGGCTTCAAATCATCTGGAACGCAAGGCGCATCTGAGCCAATACAGCCTTCCTTGATTTGCATTTGTTTCTATTTTGCTTTCTATTTTATCCGAAAAGCATGGCTACCAATTTTGTTTTAATTGTAAAGCCCAGATCCAAGAAAACCCTTTTAACAGAATCAAAGAAGTATTCATGTGGGAAAATATGGTAACTGAAAAGAAATGTAATTGGCGAAATTATCCGTCAGTGCAACAGTATCCTCTTTTCAGTTTTTACAGTGTGATCATATTAGTGCACGCGAAAGCTGACTGGCTGCTCTGCTGCCTGTTTTTTGGCGATAAGTATTATCTATTATATTGCAGAGCCTGTGGTCAGAGCTTTGTATATTTTGCAGCTTTCTGAATATACTTCAAGATCTTAACTTTGGCTTTTATCATCTGCAGATAATTGTCACAGACAAACTAGCAGAAACGAAAGAACTGGAAACAACATCTGCAGCCAGGAGCACCAAGAAACGAAAGCTCTGAGGTAACAATTGAATCATGCGAAAGTAGGACAGTCC
Organism: Caretta caretta; assembly: GCF_965140235.1. Lineage (NCBI taxonomy): Eukaryota > Metazoa > Chordata > Testudines > Cheloniidae > Caretta > Caretta caretta. The sequence goes on from NC_134208.1 coordinate 41,660,087, forward strand.
TAGCAGGGAACAGCTACTGTGCAATAAAACCCATGCAGTGTAAGTCACAATTGTAAAGTTAATGGAGTTTTGGTGAACTGCAGCTCCCCAGGGAGAATATCCAGCATATAAGAAGCCATGCCTCGCTTTCTTATTCTCTTTCTTCCTTATCCATATAGGCTAGACTGTGACAGTCCTTCACATAGGCCTCCCCACCTCTCCTCTGTGGCCTATGCAAGGGGCCGTCACAATGCAGTCACTGAGGTTAGGGGAAGTGTAGAGACTACTCTCTCAGTGTGACCCAGAAAGGGGGTAGGAAGACATAAAGACCCCAAATGGCTGGGGAAGGGCAGGGAAGAGTCAAGGCCATGGTTTGTCGCCCTCTCCAAATAGCCATCAATGAATGATGCGCACAGTGCAGTTCTAAGGTATTCTGAGCCACTCGCTGAGCTGCCAACAGTGGGTATGAAATTCAAAAATAACAATATTACCTTTTCCTGGCAGCAAGGCCTTTGTATTCCCTACCTGTGAATGAATGCAAAGGCTCTGGTGGGAGATCTTAAAGCTATTCACTGTGACTTTGCTGCTGGATTATTGCTGATTGCTGTGTATATGATTATTAACTGTTGAAAGTGGGGATGACAGAAGGGGTCTATTTTATGACTGTATTGTATGTATTGGGCTTACTCTGTACCCCAACTCCCTAGTATGCCAGTAGCGTGCTTGGGGTACTGCGTCTTGGAGACACCCTCTGGAGGTGCTTCAGCACCAAGTCTTGTTGGCTCGGGGTCCCAATAACCACGCGGACACATGGCTGAGGGAAAGGTTTTTATGAGGGCTGGCAGGAATGGAGAAAGGTTGCAAATATCCTAGGTATAGAGGTTTGAACAGTTACAGTTCAAAGTGAGCAACAGCGGATCCAATTTGGGGCAGTCCAATAGAAAGTCTGGGCTCTTCAGGCCTGGTGCATGGATGGCCCTCTCCAGTCCAGTCTCTATTCAGGCAAATAAGTATGTGCGGGTTTCCAAGCAGGCTCACTTAAGGTCTCTCTCTGGGGCCCCTCTCTAGGGTTGTCACCTTTGTAATGGCACAGGACCCCCTGAGACCACACCCCTGCCCCAAGATCCTGCCCCTGCTCCGCCTCCTCCCTCGAGGCCTCAATCCTGTTCCAACTCTTCTGCACCCCCCTCTCCCCCTCTTCCCCCCCAGACTCCCCACTGCATGCCACATGCCATTGCAAGCCACATGAACAGCTTGGCATTTGAGGCAGCAGTGGCTGCTGCACTCCTTCCTTCCTTTCAATTAGGGTTGCCACAGATCAAAAGAACAGGACATCAGGGCTTGTCAAATGGCACCCGGACATACAAGTTGAAACCCGGACTGTCTGGATGAAAACTGGACAGATGGCAACCCCGCTCTGCACTGGTTTCTTCCCCAGTCACTGCTGCTCCCTCATAAGTCCTGCACAGATCTGTACTCAGATGTGATGAGAAGCAGTTATAAGCCTGTTCCACATGGAGCTCTGCCCATCATTCTCCCCAGCTCCCTGCTGCCATCATACCCTTCCCACTCCCAGGCAGAGCCTACTTCTGCTTATCTGGTCCGAGGAAGTCTGGGGAGGGGACTGATGGGAGTTGTAGTCCCCTCCATAGCAGATACACCTCAATATTTAAAATTGCCAAAGGGCGTCTAGAGAAAGGGATAGATGCTGCTTTAGATATATACTGTATATTTAAATAAAATACTTTTCCCTCCCAGATGATAGCACTGAGAAGATCACACAGGTGGCTCTCAAAACCTTCCTTTGATGAAAACAAAATTTGATCAGCCATTATATATCAGTTCCACTATGTCTTTCAAGATACTGGGAAAAGATTTCACCATCAACAAACGTGTATTGCTTAGAAATTACACAAGAGCAGTAATTAGCTAGTAACTGTGCAATTATGTTTTTCTTTTCTTGGGTGATGCTAGCACGGGAGTTTAGCACACAAGCCATATTTCTGAGAAGGCCTATCTAGAAGGCCTCTTCATTCTATAGTTTATGCTGTTTGCCAAGCTAGACTGCTGATCACTTTAACTTGTCTAAATGTTATCAGAACATCTAATTTCTCTTCTGCTGTAGGGTCATGCTAAATAACCAAGTTAGTACAGCTGCTATGATGTTGACAGTTGTAATTTGTTCCACTTGATTGGTTAGTAGGCCTATTGTTTGTTCAAAGTAGATTTTCAGGTTGTGAAATAGATTCTGTATTTGCTGAACACAATGCACTTTGTACTCCTATTGCAGCTTCAGACACTTCCTTGGGGACAAGACCAATGGAAGTTGCTTGATTTTTGTTACCAATTCACAGTCTTCAAATTCTATTTCTTTTCATCTCAAAACACTTAAGCTCCTGCAGTATTAACAGACCTACTCAGGTCTCACATTTTCACCTGGTCTGGTGACCTAACCTCATCTCTTCTCTTCTGCCAGCTAACATCTGAATACCACCTCATCAGCTCTGATAACTGTGTGAGAATTTGTTTTTTCCTTCTACAAATTATTACAACTAATTCACAAATTTAAAGTCAGATTATCATGCTCTAACAAATTGAGTAGCATCTTACACCCTTGGCTTCAGTTAGACTTCTTGTAAAGCAAGGTATTAATCATTGTAAGAAAATGAACCACAATCTCTCTTGATCATATAATATTCATTTCAAGGGCTAAAATTTCAGAAATGCTTGGGCAAGTCACTTTGCTTGAGCATTGTGTAGAAACTGCAAATGCAATTCTCCCTAGGAAAAAAATGGTTATATTGTCCATTGTAATAATCATGGAGTAGGTTATGAATAGAATAATATATGTTCATATGCATTTTGCATAATCTTTAATGACACTTGTTAAAAGGAGGTAAAGGGTACAGTTGGAAATTTCCACAGAAGCATATTCTGCATAGTATAAAAGGCCCAGATATAATAAGAGTGCTGAGTCTAATTCTAGGAAAACAAAAACAAACAAAAATGCATCCGATGGATTACTGTGGGGGTTTACTAACTTGTTTGGTTTCGGCAAGTACTTTAATTCACGTCTTAGATACCCCAAAAAACAAACAAAAAACCTGATACACTCACCCTCCTATAGAGCTGGTGTTTTTTGTTTTAACAATATTTTTTGTTTTATTGAAAAATGCCAATACATCAAAACCCAAACGGGATCAGATTCACCAGAGTTCCCGACTCAACAATATGTTTAGAACAAAAGTTTTCCATTGTCCAAAGACTTCATTTGAATATTTTCTGTTGAAAAAGTTTTTTTTTTCTGGTTTGAAGTGACTTTTCAGTTAGAAATTTAAGTTAAGTAGATTGAAAAAAGTTAAAAAGGTCAAAATTGAAATAAAATGATTAAAAATCATCAAATGAAATGTTTCCATTGACTCAAAATGAGAAAAAAAGTTACATTTTTTGGTTCACAAATATTTTCACAATTTCTATTCTTCATCCTGATTCAACATGGGGAAAAATTCTGAACTCTCAAGATATTCACAGGATGGGAAAATTGTTGCCTGCTCACCTCTCATCTCCCGCACTACTAGGTCTTTTTCTATGTCCTTCTGGACATGACTACAGCTTGCACTGCAGTTCAGGGGAAGTATTACTCATTATGTTAGACTTCACTCTGCATTCATAGCAGAATGAAATTCCTCCTTATTTCAGACCAACTGGCTAGTCATACAAAACACTCTTCCTAGCTAATATCTCTATTCCAGTTCATGTGTTGGCTTCCTCCTATGGCTTTTCCATCAACACACAGCGATGATCGGACACTTCACTTATCACCACCGGACCTCTTCTGTCTGGCATTTAAATGCTTTGTTTTCAGAAATGAATGTATGGGGATTCATATTTCATTACTTATTCGGTGGGAAAAAAGGAAACTGAAGGATAAAGACCACATAGATTGATATATGTGCAGGATCCTCTGGTTCACCAAGTTCACTCAGAACACTTGGGGATGACCACTGGAGAATTTCCCCTGTGTAGGGGCTGTTTATGATGCAGTAAAGCCAGCTGCCACTCACTCCAGGCATAAAGGAGAGGACATATTGGGAGTCGGAGAAGGAGGGGTCATAGCGGAGTCAGACTTCACTGGGCCTAATCCTCCACTAGTGCAGTTTCCTCTACTGGCAGAAATTGGCATAGCCCCTACTTATCCTCTAAATTCTGTTAGAGGATCAGGGGACTGCAACTGGGCCTGTGGCTTCCTCATCTCCATTACATTCAAGAAATAGCAAAGTTGGAAGCAACAGAGATTTGGGCTCAAAGAAGTGTAAAGGAAGTGGAAGTCTAGAGAGAAAATTCACCTGACATACCGCAGGTGCATAAACTGGACATTTTTTTTAATTTTTAAAAGAGATTTCTTTTGGACACAGCTAATGAAATTACCTATTGTATATTTTTATTTTAAAACTTAAGCTCAGAAGACAATGGATAGTTTTTCTAATGCTTCACATACTGAAATATTTAGAGCAATGGTGGGAAACCTGCGGATCGCCGGCTGCACATGGCCCATCAGGGTAATTCACTGGTGGGCCGCAAGACAGTGCTTACATTGACCATCCGCAGGCATGGCCGCCCACAGCTCCCAGTGGCTGCGGTTTGCCGTTCCCAGCCAATGAGAGTTGCGGGCGGCCATGCCAGCGGATGGTCAATGTAAATACTGTCTCGCGGCCCGCCAGTGGATGACCCTGACGGGCCGTGTGCAGCCAGCAGGCTGCAGGTTGCCCACCACTGATTTAGAGCATCAGTTTATGTCCCACATATAACCTAGTCATCTGTATAAAACCATATTTCATTGACTACCATACGTGAAGGACTAACATATTATAAAACCACATTCAGCAGAGATCCACATCAAGTTGTATATTGTTTTGTAAATCTGGGGTTTGTGAAAGTAAAAGATGCATAGCACTTTCTAGAGCCAGGTATAGCAAAAGCAGGCACTAAGCAAATTTATCCACACATTGCTGTCAGTTTACCTCAATTCTGAGCTGCAGGAACCAAGCTAATACATCTGAATCCTGATTTTTCTCTAAGCAGAAACAGACATTTGTGCTGAATCAGGAAATAGTTTTTGATGAAGAAAAACATGAATATTTGGGAGTTAATGTTTCCAAAGTGCTATATGGCAAAAAGTTAATTCTCATTAACCCCCTGCAGAGGCAGGCCAGTATGTCTTATTGTCCTTATAGATAGTAAGGCCTGGGCCATGGGTGGCCATGTCTAATGGTCAGGGTGTGAAGGTGGCCTAATGGTTGGAACAGGAGGCACCAAGTGCAGTGGCCAGAACCCAAATCAGGAGCAGAGTTACTAAGCCCGGGGAGTGACCAGGAGTTGGGAGCCAGGAACTAGGGCCCAATGCCGGGGTTAGAAGCCGTATACCAAGTTTGACATTGTGGGGATCACTCAGACCAGTAAGGGGTTCTGTTAACACCTGCCTTGTAACTTTGGGAGCCTTAATCCTGTGCTACTATGGCCCAGAGCTCTGACACCAGTAGCCAGTCTGCAAGCGTAAACATCTCACCCTCACTTTCACCCTCAGTACTCTTTGCAGGGTGACCAACAGCCCTTCTAGTTCCAAGTCTCCCCAAATCCACCCCCTGAGTTCTTAAACTACCAGACACTCAGATTTTTCTTTCTTGTTCCTCAACCTCAAAGGAGTGAAACCTGCCCTCAGTTACCAATCCACTTGGGCCGTGCACTCCACCCAGTTTGCACAACAGAGACCTGCTCAGGGGGAAAATAAAAAAAGTTTATTTAATAGAAAAATCATAGATTCAAAGAAGAAATAGTAAGGAAAAGCAAACACACAAAAGTTACACAGAAACTAAACATAAAGTTTCAACCTCAGGCTTTACACTACTATATTATCTAGATTCCCTTTTCTAATACAAGCTAGCTATTGCGTCTGGGCACTTTCTCAGCTTGCCTTCTGTCCTAGAAGGGATCCAGTGTTTCATAGACAGCACCCAGTTTGCATTCTGACCCTCGATTTCTGGATAGCCTTCGCTTCGAAGGTCTTCCCTTTCAACAGGGCTTGCCCTATTGTTTTTCCTTTCTCTCAGACTATGATAATTCATGTTTACACAGAGCAGAGGAAGCTCCCTCCTTCCTTGGTTTTCCAAGGCAAGGGTTTTCTTTTCAGTGTCAATGTCTTTCCATTAACTTTAATGGTGCACAATTATCTTTTCTTGGGTTGTACAATGTTAAGGTTTGGGGTTAGTTTTGTGTAATTAACTTTGTGAGGTGCTCCTGGCTATCTGATTCCTTCCTCGCACTGCTGTGAGGTGATGTTCTACACATAGGGCATGTCTACACTACAGACTTAAGTCAACCTATGTCACTAGGTACGCTTCCACCGAGTTAAGAGCCACAGTGTGGGGGGCTGAAAGCCAGGGCTCTCAGCTCCATGCAGCTCCCCACTGGGAGCCCCAGCTGCCTCCGGAATCTCAGCTCCCCGCTCCCAGCCAGGAGTGGGGGGCAGCTGGACGGCTTCTTGCCTCCCCACTGGGAGTGTGGGGCAGCCGGCCAGGCTTCTCGCATCCCTGAGCAGGGAGTGGGGAGCCAGGCGGGCACAGCCCAGTTGGGAGTGGGGAGCTGGAGGCAGCCGGGCTCCAGCTGCTTGGCTTTCTTGTCAATTTCACGGCTCCAGAGTGGAGCCCTAAAAGGAGCTGTGAAATTGACAAGACAGCCAAAAGCCATGTAAGTAACGCAGTGTTTACACAGACACTGTGTCGCCCTAACTACACCTCCATGAGAGGAGTAGGGTTTATTATGTCGGTATAGTAGGGCACTTACATCAGCAGGACAAGGCTGTAGTATGTACACTGACATAGTTAGGTCGATGCAAGCTGCCTTATGTCAACCTATGTATTGTAGACCAGACCATAGATAACGTGCATCCATTCATAACCATAACCGGGACATATATCTCCTAATGACCATCAAGTTCATAACACTGCATGCTTTCATGAAAGATTTTATTTGACATATATTTATACATAATTACATTATATACAGCCAAGTGATTCAATTGCTTATTCTGTGAGGTTCAGACCTCCTGTTCTCCCCTTTTGGTGTCTAGACTCTGATTGTCACACCAAGCCCAGGGAGTGAGCCAAATCCAAGAGCCAGGAAGCAGGAGCCAAGGTCAGAAGCTGAATGCCAAGTCGAGGGATCGAGCCGAAGCCAGGAGTCAGAGCTTGCAACAAGAGTATCAGATAGAGCAGAGCCAGGAGAAGGAACCAAGAGCCAGAGACCAGGAACAGGATCTAGGAGCAAGGAGAGAGCTGAGAGCAGGAGCAGGAAACAGGAAGTGGAACCAGATACACAGCTGTGGGTGTGGAACACTATTTGAGAAGCCAGGTTCATTAACTGAAGTAGCTGAGGGCAATGAACTGAGGCTGGGTTCTGCTGTGGGTCTTTTACAGCAGATGGGGAACTGGAACACGTAAAGTTAAATGATTTGCCCATAGTCACAGAGTGAGTCAATGCTAGAGCTAGTAACAGCTTTTATGAGCTCCTGGCTCCTTACCCTTTTACTCACTTAACTAGATATTGCATCTTAGCCTCTAGAGACTATTATGAGACTTCTAAATTCTTTCCCCTTCTGAACTAATTTAGGATACAAAGTCAGATTTCTAAATGGAAAACAAAATGACCTCTACAAATGTTTCAGAGTGCCCAGTCACTGTCTATTACTTAATGTCAGGTATATAAGATTATACAATAAGAACAGCCATACTGGGCTAGACCAGTGGCCCATTTAGCCCAGTATACTGTCTCTCACAGTGGTCAGTGTCAGAGCTTCAGGGGAGTCTACAGAACAGTGATCTGCCCCTGTCTTCCCCTCCCAGCTTTTGGTAGTCAGAGGTTTAGGGTTGCCCTGAGCATGGGGTTGCATCCCTGGCCATCTTGGCTAATAGCCATTGATGGACCTATCCTCCATGAACTTACCTAGTTCTTTTTTTTAACCCAATGATATTTTTGGCCCTCACAAGATCCCAGGGCAATGAGTTCCACAGGTTAATTGTGTGTTGTGTGGAAAAAAGTATTTTCTGTTGTTTTTATTAAACCTGCTACCTATTAAGTTTATTGGGTGACTTCTGGTTTTTGTATTGTGGGAAAAGTAAATAACAATTCTCTATTCACTTTTTCCACACCATTCATGATTTTATAGACCTCTATCATATCCCCCCTTAGTTTTCTCTATTCTAAGCTGAACAGCCCTAATTGTTTTAGTCTCTCCTCATATGGAAGGTACTCCATAGCCTCGATCATCTTTGTTGTCCTTCTTCGAACCTGTTCTAGATCCACTACATCCTTTTTGAGATGGGGTGACCAGAACTGGACACAGTATTCAAGGTGTGGGCATACTATCGATTTATATAGTGCCATAATTAATTTTTCTATTTTATCTATCACTTTCCTTATGGAATTACACCAGTTTACACCAGCTGAATACTTGTCTCTCTAAATTCTAAATATTTATATTTAGAAATATTTTATTATTTTATTATTTTTAAAAATGTTTTTTATAGTAATACATTCCAATATTTCCCTAAAGTGAAAAGATATTGTGGCATCTCGGATATGATGGTGTGGCAATTCTTGGCAAATATTGCCTTTTTAAGGCAATCACTTTTTAAGGCAATCACTATAAATCTTTGATAAGATAATATACAGAACCATCTTCAAATATAACAAAAAACACTTCTGACTTCTAAAGCCTTTCCACTGATGTATATTTTATCCTCTAGGTCACATGAAATTTATGACACTTAAATAAACATGTGAAGGTAAATCTCTTCTTTAAAGAATTCATAGAAACAAACTCTAACCAGACAGTTTGAGAAACATTTTGGACCTCTGTTGTCCAGGAGTAGGCATAGGAAGAGAAACGTTTTCTTCTGGGGAAAATGACCTCTGTTTGAATCACTGGTGGAAAAATACCTCATTGCACTATATATATATGCAAGCTAAGGTCCTGATTCTGTAATTGAATCCGTCTTAGTGTCCACCTAAATGGCTGCTACATAGGGCTCCTGAAAACTGATGCTATATTATATCAATTTTGATATTTAAACAAATCAAGACTCACTGGGAATGGATGGCATTACTGAAATTAAATCATGCTGTGAAAAATTATCCTGGTTCTGCGCAAGTCTTAACAGATTTTTGCTGGTTGGTGATATTTTTATTAACCTTTTTCTACTGAACTGATCATTCTGCTAATGTGTAAAACAGCCAGACAGAAGTCTAGTTACTGTGAAGTTGAAAAAGATTAAACACAGCAAAGTCTGAGGGAAAATTGTACACTTATTTCCTTGATAGCAAAAGTTTTCAGCAGGGTTTGGGTTGCTCATTTTCCCCTTCAATTCAAACAATTTCCCTCAAGCAAAAAATAATATTTCCATAAAGAATGTTTTATATTTATAGCACATGGTGACTATACTAAGCCTGTCAAGACCATGAATAGTGTGTTCTATTCACCAAATCCTAGCCACAAGGAAAGAGTAGATTATTTTTTACATCTACTTGCATGAATCAGCAGAATTTAAGAGACTGTTTCTAGCACATAATATAGCCACTGAAACTAGTTACTATATGCATCTCATTGCTGCATGGTAATCAGAAGTAGCTTCCTTGGTTCATCACCCCAGTTGTGAGGTGTATTACTGTTTTTTTTTTACAGCAGAATGACAATGGAGAGTTTATGGTTATAGGTTTTAGATATCACTGAATTTGTAAAAAGCTATTTCCATTTTAGATAGTTTAAAACTGTAACCCTGATTTTTTAATTGAGCAAATCCCCAGAACATCATATTCAAGTTACTAGCTTGCGATTTATTGAAAAATAGTACTGCTTGGCTTTCAGCATCAGCACCAAGGGTCGGTCCTGGGGCCGGTTTTGTTCAATATCTTCATAAATGATCTGGAGGATGGTGTGGATTGCACTCTCAGAAAATTTGCGGATGATACTAAACTGGGAGGAGTGGTAGATATGCTGGAGGGGAGGGATAGGATACAGAAGGACCTAGACAAATTGGAGGATTGGGCCAAAAGAAATCTGATGAGGTTCAATAAGGATAAGTGCAGGGTCCTGCACTTAGGACGGAAGAACCCAATGCACCGCTACAGACTAGGGACCGAATGGGTAGGCAGCAGTTCTGCGGAAAAGGACCGAGGGGTGACAGTGGACGAGAAGCTGGATATGAGTCAGCAGTGTGCCCTTGTTGCCAATAAGGCCAATGGCATTTTGGGATTTATAAGTAGGGGCATAGCGAGCAGATCGAGGGACATGATCGTTCCCCTCTATTCGACATTGGTGAGGCCTCATTTGGAGTACTGTGTCCAGTTTTGGGCCCCACACTACAAGAAGGATGTGGATAAATTGGAGAGAGTCCAGCGAAGGGCAACAAAAATGATTAGGGGTCTAGAACACATGACTTATGAGGAGAGGCTGAGGGAGCTGGGATTGTTTAGCCTGCAGAAGAGAAGAATGAGGGGGGATTTGATAGCTGCTTTCAACTACCTGAAAGGGGGTTCCAAAGAGGATGGCTCTAGACTGTTCTCAATGGTAGCAGATGACAGAATGAGGAGTAATGGTCTCAAGTTGCAGTGGGGGAGGTTTAGATTGGATATTAGGAAAAAAACTTTTTCACTAGGGGGGTGGTGAAACACTGGAATGCGTTACCTAGGGAGGTGGTAGAATCTCCTTCCTTAGAAGTTTTTAAGGTCAGGCTTGACAAAGCCCTGGCTGGGATGATTTAACTGGGAATTGGTCCTGCTTCGAGCAGGGGGTTGGACTAGATGACCTTCAGGGGTCCCTTCCAACCCTGATATTCTATGATTCTATGATTCTATGATCAGCTTTCAGAGAGCTCTGGTGCTGCAGAGGCATCTACAATTTAGCACTGTTGATTAAAAGAGAAGGAAATGTTAAAACGCCATTAAAATGGAGCAATAAATCTTTTGCTTAAAAAAAGAGAGAGGGAGAATTTCTCATTGCTCATTAAAGGTAGGGGAGTAATTAGTCTCACTCCAGTTAATAGTTGAGTTACACAGAAGATGGTTGATGCTGTCTGGAATTTTATCCTTTGAACATATGGCAACAAGAAACACTGAAAGAGTTTTCATCTTTCATGTTTGCGCTAGTATCTTCAAATGTGGGGGCTGTCTGGTTGTTGCCCGTTTGGCTGTAAAAAAAGCTATGATTCTACTTTTTACAGCAGATAAAGAACTGATGCTGCACCGTCAAAGATAGTGATGTTAACCACCCACATATATTGTTAATTTGAGTTCAGATATGGCTCTTAAAATCCACACTGGGAAGTCTGGGTTGGGGGGAGGGCAATGCATGACAGGAGATGCACAAACCAAGCAATGGTGGCTGGTAGCATTAAGCCAGCATGAGGGATCATGTACACTCATAGCCCTTGTTGTGCTTGAAGCAGGCATGTACCTTGGTCTGTGCCCCAACATAAGGCACTAACTAGCCTCTTTGTATCATGTGAAGAAGGCAGGGCTATGGTTGCATCCTGACCAGCCCTTTCCCTTTTGGAGGAATGTAGGCCCCACTCTGCTCCCTTGAGAGCGGATTTCCTGTGCCATATGCTAATTTGGCTCATGAGATTTTAAACACTATTAGTAGCATAAAGATGTGTGGACTGGATGCACTATCAGTCATTTGTGGGTATATTTTTCTTCCCAGGGCACAGGGATAGAGTAAGAGCAGACTCTCAAACAGTGAGGCTGCCAGGGGCAGGTGTCATATATATATGTCATATATATTTCTCTCTTGCACTTCAGCTTCCTTTCCCGCAAGTCTCTCTTTGTCTCTGCTTGCCCACCACTTCACTTCCCTTCTCTTTTTTTGTTAATTTTTATTCCCTCTGCTCCCAGTAAAAATTCCAGTCCAAATTTGGGCCCTGATTCTCATACACTAATGCCCTTTACACTGCATTTTTAATGCTCCTTTTGACCGCCATAGTGCCTTGTGTGCTTGTGTTTCTGTTTCCACCTGGGAAAAGTATTTTTACACCCACCTCATGTAAAGTACGTAGCTGTGGCGTACGAGGCTTGTGGAGTCCAATTCATCCCAGCTAGTACAGGCACTGGGCCAGCAACTGCTGGGAGGCCATTTGCATCTTCCCAATTCAAGGATGCAGGGGCTGGTGTGGGCCCTTGCATAGGTTAAAGCAGCCCTGAAGGCTGCTCTGAAGTGGCACTCCTGCTATGTTGTCCACTGTGGGCCACTGTAGGAGTGCAGAATTGGGCACAGAGCTGCCTTGGCCATACCTCCTCCTATCCCATATGGGTTTCCCCTCACCCTGGAACATCTTGTGAAGAGGTGCCTCAGAGTTGCCAGAACTGGCACTATGCCAAACATAGGCACTCCCTGGGCCCGAGATACTTCTCTTGGATTGGGAAGGATGAGTCCTCTAGCCCCTTTGTGCCAGTCTGGGGTTTAAGAATTGTTTTCAGCCTAGAAAACAGACAACTAAGGAGGACATGATAGAGGTCTATAAAGTCATAGTGGGGAGAAAATAAATAGGGAAGTGTTGATTATCCTTTCCCACAATACAAGAAACAAGGGGTCACCTGATGAAATTAATAGGCAGCAGGCTTAATACAAACAAGGAGAAGTACTTTTTCACACAACACACAATCAACCTGTGAAACTCATTGCCATGGGATGTTGAGAAAAGTACCACTGGGTTAAAAAAACAAAAACTAGATAAGTTCACGAACGATAGGTCCATCAATGGCTATTAGCCAAGATGGTCAGGGATGCAGCCACATGCTTGGGTGATCTTAAACCTCTAACAGCCAGAAGTCAAGAGTGAAAGACAGGAGTGGATCACTCCATCCACCCTGTTCCATACATTCCTCCGAAGCTCTGGTACTGGCCACTCTCAGACACATGATACTGGACAAGAAGAACCATTGATCTGATGCAGTATGGCATCTCTTATGTCCTTATGTGGGGTCAAAAGATGCGGTCAATTAAGGTCACCCATTCTTAATAATAATAAACAAAATAATTTGAGCAGAATGTTATTAAATGTTAGTTTCATACGTGTTTTTATGCTTTTAACACTATGTAAATTAATCCAATTCCCAATAAAGAAATTAATGTAAATTCAGTATCACAAATGTACTTGTTTATATACCTTGCTCTATGAATATTTTCTACAATAAAGCATATTTTCTGCACTGTTGCACTCAGCTTATCTATGTGTCTCTGCCCCTTTCGGATTTATGCATTTACTTGAGAATGAAACAAGAAAAGGACTTGTCTGCTAGAAGAAGTGAGTTTCATGAATCATGGAAATAGCAAATTACATGTACCCAAAGCACACTATGATTTTTATGGCATAATTTGCATGTTAACAGAACAATTATTAAATTTGCAGATGTAACCTTGAATAACTACTTGGGTTTTTTGCTTCCTCAATGGTTTTTGGTTTTGCAGTAAATATCATAGTGTTGTTTTGATACACTTGAACCAGTAGTCTGTGAACTTTGATTTAATGGTGTAGAGAATGAGTTTGATAAAGAACCACGGTCATTTTCACTTTTTACCATGTGCAAAATACTCTTGTCTTGTAAATTACACCTTAAATGGAGTCAGCCTTGCTAGATTTATTTTTTTGTCATGATCTAGTTTTCTTTCGTGGAATGAAATGGGACATTAGGGGGAAGATCTTCAGCTGGTATAGAGGACAATATATTGAGTTTTACACTGTTAAAACTATGTTTCCAGGCTACTAATTCAGGTGAATCAACACACCTATATATTTGCTGTAAAAGTATATTTATATAGTGGCATTATGAAAATATTTAGAAAATATCATAATGCCATGCTATAAATTCACCCACACCTTGACTACTGCAAGCAGTTCTTGTCAGCCCATCTTAAAAATGATATATTAACCTTGGAAAAAATAAAGAGAAGGGCAACAAAAATGACTGGGGTATGGAGCAGCTTTCATATGAGGAGAGATTTAAAAGACTGCCATGCCTCTCATTTTGTACCTATTGGTTTCCACTTTACATAACTTGTTTCCCCTGGCCCCTCCACAGAAAGACGGTCATTGCATGTCTCACTACATTGTAAAATTGAGCAATAATTCTCTTATGCTAAATCCAGACTGCGAAGAAAAGAGACAAAGTTGGTCAGAGGATGGAAGTGAGGAAAAGAAAGGGAAAAAGAGTTGTTATGTAATACATAGCTAAAAGATAAAAGACACAGAAAAAGACCCAAACAGAAGATTTCAAGAAAGATGAAACCATATAACAGAATCAGAAAAATGAAAATGAAATGGCAAATGGTAAGGAGACAGAGTAGAATGGAATCAGAAATGTAATAAAAATACGTTTTATTTGTGAGTAACAACAGGAAGAATATTGCATTTTTATATTTTCCTTGTATATTGTCAAATGTTCCTCTACCCAGAGTGGGAAATATCAACAACAGGTATTGTGTTGATTCAGAAAATAAGGGCTAGGGCATTTTAAATTTCTTCTAGCACTAGATCCATGTAGCCACCAATGGTACTTAAACAACTGATTTAATAACTAATGAGTATTAAAAGTATTATTTTATGACATGATGCTATCTACAATAATGAACACTATACTATTAAAATCTTTAAATGCTGTTTTAAACTTCAATTGTATTTCACATATATCAGACTGGTAACTAACAAATCATTAAATGTGATAACCTCTGAAATCAGGAGACAAAGTGACAATATAATTTCTATGCAGCCATATCATCACCGGCTATGATCTTGTTGCACCTCACTAGCTAGATAAGGTCAGCCTGGATCAATACTTGAAAGGAAAATCCCAAAGGAAAATTTCCTGTTGGAGGAAATTCCTATTTGGGATTCAGTACAGTAGGTACCACTCTACTTTCGGAGTCAGTACTGAATCAGTACACTTTTGTGGCACTGGGGTCACTCTGCTGTTGAAGATCACTCTTAAAAGAGAGGTCCTGACCACTTGAAGACATGAAAGATCCCATGCTACCTTTGCAAGTTTTAGCTCCAGTGTTTGATACATAGAGAAATGATCCTTATAAATGTTATCACGTGGAGAGGGGAAAGATGCTGTTACAGCTAAGGCACTGGCCTGGGGCTGAGCAGATGTGGGCTTTGTTCATGACTCTGCTACAGACTCTGGGGGAGAGGTAGGCATCCAGCTCCTATTGATTTTCAATGGGAGATAGACGCCTAACTTTGTGTGAGGTCTCAGACAAGTAACATGATAATCTCTCCATGCTTCAGTTTCCCATTTGTTAAATTTTACTGCTCTCTCTCTCTCTGTCTGTCTCACTCAGTGGTCCTGTATGTCAGACACTGAAACACTACAGTGATAAGCACCACCAAAGAAGCCTGTAAATGAATCTGACAATCACAAATTCTCATAAGCAATTTTTACTGTATAAACATTTCATTGAACAAAACATAACCTCGGTATACAGTAACTGCTCGGAATTAAAAATATTTCAAATTGTTAAAGGGATAGCAGTCATGTCATATACTCCCACCACAGCCATAAATCATGTCATAATACCAGAGTATCTATATTTCACTGC
This sequence comes from Caretta caretta, assembly GCF_965140235.1. Classification (NCBI taxonomy): domain Eukaryota; kingdom Metazoa; phylum Chordata; order Testudines; family Cheloniidae; genus Caretta; species Caretta caretta. The sequence goes on from NC_134208.1 coordinate 41,675,715, forward strand.
ATCTTCATGACTGTAGGATAAATGAAGAGACTTTCCTGGATTGTGAAAAAGCCCTGAGATATAACTGATAATCTTCCATGAATGCAGTAAAATATAACAGTAGGTTTTACATTGTTTTGCTTTTCAATCTTTGAATTATGTATCTAATCACACATTTAAAAGTCATTAAAAGTTTAGAAAATTTTCTATAGTTGCCTGCAGACTTTATTATTAATTATTATTATTTATTCCAAAAGGGTGTTTATAATTATTTGAATTTTTCAGTTCATTAAGATGCTGAAAAGGAAAACACAGCAATAACATAAAAAATTCTTCCAATGATATGAATGTGAATATCGCATTTTGCTGCTTTGAAAAAATTTGTATAGTGAAACAGAACAGCTGTTTTTAAATAGAAAGCTTTTCCCTTTACTGGATTATGGATTTTAGTTGACTGTATACCTTGATAGGGTTTGGGGAATTCATTATCAGAGTTTACCTCTTCAGACCGATTTGGTAGACTTTCTGCATCTCTATAAACTGCACAATGGAGACATTATTCCCTGAAACTAATTGGAAGAAGTAAAATAAATCTAGAATCATTCTGGTTCTCTCTCAGTTGCTAATCAGAAGGGACTTTTTTTTTCAAAACTTGATGAAACTGGTTCCACAGCAAAACTTGATGACTCTAAACCCAACATTAATTATAACATCAAATATACATTTGTATTTCCAAATATATCTGGGACCATTGTGGAAATACTGCACATCCTATATCTTAGTGAGTCGCTCTGTGGGGGAAAATATCCACAACATACCAAATGTATAGATCAAAAATGTTTTTGTTTTCTTCCCATGGAAGGACTAACCAGGCATGATGAGCTAATCCCTGGTGCTCTGGTGCTCTGGTGCCTAAGGCTGGGTTCTCTGGCCAGGACCAGATTCCCTCAGTCCTTTTGTATTTCTCTTCACATCTCCTAGACATACTTGTGTGGTTGCCTGGCACGCTCATTTTGGAAACATTTTAAATGTGGAATTAAAGACTCAGTTTATGCTTGAGTGGTTTTATATGCAAGTGTATACAATATGGTCCTAGTATCTTTTTTAGTGTTTTGTCCAGTTTAGTTTAAATGCCTCAAGCATAAGATCTGGCATTTCTTCCTTTGGGTGATTATTCTACAGATATAATCTAGCCCTCACTGTTTCATCTATAATTATCTTTCCTTAATTTAATCTAGCTACTACTAGCTCTAACCCTCATATACCACCCTAACTACTATAAGCCTACAGTAAATATTTTCTTTACATCACTGGTGTTTATAGTCTTCAAATATTTATAGGTATCTTGTGTTCCCCCTTCTTGTTTTCTTAGCCAGACTATAGATCACTAGTAATTTATCACACAGATGTCACCTCCACATATATGGTATATGCAAGTTGGTGTGTTGTTTTATGAAACTTGTAAAATATTTAAAAAGGTTGAAAAAAACCCAGGTAAAACATAATAAAGCTGAGCTCTTCTCACTATTTGTAATCCCTATTTATATGAGATTTAGTATGGAAATTCTGGCCTTTCTCCTTCCATATTCTAGCACAGAGCAGTTTCTTCACCAACATAATCATATTGCAGTGACTTTGAAGTATTTTGAAATTTGGTCTGCTTTACAGTGAACCATTTCATATGGACTTCTCTATGGGGAACGAAGTGTTACATAATTTTTTTTTTCAGGAGCCTATTCTTTCAGGAAAGGAACATACCTCTGATTAGAAAGATAAGTTGCTTTACCTAAGGATCATGGAGATGTCTGAGTACCAGATACTTGTTCTCAGCTAAGTTCAGCACATCTCTAATTTAAAATTAGTATTTAATTTACACTTTGCTCTCCTACAGTACTTTCCCTTTTTTTGTGGTTTTGCCCTTGTGATAAAGTTCTGGGAAATTAAATTCTTGCTATTAATTACAGAAAGAGCTAGATGAGTTTGGATGTTTATGATAAAATATTCAGAAGACAATGGGGACTTGGCCTTAAGCACTGCAGTTTTTACACTACATCCTAAGATGACCAGATCTTCTCACTCTTAATGGAATATTTATTATTTGTTATTGCCACATTCTTGAGTCGTCTAGCTGTTTTACTGGAAGTATTTCCTCATCAGCAGCTGTCAATCAGATTTTAAGGGACCTTTCTGTGTAAAGAATCTTAAGATTTCTGAGCACACCGAGTCTTGGAAACTGAGACTGTTTCAGTCTTGCAGTAGAATTCTTTCTTCTTTTGGAACCCCATGTAAAATTAAGGTATTGAAATATCTTATATCCTACTTCTTCTGGCTACGAAATAAACTCAATCAAGGAACAACAATTATACTTACATATCAGTGTAACATAAAATACAATGGGCCAATTTCACCCTTCATTTAGACTTTATTTTAGGAAAGCACTTAAGAGTCCTTAAATCCCATTGAAGTTATTGGGACTTAAACTTATGTTTAAGTGCTCTTCTGATTTTGGGCCTTATAGCCATTATGTCCAAGGGTCACAAATGAGGACAGAACTTGGCCGGATGGTTTAGCCCGTCTACTCATTTCTGACCAGTGGTTCTTAAGAGGCCATAGAAATTTGAGGGTTTTCACTGGACACAATAATCAGTGTTTTTAGTAGCAACCAGTACCATCACAGCAAACGGTATACAAACATTTAAAAAGTTCTCCTGTTTAATCTATTTGGGTATTTGTCACTGAGTAGGAAGATGACTTTAAGGCAATAACCTCAATAGGTTTAGAAACTGAGATTTCTAATTGAATGTTAACTCTGCCTTGGGCTACGAAGGAAGATAAGAAGCTGCTTCATGCTGATAAACACATATGCATTCAACACAACAGTGAAAATGAAATCACTAACTTTGCTTTTGCAACATGTAGAATTATTAGTTTTGTACTTCTTTTAAATAAAAGTTACAATGATACAAAACTGCTGGGCAGTTTAGAGCCAGGAAAACAAACAAAAGGATGAAATGGGATAAAATGCCTTTTTCTTCATTGTGCAAAATGGTGGTAAAAACTAACTATTCCCTTTTCAGCTTGGTTCAAATCTGCAAAGTTTGTAAGAATTAAACAGTGATTTTTTTGCCCAATTTGTATAACAAAAATTACAGTGATGTCAGAATACAGTTTGGAAAACTAAAATTCCCATTTCCTAGGCAATGCTTACACAGGTGACCTGCAACGTTTGCTGTCTCTTTTGTTGAAGAAGCTTAGAACATAAGAATGGCCATACTGGGTCAGACCAAAGGTCGATCCAGACCAGTATCCTGTCTACTGACAGTAGCTTGTGCAACAGTGGAAAAGAAAACAAATAATAATCAGACACTGAGTAATAAGCATTACTTTGTTCTCTTATTTATGTAATATGCTTTTGGCAGTAACTAATGTTTTTCAGCTCAATTTGAACCAAGAAACTATTTCACTTTTTGTAGTTTACACACTATATAAACTACTCAGAAAAATATTTAAGTGGGGAAAAGCTGTTTAGTATTGTATCATTCTATAGCCTCATAGCTGACTTGTTTTAATATTTATGGATAAATCTTCAAGCATAGGTCTAAAAATAAACCTAAAATATGTGAGTGTATAGGTAAAAATGGTTAATTTGCATGAAAATGAATATCCCCATCTTTCCTACTTTTTTCTGCATCCAAGGCAAGATTAAATGCATTCTGTGTTGGCATTGTTTGGAGGAAAGGAGGGATGGACTTGTGGTTATGACGCTGGACTAGAGTTCTGTTTCTGGCTCGGCCCCAGAGACATCTTGTATTACCTTGTTAAATCATTTAATCTTTCAGGGTGAAATTCACCCCAAGCAAAACTCCAGCATAAAGCCCATTCATCCTATTTTGAGGGCACAAGTGGGAACTAAATTGTAGATAGGACAGGTTTGCACCTTTGGTAAAAAGGTGAATTTTACCCTCTGTGTCTCAGTACTCCATCAATAAGATGATTATACTTCCCTACTTCACGGCTATGCCACATTAGCATTTGTGAGGAACTGTGACAGGTGAACTCACCCCACATTGGATGGGGAAGGGTTAACTCCTCACTCTGGGTGGAGAAAGCCAGGGCCTCATTTTCCTACTGGCACCAGGTGTAGCACTAGTATAAGAGGGAGTGGCCCAGCTCAGTCTGCACTGACTGCTGAAGAGGAAGGATGCTCCTTGCTGGCTTCAGCTGGGGAGTAGCTGGAACCCCTGACCATGGAAGCTGGAACTGCGGAGACCCAGATGGATGCCCAAGTGCCTGTGGACATCCGACAGGGAACCAGAGTCACTGGGGACCGTGCGTGCTGAAAATCCTGGAGACCCCTGAAGATGCTTCAGCTACAGCTCCAAGAGACATGGTAGGAAGTGACCCGGGGGAGGACTACCTCTAATCCAGTGGGAAGTCGGTGTCTTTCGGTTGGAGCCCTGCTGACTCAGCAGCAGAATACCTCCACTGTTAGGGCCCAGACCCAGTGGAATAGGGTGGGCCTGGGGTCCCCTGTCCCGGATGCCACCCCGACCCTAGATGGCAGGCCATTGACTCTCACCAGTTGGCCTTAGCGCCCTATGGCTCAGGGAAGCTCTATTGACTCCAGCCACTAGGCAATCCTGCCCTGTGGCTCAGGGCAACTCAATTAACTCTGGCCACTAGACCTCACTGCCTGGTGAATCAGGGTAAACCCCACAGACTCTGACCACTAGGCATTGCTACCCTGTGGCTCAGGGTAAGCTCCATTGACTCCTGCTGCTAAGCCTTGCTGCCCTGCTTATCAGGGTAACTATATTGACTTTGGACACTAGTCCTTATGGCCTTGTGAATCAGTGTAATTATATTGACTTTAACCCTTAGGTTTTGCCGCTGTAAGGTAGAGGACAGCTTGAGGGATGGAGTGAACTCACTCCACACTGGATGGGGACTGCCGCTTGGTCAGAGGGACTCAGATACTATGGTAATGGCGGCCATATAAGAATCCAGATGGATAGACTTCAGTAAAAAAGCCTTCCCCTTTACTCAGTAAGGTAAGTTTGTCAAAGTCTTGGTATAAATTAAAGATGTCAGAGTAAATCATGTAACTATATACTCTGTGTAAATATTAAATAAGGTAAATGCTGTGTACCGCTGAAACTGTCAAGATCTACACCTGTGGGAAGTTTGACGTGTCTATAGGGTAACAATATTAAGCTAGAGGGATCCAAAGATTATGCAACTAGTGAAACATTTCAAAATGGTTCATCCATAAATACTTCTAATTGCTCACCTATTGACAGAATCATTCAAGGCAACATCATTCCAAACTCTGTATGTAAGTGGTGAGAGTCTTAGAAGGTCATCTCTTTTCTAAAAAATAATCTATAAAATAATCCCCACTTTAGTTGTGTATTTCAACACAACCCCATTATATATAATGTGTAGGCGATGAGGGTAAATTCTATTATATTCCAGTCACAGCCATTGCAGTCTGGCTCCCAAATAACCCTTTCCTACGAACACAAATTGCCTTGGTTGTCTAAACCCTCTGCACAAGATGTACAGGTCAGAAACTTGAGCATTAGTAGTAAAACGGAAAGGATGAAATAAATAGGTGAAACAAAATATTTCTCCAAGGCTATGCTGAGGCAGTATCTCAGGCCAAGAGAAGGTCCATTGGCCTCCAGAGTAGCCACCAAATCTCACCCTAAGAAAACATTCAGGGTAGCAGACCATCTCATCAATCCAGACTGCTTCTGGTCAACTGCAGAACCCAGAAACAAGCATTGTGAAGATCTATTCTTTCATTTCGGTGAAACGATCACTCATATTCAGGAAGGTTTCTCATACTACATGGATCCAATCCCCGTCTACTGTCCAACAACAAACCCACCTTCTTTCTATTAATTTAGTGAATTTACACCACTAGAGGTGCTGAAGGAGACTCTGTCCAAGACCTGTGAATCTGACTCCTGCCCTTCATGGTTAGTAAAGGAGAATCATGAGCAATCAGTGCCACTCTTGACTGAAATAGCCAATGCCTCATTTAGTGGAAGAATATTCCCTTCCCCATTCAAACATGCAGTAGTCCAACCAAAACCCATGATGCTTCAGATCTAGTTGGTTACCACTCTCAAATGTTCTGTTCCTGAGCAAGCTCACAGAGGATTTAGCTAACGGCTGGCACAATCTGGATTCAGGTCAGGGTATGGGAAGGAAACAGCATTAATAGCTTTATTGGATGATCTTCTGCTGCTGAAGGATGGAGGATAGATATCCATTCTAATTCTCCTGGATCTTTCTGCAGCATTTGTCACAGTTGATCATGAGATACTACCGAGCTGCCTGAAGTTAGTGCTTAATTTGTAATGAAAGAGGTGCTGGGGCTCAAGCAATTTGGTTTCAGGGCTCAAGGAATTTTTTTACATTCATAACTGATGTAGCAAGCCCAGAGGTGCCGGGGCTATGAACTGCCAAGCCTAGAGGTGCCAGTGTTCAGCCCTGGCAAGCCCTGGCACAAATTAAGCACTGCTTGAATTAGGTTGCATGGGGCCATGGGAATGCATTGAAATGGTATGACTCTTTCATGGAGGGACATACCCCAAAAGTACTAATGTAAAACTGCACCTCCACCTGGTTGCATAAAGATCTATCCTCTCTGATACTCTACATCAACATGCAGTTACAAGGTGAACTAGTAAGACATGGACTAAAGTGGATTGCATCCACTTTAATAACAGTGTGCCTTCGATAATTAACATAGCAAATCAGACAAAGTAAACTTTAAAAACTAATAATTAAAATAAACTCACACTTCCCCCACAGAGGAAAAAAGGAGAAAAAGAAAAAAGAGAATCATGCCTAACAAATGGTATTGCACATGGCATAATGCAGTTCTGGAGAGCACTCAGACACTACAGTGATGAGAGCACTGAAAGACTTAGAATAGAATCTCAGCCCTAGAACTCAAGTGGCATCCTCTTCATCCTACTCCGTTTCAGACATAAAAGCTGTGTATCATTCGTTGCAGCATCACACCAAACATAATATGTTAGCGTTGCAGGGAAAGGGCATATCAATTACAGAAGTGTCGGACAGAAGCAGTACTGTCCTCTTCATCCTCATCACATGTACAGCTCACTGGTTCTGTAGAACTGATTCCCCTTTAGTTGCAGTGGTCTGACCTATTGAGTACTTCTGCGTACTGAATGAGTCAGGCCTTCTGCAGATTTACTGCACGCTCTGCTAGATCATATGGAATGAGTCTGTACACACTTTCAGATGTTCTGCTGAATGAATCAGGACTCCTACTTTATTATATGTGCATATTCACAGAATATTTTTCTCATGGACTCCTATACTTGTACAAGGAAATTCCACTCTCTTACATACAGCCAGGCAGAGTTAATAGATCAGAGGGAGATCACAGCCTGAAGAGAATTCCACTTGGCTTACTCATGGATGTGTTTCCAGAAGAATGTTATTGATCCCTTATAGTCTTCCAACTAGCTGTTAAATGTCAAGATTGTATCACAAACCACTGAGGCACAAGAGGATTCCTAAATTGTTAAAATAATGGCAATAATGTACTCCTTTAACACTCTGTACCCCCTACCCCCAAAAATGGCTAAAGTGTTTTTGGCCAAACTTAAAAAAAATCACCCTCAGGTAGCCCGAAGTGGAAAAGCTAAAGGAAAGGTGAAAGTTTAGTAAATTTTGTATGCTCTGTGACAGACCCAGGCCAGTGGGGTACAGGAGTCTGGTCCTATTGGGATCCAGGACGTGGGCGGTCAGAGCTCGTCCACTACAAAAGGATCCCCCCGAGCCTAAGGGGGAGATCCACAGGCCCTGGAGAGCCAACTAGTTACGGGGGACAACTAATGAAAAACAGGGACGGGAGTGCGGTCAAAGGGTCAAATGAAGGGAACCGGACGGGGACACCGAGCAGAGAACTCCGGACAGCGCCCACCGCTCCTCAAAGGCATCAAGGGAGTCAGTGGACGCCGCCCAGAGGAACTCCGCTCGGAGGCGTGAACGGACAGAGGATCGGAAATAGGCCCCGCAGTCACAGGAGACTCCATCGGCCAACCTCCTCACCCTGGTCTTATAGATGGCCGCTTTAGCCAGGGCCAGGAGGAGGTTGACCAGGAGGTCCCGCGACTTAGTGGGGCCACGGACAGGGAGTGCGTAGATGAGAAGGTGAGGAGAAAAGTGCAACCAAAACCGTAACAAAAGATTGGTGAGGAGCCGGAATAGGGGCTGCAACCTGGCGCACTCCAGATAGACGTGCGCCAGGGTTTCCCTCACGCCGCAAAAGGGGCAGGTGTCCGGAATCGGGGTGAACCGCGCCAAATACACGCCCGTGCTCACGGCCCCGTGAAGGAGCCGCCAACTGATATCCCCGGCGGGCCTCGGCACTAAGGTGGAATAGAGGCTGGCCCACCGGGGCTCCTCACCCTCTAGAGGTGGCAGGAGGTCCCGCCACTTTGTGTCGGCGGGACGCGAGGGTGAGGACATGAAGGGTGTGGAGCATGAGCGTGTGGAGATGTCGTTTTGGCGTGGTCTGGAACCGGACCGGCTGCAGCTCGCGCAGCCGGCTCACGGTGAAGGGGCGGGTGGGTCGGTCGGGTCCACGGGGCAGGGGCCTGATGAAAAGGTCCGGAGGGCCTGGGGTGGAGGGTGGGCGGGGCGCGCCCTCTCGCAGGACCCGGTCGAGGTAAACCTGAGCAGCGGGCGGCAAAGCGGCCCTCACCTCCTGAAGTACGCGCAGGGCAGTACGAGGTCTGGAGAGCCCCATGCGCTGAGCAAGCGTCAGGGGATCCAGCCAGTCTCCCCGGTCGTAGTCCAGGAGGTCTCCGACTCTGGTGACTTCCGCCAGGACCAACCTCTGGCACACCGAGGGGGACTCCGCCGCCTGCACACGGAGCTGGGGGTTGTGTAGCAGGGGCTCCGCGAGGAGGTCTACCCCCAGGGAGGCCGCCACGGACCTGGTCGCTGCGAACAGTTTCCAGGTCCGGAGGAGGTCCTGGTAGAAGACTGGCAGCCCGGAGAGGTCTCGCGGAAGACCCCTCGGGTGGAGATAAAGGAGCTGCCGGTCATATCGGAGCCCTCGGAGGCGGCGCAGGAAGGCGTGCGCCAATGCGCTCCACGCCGGACTACCTGCACCATAAAGGAGCCTCTGCAGGGCCTGGAGGCGGAAGACGTGGACCTGGGTGCGGAGACACTTCAGGCCCTGCCCTCCCTCCTCCAGGGGCAGATGGAGAACCCCTGCAGAGACCCAGTGCAGTCCTGACCAAAAGAACTCCAGAACCAATTTCTGGAGGTTGGCCAGGAAATCCGGGGCCGGAACCAGGGTGTTGAGCCGGTACCAGAGCATGGACAGGACCAGTTGGTTGAGCACCAGTGCCCTCCCTCGAAAGGACAGACACCGGAGCAGTCCTGTCCATCTCCGGAGCCGCTCTACCACCCTGCCCTCTAAACCGTGCCAGTTCTCCGGCAGAGACGGATGCGTGGCAGAAAGGTAAACGCCGAGATAGAGCAGCGGACCCGCGCTCCACCGGATGGCTTGAAGTGCGGGTGGGAAGGAGCTCGCCTGCCGCCAGTCCCCTACCACCAAGCCAGAGCTCTTGATCCAGTTGACCCGGGCGGAGGAGGCTGCTGAGTACACAGCCTGGCAAGCCTCCACCCGCGCCAAGTCGCCCGGGTCCTGGACCACGAGGAGTACATCGTCGGCGTATGCCGACAGGACCAGCTGCAGCTCCGGCTCCCGTAGGCCAACCCCGTCAACCTCCTGCGGAGGAGACAGAGGAAGGGCTCGATCGCCAGAGCATACAGCTGGCCCGAGAGGGGGCACCCCTGCCGTACTCCCCGCCCGAAGCTGACCGGTTCGGTCAGGGTCCAGTTGAGCCTGACCAGACACTCCGCAGAGGCGTACAGCACCTGGAGAAAGCCCACAAACTGGGGACCCAAGCCAAACGCTCGCAGAGTGCCCAGGAGATACCCGTGATCCACCCTGTCGAACGCCTTCTCCTGATCCAGGGACAGGAGGGCGAACGACAGACCGTCCCTACACCCGAGTTCCAAAAGGTCCCGGACCAGATAGAGGTTGTCGAAGATGGTGCAGCCCGGGACGGTGTAGGTCTGGTCTGGGTGGATCACGTCCGCCAGCACGGACCCCAGGCGCAGCGAGATGGCTTTCGCTACGACCTTGTAGTCCGTGCTGAGGAGCGAGACGGGACGCCAATTCCGTAAATCGCGGAGGTCCCCCTTCTTTGGCAATAAGGCAAGCACAGCTCGCCTGCATGAAAGAGGGAGGACCCCGCCCTGCAAAGACTCGGCCCAGACAGTAACTAAGTCCGGGCCGAGGACGTCCCAGAATGCGCGGTAGAACTCCACGGTCAGCCCGTCCATGCCTGGAGATTTATTGGTGGGCATGCGGCGGAGGGCTTCCGAGAACTCGGCCAGAGTGAGAGGCAGCTCCAGCCGGTCTCGGTCGCCCGCGCTGACCGTCGGGAGTCCGTCCCAGAGCACTCTGCAAGCGGTAGGATCGGTCGGACCTGGGGAGAAAAGGTCTGCGTAGAAGGCCCTGGCCCTCCTGCACATCTCCACCGGATCCGTGAGGGGGGTGCCGTCCTCTGCGAGGAGGCAAGTGATGTGCTTCTTGGCCCCCCTCTTTTTCTCCAGGGCGTAGAAGAAGCGGGAGCCGCGATCCATCTCCCGAAGGAGGCGGATGCGGGATCGAACAAAAGCGCCCCGGGCCCGATGGTCCTCGAGGGCCCGGAGCTCCTCCCACTTCTCCCGGCACGCTCCGCAGAGGGATGGATCCTCAGGGCTGGCGGCCAGACGCCTCTCCAGCTCGAAGACCTCCCGTTCCAGCTGCCCCATCGCCGCATCCCTCCGTCGGCTGGCGCCCCGGGTGTAGTCGCGGCAGAAGAGCCGGGCGCGCACCTTCCCTAGGTCCCACCACCGCCGCGCCGAGGGAAAGGCACGCCGCTGCCCTCGCCAGGCCAACCAGAACTCCCGGAAGGACGCCACGAAGCCCACGTCCTCCAGCAAGCTGTTATTAAAATGCCAATAGGCCGGCCCCGGCCTCTCCGCTCAGAGAGAGACCGTCACGGTGGCCAGGTGATGATCGGAAAATGGGGCCGGCCGGATGCTGGAGGAGTGGGCCTGGGAGAGATGGAAGCGTGACAAATGGATACGGTCCAACCGGGAGTGGCGCGCCCGACGGGCCTCCACCTGGACAAAGGTGAACGTCGAGGTGTCGTCTGGGTGGTGGTCGCGCCAGACGTCCACCAGGGAGTGATGGTCGACTATCTCCCAGAGGACGTCCGCGGCGGCCGGGCACTGCTCGGTCCCCGAGCGGTCCCGCTCCTCGAGGGTCGTATTGAAGTCCCCGCCCAGGACCAGGCACTCGTGAGGATCCAAAGTGCCGAGGAAGGCGGACGCCTGCTGAAAGAAGCGTAGCCGCTCCGGGCCCGATGTCGGGGCATAGATGTTGACGAGATTGACCAGAAGCCCCTCCAAACGGACCCGGAGGTGCAGCAGGCGGCCCGGCACAGCCTCGGCAACCCCCAGCACCTCGGGCCGTAGGTCAGGGGAGAAGAGGGTCGCCACTCCAGCCGTACGAATTGTGAGATGGCTAAAGTAGACCCTGTCCCCCCATTCCAGCCGCCAGCTAGCTTCGGCGGCCGGATCCGTATGGGTCTCCTGCAGGAAAATCACAGAGTACCCCCCCTCCCGAAGGAAGGAGAGCACCTGGCACCTGCGGAGACCCATCCTACAGTCCCGGGTGTTCAACGTGATGATGGTAAGAGGTGCCATGAGGAGGGCTGGAGGCTGCAGGGCGAGCTGCACCTTGTTACGGGAGCCCCGGACGTCCTCAAGGAACTCCCGCAGCTCCTCCCGCAGCGCATGGGGGGCCGGGGCCACTAGCCCCCGGCTGTCCTCCGGAGGGACTGCTGACACAGCCCCGTGGCCCGCCGAAATGGGCAGACAAGGGGCAGACCCCCGACGTGGCGCCTGATGGACTGGCGCCACACGGCCCTCTTCAACCCCTGGCTTGAGTGGGGGCGGCGGAGGGAGGGTAGCAGCCCCTAGCGAGTCGGGACTAGGGAAAACAGGAGCCGCTCCCTGGGGGCTATCCTCTTGGAGCGAGGAGATGACGGTCCCAGGGGCGGCAATGACAGCACGGGAAGTGGGGGGAGCGGAGGCGGGGTTGACATCGGGGGCAGGGCAGGGCAGGGATCCCGAGGAAGGGCAAGGCAGGGGTTGGGTGCAGAGCCAGGGAGAGGGGCAAAGCTAGGACCCTGGGCCCCAGGAGCCAAGCCGGTGGAAAATGGCACCTCTCGATCAGGCCCTGGGTGGTGGGGAAAGGGGCAGGGGGCCCTCCAGAATGCCGGGCTCTGTCACCACGGCCAGCAGGGGTGCCACAGCACCGTCAATGGGGTCCCCGCCCGGGAAGGAGGTCAGTCGCCCCACGCCCTCGAGGGGCAACCCGTGGGGCTCGGGGCCCAGCCGTAACGCACCAGCGGTCGCCTCAGTGGGTTCGGCGTCTAACCGCAGGGTGCCACTCACGGCCGGGCAGATGGAGGAGCCCTGGGGACCCTCGGAGGCGGGAGCAAAGGTGACGGGTAGGGGAAGGGGGCACGGGACAGGCGGGGCCGGGGTGAGGTCGCTCAGATCGAGGCCCGCTAGCAGTGGGTCGTCCTCCCCCTGGGTGACTGGGGTCAGACCCAGGGCCTCGATCTCCTCGTATATGGAGGGGAGCTCTCCGTCCACCACCCCGGAGGTCTCCCCGCTAGTGCCCGGAGCGACACTCACCCCGAGGCTCACCGGGGTTGTGGGTGGTAAGGGGGCAGGTGGGGCTCCGTCGGGGTCCTTCGAAGGAAGGGACTCGAGGGGAGGGACGGCACAGCCCTCCCGTGCTGCCACGTTGTCCCCAGCCGGCGCCAGGGGATGGTGTGCACCCGCGGGCAAGACAGAGGGCTCGGCATCGGCGCCCCCCTTTCTGGTCTTCCGGGGGGCTTCCGCATCGATGGAAGGGGGCGGAGCTCGAGCCTTCCGCTTGCCCCGCTTCCCCTGGACTAGGGCCCAGCCCTCCATGGCCTCATCGGGGGGCTGGCTACCAGGGGTCGGGTCAGGGGGCAAGGATGATGGCTCAGGGACCGTGGGAGGCAGCGGTGGGGCGGAATACGGGAGGGAAGAGTCCCCCTGGGGCGGGCCCTCTCCCACGCTCGGCGGCATCCCTGCCGCACCCTCCTCTGGGGGCCCCGCCAAAGCGCAGGTAGCAAAGGCGGGGCTCTCCCGCTCGTCTGGGCGCACTGGGGGGAGCGCCCCTCGGGCCCGAGCGGGAGCAGTGGTGGACTGAGTGAGAGGAGGGGCGGCTTCGGGCGCCGGGCAGCCAGGGGCGCCGGCGATGACGGGGCCAGCGCCCTGCCGGGGCTCGGGGGTCCCGGATGCCTCCCCTTGCCGGGCCAAGGGGCAATCCCTCCGGACGTGCCCCATCGCCCAGCAGAGGTAGCACCGGGCCTCCCCCGTAGAATAATGCACCCGGTAGTGGGCCCTCTGGTAGGGGATCAAAAAGGACCCCTCAAGCGCCTCTCCGTCGCGCGCCGCCGGCGGCAGTTGCAGCTGCACTTGCCGGCGGAACGAGAGGACGTGACGGAGGGCGGGGTCCTTACAGCCCAAGGGGAGAGGGCTCAGGACGGAGATGGGCTTCCCCAGGGTAGAGAGGGCAGGTAGGAGGGCGGCATTAGGAAGGGAGGGACGGAGGTCAGGACCAGGCGGACGCCCAGGTCGTCCAGCAGCTCGAGGGGGACGAACACGCCCCCCACTGCCTGGCCCTTCTCCACCGCCTCCTGGGCGGTGGCCTCCGACGCCAGGAAGAAGACCACCTTCCCGTACATCTTGGAGGCCGCCACAATGGCCGTGGGCCCCACCACCCTCGCCAACGCCCGCACGTACGTCTCCACGTGGGGCGAGGCGGGCACCAGGAAGCAACGGACTCCGTGCTTCCTGGTCATGTTGGGAAAGGGCCCCCGGCCGCTATAGCTGGTAGCGGAGGCAGCGGGCGGGAGAGATGACGTAGCAGCAGGCGGGGGGGCTGCTGCCACCTGGGCGTACGCCCTGGGGGCTGGGGGAGGGGCACCCGCAGAGCCAGTGGAAGGAGCAGCGGGGTGGGAGGCCACGGCCGGTGGCGGGGCCGCGGCAGTGAGGGCAGTCCCTGCCATGGAGGGCCTGGGCTTCTTCGCAGGGTCCTTCCCCTTCTTCCTACCCCAGCCCTTCCCGCCGGCTGGGGGGACTCCCCCCGAATCGAAGGGGGGGAGGAACGTGGCAGCAACGGAGGTCACCCCGGTGCCCGCCGCTGCCGGTGCCCCGGCGGGGGCGGTAACAGGTGGTTTGGCAGCGGCGGCTGAGGTAGAGGCTTGGGGGGGTGATGGAGGGGCAGGCGGGGGAGGGGTAACGAGGGCTGTTGGAGGGCCCCCCCCCGTCGTATCCCCCGCCATAATGAGCAGGGAGGGAGGGAAGGACACCGGAAGGAGAAGGGGAAGGGTGAGGCAGGTCAACCACTCCTCCCCGCTAGGCTGCAGGCAGGGGAGGAGGGCGCCAAAGGGGACGGGCTGGACAGGGGGGCTTGGGAGGGCTTGCGGGGGACAGTCACCGACTCAGAGTAAAACAAAAAACCGGCTCCTCGAGTTGCACTGGGGGAGGGGGGGGTCAGAACAACAGTCGGGGGGTGCGGTGAGGTGGGGGCAAACTCAAACAGGGGAAGGGCACAAGCGCATGGGAGGGGGCGTGGGCGCACTGAAAAAGGGCCAATCGGGGCAGGGCTATCACATGGGGAGCGGGGAGAACCAGGCTGGAGGCAGGACAGGGAACCTAGGGGCTGGCTTCAGAGGCAAGGGCGGGGCAAACAAGCAAGGCTGCAGAGGGGGAAGGGCGGGGCAGGCAAACACACTGAAGCCAGCGAGGTGCTGGGGTAAAGGGGAGGGCAGAAAGGCCGCAAGGGGAAAATGGGGCAGGGAGCCAGGGACAAAGCTGGGGGCTGGTAAGGGGGGTCAGTCCAGGATGGGGCAGGGGGCACGTGCGCCCACGTGCGCTTGTGAAAGAAAGTCAATGCGGGCTGGCTGCTGCTGCAGGCCCCAAAGGTGGTGAAAGGGGCAGCAGGCCCAGCAGGCAGTGGAATCCCAGAAGCAGGAGCCTGAGGCAGATGGTGAGTGTCCGCTGGGGGTGGTGGAGGGGGCAGCGCCGACGGTGGTGGTGGGGGGGTTGGGGGGGACACGCTGATGGACTAGGGGGAAGGCTCCACGCCTCACCCCCGTGTCCCCGCAAACACAGTCAAAACCCCCACCACAAGAGCACAGTCCGAGAGTTACTCAGCTTCCTGGCCCCCTCCACAGTGGTCTACAGAGTCCGTGTGCACTCCCCCAGCAGCAGATGGCCTCGTCCCCGCCTCCTTCGGGGTCCGGCAGCTCGCAGGCAGCAGCAGCAGCTCCAGGCAGCAACCCGGTGGCCAGGCAGGCAGAGAGGACCCCTCACAGGTGGTGTTGATGGTGGTATTCGCAGCAGCGGTAGCGCCGACGGCTGGGGTAGGGGTCCCTCACTCCCCCCCCGGGGAGCGGGCCAGCAGCCCCCCCCAAGGGGCTGCAGTTGGAAAGTAGCGGCAGCACCCAAGGGTGGGCGGGTCCAGTAGCTAGCCAGCAACCAGGTAGGGGAGATGGCGTCGGGCCCGGCCAGGGGGCAGCTGGAGCTGGAGCAGGAGCAGTGGTGGCAGCGGCAGCAGCAAGGGCCAAGGCCCCGCAGCAGCAGTCTCCCTTCTCCGTCCAGACTAGTGGGGTACAGACTAGTGGGGTACAGATAGCTGCTTTCAGCTACCTGAAAGGAGGTTCCAAAGAGGATGGATCTAGACTGTTCTCAGTGGTAGCAGATGACAGAATAAGGAGTAATGGTCTCAAGTTGCAGTGGGGGAGGTTTAGGTTGGATATTAGGAAACACTATTTCACTAGCAGGGTGGTGAAGCACTGGAATGCGTTACCTAGGGAGGTGGTGGACTCTCCTTCCTTTGAGGTTTTTAAGGTCAGGCTTGACAAAGCCCTGGCTGGGATGATTTAGTTGGGGATTGGTCCTGCTTTGAGCAAGGGGTTGGACTAGATGACCTCCTGAGGTCCCTTCCAACCCTGATATTCTACGATTCTACAAATACAGAAATTAAAATTCTACAAGATGCTGAGGGTTTTAAGTTTGTCATTTTGAAAACTTCTTAATTTTTCTCTTTTGGACAAAAAGTATGAATTATTGACTGAGCTGGCATGTTCAGGATGATACACAGTGTGCACATTTCATCAAGAATTTTGATAGTACTTGTCCAGTAAGTAAGCACTCTGTTCAGTGGGGAGAAAAAAAACACAGATCATTTTCACCAAGTATCTACAAGCTTGATAGATTGGGAGTTTACTAATCCAGCAACAGTTCAGCTCAAAGGATATAAGGGAAGCCACCTGACTAAAACGAATGAAAACTTCCTAGCTTTGTGCCTATAATCCCGCTGTAGCTGTCTGTTGAATATGACTCTAAATAAAATGCATATAGTGGAAGAACAGCCAACTATAGCTCAGAACTCATTGCTATAGTCAATTTCAATTTGCATTCTTAAAAGGAATTCTTAACTAGCCTCATCTCATTTAAAACAATTAAAACAAAACTCCACAAAAAACACCCCAAAAGGAAGGGACAAAAACAAATCTCTTGCTGCATTATTCAATTAATGTTGTGGCACTTTATTTTGTACATGGGTCTGATTTTTATTGCCTCATATATTCTGAGACAATGGTGATTACTGATTATCACTTAATTAGAACACAGGGAAGTTAAATGTTGATTAGCTAACACTTCATTTAAAACCCTTAATGAACTGTATTCAGACCTTTTTTTAGATTCTAATATGATTTTGTAATTAGATGAGTCACACAGATTTCTGCATACCAAAATTTGTGTAAAGAAAAAATATGATATATATTAAAATTGATGGGGGGAGAAACTCAAATTACTGTAATAAATGTGCCTGAGTTTCCTTTGAAAACCTATCGGCAGACGCTAACAATATCTGATTTCAAGTACTAGATAGTAGCAGAAGTTAAAAAAATCAAAGGTTGTTTTAACAGTCTATTGTATAATACACAAATTAGGTATTTGTTTCAGCGCTCAGGAAGCTTTGAGTGACACATGCAGAATTCTTATATCCTACATAAGAATCGTTTGATCTATTAATATATCTTCAAATATTGTTTTCCTCTCCCTTGTTTGTTTGTTTAGTTTGGAATAGCGGAATTTTAACTTCTCCAGTGAAAAATGAGTATGTTTGACTGAAATTGTAATATTTAAAATGTAAATAACTACTAATAAAGTTTGCCATGGGTCTGAATCTGCAACCCTTATCTCTAGAAGTGATCTGTGAACAAATCAAGATGGATAATTGTGAACAGTTTAATGAATAAAACTTGTGTGTCTGGTTCACTGATATCTATGGGGTCCCATTATTCATTTTATGAGTATTCAGATGAAGACTGGTTAATGCTACAGATGTCTACAAAACTTCCAGTGTTCAAACTCTAGTGTGTGCAATCATTTTCTTGTAAAATCAGTATAGGAAGTACTTCCATATCCATTTCTAAACATCTTTTTCAGCTAGAAGATGAAATGGGGAGAAGGGACATTTTGGCCGCATATATCTATAAAACAAAGAACAATGACTGAGCAGCAGCAGGAGGAAGAGACAATTGAGGGTTATGTTCAGCCACAATTACCACAAGTGATAGCAATGAGGCCTGGTAGGATTTTAGGCCCTGGGATGTCCTTAATAATTTAAATCCATGCTGGCATGGCTACTATTCAGACCAATTCTGAAAGCACTGGAGAATATATTCTTTTTTTATTTTTAATTGTTTCTTCATTCTGTAGTTTCTGTATCTTCCAATTATATAACAATCATTGCATTTTCTTTCAGTTCCAGGAACTTGACCAAAGGTATACGTTCCTAACAACTTCTGAATTCCAACACCAGTTTCCAGGTGAACTTTTCTTTCTAGATCAGGTACTACTTTTTCATCCCAGCCACTTTTTGATTAAAATTGATTCTCACAAACTTAAATTAGGCTCTCATCTGTATTGGAGCAATTTTTCATTGTGCAATTTTAACATCTTTGCTTATTTTGTAGTATCAAAATTTGACACTGCCATAAACCCCCAGTTTCTTTCGACATGATACTTTTATTACATCTCATTTATGTCTGAATACTCATTTATTCAACATGAGATTGTAGTTAGGTAACTTTTTAAAGGATATTGATTTTTATCTTTCTCTCCTTCTCAGTCCCACACAGTGATACTAAGGAAGATTCTGGTTCTACAGGTGGAGGGATAAAACGATTGCCAAAAAAGGGGTAGAAATATTTCTAAAACATTTTTGACATAATTAACTCAAAAAGTGTTCTCTAGATGCCAAATATGGCAGTGCCGTGTGGTATAAATAGTTATTTTGTTGATTATTTAGGATCATTGCACAGTTTACTTGGTCTTTTTTTTTTTTTTTTTGCCTTAGAGGCAGAGACAGACTCTCGGCCACTTAAGCTTCAAAGACAATTGACCAAAACATCACAGGTGGTGGCTTCACTAGAAAGACCCCATGATGTGAAAGTTATTGATTTCTCCTCCTACAATGATTGGCAGTCAATGACTGATGTGTGAGTTTGCAGAGGTGCTGAACTTAACACTGACCATCAGCTTCTGTTGACAAACGTTTGCCTCTGATTTACAGAACAGCCAGTTAGTGGATTGAAATTAGTTTGTTTAAACCAAAAGCTTTTATTAGAACCAAACTGTCAGGTTTCCATTTGTTAGGGTGACCAGATGTCCCGATTTTATACGGACAGTCCCAATGTTTGGGTCTTTTTCTTATATAGGCTCCTATTACCCTCCACCCCCTGTCCCAATTTTTCACACATGCTGCCTGGTTACCCTACCATTTGTAACAATGTTGGGGTTCATTAAATAACAAACCAGTGAATGAGAAAGAAATAAAACAAACTGGAGAGCATCTCTGGTGAATTGGTGCACATAGCCATTCCATGTTCCCAATCTCCGCCTCCAGGGCACATCTCCAAACTCCAATATTCACAACATAGTCCATGATGTGGGAGCATCTCCAATTCACAATCTTTCTTAAACATATGTCTACACCATTCTGAACAGCTGAAGATCATCAAAGAATCAGAGGCTGAAGTTTCACTTTCTCTGTCATCTGTTGAGGAATGACATTGTTTCAAGTCATTGGTGCTCTCTGCTGCCAACTTGGTGCTGGTGCCTCAGCCCTTCAAATGTCAACCGTGGATCTGTCAGGAGATGTTCATTGCAGTTGGAGTTAAGAAAAAAAGCAAGACTAGAATTTGAGTCAAAGACATATTTTAGAGGAATCCTTTGAGGATGCGGACTGAGAGGTCAGATATAGAGTGATCCTTATTAGTCCACATCCTCACAGGAAACCTGCACAACACGTTCATTAGACGAGCCTGGGATCTTAAATTCAAAAATTTGCTTGACACTAAAAATCATGGTCTTAATAAGACACCAGATTTATGGCTTATCACAACTATCTGTAACTCACTAACCTTTTGTCCTATCACTAAATGGGTGTTAAAGGGCCACTTCACCTTGAATGGTCCCTTAGAATATGTGCTCACTCCTTATATACATTCTAAACTATCTGTTCAATCTTGTATTTATCTGAAACTCTCAGTACCTTTCCCAGAACTGAAGAAGAGGTCTGTGTAACTTGAAAGCTTGTCTCTCTCACCAATAGAGGATGGTCCAATATAAGATATTACCTCACCCACCTTGTCTTTTGAATATTCTTGGAGTGACATAGCTACAACAACACTGCATAGAGACACGAGAAGTAATTCTTCCACTCTACTCTGTGCTGATAAAACCACAACTAGAGTACTATGTCCAGTTCTGGGTGCCACACGTCAGGCATGATGTGGACAAACTGAATAAAGTCCAGACGAGAGCAAAAAAAATGATTAAAGGTCTCAAACATGACTTATGAGGGAAGATTGAAAAAATTGGGCTTGTTTAGTCTGGAGAAGAGAAGACTGAGTGGGGACATGATAACAGTTTTCAAGGACATAAAAGGTTGTTACAAGGAGGAGGATGAAAAATTGTTCTCGTTAACAAGAAGCAATGGGCTTAAATTGTAGCACAAGAAGTTTAGGCTGGACATTAGGAAAAACTTCCTAACTGTCAGGTTGGTTAAGCATGGGAACAAATTGCCTAGGGGAGGTTGTGGAGGCTTTTAAGAACAGGTTAGACAAACACCTGTTTGAAAGGGTCTAGTTATTATTTAGTCCTGCCTTGAGTACTGGACTAGATGACCTTCTGAGCTCACTTCCAGTCCTGCACTTCTATGATTTGAAAGCAAATGCCCAATGGCTTCAGCTTTGGAACATTGTCAAGTAATTGTTTAAGAATGATACAAAACTCTGGTGATTGACTCAGGCAGCCAGTTTAGAACAGGCTGTCAGTAGGCACAATCTTTGCAGATTATTCAACTTTGCAGTGTCTGCAGCAGAAGGTGACACTAGTTTCTCCAGTAAAGAATCAGGATGGCAGTATTTGCCAGGGTCTGCAAAATCAGTTGCACTGATGGAAAGATTATTTAAAGTTGCTCTTCAATTGTCCCCTGTAGAAATAGGAAACCATGCTGGATACCTACCATTAACTCTAACCTAGCTTTTCATTCCATTACAGAGTTGTATCAGTTACACTATCTTCCTAGGGGTGCCAAATCTCCTCAGCAAATGCCACAAGCTTGCTCAATGCATTGGATCAAAGGCCTGACAGAAGTCTATAAAAAGTACTGTGCATGGCTTATTAAATTTAGCCATGTTCTTGAAAAGCTGTCTCAAGTTAAAGATCTGGTTGATAGTTGCAGGGATGTGGCGGTCATCCCTTCCCTTCTGTGTTTGAGGCAGGCCAAGCCGCCTCACTATGCCGTTGGGATTGCCAGCTTCTATTTGGGGGAACTAGCAAATAGGCGTTAGAGTCCTGGCCGGTCCAATCGGGCTAAACCCCTGATAATCAACAGGCTCCAGCCCTTAGGCAGGAACAGGGCCTCCCAGGAGTCTGTTGGCTCTGGCCCTTAGCCTGAGGCAGAGCAGCCAACAGTCTATAGTACCTGGGCCCTTTAAAAAGGGGCCGAGCAAACCCAGTAGTCTATGGGTTCTGGGCCCTTTAAGCAGGGTCCCAGAGAACTCTGGAGCCAATCAGCTCTGTGCTCTGGATGCAGAGGCAGGGCGAACACCCAGGAGTCAATTAGCTCTGAGCTCTGGATGCAGAGGCAGAGCAAACTCAGCAGTCAATTCGCCCTCGGCCCTTGGTGCAGGGACAGAGCAAAAGCCCAGGGGTCAGATGTCCGAGCTCCAGCGGATGATTGATGAATGCAATCCTCTTGGTCTTGTGAGGGGAGGTTGCCTCCCATGGGTGGGGTGGCAGGTGGGGCCCAGTCCCGCCCTACTCCACTGGACCCTGACCCAGGATTCTAACAGCGGCAGAGTGGTCCGCCACTTGGTCAGCGGGGATCCAGCCACAACACGCCGACTATGCTTCAGGCAGCACTACAGCCAGACTAAAGTCAGCTGTCCCTGGGCTACCTCCTTCCTTCCCCTCAGGGTGTACCTGGAACCATGGGGGGTCTTCCGTCTCCTGCAGGCAGGTGGCCAGAGGTCCTGACAGGTCTGTGATAGATGCCGGTTCCCCAGCGGGCAGGGCATTGCTGGGCTCGGCAGCAGAGTCAGCAGATAGGAGCGAGCAGGATCCATCTGCCTGCCTTGGTGTTTGAGCCCAAATAAGCTGGAGGCCTCATCCTTTATACTTCCTGTTCCTGTTACCCACTTTTGCTGAAAGGGGCAAGGCAGGTCTGGCTCTGCCCACTTGGGCAGAGTGGGTGGTTCTTCCCCCTCTGGCTTCGAGGAAGTCCACACCACCTCACTACACAGTGTGACAACCAGGTCTAAAGTCGCACTGAGTATCCTGACACTAGCCATGAAGGTCATTGTTAATTCAAGGTATTAAGATGGAAGCAAGGATGTTTCCTGGGCCTGACAACAGTGTAATATCTCTGTAGTTGATACATTCATCCTTATGCATTTTGAACAGAGGCAGAATAACATCCTTCTTCCTCTGGATGATATCCAGTCATTTGGGATTATATTTGTGCACCAGACGGTCAAAAGAGCCTGTGCAGCTGTGGTACACAAATACTCTCAGCTGTCTTCCAATCAGGGGTGATGTTATAAACTCCTCATGCCTTTCCAAACTTTGGCTTACGGACTGTGATTCAGATGTCTTCTTGGTTGAAAGAAGGTGGGTCTACCGCAACTTCCCACCCCACTTCAAGACTGGGTCCTGTCACCATTGTTGCTGATTTGGTGATGGGTAAGCTGTAAAAGACAGCTGTCCAGGTTCCTTCCCCACTCTGAACTCTAGGGTACAGATGTGGGGACCTGCATGAAAACCTCCTAAGCTTACTTTTACCAGCTTAGGTTAAAACTTCCTCAAGGTACAAACTATTTTACCTTTTGCCCTTGAACTTTCGCTGCCACCACCAAACGTCTAACCAGTATATTACTAGGAAAGAGTCCGTCTGGAAACGTCTTTTCCCCCAAAATCCTCCCAAACATTACACCCCCTTTCCTGGGGAAGGTTTGTTAAAAATCCTCACCAATTTGCATAGGTGACCACAGACCCAAACCCTTGGATCTTAAGAACAATGGAAAAGCATTCAGTTTCTTAAAAGAAGAATTTTAATAGAAGAAAAAGTAAAAAGAATCACCTCTGCAAAAGCAGGATGGTAAATACCTTACAGGGTAATTAGATTCAAAACATAGAGAATCCCTCTAGGCAAAACCTTAAGTTACAAAAAGACACAAAACTAGGAATATCCATTCCATTCAGCACAGCTTATTTTCTCAGCCATTTAAAGAAATCAGAATCTAACGCATATCTAGCTAAATTACTTACTAAATTCTAAGACTCCATTCCTGTTCTGTCAAAAGCAACACACAGACAGAGAGAAAGGCTTTGTTTTCTCCCTCACCCCAGCTTTTGAAAGTATCTTGTCTCCTCATTGGTCATTTTGGTCAGGTGCCAGCGAGGTCATCCTAGCTTCTTAACTCTTTACAGGTGAAAGGGTTTTTCCTCTGGCCAGGAGGGATTTTAAAGGTGTTTACCCTTCCCTTTATATTTATGACAACAGCTATGGGTAGCACTGAGAAAACACCATTTTGCTTTGAGATCACAAATATATGCCTTGTTTGTTCAGTGGGTGAATTACTGCAGCAGATAGTTAGTCTGGTTGGACGAGAAGCAGTGCCCACTGCTTTGGTTATCAATCCGGACAAAATGAAGTCCCTGGCCATTACCATCAAGCAGCCTCCAACTCTAGATTACAACCAGTTCAATACTAATCTGTCTGAAAAGGATATGGTGCAGGTGGCAACTGTTAAATATTTGTGTCATAGATGGTGCTTTAGGATGTTCAAAAGATGTGGATGCTTGTGTAGCATCAGCTGCTGCCTTGTTCCAGGCCCTTCAGTGGCCTCTGTGGAGATGTTGAGACATCATGCTGTCTATGAAGCTGCAGATCTGCAGATCGTGGTTATGCTAACTTGACTGTATCGCTGTGAATGTGGGTGCTGAGGAAGGCTGATGAGCAGCAGACTGACATTCTGGATTCTCATCGTCTTCATCAGCTGCTCCCTAGTAAGTGACAGGACAAGATCAGAAATGAGGATATTCATAGCCAAACCCAGGAACTGCCTCCATCAGAACTGGTCTGGTTTGGGTGACTTTCATAGAATGAATGTATTATTAGGATGGAAGACCAACAAATTACAAAGTGTTTATCAAGGGATGCTACTAAATGGATGGAGATCATGTGGCCACAAAAAGGTTTAATGGCATGATCAGATCATCAATGACAGACAGAGATTGAACATCCAGCCAGATTATTTTAAGGACATAGGTAGAAATCAATCCAGATAGCACTTGATCTGCAAGAAGGCTACATCCCTTTGCAATTTGCCTTGATGATAAAGATTTAGGATCATGTGTATAATTTGCTTGTTGCTTTATCATTCATGGCAATTGTGGCCATGCAAAACAAATGCAGATAACATTTTTTCCACAGTATGCATCCGATGAAGTGAGCTGTAGCTCACGAAAGCTTATGCTCAAATAAATTGGTTAGTCTCTAAGGTGCCACAAGTACTCCTTTTCTTTTTGCGAATACAGACTAACATGGCCGTTACTCTGAAACCTATTTTTATTATCACAACCCTGTCTCTTCATGCATTCTAAAAGTTTTAGGCCAGATCCTCAGCTGGTATAAATCAGTATAAATCCATTGACTTCAGCAAAGTTATACTGATTTAGGCTAGCTTAAGATCTGGCACTGTTGGCACAAAACACAGAAAGGTAAATAGCACTAAGAGGTAGTCCCCATAGGCATTAATTGCACTAATACTTCACTTCAACTGATTTTGCAATTGAGATACAAAGTAGGTTATTAAATTAACATACCATTCTTTGCTTGCTCTTTTAAAAAAAGACAACATCTGTCTTATAACTTGCTGGTATAGATCCTCAAGACTAAATTCAAGCCCTTCACAGGGCTCTGTGGTGGAGATATATTTAATCAAACTGAGGTTGGGTAGGTAAACTGATCAATAATGACCTGGTTTAAATTTAGTCCAACAGCTCGTAAAAGTAAATGATGCAAATAGAACATCCAAGTTTTGAGGTAATAGTATAGATCGATTAAGGTGAGAGGAATAGACATGTGTGCCATAGGTTGCCTACCCCTGCTCTATCTCTTAAACATTAGTCCAGCTGCTTGCATGCACAGTTTTAGTAGTTATTTTGTAAACAAGTTTTCTAGAGTTTCGAACTCTAAACTACTATTTCCCTTCTTAGCCATTTGATTTCAAGAATACCTTAGCCCTTTTTCTGTATGTGCAAAAAGGTTACCTTTGCGTGCTTATTATATCTCTTTATGTGCAGTAGAGCTGGTTGGGAATTTTTTGACAAACCTTTTTTGTGTGTGTCAGAAAATGCCGATTTGTCAAAACTGAAACTTTTTGAAGGAATGAATCAGTTCTGATGAAGCTTGCATCAGGAAATATTTTGTAGGCGCAAGATGGAATTTCTCGTCAAAATGAGGGAGAGAGAGAGAAACCTCACCATGATTGCCAATTCTTTTCTTGCTATAGCCCTTTTCACATTAATTTGTGCTGATAAATGCAATCCCCAATTTCTCCCTTGGAAAAATGTATTCTCAAGTGCCTTAGGAATTAGATCTGAATGGTAGTGTATCACCTATACCTGCCATGTGAGGGAACATATTGACAATAAAATCAAATGATGCCTTTGCTAGTATTTGAAAACCTGCATTAAAGGCTTGCTAGTAAATAACTTATCATTCAAGATGCAGGTATCTGGAATTTTTAAAAGTCTCTTTTCTTTTACTTTCTGTTGCTTTGATTGAATCTGAGACTTAGATTTATGATCTATCTATCTATCTATCTATCTATCTATATTAAAATAAGCAATGGATCAGCTGAGCTCCCACTGCAAGGTACAAACTGACAATATAATCTAGCTGAAGGATACAAATCTGTAGAATCAGATAAATGTGCTGAATGTATTTTATCAAGTCTGTGTCAACCATTTTGTAACTTTCTGTCAATGAAGTTTCCATAAGAAATATATTGAAATTACTTACCTTTGTTTTGCAAAACAAATCAAGTCCCTACAGACATTTTTCTATCAGAGATATATCTAGAAATGACAGTGGGGACAGAGGATAATTTTGTATCATATCTTGCCTTCCATATTCATGTGTACCTGTGGAGAATGTTAGGGCATGTATTGCATTTATATTATTGTAGGTATGTGGGAGGTGAAATGTGGGTGGAAGAGAGAGAGAGTGATTTGAAACATATGAAGTCTGTGAGGGCCCATTGGGTTGCTAGGAGCCACTCTGGAATGTTTGTTCCAAAGTCAGCAGGTGGGGAGGTATCTGTGTGTGGAGACTTGGCAGCCAGAGATGTTTTGCTTCAGGCTGGCTGAAGTTGCCAAGACAGCTCTCTCCAGACTCCAGAGACTGGGAAATAGGGAAAACAGAGGCACAGGCTTCCAAGATGGTAGTGGAGAGACCAGACTGGGCGAACATTGAACTCCATGAGTTATGAAAAGAAAGCCTGAATTGGAGTCTGAAATAAGTCTGTCACCCAAAAAGGACAGTGGGCACTTCCAGATGATAATACTGAAGTTCAATCCTAGGCTTTAATTGTAAATAGTAAATTAAAAGTTTGTTAATTTAGTCTGGAGGGGAATTCTGATGAATGAAGATTTCTTTAGCTTCCTTTGAAGAGCACCTACCATATGATATGGATAATTGTGAAAAGGTCCATGCACAAACAGGGCCGGCTCTAGGTTTTTTGCTGCCCCAAGCAAAACATTTGCCATTCCAAGCTCAGGTGGGGCTGGGGCTCGCAGGCAGCGCTGGAAGCGGAGGGAGTGATGTCACCTTCTCCCAGCACCTGCAGGGGCTTTACCCCCTCCCCCACCCGGCCGCGCAGAGAAGACCCGAAATAAGGGGCGGCACAAGGCCGTGCAGCCCCGGCTCCCCGGCAGGACTCGCCCTCTCCTCCCCAGGTAGCAGCTGGGTCCTGGCAGCTCAGCATCCCGGGGCTGGGGCTTCTGCTTCCCCTTCCCACTGCAGCCGGGGTCATGGCGCTCTCGCCCCATCTAAGTGGAGCAGCTCCAAGAGCGCAAGAGCCCCGAAAAAAAAGGATGACCGGAACGCCGCCCCGGAAATGTGCCGCCCCAAGCACGTGCTTGCTTTGCTGGTGCCTAGAGCCAGTACTGTGCACAAAAGGATAGTTTGCCACCTTCTCACTACTAAGGCGCCCGCAAATATCTCAGTTGTGAGCCTGATTAACAAAGGGGAGTACGCTTCCTCATCTGATGGATCAAATATAATCTGCCTACCCTCCAGTTATTTCCCCTCCAGTTATTTTCCCATAGCCCATCGATTATTTTTCTCCTATCCTGTATGACTTTCAGCTAGCTAAGTCTCAACTAAGCCATGATGTTCTTAGCTAGCTACCTTAGAAAGATCATTGATCACACTACACTGAAAAACACTCCAGAGATATAGCATGGAGTGCCATGGCATTGCGAATCATGTCAGTATCCCCCCTTAACAGCTAATTGAAAAGGCATCAGAACAGAAGACCATCTTAAAATGCCCCACAACAGGGACACACTGAGTTTGACTAGCACTAGCTAAGTATTACCCCATGAGAAATAATGGAGCCAACACTAGTACAATTCCATCTATCCCCGCCAATGTTCATAGATATATCAACAATACCTTATGTTCTGGTGTCACCCAGTTAAATTATGTGCACCATAGCATCCTCGTATTCCATTTCAATACTGCACACAAAGAACTGAAGCATATCCGACAGGCATGATTTCCCTTTATTAATCTCTTCTAATGGCATCTCATTAAATTAGATATGAAACATAAGTTTCAAATTAATTCTGCCCCGTATTAATATTTCTAGTATCTTCCCCAGAGCTGCAGTGATCAGAAATTCCATCCTGGACCTGAGAAAATTTTCACTGAACCCAACATATTTCCACACAACATTTCAGTTTCAACTCACTAGTATTTTCTGACAGAAAAATATTTCATCCAATTTTTTTTATCAGCTCTACTTCCAATCCATTGATTCTGTTCTCTCACCTTTATGCTATTACATCAGTCTCTGTAACATAGGGATATATTGGTAAAAAAAAAAAGTTACCCACTGTACATCGAAACATCTCTAAATCTTTAATTTCTGACTGCACAATTCATTTTTTCATTATCTTGCGTCACGATATTAAAAAGTCTAAGCTAACTTGTTCCCTTTCTTAATCATGCTGTGAATTTTCTTTCTCATGCACATATTTAATTCATGCTGTATTTATTACTAATACACGTGGTCTCAGTCAAATCCACCCCTTGTGTAAACAAATGCAACTCAACTAACTTCAATGATATTGTACTTGCTTATCCATGTAGTGCATTTGCACTGTACATTCATGTCCTTCCCCATTTCCCTAATGTATCATTTTCTTTAAGTGATTCATCTGATTTGATTTTGTTTAGAATATTGATGTTTTCCAATGTTTAAAGTTTATTTTTCCCTTTCTCCTTTTAATTGGAATCCTAAATCTATCATTGAGTATTGTTTCTGGCTCCTTTATGTTCAGTCACCACCTTTATTAGAGATTGAAAAATTCATAAATGTTAAGGTTAGAAGGGGGGACCATTATATCGTCTTGTCTGAGATTTGTATACAGGCAATAGCATTTCACCCCAACTTATGTCTGACTATAGCATATTTTCTGGAAAGACACCCAGTCTTGGTTTGAAGACATCAAGAGATGAAGAATCCATCACTTTCCTTTGTAGTTTGTTTGTTGTTTATCACCCTCCCTATTAAAAATGGTTCCTTATTTCTAATTTGAATATGTCTGACTTTATATTCCAGCCATTGGTTCTCCTTATGCCTTTCTCTGCCAGGTTAAAGAGCCCTATAATATTTGAAATTTTCTCCCTGTACAGGTACTTATAGATTGTAATCAACTCACCTCTTGATCCTCTTTATGATAAGCTAAACAGATTTCTTTGTAGTGAGAGACTTAAGGAGCTTATTTTCTCCAGCCCTCAGATCAAGACATTCTGCTACACCCTGTCCAATTTTTCAATATTATTTAAAAAATGTGGGCAGAAGAACTGGATGCAATATTCCATTATCTGTCTCAGCAATGCCAGATACGGAGATAAAAATCACCTTCTACTCCTACTCACCACTCTTCTGTTTATTCATCCAAGCTTGGTATTAGCCCTTTTTGCCAGATCCTGGGCGCCCTGACGAACGAACCCTCTCTCTCCTTGGTCGTCTTCCACCGTCGCGCGCGCGTGCCGCCCGCTCCTCCTTCTCACTCTCTCTCTCTCTCTCTCTCCCCGACTTTCCGTCGCCCTTCCGCACGCTTTCTCTCCCTGCGAGTCTCGCCCTTCCCAACGCACCGACCGCGCCCCGGTTTCCCCCCGGGCACCGCCGCGACAGAACACCACACCCAGAAGGTGTGGGGGTTACAAAAGTATCACACTGGAAGCTCATGTTCAGTTGCTTGGCAAGTCTAGTACTTTTCCCTTTGTTACTTGTTAATTCAGAGATCAAATTAAAGAGCAATCCTATATTGTATGGAGAAGTATGTCACATCTGGCTTATGCCAGATCCTGATCCTACAGACTTTAATACATGCAAAACTTTCATTGACTTCAGTGGGAGTTACATATACATATGTGTCATAAATATAAAGGGAAAGGTAACCACCTTTCTGTATACAGAACTATAAAATCCCTCCTGGCCAGAGGCAAAACTCTTTCACCTGTAAAGGGTTAAGAAACTAAGACAACCTTGCTGGCACCTGACCAAAATGACCAATGAGGAGACAAGATATTTTCAAAGCTGGAGCGGCCGGGGGTGTGTGGGAGTGGTGGTGCAAAGGGTCTTTCTGTCTGTGTGATGCTTTTGCCGGGAACAGAACAGGAATGGAGTATTGGAACTTGTCAGTAAGCAATCTAGCTAGAAATGCGTTATATTTCCTTTTGTTTAAATGGCTGGTAAATAAGCTGTGCTGAATGGAATGTATATTCCTGTTTTTGTGTCTTTTTGTAACTTAAAGTTCTGCTGAGAGTTTTTTTTTTAATCTGATTACCCTGTAAGGTATTTACCATCCTGATTTTACAGAGGAGATTCTTTTACTTTTTCTTTAATTAAAATTCTTCTTTTAAGAAGCTGATTGCTTTTTCACTGTTCTTAAGATCCAAGGGTTTGGGTCTGTGTTCACCTATGCAAATTGGTGAGGATTTTTATCAAGCCTTCCCAGGAAAGGGGTATAGTGCTTGGGGGGAAGACTCTCCAAGTGGGCTCTTTCCCTGTTCTTTGTTTAACACGCTCGGTGGTGGCAGCATAGGGTCCAAGGACAAGGCAAAGTTTGTACCTTGGGGAAGTTTTTAACCTAAGCTGGTAAGAAAAAGCCTAGGGGGTCTTTCATGCAGGTCCCCACATCTGTACCTTAAAGTTCAGAGTGGGGAAGGAACCTTGACAATATGTAATGCAGGACCAGAAGCACAATAGTGTATAGGCACACAGTTTACACACGGTATATACACTGTAAATTTACAATTATTTCCCTTCATAAAAGACAACAAAACTAGCTGCAAATCTGAACAGAGATGCTTCCACTTTAAAAATTCAGCTAAGACACATGGCTCTCAGAATATTTAGCCAGCTGTTTGCTCCCATGTCCTGCTTTCAGCATTTTGGCCACTATGTCCTGTTGGCTCTTCATGTCTAAACCTCCACGTTAGACATGCACACCAAGAAAAATCCTGTGTTTGGCCTGTCACCCAGAAATCACTATTCTTTCTAGACCATATTGAGTTAGACTGATTTCTCCATACTCTAATACCAGCTTCCCAGGGTTGTCTGCCAATGAGGGACACTTTTCAGATGTGGTGGGCACTCCTTTTGCTCTTTGATTTCCTTTTGTTTTTGATCTGGCCCTTTACCCATCTATTACCTTCGCATTGACCAACCCCACTTGAATCCGTATCAGATGTTGTCATTTTCCTCTCAATAATAAATCACTGATTGCTTGTGCTGGACATCTGTATCTATCTATGTATCTATCTCTTGTCTTATAAATAGATTGTAAGCAATTTGGGGCCAGGATCATCTTTTTCTTATGTTTTTACAGCACCTACCATCTTGGAATGCTGGTCCATGATTGGGGTTCCTTGGTGCTACAGTAATACAAATAATAACTGTGAAGTTCTTAGATTTAAACCCAGAGGTGTCTGTATTCATAGCTCAATAATTCAGTGACATGTTGTTCATTACTACCTTTGCCATAATAGTTTGTTTGATTTGCTTAATCACTGAACAAGTGGTGGGCTAAGCTACATGGTGCCAGATTTTCATGGCATGGTGTGTGGGAGTATACAGATCCTGTGTGGATTGTAAGCAGGACCTGCGGTGGAGTGTTCAGTGTGACTTTATGCCATGTGAGTCAATTCAACCGCATTATGTTCTTGGATAAAGGTTTAAAAAATCCTTTTGAACTAAATGGAAAGCCACGTGTTCAAAAGGGCCTGAGCCAAAGCCCAGTGAAGTCATCCTGACTCTTTTAATTGGCATCTATGGTGGGTCAGACCCAAACAGGCACATCAACTCAGTGCTAGAGAAGGGAGGAGGGCGTGGTGTAACGAATAGGGAAGTGGGACCTGGAGCTAGGATGAGTATGGTAATCGATACTTAGATGGAGGAAAGAGGGGAATGTGTCCTGGAACCAAAACAAGGAGGTAAATAGGGAGAGGTATCACCACAAAGAGCGAGAGAGGAACAGCATGCTCTCTCTTGCAGCCAGGACATTGCACAGCATTTGGTGAAGGTTTGGGCTTGAGTGGGAAGATGGGTAGCAGGGCTTTCCTTGCTTCAGTGAGAACAGGCAGTGGGGAATCAGGAAGTTGATTGGGTCTAAGTGGCAGAGAAGGAAATGATCCCTGCAGCCAGAATTAGCATGTGTTAGGGCTAGAGGGGCCATCTTTGCCTGGGGGTGGTTTTAGAAGTGATTTTCTGCCAACAACCCCAGTTCAGCAGTCATATCTAGCTTCAGTGCTCCTTGTGGCTGGGTTCCTCTTAGAGTCTGAACTGAGAAACACGAGGCCTAACCTCTGACTACTGCTGTATGGTGGCACAACTTGCCTTGTGACGGATGCTTTCAAAGTTCTGCTCTGCAAAACAGCACTTCCACCTTCACTGAGATGAGAAACAAAACATTTTCCTGTTTTCCTTTGGATTCTTCATAAATGGACCTAGCCTCAGCTTCTGGTCTTTCAGAAAGTGACCTGTGTGTATTGGAGAGATCCTAGCTGACTTCTTTTGGAATATTTATAGTCATGGAGCAGAAGGTGAAGCTGACAGACTACTGCTGGGAATGGCAACCAGAAAAGCTAAGACCATAGAACATGAGTCTGAATGAATCCTGCAATGGAAAAACAAATGGGAGCGGGGAAGAGGAGAACTCCAGGAGGTACGTTACATAGTGCATATTTAGTAAGGCATTTAGGCACCTAAAGATGCAGAGAAGCTCCTATGTCCAGGTCCTCAAATGTATTTAGGCACCTAACTCGGATTGAAATCAAGTTAGGTATGTAAAATATCTTTGAAAATCTGGACCCTGGGAGGGTTTGAAAAGCACCTACGGAGGTTAGGAAATGCAAATGACATCAATGGGAATTAGGCACCTAACCTGCTTCGAAACATTTGTAAATTCCACTAAGTGCCTAAATACCTTTGTAAATCTGGCCCATAGGCCTAAAAGCCATCACTGCCTACAGAGCACAGATTTCTGTTCTCTGACTGTATCCTGAATGATGCTTCGCAGGGATTCTTCCCAAATCTTTGCTACTCATGGGGCCACAAAGGAAGAATTAGCAAGATCAGCCTCCTATCCATCTCTCTTTCTCAAAGTGCCCCCCCGCCCAATTGCCTGAGGATCATTACACTGACTGCTCTTTCTAAAAACAATTGATATCCCTAGATATTAATATATTTTTATTGTTATCTTCTAGGAAAGTTCTAGTTAGGCTCATAATATCACTCATTTATCAGTATGCAGATAGTTCCAGATCTCATTTCTTTGCTAAACTTGTTGCATTTGGATGTAGGCACTTTAATAACTCTCTATTAATGTGGTTACTTCCTCCTTTATTAGTCTCCATAAATCCACAATTTAACCTGAAGTGCACATTTTAGTTTTATCTTATCAATCTGTCTTTACACTTTCCTTCCTCTGCTTTATTCCCTCTGTGTATTTGCCATTTCTCCTCCTGTCCTACTATAAACTCTCTCTGACAAATCTGCCCTTTTTTTTTTAAAGCAAGCAAGCAGCCCTCCAATTCTAGTGTCATTGTTTGTTCAGACATGGTATATTCCTTCAGTATATAGTCCCTCTAATTCAAAATCACTGCCCAGGACTAGATAACAGTAGCCTTCTCTTGGCCCTTGTAACACAGCATATGGGCCAAATTTATCCCCAATTTATACTCTTCTCCCTGCTCTACTCACCTGGCAGTGGCCTTTTCTCTGTCCCGTCTTTCTTTTTGGTGCAAGAGCCTTCTTCCCTGCAGCTTCGGTCCCCTGGAACAGCCTTTTTTATTTCTCAACCTCATCAGTTCTCTAGCTGATTTCAGATAACAACTGAAAGCATCTTTTTTCCCCTTGCCTTTGCCTCATTTTGTTTCTTCTGCTCTCCTTTATTAGTTCGCTTCTTTGTAACATTCTCTAATTCCGTAAAGGATAGCGTTTGTACGAAATAAAGTGGTATTGTTCTTTGCATATTTTTAAAATTTGAATTGTATTTTGTATTTGTACCCAACTGCTTTATAAATTCTGGTTTGTTGTTTTGGACTATTCTTCATGGGTTCTGTTAGCTTGTGAGTATACATTTCTCTAACTCCTGATTTAACTCTCCTGATTTAAAATTTAATTTCAGATAGTCATTACATTACAATTCATGAAGATATGTTCCTCCGCAGGACTGTTGCCGTCTACCAAATTCCATATATTAGAACAAGAGTTGGCTCCTTTCTTGATTAGCCCTTTTTAGCTAATTGATCTGTAAAAATTAACTTTATTAAATAATTCAGGAACAAACACAGCTAAGTCTTATTCATATAAACAGCATATGATGCCACATACTCGAGAGATAAGGATCTCAAAACTCAATTTTACTTGCCCAATAATCAGGAAGGCCTGAGAATGATAGTTTTTAAATCAGAACTTACAGAATTAAGCATAACTTTAATGTATACCAAGTGCAAGAGACATTATTATAGCAACATTTAAAGAGACACATATTAAGGGCACAAGAGCAAACTATCACACTCCGTAGGAAAGATAGGAAGTATGGCAAGAGACCACCCTGGTTTAACCAGAAAATCTTCAATGATCTAAAACTCAAAAAAAAGTCTTACAAAAAGTGGAAACTTGGTCAAATTACAAAGGATAAATATAAACAAATAATACAATTATGTAGGGACAAAATTAGAAAAGCCAAGGCACACAACAAGATCAAACTAGCTAGGGACATAAAAGGAAACAAGAAAATATTCCACAAATACATTAGAACCTAGCGGAAGACCAAGGACAGAATAGGCCTGTTACTCAATAAGGGGGGAAAGACAATAACAGAAAATGTGGAAAAGGCAGAGGTGCTTAATGACTTATTTCGGTTTTCACCAAGAAGGTTGGTGGCAATTGGATGTCTAAAATAGTGAATGCCAATGCAAATGAGGTAGAATCAGAGTCTAAAATAGGGAAAGAACAAGTTAAAATTACTTAGACAAGTTAGATGTCTTCAAATCACCAGGGCCTGATGAAATGCATCCTAGAATACTCAAGGAGCTAACTGAGGAGATATCTGAGCCATTAGCAATTATCTTTGAAAAGTCATGGAATATGGGAGACATTCCAAAAGACTGGAAAAGGGCAAATATAGTGCCCATCTATAAAAAGGGAAATAAGGACAACCTGGTGAATTACAGACCAGTCAGCTTAATTTCTGTACCCAGAAAGATAATGGAGCAAATAATTAAGCAATCAATTTGCAAACACCTAGAAGATAATAAGATGATAAATAACAGTCAGTATGGATTTCTCAAGAACAAATCATGTCAAACCAACCTGATAGCTTTCTTTGACAGGGTAACAAGCCTTGTGGATAGAGGGGAAGCGGTAGATGTGGTATATCTTGACTTTAGTAAGGCTTTTGATACTGTCTCACACAACCTCATAAACAAACTAGGGAAACAACACAGATGGAGCTACTATAAGGTGGGTGCATAACTGGTTGGAATATCATTCCCAGAGAGTAGTTATCAGTGGTTCACAGTCATTCTGGAAGGGCAGAATGAGTGGGGTCCTGCAGGGATCAATTCTGGGTCCGGTTTTGTTTAATATCTTCATCAATGGTTTAGATAATGGCATAGAGAGTACACTTATAAAGTTTGCATAAACACCACCCTATACCGGAAACCTACTGACCGCTATACTTACCTACATGCCTCCAGCTTTCACCCAGACCACACCACACGATCCATTGTCTACAGCCAAGCTCTAAGATACAACTGCATTTGCTCCAATCCCTCAGCCAGAGACAAACACCTACAAGATCTCTATCAAGCATTCTTACAACTACAATACCCACCTGCTGAAGAGAAAAAACAGATTGACAGAGCCAGAAGAGTACCCAGAATTCACTACTACAGGATAGGCCCAACAAAGAAAATAACAGAACGCCACTAGCTGTCACCTTCAGCCCCCAACTAAAACCTCTCCAACGCATCATCAAAGATTTACAACCTATCCTGAAAAATGATCCCTCACTCTCACAGATCTTGGGAGACAGACCAGTCCTCACTTACAGACAGCCCCCCAACCTGAAGCAAATACTCTCCAGCAACCACACACCACACAACAAAAACTCTAACCCAGGAACCTATCCTTGCAACAAAGCCTGATGCCAACTCTGTCCACATATTTATTTCAGTGACACCCATCATAGGACCTAATCACCTTAGCCACACCATGCGGGGCTCGTTCACCTGCACATCTACCAATGTGATATATATGCCATCATGTGCCAGCAATGCCCCTCTGCCATGTACATTGGCCAAACCAGACAGTCTCTATGCAAAAGCATAAATGGACACAAATCTGACATCAGGAATCATAACATTCAAAAACTGGTAGGAGAACACTTCAACTTCTCTGGCCACTCAGTAAAAGATTTAAGGATGGCAATTTTGCAACAGAAAAGCTTCAAAAACAGACTCCAACGAGAAACTGCTAAGCTTGAATTAATATGCAAACTAGATACCATTAACTTGGGTTTGAATAGCGACTGGGAGTGGCTGGGTCATTATACATATTGACTCTATTTCCCTAAGTTAAGCATCCTCACACCTTCTTGTCAACTGTCTAAATGGGCCATCTTGATTATCACTACAAAAGTTTTTTTTCCTGCTGATAATAGCTCATCTTAACTAATTAGCCTCTCGCAGTTTGTATGGTAACTTCCAATTTATCTGTATGTGTGTGTATATATATATATATATATATATACTTACTATATACTTACATATATCTTACTATATGTTCCATTCTATGCATCTGATGAAGTGGGCTGTAGCCCACGAAAGCTTATGCTCTAATACATTTGTTTGTCTCTAAGGTGCCACAAGTACTCCTGTTCTTTTTGGGGATACAGACTAACATAGCTGCTACTCTGAAAAATGGGAAATCACTGCATAGGAAGGAGTACTGTGGAGAGGGATCTGGGGATTATAGTGTATCGCAAGCTAAATATGAGTCAACAGTGTAACGCTGTTGCAAAAAAAGCAAACATCATTCTGGGATGTATTAGCAGGAGTATTGTAAGCAAGACACGAGAAGTAATTCTTCCGTTCTACTCTGCGCTGATTAAGTCTCAACTGGAATTTGTCCAGGTCTGAGTGCCACCTTTCAGGAGAGATGTGGACAAATTGGAGAAAGTCCAGAGAAGAGCAACAAA
This sequence comes from Caretta caretta, assembly GCF_965140235.1. Taxonomy (NCBI): domain Eukaryota; kingdom Metazoa; phylum Chordata; order Testudines; family Cheloniidae; genus Caretta; species Caretta caretta. The sequence continues at coordinate 41,712,513 of NC_134208.1, forward strand.
AATCATTAAAGGTCTAGAAAACATGACCTGTGAGGGAGGATTGAAAAAATTGGGCTTGTTTAGTCTGGAGAAGAGAAGACTGAAAGGGGACATGATAACAGTTTTCAAGTATATAAAAGGTTGTTACAAGGAGGAGGGAGAAAAATTTCTCCTTAAGCTCTGAGGATAGGTCAAGAAGCAATGGGCTTAAATTGCAGGAAGGGCAGTTTAGGTTGGACATTAGGAAAAACTTCCTAACTGTCAGAGTGGTTAAGCACTGGAATAGATTGCTTAGGGAGAGTGTGGAATTTCCATCATTGGGGATTTTTAAGAGCGGCTGGACAAACACCTGTTGGGGATGGTTTAGATAATACTTACTGCATCTTCGCGAGCAGGCTGGCTAACCTAGTGAGGAGGGCTTTAAACTAGGTTCACCGGGGGAAGGAGACCAAAGCCCTGAGGTAAGTGGGAAAGCGGGATACCGGGAGGAAGCACAGGCAGGAATGTCTGTGAGGGGAGGGCTCCTGCCTCATACTGGGAATGAGGGGCGATCAACAGGTTATCTCAAGTGCTTATATACAAATGCACAAAGCCTTGGAAACAAGCAGGGAGAACTGGAGGTCCTGGTGATGTCAAAGAACTATGACGTGATCGGAATAACAGAGACTTGGTGGGATAACTCACATGACTGGAGTACTGTCATGGATGGTTATAAACTGTTCAGGAAGGACAGGCAGGGCAGAAAAGGTGGGGGAGTAGCACTGTATGTAAGGGAGCAGTATGACTGCTCAGAGCTCCGGTACGAAACTGCAGAAAAACCTGAGTGTCTCTGGATTAAGTTTAGAAGTGTGTGCAACAAGAGTGATGTAGTGGTGGGAGTCTGCTATAGACCACCGGACCAGGGGGATGAGGTAGATGAGGCTTTCTTCCGGCAGCTCACGGAAGCTACTGGATCGCATGCCCTGGTTCTCATGGGTGACTTTAATTTTCCTGATATCTGCTGGGAGAGCAATACAGCGGTGCATAGACAATCCAGGAAGTTTTTGGAAAGCGTAGGGGACAATTTCCTGGCGCAAGTGCTAGAGGAGCCAACTAGGGGGGGGCGCTTTTCTTGACCTGCTGCTCACAAACCGGGTAGAATTAGTGGGGGAAGCAAAAGTGGATGGGAATCTGGGAGGCAGTGACCATGAGTTGGTTGAGTTCAGGATCCTGACACAGGGAAGAAAGGTAAGCAGCACGATACGGACCCTGGACTTCAGGAAAGCAGACTTCGACTCCCTCAGGGAACGGATGGCCAGGATCCCCTGGGGGACTAACTTGAAGGGGAAAGGAGTCCAGGAGAGCTGGCTGTATTTCAAGGAATCCCTGTTGAGGTTACAGGGACAAACCATCCCGATGAGTCGAAAGAATAGTAAATATGGCAGGCGACCAGCTTGGCTTAATGGTGAAATCTTAGCGGATCTTAAACATAAAAAAGAAGCTTACAAGAAGTGGAAGGTTGGACATATGACCAGGGAAGAGTATAAAAATATTGCTCGGGCATGTAGGAATGTTATCAGGAGGGCCAAATCGCACCTGGAGCTGCAGCTAGCCAGAGATGTCAAGAGTAACAAGAAGGGTTTCTTCAGGTATGTTGGCAACAAGAAGAAAGCCAAGGAATGTGTGGGCCCCTTACTGAATGAGGGAGGCAACCTAGTGACAACCTAGAGGATGTGGAAAAAGCTAATGTACTCAATGCTTTTTTTGCCTCTGTTTTCACTAACAAGGTCAGCTCCCAGACTGCTACGCTGGGCATCACAAAATGGGGAAGAGATGGACAGCCCTCTGTGAAGATAGAGGTGGTTAGGGACTATTTAGAAAAGCTGGACGTGCACAAGTCCATGGGGCCGGACGAGTTGCATCCGAGAGTGCTGAAGGAACTGGCGGCTGTGATTGCAGAGCCATTGGCCATTATCTTTGAAAACTCGTGGCGAACCGGGGAAGTCCCGGATGACTGGAAAAAGGCTAATGTAGTGCCAATCTTTAAAAAAGGGAAGAAGGAGGATCCTGGGAACTACAGGCCAGTCAGCCTCACTTCAGTCCCTGGAAAAATCATGGAGCAGGTCCTCAAAGAATCAATCCTGAAGCACTTGCATGAGAGGAAAGTGATCAGGAACAGCCAGCATGGATTCACCAAGGGAAGGTCATGCCTGACTAATCTAATCGCCTTCTATGATGAGATTACTGGTTCTGTGGATGAAGGGAAAGCAGTGGATGTATTGTTTCTTGACTTTAGCAAAGCTTTTGACACGGTCTCCCACAGTATTCTTGTCAGCAAGTTAAGAAAGTATGGGCTGGATGAATGCACTACAAGGTGGGTAGAAAGCTGGCTAGATTGTCGGGCTCAACAGGTAGTTATCAATGGCTCCATGTCTAGTTGGCAGCCGGTATCAAGTGGAGTGCCCCAAGGGTCGGTCCTGGGGCCGGTTTTGTTCAATATCTTCATAAATGATCTGGAGGATGGTGTGGATTGCACTCTCAGCAAATTTGCGGATGATACTAAACTGGGAGGAGTGGTAGATACGCTGGAGGGGAGGGATAGGATACAGAAGGACCTAGACAAATTGGAGGATTGGGCCAAAAGAAATCTGATGAGGTTCAATAAGGATAAGTGCAGGGTCCTGCACTTAGGACGGAAGAACCCAATGCACAGCTACAGACTAGGGACCGAATGGCTAGGCAGCAGTTCTGCGGAAAAGGACCTAGGGGTGACAGTGGACGAGAGTCAGCAGTGTGCCCTTGTTGCCAAGAAGGCCAATGGCATTTTGGGATGTATAAGTAGGGGCATAGCGAGCAGATCGAGGGACGTGATCGTTCCCCTCTATTCGACATTAGTGAGGCCTCATCTGGAGTACTGTGTCCAGTTTTGGGCCCCACACTTCAAGAAGGATGTGGATAAATTGGAGAGAGTCCAGCGAAGGGCAACAAAAATGATTAGGGGTCTGGAACACATGAGTTATGAGGAGAGGCTGAGGGAGCTGGGATTGTTTAGCCTGCAGAAGAGAAGAATGAGGGGGGATTTGATAGCTGCTTTCAACTACCTGAAAGGGGGTTCCAAAGAGGATGGCTCTAGACTGTTCTCAATGGTAGCAGATGACAGAACGAGGAGTAATGGTCTCAAGCTGCAGTGGGGGAGGTTTAGATTGGATATTAGGAAAAACTTTTTCACTAAGAGGGTGGTGAAACACTGGAATGCGTTACCTAGGGAGGTGGTAGAATCTCCTTCCTTAGAGGTTTTTAAGGTCAGGCTTGACAAAGCCCTGGCTGGGATGATTTAACTGGGAATTGGTCCTGCTTCGAGCAGGGGGTTGGACTAGATGACCTTCTGGGGTCCCTTCCAACCCTTATATTCTATGATTCTATGATCCTATACTCCTGCCTTGAGTGCAGGGAACTGGACTAGATGATCTCTCAAGGTCCTTCCAGTTCTATGATTCTGTGATAAACAATAGAAATTCTTCTTCATTCTCAAACATCATGTATTGGTCACATGGGTAGCAGTGTTTATTTAAGAGTAAAAGGAAACTTGGTTCTCTTTAAAGTTAACTAGTTTAGTTCTGAATGGACTCATCCTTAGCTCCTCTTTGTAATAAATCTTTTCTTATGTAAACTAATTTACACATTACCACAACAATCAATGAAATTAACTGAGCCAGTTTCTGCCAATGATACAGAGGGCCTGATTCTCTAATTCACCAAGGCCTCTTTACAGTGTTCTAGCAATTAGCCTTAGAGGATACATAACTATCAGGCTACTCCATGAGTAGCCCTATCAGGCTCAATTCTCAGTCCTGGCTCCAGCAACACATAGCACCTGGAGGACTGCCCTAAAGGGGCAGTTGGGGCTTCCTCTATTGTAGGGGAATCCTTGAGTGGTGCAGTCAGATCTACATCATCTCTCCCCTTGCTATTTCAGTGGTGGGATAGAGCACATGGCACTTCACCAGATCCAGACTGGCATAATGGCTGACTTTTTCAGGGGTGACTTAGAGCAGCCCTTAGGCACCTAGCCCACCCAGGATCAGGGAAGTAGGAAGATTGCTTAGAGCCAACTTCTCCCACCCCCTCCTCTCAGCTGCATGCAGTATAATCTCAGCGCACTTGAGGACTGAGCCCATGAATTTGAACACAAGTTACAGTGGCAGAATCTGGCCTTATTGAGAGAACACTTCAATACCCTATCCTCAAGCCAAGTGAGACAAGGCAAGTGCTGCTGAAAAGGCTAAAACACTGCTAACCACACTTTGCTATAAACACAAAAGCCCAGTGCACTACGGGGAGTGGCAGAAGGAAGACTCCCCACTTTCTTGCATAGCCCAGACTAGGGCCAGGCAGAACTGCAGTCTTTGTGCTCAGAAGAGCGCAAAAGCCACTCGCTAGTTACTTTCTTCAGGGCATTCAGCATCCCAAAGTGGAGGGGTGGGGAAGGAAGGGTGGATAGTAGGCAGACCCATGGTTCCATCCTTTCCATGTGCATGCCTCTATTTGCCAACTGGAGAGCTCCAGCAGATATATCTCTGGTGCTCCCTCTGCAGAGGGGTGAGGCTCCACACTGCACCCTAAATGGCACAGTCTACTCAAGGATAAAGGGTTGCTCTCATTTAAACCAGTTTTACAGCATCGGTGTTACTTCTGATTTACGCAGTAAGGACCGGGTTGTCTTACTTGGCTGAGCAGACCGTTAAGGGGGAGCACGGGCCTGTGACGCTTTCTTGGGATGCCCAGACCTATGGGTGACCTTGTTACTTCTCTATATAAGCAAGATAGATATTTGCTGGTGCTAAACTGAGTGGCAGCTCCCTCTCACCCCATCTGTTAGCCACCCAGACAAATTTCTCTGGACTCTGCCGGCCTTACTTTGCTTGGCAGATATAGCTTGGTGGACCCCTGTCCCCGAACCCCCTTGCAGAGCATTTCCCTTCAGTACCCAGCCCCTGTCATGGGATACTTACAGAAATTACCAAGTCCACTATCTCCAAGGAGACAGTGTACACACCAGCCAGCTAGCTCAGCTGATGATACACACTTTACTTTAATATTACAGCACTGGGATGAATTTACAGTAAAACCAGGAATAAGTTTATGAATAAAGAACAGAGATTTAAGTGATACCAAGCAAAGATGATAGAAACAGAAATGGCTACAAATAAAATAAAAGTATAGCACACTTCTAAGAGATTAAACATGACTGAAGTTTGCTAAAGTTCTTTGGCCAAAACAGTTTCTCACTTCAGTGTCCTTTTGCAGAGTTTGCTGATTTTCAGTCAGCTCAGGATCCAGATTTTTCATGAATCATTCCCCTCTGCTAGAAGTGTTCCTCAGTGACATGGACCCCAAAGGGTTCCTTCTCCTTCTTATACCTTTGAAATGTATTCTTCTGCAGCATACCCCCAAACAAGGTTCTTCTCCCTCGCTCGTGAGCAGACACCATGCTGGCCATGCTTTTTTTCTCATCCTTCTGTTCATTTGCTTTTCCTGCTGTCTTAATATGCAAACATAGCTTGCTTTGTGTTGGCTTTTACCATACTCAATTTACATCAAAGACCTAGGTAGACAGGTACATCAACATTCCTGTCTAGAAACTCCTTGGTTATCAACCCTGACTGTCTTGATGGGTTTAAATATATTTTCAGCATACATGTATAACTTCTTAATAGTTACCCATACATACATCACACAATGATTAGGGTGACCAGTATGATTTAAGTTTTCCTTTGGTACCTTACACAACATTCTTTATAGCTAAATACCATGTGCTAGGTGTAGTGAGTTTGCCAGGCCTGATAGGAGTTGCTGTTACAAAACAGCGAACAATTGGCACTAGAATTTGAGGGGCTTTTAGGGCTACAAGCCCCCAACCCCAGTGCTCAGGCTACCTGAATATTGGTCTGACGTAGAGGGCAGCTCCAGTTCTCTGTGTACACCCCACTGTGATCCAGTGGGTAGGGAGGGAGTGGGGAAGGAAAGGAAAAGGAAAGAAATGGGCAGAACTTTGGCTTTTGCCCCCCATTTACTGACCAAATTAGCTCTACCAACAGAGGCCAACAGAAGGATTCTAAGATAGGAGCTTGGTAATTAAAATTCAAATTATTCTCCACCTGCCCCCACTCCAGCACCAATAGGTGAGTTGGACATTTCATTGCCATTTCTCAGCATGGTGGATTTAGCTGTGGAATGTTTAGATGTTGGAATTAACTAAAGTATGGTATAAAAGAAGAAGTTGCCAGCAGTTGCTATAACCGTGGCTTCATCAAGATGGAACCTGCTACTAGGAAGCTTGCAAAGTTTTCACTGGCTTGAGCTTTCCTGGAGATCACATGGGGTGCATGCTCAGAAGAGGATCACAAGATTATAGTGATGAAGACGAAACATAAAAAAGTTGATCGATTTGTTATTTTTTTATTGGTCAAAATATTTTTTTTTGCAAAAGATTATTAGAATTTTAATCATACTGTGTCTTTGTTACAATGTAGCCAAGTTCTAATGCCTTTTCAGTTATCTACATCATATGGCAAAATGTTCTACTATCGTGGGTGTAGGGGAAGAGCAGAGCTATGCCAGTTAAACTGAATGACTTCAGATAGGATCTATTAGGCATAATATGAATTGAGCATCTTTAAGGGAGGTGTCTAAGTATATGAGATGACCCATTGACTTCAATGGGTCTACTCATGTGCTTAAAGTTACTCACCATACTTAAGCGTCCAATCCTTCAAATTCTTACTGAAATCAATGGGAGTATACACATAAATAATCATTTGCAGGATTTAGGCCCTAATATTTTAACAGTAATCTTGCTACAATAATCCGTAGGTCCTCCTTGAATGGCATAACATTAATGCAATTTTACTCCTGTGATTATCTCAAGAAGATTTTTATAAATGCATCCTAAACTGTTTGCAATTGAAATGTATCTGTGGTGTGATTAATAGTTTTGCATGGTAATTTGGTCACATTTTGATGCTTGATGAAAATGATGATTTAATTATGATAACTTGATGAAGCAGGCACTTTAAAACACTTCCATTTTTTAAAAACTCTTGATTAAGGACCAAGGTCATATTTAACATACAAGGTTACAACACCAGTAAAAGTATAATCTAACTACTTGGTTGGAAAATTTAAATCTTTCCAAATTCTGACCAGTTACAAAAATCATCAAACCTTCATATTTTTTTCCAGAGTGATTTTTCTGAGCTGGCTTTTAAATCATGGAGTATTTCAATCCCCTCCTCAGTACCCTCCAAGCTCATTGAAAATGGTCCACTTTTGAGCAAACAGAATCACTTTTGTTTCTCCTACCATTTTCTGAACACATACTGTCTCTGTGCCTCCAACCAATAACCTGAGGACTCAATTCTGCTCTCTTACTCAGGAAAACTCCTATTAAAGTCAAGGTTCAAGATAAGGTCCGATGGGCATTTATCTCCCTTGCAGCTTTTTGCTTCACCATGGAAAAGTGTGCATTGTGGGTGTGAGGTGGTGATAATTTTTCCCAGAAGACATTCTGAAGATCTGGGTTGAACTGAAAGAATAAACACTTGTCATTGTCTATTCAGAAAGTGAGAACACAGCTACTATTGTTGCATTTTCGAGATGACATAGAGTAAAATAAAGACCAGTGACATGCCCTTCTGGTGAGTATTTCACAAATTTACAAAGGGAGTTGACTGGCTGAGAGGGAACCTGAACATTGAAAGACAACTAGGTGATGTTCAGGCTAGATGTGTCCGCATAGCGTGCAGAAGTGAGAAGCTGGGAGCCAGCATGTAGGTAATCATCTTTCTTGCAGGTTTGAACTACAGTGCATATATACTCAATACCATATTCAGGATTCTTCACCAAGCACTGTTGTCTCACTAATCTCCCTTCTGCTGAGTTCCTCCTCTCCAATCATAACCTGATCTTTTTCAGCATTACCCATCAGCCATCACCCTCTTGCCCTCTTATTTGGCCTTTTGGTGACTTCCAGCTTACCAGCACTGACGTCATCTCATCTGCTCTCAGCTCTCTCCTCAGCGCCCTCCCTTCCTTTTCTCCCATTGATATAATTGCTGATTCTCCCCATGCTTTGCTCTCCTCCATCCTTGACCCTTCTGTCCCTATCCCTCATTGCAGTGTTCATCCTACCAGTCCCCAGCCCTGGCTCATCCCCAATACGCATTTCCTCTGGTCATGCTTTCTCGTGCTGTGGAACATCTCTGGCAGAAATCCCATGAACAAGCTGACTTCCTCCCCTACATTTTTTTCTTTCCTCCAGTTACATCTTCCTGGCCAAAGAACTCTTGGAGGGCGGTGAAGCACTGGAATGGGTTACCTAGGGAGGTGATGGAATCTTCTTCCTCAGAGGTTTTTAAGGTCAGGCTTGACAAAGCCCTGGCTGGAATGATTTAGTTGGTGTTGGTCCTGCTTTGGACTAGATGACCTCCTGAGGTCCCTTCCAACCCTGATATTCTTTGATTCTATATTCTATGATTCTACTTCTCCAGCTTAACTGAATAACACACTGGAAATGCCAGCAACTTTTTCACCACCATTGACACACATCTCAAACTCTTCCCTCCTGCCTCCATTTCTCTCTCCAGACCAGTTGTTTGTTGCCAATTTCTTCCAAGAGAAAATTTACAAGTTATGACATGACCTTCCTCCTTCCCTGGGCTCACCTTCCTTTCCACTGCTACAACTCTCTCTTCCTTCTCTCTTGCCACAGACATAGAAGGTTCTCATCTGTTCTCCTTGTCTAACTCCCAGTTCACAACTGGGGCTCCTAGATACTATGGTTATACACATAATACATACAGATATAACAATGCAGAAACAGGTTTGTAAGAATATAGTATGTGTAACTGATGAATAGAAACTGGGTTCTGATTCAGCAAAATATTTACACATATACTTAAATTTAAGCAAGTGCTAAACAGGAATTGATAACATTTGTTTAAGTGATTTGCTGAATCTGGGTCTTAAAGAAGAGGCAGAGTACCTGGGAGGTTTATCCCAGGCATGACAAAGAGGGATTGGTTTTGAGGACAAGGGATGAGATTTGGATAGAGAAGGAAACATTCAAAGATCACCCCAGAGATACTTTGAGAGGGACTGCGAGAAGTCAGTGCAGCTGGAAATAGATGAGAGTTAGAGGTTTGGGTTGAGAGGTCAGGAGAGTCAACCGACAGCGTAGTAATGATCTCTGATTCTGTGCACAAGGGACCTGACCATATGTCCACTGAACTCAGTGGAAAGCTTTTCACTGACTTTAGTGAGCATTGGCTTAGGTCTCCAATACACACAAACTTGCCAGCAGAGCTTTAATTACAATCTGATCAAGTCCATCAGAGGACTCTCTAGACTTTAGTAAATCAGTGTGCCTACAATGTTTGGAAGATAACTTTAAACCACAGTTTTTGGAATAGAGTGTACAAAGCAAAGCAAGGGGAAGTAAAAGAACTAAGGCCCAGATCCTTAAAGGTATTTAGGTGCCTAACTCCCACTGATTTAAAGGTATTTAGGAGACTAATACCTTAAAATTTTGGGCCTAAAGGTCCATATTGTGGCTACTTTTGGAAAAGAACAGCAATCAGTTAAACATCAGTGGAGATGATAGCAATTAGGAATTACACTGACTGAGGGTTTATTTGGGGATAACAAGGAAGTTTTCATGCTAACCAATTGGAAAGATTTATAATGTTTATTTAAGACTTCTTATCAACTTTTCTGAAATAATCTCAGTTGATTAAATAAAGCTGAGTGACAGACAATTCACTAATTGTGCAACAAATATATCAATTCTGTACAAAACCCTAAAGAGTAAATGAAGTACTTTGCATACATGTATTGCAACAAGGACACAAGTAAATAGAGGTTTTAATTGCTTGTTTTATGTAGAGCATTCAGGACTGAGATACTGTTAAGAAATAAGAACAATCCAAAGTAATATATTGTAAACTGTTGACGGAATTAAAAAAAAGGAGGGGGGAAGCTTATTGCTTGCTAGATGGTTATTCAGAACTGTTAACATTTTGTGTCATTTGATCCTTCTGAGGAATTATTTATAAAAATAATCTTCATCTTGGAATAAACATCTGAGGAAGGCTAGCTCTCTCGGCTCCAGTACAGAAAAGAATCCCTATTCAACAAATGCTTAAACTTTAACTAAACATGGATAGAGTTAAGCACATGCTTAAGTACTTTCCTGAATTGGGGGCCTCGAGTCAGGATGTTAATGATAAATCTAACTTCACAAATCTGCAGACTTGTCTCTAAATACCTCATGAGGTTGGTAGTTATCCTACAAAATTAGAAGAATACAGCCAATTTTATCACCTCTAGGTAACTTTAATATGTGGCATTATTAGAACAGCTGTTCTGATAGGATTTTCAATGAAAACTATTTTGAATGATGGTCAACAGCACATATGATCAATAAGAAATGTACAAATATAAAGAAAATGAGGGAGACATAAACAAGAAAGAAAGTGAGACCTAGAAGAAATGAAGACAAAAATGAATCCAGGAAAGGCATAGAGAGAGAGAAATCCATTGTAGTCACAGGACACCAAAATAGAAACCAAGAAAATTTAAGTGGCAAGAGGAAATTTTCAAAGTGAACAACATGCACAGCTAAAAACAGAAAGCAGACTGGAACAAAATGAATAAAAAAATAGAAAAAGATAAGGAAAGTGATGGAGAGAGACTTGGAGAAAGTCTGGAGAAAGGAAGTCATGCAGAAGAAGAAGGAAGGAAGGGGAAAGAAGAAAAACCTCTGAACAGAAAGAACAGTGGAAAGACAATGAAACAGTGAAATTTTACTCCCAGATCAGCAGTAGATCTGTACTCGGGTATTCTTTTCTCCCAATATTACCACTGATGTAATATTAGCAGCACAAATTCAGCTGCACTCATCACTTCTTAGGCAGTAAGTAGCTTAATTTAGTCAATAAAAGAGGCTAAAGTTTAGCCGCTTGTAGTTGGTCAGAATTAAAAGATGTCAGTGAAAACAAACAAACCAAAACTAAAGAACTACAACACGTGACCTTAACTTCACCATTCAGTCTCATTGTTTTTCCATCATCATCCCCTCTTCCACCAACTTCTGTCTGTATCTTTTCTATTGAAGATAGGATTTTCATATGCATTCAGCATTGCCTTAATACTGCTCCCACTGAAGATGGATGATTTCAACAGGAACAGAATTAAACCAATTCTGAATGCTTTTGAACATCCCACCCTTTGATTAGGAAGTTTCCAGGGCAGGAACCTCATCTTCTTACCTGAAAAGTTCCTTACACACTATGGGCGATGTAGAAGTCAATAAGTAATATTTTTACTACTGTTACTACTAATAATAACAACATTGAGAAACATGATTTGGATCTATTTTTACTACTACTACTAACAATGTTAATGATAATATCATTTGGATCTGACAGGGGAATTAAAAACAATATAAGAATAAAAAACACAACCTGCTTTGGAGATGGGATAAATATTGTAACATTTAGGGAAGAGAGCACCTTCACCAGTCGATGGTACATATCTTATTTTAGTGTTAAATTGTTGTCTTGTATATTATTCTGTTATAATATGTATATATAATCTGACCTGTGGGATTAGCAGGAAATTCAATCCTACCTGTGTGTGCTGGAGTTGGTACTTGCAGTGTCCCAGTAAATTTCTCTGACTCTACAAATGAGTATTACAACTGGTGGCAGTGGTTTCCAGATGGCAAAAACACTTTTTCCTGAAAAGAAATTTACTGGGCATGCACATGATACTGGAATCTGTGAGCACTTGACAGACTTTAAACTGTTGCTCTCTGAATGAGTGGACTGATGAAAAAGAAGCATAGTACCTACAGTGCTTTTGGATGGTGATGCCAGAACATTTTACCAGCAGCTTCCCAGTGAGCATTGTGGGTTTTATAGCCAGTTGCACAAACACTTATCTGACTGCTATGAGTGGAGATTGGCCCTTTTCAAATACCGAAGGAACTGCAAACCAGGAAGTGGCAGGAAAGGGAATGCCTGTAGGCCATTCACCTGGTTTTAACCTAGACTGTCAGTCCTATTTTTCTAATGTTTGCCCCTGTCCAGTACTGAAACAAAACCAGATATAGTTCTGTCTGGTATCAGATGGGGATGACATTTTGAAGAGCTGCCTGCCCCTGCCACCGTGACTTTTCAGGCATGGTGTATGCAAAATCACGCCAGTGTGGGTAGGGCAGCATGTTCTTCTAAATGATGACCACCATGTGATGTGACCTCACACACACCATACATGTATGGTCATGTCAGCAAAGGTGGGTCACTCAGGTTGAGGCTGGCCCATGCCAGTCCTAGAAGTACCATAATGTCCAGTATCCTGAGGATGTATGTTTGGCCACTCTACCACTACATAGTTAGTTGTGTACATCATGGCCCCTGTTTGATAGGGCTTTCCAGGTGCCACCAAGTTGGGGAAGTGGGTCAAGTGAAGCAGAATCTGCTGTGCCAGATATGAGACTGGCAATACCAAGAGGTAATATCTTTTATTGGGCCAACTTCTGTTGGTGACAGAGACAAGCTTTTGAGCTTACACAGAGCTCTTCTTCAGGTGTTACAGCTAACTAGAAGATGGAACAGACTATTTAACTAAGTAGTTAACACATATTTCAAGGGACCATGCAAGGTGAAGTGGCCTGTTAACACTCCTCCCATCGTAGGGAGTAAAGGATGGGAGAGGGTGAGGAAAGCAGTTGTGGGAGGGTTGTTAGTGGGTTACAGATTGTTGTAATAAGCCATAAATCTAGTGTCTCCATTCAGTCCATGATTTTTAGTGTCTAGCAAAGTTATGAATTTAAGCTCCTAGGCTTGTCTTTTGAAGTATTGTGCAGGTTTCCTTTGAGGTGAGGACAGAGGTCAGATATAGAGTGGAAAGTGTTCACCCCCTGGTGATGTGGTGTTTTTATCTTTTATCATTTTCCTGTGTGAGTTCATTCGAGAGCTTAGTGATTGCCTGATTTCACTCACATAGTTGCTATTGGGGCATTTAGTGCATTGGATGAGGTGCACCACTTGTGGTAATAGGCATGTGTAGGATCTATGGATCTTGAAGGTGTGTTGGGTGGGGTGTTGATCATTGTAGCAGTGGGGATATGTCTGCAGGTTTTGCATCTATTGTTCTCGCAGGATTTGGTGCTGCTTTTAGTTCATGTGTCCTGGTCTGTGGGAGCTTGCTTTTGATGATGAAGAGCTTGGAGGGTTGTTTGAAGTCCAGAAGAGGGGGTTTAGGAAAGATTTTTTTCAGGATGAGGTCCCATTTGATTATGGGTTGTAGTTATTTGATGTTACCCCATATGGGTTTATAGGTGACAACTAGGGGTGTGCAGTGAGAGGGGTTTTTTATTTCTGTATTGAAGCAAGTTCTCTCAGGGTATTTAGGTGGCCCATTCCATGATGTGATCTACTTCTCTGATGGAGTGTCCTTGTTTGTAAAAAGAAAAGGAGTACTTGTTGCCACAAGTACTCCTTTTCTTTTTACGGATACAGACTAACATGGCTGTTACTCTGAAATCTGTCCTTGTTTGGTGAAGGTGGCTTTGAGTGTGTTATGGTGTATATTCCTGATTTCCTCCTTGGAGCGTATTCTGTGGTATCAGAGTACCTAGCTGTAGATAACTGATTTCTTTGTGTGTTTGGGGTGGTTACCAGACCTATGAAGGTAGGTGTAATGATCTCTGGGTGTCTTGTACATAGTTGTCTGCAGCTTTCCACTGTTGAAGCTGATCATGGTGTCCAGAAAATTGATGCTAGTATGGGAGTGTTCCAGAGAGGGTTTAATGGACAGGTGGTGGTGGTTGAAGTTTTGGTGAAAATCTATGTGGGAGTTTGTCATCTACCCAGGGGATGAAAATATCATGGATGTGTATCAGTGGTTTTGGGGTGCATTTGTCCAGAAATTCTTCTTCAAGGTGGCCCATGAAGAGGTTGGCCATCAAAGTACCCATGGCTGCTCCCATGGTTTGGACAAAGTGTTCGTTGTTGAATGTAAAATTGTAATGGGTAAGGATGAATGGCAATGTGTTTATCTGATAACTGAGTGAATGGATATCTGAGAGGTATCCATTGTCTTGTATATATTTGAGGCAGGCAGCTATGCCATCATTGTGAGGGGCTGTGCTTAAACCAAACATGAGGGAACCCCCATGTCACATTGCCATATCAGGTTGTATCAGGTCACAGATGCTGGTCACAAAGAAGCTAAATTGCATGCTGGAGGATGACCTGACAGCCTACTTCACTTGTTTCCATAAAACATGGGAGGAACATCTGGTAGGAGTGGAAACGATGCTAAAGCTTTTGAAGGAGTCAGGGTTTAAACTTGCAGGAAACAAATGTTAGCTGTTGAGGAACTATATCACCTTCCTAGATGACTAAGAATGGGTTCGAGCCACAACCCAGAAACTGAATGTTACAGAGGACTGGAAGGTTACTGAAAACCTGCAGGAGGTACAGTGGTTTGAAGGCCTCTGTACATTTTACAGAAGATTTGTAAAAAATTTCACAGTTTGGGCAGTACCATTATACTAGGTAATGAAGAGCAACTTTGTCTGGACAGAGGAACACGAAAAAGCACCTGAGTCACTGAAGGAAGGACTTGTACACAATGCTGTGCTTAAATTCTGAGACCCATCCCATCCATTCATGGTAACCTCTGATGCCTAAAAGGTTGCTACTGGATTTGCAGTTGAAGAAACTGATGAACGCAGATACAGGCACAGACTGGTGGCTATTGGAGATTGAAAGTGAAATGAAAGGGAAACTAGGTATTCAGGTACAGAATTGGAGTATCTGGTTATTGTGAAGTCCCTCAAGGCTTGTTGTTCCTATTTACTAAGCAAGAAATCATTGTCTATATAGAGCACGTACCCTGAAGTGGCTCTTTATGAAGCACAACCCAAAAGCATGCCTGTGGAGATGGATTCAAAAGCTTTCTGACTATAAATTCACAGTTCATCATAAATCTGGAAAGCAAAGTTTGGTTGTCGATGCTCTCAGCTGGGTGAGGGCAGTGAGAATAGACTTATCCTGGTATCGTGGGGACATCTGACAAGAACAGTCTAAGGACCCTGCGTTATGTTCAGTGCACCAACTGATCTACTGAAGGAGACCCAGACTGGGGAGGTTCAATGCACTCAGGAACAATTCTGCGTTGATCCGGCGATCAATCTGCTGGTGTAGGAAGGTGACAGGATTGTATTGCTAGCAAGCATACAGAGAACAGTAGTGGAGTGTCTTCATGAAAACGAAGTGGCCGGACATGTGTGATATGAAATGACACTGAGCTGAGTATCCTACAGAGCTTTTCGACTGGGCATGACTGCAGATGCTGAGGAATTGGTTTTTCCTTGTCAAGAAAGGAAAGTTCTAGCAAGAAAAGGCAGAACTGCTTTAGGGGAAATTCCCCAACCTAGTAAGCCCTGGCAGTTCAGAAACAACAGCTGGAAATTTGCATTTGCTGGTAGTGTGGGCAAGGTGTTGCATTACTGCACTCTGATTGACCTCTGGAAACATCCCATAATCCCCTTAAATCAAGTGGCCACTCTTGTCATTGTTGTGAAATCGGCTGAAGGAATGCGGAAATGCCCTTTCAAAGCTCCGTTTCGGAGAAGCCGGCTGCTTATCAGCTCAGAGAAAAAGCAAACATTTACTGTTTGCTTTGAGTGAGTGAGAGAGAGGCGGGGGGTGGGGGAGGAGGGTCTGAACTTACAAGACAGCATGCTGACACACTCTCAGCACCCCAAAACCCACTCTCTCTCCCCCACATACACACAACACACTCCCTGTCACACTCCACTCCACCCCACCCCCCATTTGAAAAGCACATTTCAGTCACTTGCATGCTGGGATAGCTGCCCATAATGCACCGCTCCCAATGCTGCTGCAAATGCCGCAAATGTGGCCACACCAGTGCGCTGTCAGTGTGGACAGACTGCAGCACTTTCCCTACTGTGCTCTACAAAGGCGGGTTTAACTCACAGCGCTCTACATCTGCAAGTGTAGTGATGCCCTTAGTGAAGACCAGCAAGACTGGGACACAGTCACCTTTTGTCATCTTTGCATATAAAAGCAGCCAGTGCTCAACTATCCATTACTCTCCTTGTGAGATTTACTTTGGACTCTACACAGGGGTGAAAGTAAGTCTAGTGACTTACCGGTACGGGGCTGGGCTGGGGCCGGCTCTGGCCCCCAGAAGGGGCGGGACCTCGGGTGGAAGGGGAGGGGCTGGGGGAGGTCAGAGCCAGCCCCAGCCAAGCCTGTACTGGCAAGTGCCTCCTTCCCCCTCCCCAGGGTAACAGCGGCAGCTGGGGGCTCTGGCAGCGGTTTAAAGGGCCTTGGGCGGTAGCGGCGGCTGGAGCCTTGGGCCCTTTAAATAGTCCCCAGAGCCCCGCTGCTGCTTCCCCTGGGCTCCGGCAGCAGGTCTCCGGGGACGGGGCTCCGGCTGCCTCTACCACCCTGGGCTCTTTAAATCATCCCCAGAGCCTGCCGGAGCCCTGGGGAAGCAGCGGTGGGGCTCCGGGGACAATTTAAAGGGCCCAGGGCTCGGCCGCCGCTACCGCCCCTGGCCCTTTAAATCGCCACCCCAGCCCCGCCGCCACTACCCCAGGGCTCTGGCAGCAATTTAAAGGGCTGGGGGCTCCAGCTGCTGCTGGGAGCTTCAGGACCTTTAAATTGCACCTGGGGAAATCGGGTTTCCCCAGGCGCAATTTAAAGCTCTTGCCGGTACGCCATACCAGGGCGTACTGGCTTACTTTCACCTCTGACTCCACATACTCATGAGTTCCTGTGACTTCATATTCAGGCAGCAATAACTGGCCAGGCCCCCTACACCTACACAGGTGGGTGAAGTGGCAAAGTCTTATATCAGTGACCTGAGGCAGAACAGATGCGCTGGAAGCAAGGTGCCAGGCACAAGGTGACAGGGAAAAGGAAAATTATGTGTCCATTCAGGAAGGAAAGAAGGTGTGGCTATGCAACTGGAAAAAGCAGCCTGGAAAAAAATCCCAAATGTACTTCCTTTTGGAGGGGACCTTAAATAGTGATTACAAAACTAAACAATGTATCCTTGCTGATAGAAAAAGCAAGAACTCTTTATTTGTAGTGAATTGATATCTGGTGCACAGATTCACTGAAAGAAAGGGGAAGGCAAACACCAATGATGCTCAACAACTATCTCAGAGGAATGCAGAAGAGGAATTACAGATACCCCAGCAGGTTCCTGTGGCTCATAATGGGAGACTGGTTGTGAAGAAGGAATTACTGGGATGTTCTTAGAACCTCAACACACCACTATCTTCAACAGACAATCTGTTCACAAGAGATAGGCCTGACCTAGAGGACATGAACTCTGCACTCACTGATAATCTAGATCCAACTACGAGTGATGTGTCTATGACTGACTGTTGGACTCAAGTAGGTAGACCAACACAAAAACCTGCATGGATGGCAGACTGCCTGGATTCCTAGAAGTTACTGTGTATTTAACTAGTAGGGAAAGTTGGAATGTTCAGTGTAGATGGTGTGATTCACTCTATATGATTTTATAAAAATATGCTAATGAGTGTGAATATAATGTACTGGAATATGCTTCATGCAAAAGGTCTCTTGTAAAGTATCATTACAAAGCTTATGATCTACTGAGTGTGGTCATCCTATTTGTATAAATGTATCACTCTTGTATCTGAAACTAGAAATATAAAATATAACTCTGAGGGTCTATTGTAATTATGCAAAGTGTGGGCCATTAATGGTGGTTTGGAATCTTGATAGCTCCCATTAACCAGGACAATTGTCTGTAGATGGCTCTGTTTCACTTGTAAGTCCTCCTGTATACATGTGTGCTGGCAAGTGGGTAATGAAGTCTTACAGTGACATGTGATCATGTCACCTGAACTGGAATCCATCTTTGACCTGGTGCTTTCCATTGAGAAGAGGGGTGGGAACCCAGAGAGGGACAAAGGATTCCCGCCTTATGCAAAAGATATATAAGTGGGTGGAACAGAACAAAGTGAGGCAGCCATCATGAGAAATCCCCTAGCTATTACCTGAGTTGGAACAAGGGCTGTACCAGGGGAAAGGATTGTGCCCAGACTGGGAAGGCATCCAGTCTGTGAAAGAAACTTATTGAACCATCTCTAAGACTGAGATTTTATCTCTATTCAGTTTTATTACTGTACTAGACTTAAACTTGCGTGTTTTATTTTAGTTTGCTTGGTAATTCACTTTGTTCTGTCTGTCACTACTTGGAACCACTTAAATCCTACTTTCTGTATTTAATAAAATCACTTTTTACTTATTAATTAACCCAGAGTATGTATTAATACTTGTGTGTGTGTGTGTGTGTGTGTGTGTGTGGTGGGCAAACAGCTGTGCATATCTCTCTATCAGTGTTATAGAGGGCGAACAATTTATTTAGGGTTTGGACACCATTGGGAGTTGGGCATCTGAGTGTTAAAGACAGGAATACTTCTTAAATTGCTTTCAATTAAGCCTACAGCTGTTAGGGGACATGATTCAGACCTGGGTCTGGGTTTGCAGCAGGCTAGCAGGTCTGGCTCAAACCAGGCAGGGCACTGAAGTCCTAAGCTGACAGGGCAGGAAAGCAGGAGCAGAAGTAGGCTTGGCACATCAGGTGGCAACCTCCAGGGGGTTTCTGTGATCCAACCCGTCACAGATGGCATTTGCAGCAGTAGATGGTGTTATATCTTTATTTTAGTATTAAATTGTTATTGTTTTGACCTGGGGGTGGGGTGTAGCAGAAGTTCATTCCAGCCTGTGAGGACTGGAGTTGGTACTTGCAGTGTCCCAATAAATCTCTGTGATTCTAGAAGTTAATATTATAATATTTTACTTCATGAGAGTGGATAGTATTATATATTCTAGATTTTGTTAGTGATCATTGTTGTGGGTTAGAAAGTTTTGCTTTCTTTTTGAAGAGAATTAACTATTAATTTCCTAGCACATGCAAGTATGCTGGGCACTTCAGAGTAGGCAATGGAAGACATGGTTCCTGTCCAAAACAGCTTACTGTATACATACTAGATGTGTCACAATTAGCAAGGCTGACAAACAATAGAGGGGAAACAGGATGTGGAAGTGTGAGTTACAGCAATGCAATGAAATGGACGGTCAGCTTACGCAGGTGCATATCTTGGGCTACATCTGCACTATGAGCTGGGATGTGATTCCCCTACTTGTGTAGACATACTCAGGCTAGCTCTCTTAGAGCCACTGCAAGTATAAATGGCAGTATAGCTGGGGTAGCATGGTTAGAAGAGGAATTGCTGAGCTGCACTGAGTAAATACCCACTGGTTTCAGGCAGGTTTGTACTCAGTACAGTTCATCTGTGCCTCCACTGCTATTACCAGTGATACCATGGCTACACTTGCTATTTACACTCATGCCAGGTCGATGAGAGCTTGCACGAATGTGTGTACATAAGAAGGGGAACTCAGACCCCTAGCTTGTAGTGTAGACAGAGCCTTAGTGGTTCATCAAGATTTTTCCTCTCTTCCTTCTTCTAGTGTTAAAAATAAAGATGATAAAGATAAGATATTAACAGAAAAACACAATTCTCTTCATAGCAAGCCTTTGCCGTTCAGAGTTTAGAGTTGTACCAAATTTGCATTTGAGATCTGGAAACAAGATTCAATTTCAAAAGTTGGTACACTAAATGAATCTTTTATTGTGCAGTCTCTTTCCCCTTAAATCACAATATTCACTAATGGCATTTTCAGTCAGATAATGCCAGGAAAAGAAAAACTGAGAGATTAGCAAGTATTTAGTATGTAATGCTGTGCATATTCAGTTAAATGCAACTTGCTAAGAGAGGCTGTGACTAAAATGCATAAGTCATGCCTTATAAAGTTTTATCACACTTTCCCTTTTCCCCCTCTTTTTAAAACAGCTATTGTTTAGAGAGTAGAGCTGTCTGACTCATTTGTGGTGAGTAATATTAAATGGAGCATCCTTTTTGGGGTTCACGAACTGTTCCTGATTTCTGAAAAATGTATTAATTATTAATGTATTTGTAGCTCTTCAGAGCATGGATTGCTTAAGCAATTTTGACTTATATATTGCTTGCTAACCATGCAATGTAGAATCATAGAATATCAGGGTTGGAAGGGACCTCAGAAGGTCATCTAGTCCAACCCCCTGCTCAAAGCAGGACCAATCCCCAATTTTTGCCCCAGATGCCAAATGGCCCCCTCAAGGATTGAACTCACAACCCTAGGTTTAGCAGGCCAATACTCAAGCCACTGAGCTATCCCTGCCCCCCCCGTATTCATGTTATTAGTTATTTACGGCATGGAACTGGTTACGTAAGCCTGGCACAGTTCTGTTTTCCCGATTGCATAACTGAGGTTTATAAAAGAATGCTGAACAACGAATAGTCTTGTTCATGCACAAATAAAGGCACAAACAGAACAACCAATAGGTGACATTATTTGTCTTTAAAGTTTCAGTGGAAAACTTTAGGAAACCTGAAAAGGCTGAAAAAATATTTTCACCAAAAATTCCCATGTTTTAAACAAGGTTATTTATGGATGAACAGATGGTTTTGTTCCAAATGACTGTGATTAGCTTCCGTTGGCAACTCTCTGATCCTGTGAGGCACTGAACATATTGCGATCCCACGGTAGCCAGTGCAGGGGAAGGTACTCAACAACTCCAGGATCAGGCATTAAAACAATTATGCCCAGTCTGCAACACATTTATAAACAATCTGAACATGAACTGTGCTTAAACCTATTGTCTGCTAACTCATTGCCAATGCAGATACAGTCAGAAGAAGTAAGGGTCAAATCTAGTCTAGAACATCATCTAACCCGTGAAAAGTTTCAGAAGGGGGAATTACAATACCCCATAACGTGTTCTTTACAATGGTTATGCTCAGTCAACACTGGACATGGTTGTAGGGGACTTTGCTAGCCAGTGCCCTCTTTTGGCTATACACAGTGTCACAGTAATTCTGCTTTACTTTCCCCCACAATACTAACGGTTGTTGGGTCCTGTGCCAGACAGCTTCCCCTTATTATTCCAGCCAGGTAATTTATAGTATTTCCCCAGAAGGTGAGAGGAGTCTGGTAGACCCTGAGTCCAATGATCTCAGCAAAAGATCAATAATCCCAAGCCCTGCAGATTCCTGGTTCCTCTTGTTTTAAGGGGTTTGACCATCCCCTTTGCTGGAATGATGGGGGAACCCAGGCCCTCATACTCTCTCTGGGTTCCAGCCAAGGGACCCTGCATTAAGCAGCTGGGACTAGTTCCTCACAATTCTTTCTGCTTCCATGGGCAGCTTCCCATCTCACCTCCCTTGTAGGCCTTTTCCATACTCACATTCTCTGATTCTTCCTCTATGGAAATCCAACTTCCTGGATAGTTTCCTGCCAGTTGGCTGCTGAAAGAGTTCTCTCTCTGTAGTCTCTCTGACAGCCATCCTCTCCTCTGTTCTGCAGTCTTCTTATCCCCCAGCTATTAGTTGCAGCTGAGGAGATAGTGAGTCTACTCTTTAACCCCTTCGTGGCCGTGGTATGATGGGTGCTATATACCCCATAACGACAAGTACACTGTGTTAACAGCAGATTCAGCTAACATGGTTTTCTTTATAGTGTAGACTATTGCCCTCTCCATTCCTCTCCTTTGCACTCTTCCCTTCTTCATCTTCCCTTGTTCATCAGGAAGCTGATTGTACAAGGTGCTGAGTGTCCTCAGGTCTTACTTAAGCCATTGGGACTTAAGGACCATATTTAATTAAGCCTTAACAAACTGACAAGCATTTCCTAATGGTGGGAGTTCATATGTCAGGGAGAGAAAGGGAAAGAAAAATCTCAGAAATTGCTGTCACGCCATTACTAAATGCATTCATCCGTTCACCCATTCATCTGTAGGTTCTTTTTCTACTGCACTATTATCATGCAGTCTGAGAGCAGTGTTTGTTGTACTAAACTACATAACTGTACTAAACTACAGGATCAGGCACTTCCTTTGGAAGTATGAATTCAAAATTAGAGAGGCATCTTATCTACTATCAACTTTACCTGTAAGTATGAAATAATTATTCATTTTCAAGGATAATGTAAGGCCCAATCTGAAGTCTGGAAATGCCTTAAAATCCAATATATATTTTCTCCGAACCTCTGTTTTCTGTTTGGTAGAGTTAAAAACATTGTAGGAGTCAAATTCTACTCTTAGCCATATTGGTATAAATTCTGAGTAACTCTACTGAAGTCACTGACCTAAGTGTCCTACTGTTGTAACGCTAGTATGTACACAGCTCACCATTCGTCCATGCAAATGAATTATTTGTCTGTGCTTGCACATATTTTGTATGTACAAAAACCCACTGAAAACAGAGGCCAGATTGCATATTGCTCTCATGAATTAGGATTAGTGTCACATAAAGGATGAAAGTAGGTTCTGTAATAAAATTTCCTTTTTTCCTTTATGAAGGCCACCTGGGGAAGCTGGCTGAAAAATTGTTCAACTGCATGATCACATTTCTGCTGAGGAAGACAAAAGAGTGGGAGGTTGTTTGTCAGCTTTCTATGGGTAGAACTGTAGCATTCGGGAATATTTCCGCTGATCACAGCGCTTTAACAACAACAAACACAGGTGCATCTGGTTTTTAGCTTTATCTTCTTGTTTTGCCTCAACTAATGCTCAAATTTCAATACAGTTAATGAAATAAGTAGCTCCCCTTATTTTAAGAAATCTTATGAAAGTAGTTATCTTACCCAATTGTCCTAGAATTTTTTGATTATGAAAATGGCATTTTTATTTCCCTTTTATCCCCACTCACTTTATCATGCAGTGCTTCTGTTTATGTACTTTACCATCTAATAATCCCAAAGACTGTGAAAATTATTGCTATTACTATTATTTATATTACACCAGCTGAGATTGGGGCCCCATTGTGCTAGGGACATTGTAAGAGACAGTCTCTGTTCTAAAGTTCTTACAATCTAAACAGACAGGACAAACAAAGGATAGCAGGGGAAATACAGCCACAGAGAGATGACATGACATGTTCATGGACAATGCAGTTTAGTGGAGCCAAGAATAGAATGCAGCTCTGCTGAGTCCCAGCCGAGTGTCTTGGCCACAGATCAAGTTCCTTCTGAAATTTCATTTGTTATCAGGAAGCAACTGATAGACCGTGTTTTAAGTAGATCTGTATAACTAGAATGAAAAGTTATCCATGAGCACTCAGTGAGGTTCAGGGTAAGCATGTCCCGGAGTGAGAACATGGGTATTCACCTTGAAAATGCTCACATGGCCAAATTAGTTTTATCTTTGTAGGTCTGGGAGTGAAGGTAGTAGCTAGCAGAGATTTACAAGAGGAGGGGGATAGTCTGGGGAAGTGACATTTTTGGTCACCTTGAAGCAAAAGAGTATTGTGTAAGGTGTCTGGATGTAGCAACTGTGATCAATGGCTCCATGTCTAGTTGGCAGCTGGTATCAAGAGGAGTGTCCCAAAGGTTGGTCCTGGGGCCAGTTTTGTTCAATATCTTCATTAATGATCTGGAGGATGGCATGAACTGCACCCTCAGCAAGTTTGCAGATGACACTAAACTGGGAGGAGTGGTAGATATGCTGGAGGGTAGGGACAGGATACAGAGGAACCTAGACAAATTAGAGGATTGGGCCAAAAGAAATCTGATGAGGTTCAACAAAGACAAGTGACGAGTCCTGCACATAGGACAGAAGAATCCCATGCATTGCTACAGACTAGGGGCCGAATGGCTAGGCAGCAGTTCTGCAGAAAAGGACCTAGGGGTTACAGTGGATGAGAAGCTGGATATGAGTCAACAGTGTGCCCTTGTTGCCAAGAAGGCTAACGGCATTTTGGGATGTATAAGTAGGGGCATTGCCAGCAGATGGAGGGACGTGATCGTTCCCCTCTATTCGACATTGGTGAGGCCTCATCTGGAATACTGTGTCCATTTTTGGGCCCCACACTACAAGAAGGGTGTGGAAAAATTGGAAAGCGTCCAGTGGTGGGCAACAAAAATTATTAGGGGACTGGAACACATGACTTATGAGGAGAGGCTGAGGGAACTGGGATTGTTTAGTCTGCAGAAGAGGAGAATGAGGGGGGATTTGATAGCTGCTTTCAACTACCTGAAAGGGGGTTCCAAAGAAGATGGATCTAGACTGTTCTCAGTGGTAGCAGATGATAGAACAAGGAGTAATGGTCTCAAGTTGCAGTGGGGGAGGTTTAGGTTGGATATTAGGAAAAATTTTTTCACTAGTTTCACTAGTGAAGCACTGGAATGTGTTACCTAGGGAAGAGGTTGAATCTCCTTCCTTTGAGGTTTTTAAGGTCAGGCTTGACAAAGCCCTGGCTGGGATGATTTAGTTGGGGATTGGTCCTGCTTTGAGCAGGGGGTTGGACTAGATGACCTCCTGAGGTCCCTTCCAATCCTGATATTCTATGATTCTATGAACTGATAGAGGAGAAGGAATCAACAGCTGTTGAGCATGACGGTTTCCTATATACCTATGGGCTTTATACTGTCTCCCATCAGTGTAGTATCTGAGGGTCTTCCACAAAAAAAAACCAACACCAACCACAAAGTCCCTAGTGTATTTCATGGAGTCTCTGGCACGTCTCCCTTTTCAGGGTAAAACCTCTCCTTCAGTTAGGGTTTTGGGGATTTTAAATTTTATCAACTTATTTTTTGCTAAGGTTGACTTGTTTCAGGGTCATTCTGTTGTTGGTTTTAGTTAAGGATTTGGGATAGAAGAGGAGATCAATCTTGTGGTGGAATCTTAAGGCTATCTTACTGCTGTGGCAGATCCTGTTCCTGCTGTTGAGTAGGATGGGATGGCACACAGACTAAATATGAACCCAGCAGCAAAGCACTGGATACCTACAGTTTAGTTTTCAGAGTAGCAGCCGTGTTAGTCTGTATTCGCCAAAAGAAAAGGAGTACTTGTGGCACCTTAGAGACTAACCAATTTATTTGAGCATAAGCTTTTGTGAGCTACAGCTCACTTCATCGGATGCATTCAGTGGAAAATACAGTGAGGAGATTTATATACACACAGAACATGAAAAAATGGGTGCAGTCTCTACGTAAAAGAATAAATGGACACAAATCAGATGTCAAGAATTATAACATTCTAAAACCAGTTGGAGAACACTTCAATCTCTCTGGTCATTCAATTACAGACCTAAAAGTCGCAATATTACAACAAAAAGACTTCAAAAACAGACTCCAACGAGAGACTGCTGAATTGGAATTAATTTGCAAACTGGATACAATTAACTTAGGCTTGAATAGAGACTGGGAGTGGATGGGTCATTACACAAAGTAAAACTATTTCCCCATGTTTCCCCCCCCCCCCACTGTTCCTCAGATGTTCTTGTTAACTGCTGGAAATGGCCCACCTTGATTATCACTACAAAAGGTTTTCTCCCCTCCACTCCCCTGCTCTCCTGCTGGTATTAGCTCATCTTAAGTGATCACTCTCCTTACAGTGTGTATGATAACACCCATTTTTTCATGGTTTGTGGGTATATAAATCTCCTCACTGTATTTTCCACTGAATGCATCCGATGAAGTGAGCTGTAGCTCACAAAAGCGTACGCTCAAATAAATTGGTTAGTCTCTAAGGTGCCACAAGTACTCCTTTTCTTTCTACAGTTTAGTGTGTGTGAAATCTGGATCTAGAGTAGAGCTTGTTGGAACATTTTCACTGATTTAACTTTAGTGAAATATGCTGTTTCATACAAGACAAAATGTTTCACAGAGGGTTTTTTGCATCACTGGAGACAGAGATTGAGGCTCTAACTCTATATCCTGGTGGTTAGGGGGCTGGGCAGGGGGTGACCCGGGGCAGGTCCTTGCTCTGCCTCATTTGAAGTGATGCTGGATGCAAATCTCTGCTCTGAATGAGACAGAAGAGGGGCATGACCTTGACCCTGGGTCTCCCAGGCCAGTGCCGTAACCCCACTCCTCTCTTGACATAATTATGTTCCTACAAAACCATTAGAAAGAATTTGGTTTTGTTCCAGTGTGGAATGAGAACAAATTTTGAAACCTCAGAAGTTGCTGCAAAATGGAATTGTCATCCTCTGGTCAACTCTAATCAAGACTCCAATTTTTGTAGCTGATGAGAGAGAGAGAGCTCTGATTTGAAACCAGTTATGTATCCTACCCTGTGTTTTGTATTAGATACCATGACAATCACTGATTTTTATCAGGTTATATCGGTAATTTACTTTTTATAAAAACTATCACCATAAACACATCCTTAGTTCTTCTAACTAATGGATTTTGCAGCTTAAAAATCTGACATGGCATATTTAGTTTTCTTGTAATATTTATTTTATACATCATGATCCAAATTCAGTGCTGGCTTGCCCATCTAAATGGGACTGAACAGTGAAAGGACAGAATTTGTCCCATAATTTAGTATTTATCCTACTTAGCTGATTGAAATTTCATATTGGAAAATAGACAGGAACTCTAGAATGAAATGTTTAGGGAACAACTCAGAGTCAACTGAACATGGAAAGATTGAGTGAGGTGAATTTTTTTTAGTGTTAAAGGAATGGATAAAAACTGGAAATATAAAATCATGTTACATTCATCTGAACTTAAAAGACAAAACTAAAATAAGATTCACTAAAATTTATAGTTCCTAGGCTCTCAAAACCATTGCAACTATTGCAGGCTTACAACCTACTCCAGCTTTAAGTAAATCTTCTTTTAGCACTAAAATCATGCAATATTCACATCTTTGCATGGTCCACATGTTACTAGGTGAAACTGAATAATCATGAATGAGGGGCAGATGTGGTTGGAGACAACAGGAGTTGAGTGGATTAAGCATAGGAATGGGAGGCAGAGGACTGTTTTCTAACTCCAACTTTGTCAATGACCTTGCAGTGTGATTTCAGACAAGTCACTTACTCAATAGCCCCATCTGTAAAATAGAAATAATAATACCTTAGAGAGGCATGTTAGGGCTATGGAAGCAAGTACTAAATATTATAATGAACCGAGTTCACTAGAACCTTAAAAATCAAAGCTCAAGAGATGTGAACCCGCAGAGAAGGAATAATAATAAAAAAAACAGCCCAAACATTTTTGCATCTACTTCAAAACCAACAAGTCTTACAGAACTTTGCTCCCAAATCATTATCCAGTCTAGCTTGTATATCACACTAGGCTGGCTCAGAATGAGTTGCACATTATTTTCCTCTTCTCTCCAGTTTTTATTCCACTGCAGTGTTTAATGCTTTGATTTAAATTTGCTAGTACATAGTAACTCACTTCAAAAGTCATTTAAGTTGAAAAATAAATGATTGCAACCCACTCAATAGCCTAATGATTAGAGAAAGAGATTATGTAAATACATAACACCGCTAGCCAGAAAAGGCACTTGTAGATGCTTGATTGCCATTCACTACCCTGGCCAGCTTTCTCTCTCTCTTTCTTTTTAATATTCACTCAAAGCTAGGGTGAGCCGTTAAAGCACAGCCCTGAGTAAGAGATGCCATGGAGCTGCACCATACCAGAAGGAGTACTGGGAGGTATTTTGCCTCAAGTTTGTCCTGGAGCTTCCCAGTCTGTAGAGGGAGTAAACACACTATTATACTCTTTAGGGGGCGCAGGTTTCTTCCTGGTGTTGCGTTAAGTTCCACTCTGCAGGCTGGTGTTCCCCTACCTTGTCATCCCCATCTCCTTTCCTTGTACAGCCTGTGCCCCTAACGTAGCAGTGAAAGATCAGTCCGTCCTGACTGTATCTTGAGTGTGCCAGGAAAGGTTTGGAGTGTGAAGGCTTCACCTGACCTCCCCACACACTATGCCTCTGGACGAAGGCTTCTTAGAATCTAGCCCTCTGTTTTGTTGTTTCAAGTACTAAAACAGTTATTTATAACTTTAAAGAAAAGCTCTCCTGTCTATTTTCTATACACGAGCAATCACGCTCCATCAAGTCCTGAAAGTCTTACATGTTTTAATTAGAGAAATGGGTAGAACTGGTTTGGCAAATGTAAGGCAGCTACAGACTTGGGAAGTTTGGGATGCTTTCTTATCTGACCTTCAAATTCGTGTCCAAAGCACAGATCCTGAATGGTATAATTGCCCACACTAGAACCATGTATCTATCTACCTACTGATCAATATGGTTCCCGACAATGTAGCATATGCTTTAGTCAGATATGTACAATCATGATTCAGTCTAGTGTTGACTATTTGAAGAAAATCTGTATTACAGTTCAGATCACTACTAAATTCATTTTTAAATTAAACAGATCATTAAGTTAATGTATTAGTCATCAGATCAGATCTAAATGCCCATCTTAATATCCTGATGGCTAAATTGAACATATAGAGTTTCATATATAAAACATTATTTTACAATGTTCCAGGAAAACTATATGAACTGTATTTTCATGCAGAGTCGGTCCCTATTTTTTTCTCTTACCTTAACTTACCTACTTTTTAGGGATGTTGTAAGGTTTCATTAATTAATGTTTCTAAAGAGTTTTGAAATTCTCTGATGAAAGGTTGTATAGAAAGCCAACTTTATTATAATATAATTTAATTATTCTCATTAGGGAACACAAGATTAGAATGGAAAATATGGCAGTCTCTCTGGTCTTTAATGTAGTGAATATGCCAATAATGCATTTTTATTCATGTTGCACAGTGCTACCCATTTATTAGCCTATTAGCAACAACCATCTTGGATATATGAATACACTCACTCTACTTCTTTCACCTATTTTTTCACAAGCATGCAAAACAAGGAATATATCATATGGAAACAAAAGGAAGGTCCAATATCTAGGAACAAAGAATGCAGGCCGCACCTACAGAATGGGGGACAGCAGCCTATAAAGCAGTGACTCTGAAAAAGATTTAAGAATCATAAGGGAGAGACAACTCAACATGAGTTCCATATGTGGTGCTGTGGCAAAAAGGATTAATGTGATCCTTGGCTGTATGAACAGGGGACTTGTAGATAAGAGTAGGGAGGCAATTTTACCTCTCTTGGTGAGACAAACTGGAATATTGCATCTTGTCCCACTGTCCACATTTTAAAAAGGTTGAAATATTTTGCCTTGATTTCAATCTTTATTTTTTACACTTTTGTACTATAAATTAACTTAAATTTCAAAAAGAAAAACCTTTTTGAACAAAAAAAATGTAACTTTTCATTTAAAAAATTGGACATTTTGACAATTTCTAAAGTTTTGGCCAAAATTTTTGAAATGAGAAATGTATTGAAATGGAACCTTTCCCAAGAAAAGTTGGGATTTTGATTAACTGAAAAAAATCCTGACCCACTGTAATATACAGGTACTAGTACAATGGAGGTTTCAAGGAAGAAATGTCCAGTGGTTAAGATGCTGGCCTAGGATACAGTACATCCAGGTTCAACACTCTTCTTGGACAAGTCACTTAGTTGCCAAAATACTTTTAAAATCTGGTCCTAAAGATGCAAATAGATACCTAATAGGATTTACAAAAGTTTTCAGGTTCCCATTGATTTCAACTTTGAAAATCCCACTAGGTGCCTATCTGCATCTTTAGGTGCCTAAATACTTTTGAAAATCCTCTGTTCCCCAACTGTAGAATAACACTACTACTTCTCTACCTCACAGAAGCATTGTGAGGATAAATACATTAAAGGTTGTGACAGTCTCAGATTCTATAATAATGGAGGCCATATAATTAGCTATACCAGGTACTACGTAAATACAAATAACAACAACAACTTTGTTTTTTAAAGGATTCCTGATATAGAGATATTAGAAGATTTACAGATTAAAAAATAATCTCAATTTTTTTCCTCAACAGATCTTCCTTCAATATATGTTGGGCGATAAAGAAACTGGTAAAAGAGAAGTTAAGGATAGTTGGAGAGGTTAAAAAAGGCAGCTCAAAAGAACTGTATTCAGTCTCAGGCTTAATGACTTTTCACTTTTGCCGGGCACAGCCAGAGCTATGAAGATGATATGACTTTCACTGCAAGGCAATTGATAGCAGAGTCTGTTTATGAACACACAGTATGGAAACTGCATGTGATGCTGCAAGAAAAGAAGGTAACATAGTAGAAGAGATGGGTTGACGTTGTTTTTTTTGCAAAGACACTTGTTTTTACATCTGCAGTAGGTTGATTTGTGGTGGTGAAGAACTAACATTCTGCCACATGTTGTCTTTGATGTGGCCATAGAAAGAAAGAGATAGAGACACTGTAATATACTTAAGTGAGGAGTATGCTGTGATAAATGAAGTGGGTGGGGAGGTAGCTCCCTTTTATGGACACCGAGCCAGCCAGTTAACTATAAAGTCCCTCTTGGTGGCTGCTTGCTTTACCTCTAAAGGGTTAAAAAGTCCCCCAGTTAAAGAAAAGGGAGTGGGCACCTGACCAAAAGAGCCAATGGGAAGGCTAGAACTTTTTAAAATTAGGAAATAAGCTTTCCCTTTGTGTTCTGTCTTGTTCTCCAGAGAGAGGGGAACAGACCAAAATCAGGGCTATGACTATGCTGTAAAAAGCTTTTTGCCAGGTATGGAAATCATCAGATTATACCTAGAACTACCCAAATATGTCAGTAGGTTCGGAAATGTCTAGAAAGACACAATTAGGTTTATTTCTTTTATTTTCTGTCAGGCTTGTTAACCCCAGATGCTTTTGTTTGCTTGTAACCTTTAAGCTGAACCCCCAAGAAAGCTATTTTGGGTGCTTAGTTTTTGGAATTGCTCATTTAAAATCTACCAGAAGCCTAAGTTCTAGATGTATTTTCTTACTTTTTGGTTTTAATAAAATTTACGTTTTTTAAGAACAGGATTGGATTTATGGTGTCCTAAGAGGTTTGTGCATATGCTGTTTGTGCATATGCTGTGGCAACAGCTAATTTCCTTGTTTTTTTTTCTCGGCTTCCCCGAGGGAGGGGTGGAAAAGCCAAGGGGCCTCAGGGAAAACTTCCCAAATGAGTTTTTCTAGGATTTGCAAGAAGCAGTTTTTCACTTGGGTGGTGGCAGCATTTACCAACCAAGGTCAGAGAAAAGCTGTAACCTGCAGAGTTTAATACAAGCCTGGAGTGGCAAGTATTAATTTTTAGAATCCTTGCGGGCCTCCACCTTCTGCATTTGAAGCACCAGAGTGGGGAATCAGCTTTGACGTATGCATGCTGAAATGCCCAGCAGCGTTGTTCCAATGCAGAACTCAATAAGCACCGGTGGCACCTCAAGATGAGTATGTAGGCCATGCCCCCTCTACACCCTCAGGCCTGCCAAAGGACCCTGCCTGGAAGTCAGAGTATTGAACTGCTCCCCTCCTTCGCACTGGAGATAGGAGAGAAAGGATGAGAAGAACCACAAGCTACATGAGACACAGAGGCAAATGCACTCACATGACATGTGAGTGCCCAAAACTGATGCCCAAGCAGCTCACTGCATTACTGAGATCTCAGTTGGACTCTTTCTAATGAATGCACCAACTACACTGGAACTCACCAAAGTTGTGACAATTGTAATTTAAACCATTAGACCAGACCTCCTGTGTTCTGGGTGGAAGCTGAAAAAACCCACAAAGCAGTGTGCAAATTTTGCCTTACAGAAAAAATCCCTTTCAGATACCAAAACTAGTCATCGGGCAAGTCCCTAGTATTACCAGAGATCCAGCAACTCGAATAATAGTGTGGAGGGTGGGACTGAAATAGGGAACCCCACTGGCTACCCTATCTAGCCAACAAACTGCATCAACCCTCCTCATGCTCCACTACCAACAAATGGGAGCCAATCATCCAGCCTCATCACCACCCCCAGCACCCAAAGGCAGCAATGTCGGGTGACATAGGCCCCAGAGTCCAGGCCCCAATGCAGCACGTGACCCCGACCTTCTCCCACCCACACCCAGCACGAGGTAGGAAGAGGGAAGAGAGAAGAAGGTGGTTCCACTTGTTAAAGGCAAAGGAGGGAGGGAAGGAAAGGAGAGAAGTCACTTAAAACACGGTATCACCTGCTCCCAATGGAGCGCTGTCCCCTCCCGCCGTTGCCCCAGGAGGCATCTCCACTACTCCCAGCCCCATCAAAGCTGCATCCTGGCTAGCAGCATGAGCATTTGTAAATTATAAATACGTTAGATCACCTCTTTTAATTCTCAAACTCCTTAATAATATCTTCCACCCTAAAAAAAATTATGAAAATGCAAAATTAAGAAAGAACAAATTAAAATACAATAAGCACAAATCCATTAAAATAACTGACTTGTAGAGAAACATTCTGTTCAAATGTGAAAGGGTTAGGTTAGGATATAATTGGAGAACTAATTGCTATTTTAATAAGCATTAGAAATACTTTGTATGTACTGCATCACGTGGCAGATTGCTGTGGTAATTACCAAGCAATTTTCCAGAAGTGAGTATACAGTGGATGTCACCCTTAAATAGCCATGTAATTAGAACAAAAACTTCTCATTCATGTATTCTCTGTGCAGCTACACCTAATCATTTTTCTTCACCTCAAATAATAAAATGCAATTTTATTTTTTGGAATGTGTCTTTTCAATCCTATTTGGTGTCATTCTTGTAGGGGTCTGTGATGCACTGAATTCATGACAGGTTTCAGAGTAGCAGCTGTGTTAGTCTGTATTCGCAAAAAGTAAAGGAGTACTTGTGGCACCTTAGAGACTAACCAATTTATTTGAGCATAAGCTTTCGTGAGCTACAGCTCACTTCATCAGATGCATAAAGTGGAAAATGCAGTGAGGATGTTTTATACACACAGACCATGAAAAAATGGGTGTTTATCACTTCAAAAGGTTTTCTCTCCCCCCACCCCACTCTCCTGCTGATAATAGCTTATCTAAAGTGATCACGCTCCTTACAATGTGTATGATAATCAAGATGGGCCATTTCCAGAACAAATCCAGGGTTTAACAAGAACGTCTGAGGAACAGTGGGGGGTGGGGGTGGGAAAAAACAAGGGGAAATAGGTTACCTTGCATAATGACTTAGCCACTCCCAGTCTCTATTCAAGCCTAAGTTAATTGTATCCAATTTGCAAATGAATTCCAACTCAGCAGTCTCTTGCTGGAGTCTGGTTTTGAAGTTTTTCTGTTGTAATATCGCAACTTTCATGTCTGTAATCGCGTGACCAGAGAGATTGAAATGTTCTCTGACTGGTTTATGAACGTTGCCCCACAACCTCAGCCGTGCAGAACACAATGCCATCCACAGCCTCAGAAACAACTCTGACGTCATAATCAAAAAGGCTGACAAAGGAGGTGCTGTTGTCATCATGAATAGGTTGGAATATGAACAAGAGGCTGCTCGACAGCTCTCCAACACCACTTTCTACAAGCCATTACCCTCTGATC
This sequence comes from Caretta caretta, assembly GCF_965140235.1. Taxonomy (NCBI): domain Eukaryota; kingdom Metazoa; phylum Chordata; order Testudines; family Cheloniidae; genus Caretta; species Caretta caretta. The sequence goes on from NC_134208.1 coordinate 41,745,912, forward strand.
CCACTGAGGGTTACCAAAAGAAACTACAGAATTTGCTTAAGAAACTCCCTGAAAAAGCACAAGATCAAATCCGCATAGACACACCCCTAGAACCTCGACCTGGGATATTCTATCGACTACCCAAGATCCATAAACCTGGAAATCCTGGGCTCCTCATCATCTTAGGCATTGGCACCCTGACAGCAGGATTGTCTGGCTATGTAGACTCCCTCCTCAGGCCCTACGCTACCAGCACTCCCAGCTATCTTCGAGACACCACTGACTTACTGAGGAAACTACAATCCATTGGTGATCTTCCTGAAAATACCATCCTGGCCACTATGGATGTAGAAGCCCGCTACACCAACATTCCACACAAAGATGGACTACAAGCCATCAGGAACACTATCCCTGATAACGTCATGGCAAACCTGGTGGCTGAACTTTGTGACTTTGTCCTCACCCATAACTATTTCACATTTGGGGACAATGTATACCTTCAAATCAGCAGCACTGCTATGGGTACCTGCATGGCCCCACAGTATGCCAACATTTTTATGGCTGACTTAGAACAATGCTTCCTCAGCTCTCATCCCCTAACGCCCCTACTCTACTTGCGCTATATTGATGACATCTTCATCATCTGGACCCATGGAAAAGAAGCCCTTGAGGAATTCCACCATGATTTCAACAATTTCCATCCCACCATCAACCTCAGCTTGGACCAGTCCACACAAGAGATCCACTTCCTGGACACTACGGTGCTAATAAGCGATGGTCACATAAATACCACCCTATACCGGAAACCTACTGACCACTATTCCTACCTACATGCCTCCAGCTTTCACCCAGACCACATCACACAGTCCATTGTCTACAGCCAAGCTCTACGATACAACCGCATTTGCTCCAACCCCTCAGACAGAGACAAACACCTACAAGATCTCTATCAAGCATTCTTACAACTACAATACCCACCTGCTGAAGTGAAGAAACAGATTGACAGAGCCAGAAGAGTACCCAGAAGTCACCTACTACAGGACAGGCCTAACAAAGAAAATAACAGAACGCCACTAGCTGTCACCTTCAGCCCCCAACTGAAACCTCTCCAACGCATTATCAAGGGTCTACAACCTATCCTGAAGGACGGCCCATCACTCTCACAAATCTTGGGAGACAGGCCAGTCCTTGCCTACAGACAACCTGACAACCCCTACCTGAAGCAAATACTCACCAGCAACTACATACCACACAACAGAACCACTAACCCAGGAACGTATCCTTGCAACAAAGCCCGTTGCCAACTGTGCCCACATATCTATTCAGGGGACACCATCACAGGGCCTAATCACATCAGCCACACTATCAGAGGCTCGTTCACCTGCACATCTACCAGTGTGATATATGCCATCATGTGCCAGCAATGCCCCTCTGCCATGTACATTGGTCAAACTGGACAGTCTCTACGTAAAAGAATAAATGGACACAAATCATATGTCAAGAATTATAACATTCATAAACAGTTGGAGAACACTTCAATCTCTCTGGTCACGCAATTACAGACATGAAAGTTGCGATATTACAACAGAAAAACTTCAAAACCAGACTCCAGCGAGAGACTGCTGAATTGGAATTAATTTGCAAATTGGATACAATTAACTTAGGCTTGAATAGAGACTGGGAGTGGCTAAGTCATTATGCAAGGTAAACTAATTCCCCTTGTTCGCCCCCCCCCCACTGTTCCTCAGACGTTCTTGTTAAACCCTGGATTTGTTCTGGAAATGGCCCACCTTGATTATCATACACATTGTAAGGAGCGTGATCACTTTAGATAAGCTATTACCAGCAGGAGAGTGGGGTGGGGGGAGAGAAAACCTTTTGAAGTGATAAACACCCATTTTTTCATGGTCTGTGTGTATAAAACATCCTCACTGCATTTTCCACTTTATGCATCCGATGAAGTGAGCTGTAGCTCATGAAAGCTTATGCTCAAATAAATTGGTTAGTCTCTAAGGTGCCACAAGTACTTGAATTCATGATGGAGAAATAATCATTTGCAAGACATGTAATTCCAATGACTTTCAGTCACATATAGCTTAACTGAAAATTGGGCATGCCCCACTTCCTTTGAATAAAGAGTGCAAAAACCCCATTTAACAAATGTATAATTTTTTAACGAAGTGGGCTCAACACTGTTTCAGGTTAGTTCCCCCAATGAATGATGTTCTGGCAATCAGTTGAGGCAGAAAATGAATATTTGAATTAATGTTGTTACAAATTTGCAGTGTGGTTTAAATAGGTGACTTTCTAATTAGTTTTTTTGCCTAGTTTTAGCATAGCTATTTACAAAGAAATTCAACAGTACAGTACACTAACATTTTCATTTGTGGATGTGATAAGCAATGGGTACTGCATATATTGCTTGGTACCTTAATAAGTGAATGGAATGACCCTCTGTCTGCAATTATTTAATATTAATCATTCTGTCTTCTACAGCAATGGATACAGTACTTGGCATTTTCAGACATTTTCTTTTCACTGTCTCAAAGTAGTAATTTCTAAAATATTAAATATTTACATAAATGTATACAGGGAAATTTATTAAACGTAACTTCATAGAATCATAGAATATCAGAGTTGGAAGGGACCTCAGGAGGTCATCTAGTCCAACCCCCTCCTCAAAGCAGGACCAATCCCCAACTAAATCATCCCAGCCAGGGCTTTGTCAAGCCTGACCTTAAAAACTTCTAAGGAAGGAGATTCCACCACCTCCCTAGGTAACGCATTCTAGTGTTTCACCACCCTCCTAGTGAAAAAGTTTTTCCTAATATCCAACCTAAACCTCCCCCACTGCAACTTGAGACCGTTACTCCTTGTTCTGTCATCTGCTACCACTGAGAACAGTCTAGATCCATCTTCTTTGGAACCCCCTTTCAGGTAGTTGAAAGCGGCTATTAAATCCCCCCTCATTCTTCTCTTCCGCAGACTAAACAATCCCAGTTCCCTCAGCCTCTCCTCATAAGTCATGTGTTCCAGTCCCCTAATAATTTTTGTTGCCCTCCGCTGGACTCTTTCCAATTTTTCCACATCCTTCTTGTAGTGTGGGGCCCAAAAATGGACACAGTATTCCAGATGAGGCCTCACCAATGTCGAATAGAGGGGAACGATACATCCCAAAATGCCATTGGCCTTCTTGGCAACAAGGGCACACTGTTTACTCATATCCAGCTTCTTGTCCACTGTAACCCCTAGGTCCTTTTCTGCAGAACTGCTGCCGAGCCATTTGGTCCCTAGTCTGTAGCAATGCATGGGATTCTTCCATCCTAAGTGCAGGACTCTGCACTTATCCTTGTTGAACCTCATCAGATTTCTTTTGGCCCAATCCTCTAATTTGTCCAGGGCCCTCTGTATCCTATCCCTACCCTCCAGCGTGTCTACCTCTCCTCCCAGTTTAGTGTCATTTGCAAACTTGCTGAGGGTGCAATCCACACCATCCTCCAGATCATTTATGAATATATTGAACAAAACCGGCCCCAGGACCGACTCTTGGGGCACTCCACTTGATACCAGCTGCCAACTAGACATGGATCACTACCTGTTGAGCCCGACAATCTAGCCAACTTTCTATCCAGCTTATAGTCCATTCATCCAGCTCATACTTCTTTAACTTGCTGGCAAGAATACTGTGGGAGACCACGTCAAAAGCTTTGCTAAAGTCAAGGAACAACGCGTCCACTGCTTTCCCCTCATCCACAGATGTTATCTCGTCATAGAAGGCAATTAGATTAGTCATGCATGACTTGCCCTTGGTGAATCCATGCTGACTGTCCCTGATCACTTTCCTCTCCTCTAAGTGCTTCAGAATTGATTCCTTGAGGACCTGCTCCATGATTTTTCCAGGGACTGAGGTGAGGCTGACTGGCCTGTTGTTCCCAAGATCCTTCTTCTTCCCTTTTTTAAAGATGGGCACTATATTAGCCTTTTTCCAGTCATCCGGGACTTCCCTCGATCGCCATGAGTTTTCAAAGATAATGGTCAATGGCTCTGCAATCACATCCGCCAACTCCTTTAGCACTCTGGGATGCAGCACATCCGGCCCCATGGACTTGTGCTTCTCCAGCTTTTCTAAATAGTCCCGAACCACTTCTTTCTCCACAGAGGGCTGGTCACCTCCTCCCCACGCTGTGCTGTCCAGTGCAATAGTCTGGGAGCTGACCTTGTTAGTGAAGACAGAGGCAAAAAAAAGCATTGCGTACATTAGCTTTTTCCACATCCTCTGTCACTAGGTTGCCTCCCTCATTCAGTAAGGGGCCCACACTTTCCTTGACTTTCTTCTTGTTGCTAACATACCTGAAGAAACCCTTCTTGTTACTCTTAACATCTCTTGCTAGCTGCAACTCCAGGTGTGATTTGGCCTTCCTGATTTCACTCCTGCATGCCCAAGCAATATTTTTATACTCTTCCCTGGTCATTTATCCAATTTTCCACATCTTGTAAGCTTCTTTTTTGTGTTTAAGATCAGCAAGGATTTCACTGTTAAGCCAAGTTGGTCGCCTGCCATATTTACTATTCTTTCTACACATCGGGATGGTTTGTCCCTGTAACCTCAATAAGGATTCTTTAAAATACAGCCAACTCTCCAGGACTCCTTTCCCCCTCATGTTATTCTCCCAGGGGATCCTGCCCATCAGTTCCCTGAGGGAGTCAAAGTCTGCTTTTCTGAAGTCCAGGGTCCATATTCTGCTGCTCTCCTTTCTTCCCTGTGTGAGGATCCTGAACTCGACCATCTCATGGTCACTGCCTCCCAGCTTCCCATCCACTTTTGCTTCCCCTACTAATTCTTCCCGGTTTGTGAGCAGCAGGTCAAGAAGAACTCTGCCCCTAGTTGGTTCCTCCAGCACTTGCAGCAGGAAATTGTCCCCTACACTTTCCAAAATCTTCCTGGATTGTCTGTGCACTGCTGTATTGCTCTCCCAGCAGATATCAGGGTGATTGAAGTCTCCCATGAGAACCAGGGCCTGCGATCTAGTAACTTCCATTAGTTGCCAGAAGAAAGCCTCGTCCACCTCATCCCCCCGATCCGGTGGTCTATAGCAGACTCCCACCATGATATCACCCTTGTTGCTCACACTTCTAAACTTAATCCAGAGACTCTCAGGTTTTTCTGCAGTTTCATACTTGAGCTCTGAGCAGTCATACTGCTCCCTTACATACAATGCCACTCCCCCACCTTTTTTGCCCTGCCTGTCCTTCCTGAACAGTTTATATCCATCCATGACAGTACTCCAGTCATGTGAGTTATCTCACCAAGTCTCTGTTACTCCAATCACATCATAATTCCTTGACTGTGCCAGGACTTCCATTTCTCCCTGCTTGTTTCCCAGGCTTCTTGCATTTGTGTATAGGCACTTGAGATAACTCGCTGATCGTCCCTCTTTCTCAGTATGAGGCAGGAGCCCTCCCCTTTCACACTCTCCTGCTCGTGCTTCCTCCCGGTATCCCATGTCCCCGCTTACCTCAGTGCTTTGGTCTCCTTCCCCGGTGAACCTAATTTAAAGCCCTCCTCACTAGGTTAGCCAGCCTGCTTGCGAAGTTGCTCTTCCCTCTCTTCGTTAGGTGGAGCCCGTCTCTGCCTAGCACTCCTCCTTCTTGGAACACCATCCCATGGTCAAAGAATCCAAAGCCTTCTCTCCGACACCACCTGTGTAGCCATTCGTTGACTTCCACAATTCGACGGTCTCTACCCAGGCCTTTTCCTTCCATGGGGAGGATGGACGAGAAGATCACTTGCACCTCAAACTCCTTTATCCTTCTTCCCAGAGCCACATAGTCCGCAGTGATCCGCTCAGGGTCATTCTTGGCAGTATCATTGGTGCCCACTATGTGTGCATATTCATTAATCAGACTGACATGTTTCACGCTTTTGGGACCTATTCAGGAAAGCACTTCAGCATGTGATTAACTTTAACTGCATGTTTCAGTCCCACTGGCTTCCTGAATTGAGGCTTGTGTGTGTTCATGTTCTACTCATGAGAGTCTTTCTAAAAATCAAGCAACTGCAGATCTCAAGTAGGTCTTGCTCCAGTTAAGTTCTGTAAAAGTTCATTTTGCAGAAGATTCAGTATCTGACAGAGACAGAAAGAGGCAACACAGGCATGTGCAGAATCTGCTGCAGTTTTTTCTTCACCAGAATTTCTAGTGGAGATGAAGGTACAGTATGTATCATTTTAGTATTTGTAGCCCCCTTTTCAGTTCCAGAATAATTTATTTTATCCATAAATATATTTTGAAATCTCTATCTTTCCTCTCAGTTCACCCCCACAAGGATTGCTATCTGATTTGGTGATACAGAGAAATCCAAGTTTCTGATGCAATTCAGAGAATCATTCCAAACACTTATCAGGTGTATTTTTTTTTATCAGGCTGCAAATCAGGGATGAAGACCTCATTGTGCTAGGCACTGTATTAACACTCAACAAAAAGAAGACACCTGCTCCAAAGAATTAATAATCTAAGACTGATGACTATTCTTGGTGCAGTCTCTCTAGGGGCCCCAACTTTCTCCTAACTGGTCCCCTTCAATTCACCTTTCTTAACCTAAATTGAGTCTATCAGCCCTTAAACACGAGAGCTTGCAGTCTTCTTTTATCTCCTTGTCAGTTTCTTTGTGGCAGCCTAGCACGGGTATGTTGCCTCTGTGCTATTTCATGCTTCTCTCTTCTTCTTCTTCCTTATAGCTAGGTTTGTTTAATTTATTGGTCACAGCTGTGGGTGCATGCCTCCATGATTGGCACTTCTGACAGCTCTATGGACAATGATCAGCCTGATTGCTTGTAATCAAGGAAGACACTCCTCTTTCTTCTGCTCCTATCCTATGTATGGGGTTTGTAAACTCCATTACAGAGCCACAACCAGTGGCTACAACAAACAGATGAAGGGGGAGTACAAGGTAACAAAGAATAGTATAATATCCAGCAAAGTACTTAACTTCAAAAAGTTTTCTGGAGGTTGGTTAGAGTGCAAGATAAATTCTGTGAAGACATTTTTCATCTGTTATATTAATGTTCAGGATGCATTTTATAAGCATATTTTGTTTTTGAGTTTCGGATCATGTATGTCCCTTCCTAATCAAGGGAAAAAAGTACGTGGCACAGTTAGTTTATGCAGTGCTGTGCATTTAAAGGAACGCTGCGTATCACCATTCCATACATAAATGTTATTGCCCCTGAACCTGCAAGTAGTGGTCTTGACTTAAATGGGACCACTCATGTGAGTAACCCTTACAGGAATGGGCTGTAATTACGCTGATAGGTATTTGTTTAATTCATTATCACCTTTCTGCATTATCTCAAAAGCTGTCTAAGGAAAACATATCAAAAATAGTCCTGAACTCAGAACCTTCATCTCAACAGTAGGCTGATAATGCCTTGCCCCAGCAAAATTTATTGCAGGGTTTTCCCCACTTACTATACCTTATACTGCAAAGAGATTTCCCGGAAATCACCTTCACTTTGGAAAACATTTTTGATAAGCCAAAGTGAGTAAGACTTCAGTTTAAAGTGTGTCATGCTCCCGAAGAGAGCTGCCCAGCCATCTCCATTGCATACACTGAGAGCTGCTATCACTGGCAGCCGTGAGAGGAATTCCCCCACCAAAGAGCTGCAGCACCACAATTGCTTCCAGCCCTGACAAATACAGACACTAGCCTTTTTCTCATCCTGGTGTGAATCCTGCATTTGTCCTTTCAGCTTCACTGCTGGTTCATAAAAAAGTCATTCAATTTCCCATCCCACTTTTTAGTTTTAATTAAATCCTCCTCCACCCAGCTTATCTTGCTTTTTTGCCTCATTTCATTATGTGTCTCCAGAAAATAGAGACCATCTTCCTTATTTTAATATCTCTCCTTTCTAGTTTTCCTCCACTTGCGTTGTTTGAATAAACATCGCCAACTGGAGAGGATGATAAACATTGATAAAGAAGACAAAAAAGCCAATTGCATTCCACCCACAACATAATGGCAGTAATGATCTCTACTGCTATCCACCTGATTTATAGGTGCAAAAAAACATGCAGAAGGGGTTGTTTATGCCTAGAAGCTACTAAATCATGGCTTGCTTTTTTGTTTGTTTGTTTTTCTTCCCCTGAGCATTTATTATTCAAAAAGCCACAGAGGAAAGATATTACGATGTTTAACATGAAAATTCAGTACCCTGATGAGCGTAAAGTGAGTGAATGTGTTACATGGGAATTGTATGGATTGTACTGTAAAATATATTCAGCATTAGTAAGTGCCTTGCCCAGTTGGAAAGCATATCATGAGCAGGGATACAAAGGAGACCTAGTGGAATGAATAGGCAACAATGTGCCGTGTGTATGAACGTTATGCCATAAGTGATATCCCTCCTGTTGTTCATAAACGATTCAACCCATTGTAGATGGTAGAGTTACTTTGCCTCAGGGAGGCATTGTGCCTCTTGCATGCTCCTTTGGAGGGTAGAGCTCCCTTGCATGCACCTCTTGGAGGGATGCCCCATAGGCTCTCCTCTATGGCTCGTACCAGCACTAAGGGTGAGTAAAATGTGGGGTCATGGTCAAGTGTTTTTGCCACTCCCTTTGAGTGGTGTCTAGCAGGAATATTTACAGGTTTGAGACTATGTCCTGCCCACTGTGTTTGGGGCTCTTAACCCACACCCCATCATAGATCTGCACAAGGGGCAGAAAGGTGCAGAGTAAAGAAAGAATCTCAAAAGTCTGTCCAGAAAAGTACAAATGTCCCTTCCAAAGCCCTTTCCTCCTCTCATAGACAGTGTCCAGAGAAAAGCTCTGCCAAACCTTGGCTAAACCACAAGGGGTCATTACATTAAAGCTTTTCTAACTGAGGATGTTGGATCTCAATCCTGAGACTGTATCTACCTTAGTAGTGAATTATATCTAAAATCTATAATTAGGTCTATCTTTCTTTATGCCTAGTGAGAGATACCCTTTATGAGTACCACTAGTTATACGTGGAAGGGATTTTGAAATTACATACGCCTGGCATGCACTAGAGAGATCAGACTGTGGCACAAGCATGATTTCAACATATCAGTCCCCCCTAATATCTTATCTCATGCAAATTACTGGACATTTATTGATTTAATCATCTCCCTGTTTTGCAGTTATTCTAATGAGTATCAAGTCCTGCAAGTTCTTACCAACTGTTTTCCAAATCTTAATTTACTGAAATAGTCTTCTGTCTAAAATGTTTCCATATTATTAAGGTTTACAGCTAGTGGATTTTTAATTCCTTTTCTTTTTCCAATTAAAGTATCACACAGGCTAAAATCAGCCAGGGATTGAAAAGTATGCACTAACTAAATGAAGGCTGAATGGAATAGATTACTAATTAGAGAGCAGTCAGAGATTCCAGTATAAAACTGACACACTTAGAACCTATGACTGGACTATATTTAATATCTGAAAGAATGAATAAACTAGGAATCAGAGCTGCAAACTCATGGTACTGTTTCTCTGGATATGAAGGATTACATCTTCTGATTTGGTCCTGCAAGAATATTAAAACATTCTGGAATAATGTGCTGAAAAGCATGAGTCTAATTTTGCAGTCTAATATTATCTTGTTGAAATCCCTGTGTGTTCTTTGGTTTGGTATGGGCCCCTAGAAGTAAGGCAAAAAACTGGATCTCAATAGGCAAAGAAAATAATGCTTTGCCACCACATGAAGATGTGGGGTGGGGGTAGAGTTCTGAATCCTTTTTGGAAAACTTTTAAAATAAAAATAGTATAAAATGCAGGAACAAAAATGAAAAGCCAAGCAAAGACAGATATAAGAAATGGGTTTCTTTTAAAAAGGCTGAAGACCACCACCCAGGCTTCAGTAGTCAACAGCCTCACTGAGAACTTCACACCACACAAGAGTCACCTTAGGATGAACCTCCCTTGACTCAGTAGGTTTGGGTTTTTTTATAGTATGTGTAGCTCACAGCTATCCAGTCATATCACAAGATTAGATGCACACAGACGACTATGAGAAACTACTTCCTTGGAATGCCATTCATTTCAACTCATCTATAACATTCTCCACCCTTTTACAGAACTAAATGTAACAACTGGCTAAAGTGAAATATATTCACCTGAGATGAGGAAGCAAACCCATCTCTATATGACAGGTTTCAGAGTAGCAGCTGTGTTAGTCTGTATTCACAAAAAGAAAAGGAGTACTTGTGGCACCTAGAGACTAACCAATTTATTTGAGCATAAGCTTTCGTGAGCTACAGCTCACTTCATCAGATGCATAAAGTGAAAAATACACACAGACCATGAAAAAATGGGTGTTTATCACTTCAAAAGGTTTTCTCTCCCCCCACCCCACTCTCCTGCTGGTAATAGCTTATATATATATGAATTTTTCTGACTGCTGAATGTACAAGAAACAGAAAACAAGCAAATAAAGCAATAAAAGTCTGATAACCAGCAATTAGAGCAAGACTTTATCTTCCCAACAAAAAGAAAGTGTGACTCTGGAGGAGCATAGTCTTTACATTGACCTGATAACTTATGTGAAAACTACAAACTGACTTGTCTTCAGCTTTCACTTCAAGTTAGTTCACTTGAGTTAAGAATACACTTTTTTTTTCATAGTGAAGATAAGGCTTAAGAAATAGAAGATAATGTCATACTGACACAGCAGGCCAGTTTGGTATTTCACTTATAGGAGCTTAAAGAGGTATAATAAATAAAGAACTCAGATAGACACACCTTGGAATCATGGGTATAGAAAGGAAGAAAGAAATCTTGCCCCTTTTACAAAGTTAACCTCCTGCAGGACTGATCAATCACCCAGCCACTATAGTATCTTTATTATGAACAGCATGGTGTCAAAAGAAATGCTGTATTATGAGCAGAACTATGTACAAAATAAAGTTGCAAACTTTCTACTGCTCTGTGTAGCTGCAGCCTGCGACTATCCTGTCCTGCGCTTCTTTGTGTCTACCCCCTCCTGCATCCCAACCCCCTGCCCCAGCCCAGTAAAAGTGAGAGAGGATGGGGAAGAGCGAGCAACGGAGGGAGGGGGATCGAGCAATCAGGGGTGGAGCCTCGGAGAAGGGGTGGGGCAAGGGCGGGGCCTCAGGAAGGGGTGAGGCAGGGGTGTTCGGTTTTGTGTGATTAGAAATTTGGCAACCCTAATCACAGATTCTGCATCTTCTCTTAACCATATCTTATGTGTTACTGGGTATCTAATTTCCTGGGAATACATCTTCAGATGATGATATTAATACCTTCATGTCTGATTCTGTGGTGTCTTCCTGTCTCTCTGTGGTGTACTCCCTCTTAACAAGACCAAGAAGCTCGTGTAGCTGTAGCACCAAGACTGGCTGCTTGCGTGTGGTACTATCATAAACTCTTGTTTTATCATTTTCCCTTTGTATTTAAGTGTCAGTGTGCCCTTGATCAACACTGCAATAGTTCCTCCGTTATAGTCATTCAGAGATACATTTGACTCTTACACTTTTATGCGCTCCTTACATCTTTCATTTGCAGTTTCTGTTATTACATTTATTGACACCCCAGTATCAGAAGTGCAATTTGTGCACATTTTAATTAGCCAGGCTTTTGGATTCCCACCCTCTCCATTACTGTGCTTAAGAACAGCTCTTCCTCTTCACTTGAGGAATCCTTTTCTACAGTTAATACATGCAATTTCTTGCTTTTTTGCTGATTTTAACATAAAGGTTGTATTTATTACAGTATCTACATATTTGCCTGAATACTGGGCATTTCCTATACTCATGCAGGTGGCCACATCACTGGCATTGTTCCCTGCTTTCTGTGTTTGTGTCCTTGGCTAATTTAATTTCTGTGAAAATTTCCCCTGCTGGTTTAGCTATGGTTCTCACAGTCATGTGCTAGGTGGCTTTTTCTAGGCTTTTTAGCTGTGTTTGTTCTGCTGCGTGGCATATACATATTACTCTTTCTAGTGTCAGATCCATCTCCCTTAGTAACAGTTAATTTACTGGACAATCTGGTCTTTTAGTATTCCATAATCACTGGACTGACTTTTAAGTTTTACAACTGCAACAAATCCTTCTATTGTTTCCCCTTCATTCTTTGTTCTCATCCTAAACCTATCTCATAAGTAACATTTTTTTCTATGGACACAATGATTCTGAAACATTTTCATGATTTCTGCAAATTTTTCCTTTCCATCCCCATCTATATGGAATACATTGTAGACATCTAGGGTTTATATGCCTGTCATTGTTAAGAACAGAGCAATCTTTTGCTCACCCTCCAGTTTATTTGGAGGCAATGGCTTTTCATATGCAGCTCAAATTGCTGTTTGAACCTTTCTCCAGGAATAGACAGCATATCCCCCTTTTTTCAGGGCAGCTGGGGAGTTACTTGAAGTTTCCAGGCTCAGTAGCAGCCATTTCAATGTTCTCTCGCACTGGGTCTTCCAGCACATTATGATCCCCTCCACCGCCCCACATCCCACTCCTGGTACCATGTAGTATCTACTGACACGCAGACTGCTGTCAATATAAACCTTTATTACAAACAGAGTTATGTACAGAAATGAAGTAACAAAACTTTCTACTGCTCCAAATAGCTGCAGCCTGCAACCACCCTGTCCTGGGTTTCTTCATTTCTTCCCAGCAGAAAGTATGTCATTGGGGAAACCAAAAACTAGATCTAGAGTGTGCAAGATGTGTGGCATTTCTACACTTCATGGAGGACTTACTCCATAACACAACTACAGCCAGGCTACAGCGACAAAGAAGAAAGCATGTTCTCTTGTTCAGTAATCCATATTCTAGTACCAAACATCAAAAGATTATCAGCATTTTTATGTTGGCTTCCAAGCCAGTGCTTCATAGTAAACATGAATGGTTGTAGGGTCAGAGTCCATCCAGTGAGTTGAATATTCCTGTCCTTTATTTGAGTTTCTAATTATCTAATCTGGTCATTGATAACTGGAAAATAACAAAGGGTTTTAAATGCTAGCTATTCCTTTTCAGTGGTTTCACATTCATTCCCCCTGGAAATGGCTCCCTCTTGATTAACAGAACAACATGCTCCGCACCATGTGACAATAGGCCTATAACTATCTAAGACTACAGTACAGTAGACATTTTGTTGAAGTTGGGGCTTCACAATACAAAAACCTCACAGTTTAATTTTAAGAGTTCTGGAAGTTTTTAGTCTTCCTAGTAAGATCACAGATTGAAGCTGGAATCAATCTTATTATATTCAATATAAACTTTTTAATAATCTTCTAGTCTTAAAAATAAAAGATATTCTTTTTCGTGGTATGAGCAAGTGACTCCAAAATTGCCTTTATGTTTCAATTACCAGTTCCTGGTTTCATATTTCACTTAGGGTATACCTTGAGAAAAGAGTAGGTCAATGGAAGTTTTGTCAGTGACTTTGTGGGGACGGGGCAAAATTTCTTGGTTTGCTATAGCATGTTTCCTGGAGAGGCTAATGTTGCTGTCAGTCCTAAATTAACTAGAATGGAGCTATGGAGTTTATTTTAAGATTAACCCTTCAAAAATATCTCAACAGCTGAATCAAAATTTCATAATCAGAGCTGACATGCAAACCTCTGGGGTGAAATCCTGGCCCCACTAGCAAAATTTCCATTAGCTCCAATGGGGATATGATTTCACCTCTACTTTCTGAAAGTATCTAATGTAGCAGGCTTCCATCCCACGCAGCCCATTTGCTGATAATCTTGCATCACTGGTTAGAAGGCCAGTGATTGAATTTTTAAAGCCAGCTTTGAAATAAGTGGCCAATTAACCATTGATGGTGCACCTTCAAGAAATTTGCTTGAGCTCATGCAGCTAGGAATATGGAATGCCAGCACACCCTTACTACCCCTTTCTATGGCAAGTAAGTATTTCTTGTATTTGTTTAAATACGGTAATCATTAGGGTAGATCCTGAGAGAATCAGTATGACAGAAAGCGCAACTGAGGAAGCTCATTAGGGAGGCCAAAGTAAGAAATGAATTTTATTTTTAAGCTTATTAGAGAAATTGTCAATGTCTACATAAAATCGTCCACTCTGTCACAACAGCCAACTCTCCTAAGCACTATGAAAATTAAATATGAAAAACAGAAGGAGTCAAATTCTCTGCTGATATAATTGAGTGAAACCTCACTCAAACTATCAAAGTAGCACCCATTTATCCCAGCGGAGGATCTGGCCCAAGGTTTTTAACTCACAAAAAATGACCATCATTATATTGTTCAATTACACAAGTGCATTATTCTCTGCAAGGATTTAATAGCAGCTCCACTTCAATCTTTTTTGTCCCGTAGAACATCTGTATTTATTTGATTGTAAATATCATAGTAGTTGAATTACTACAGGTTGTTTCATATACCTAATTAATATTATTCTCTTTTAAAATATATTACCTATGGGTGTATTATTATATATAATAATAGGCAACTTTCCTTGTATTCATGAGTCCATATGTAATGTCATATAAGGCCCAAATGGAAAATGTCTAAATGGCATGGCAAATTAGCCTAAAATGTAAGTTTCTGTATTTGTAACATCTCTATAATATTATAGAGAGAGTGAAGAAGCTTCAGGTCTGTTCAGAGAGTTGTTTATGTAAAAGGACTGAAATTAATGCTTTAATGAGAGCAACCAATAAGGACACGTATAGGCAAGGCAAATAACCACAAGCGAGATCAGGGGTGGGTCACATCTGGGAATAGAAATTGTATGGCAGGCCATGAATGCTCACAAAATTGGAGTTGGGATGCAGGAGAGGGTGCAGGCTACAGCTGGGGGTGCGGGCTCTGGGATGGGGCTGGGGATGAGGGTTTTGGGTGCAGGAGGGTGCTCCGCAGGACTGGCTTTAGGCACCAGCAAAGCAAGCATGTGCTTGGGGGGGCACAATTCCAGGGCGGCATTCCGGCCATCCCTTTTTTTTTTTTGCTTTGGCAGTTGTGCTCTTGGAGCTTGGGGCAGCAAATTTTTTGCTTGGGGGGGCAAAAAACCTAGAGCCAGCCCTGGTGCTCCGGGCTGGGATTGAGGGGTTCAGAGGGCAGGAGGGGGATCATGGCTGGGGCAAGGGGTTGGGATGTGCGGAGAGGCTCAGGGTGCAGGTTCTTACCTCAAGCATCTCCCAGAAGCCACAGCATGTCCCATCTCCAGCTCCTATGTGGAGGAGTGGCCAGGCGGCTCTGCATGCTGCCCAGTTTGCAGGCACTGCCCCTGCAGCTCCCATTGGGCCACCAGAGGGGGCCATTGGAGAGCGTAGGAGCCAGAGGGGGGCCATGTTGCTGCTTCCGGGAGCCGCGTGGAGCAGCCCCCGATCCTGCTCCCCAGCTGGAGCACCAGAGTGGGGCAAGCCCCAGACTGAGCGGGAGCTCAAGGACCAACTTAAAATGGCTGGTGGGTTAGATCTGGCCTGGGGGCCACAGTTTGGCACCCCTGAACTAAATACAAGTCATCTAATGCCAAGTTATCCCCAAAAGGTAAAGAGTGTAATATTTACATCTGTGACAGGACATGGAAACTTACGAATCCAAAGTGCAAGATGCCTGATGTCCTGTCAGACACATAGAAGCGGTGCACAGAAGGTAACAAATGGGATAAAGAGACTAAGAGAAACAATGAAAATGACCATGATTCTGACACAAAACTGCTGACCTGGTTCAAACAGACCCAAACCAAAACAAACAAAAAACTATGAGTAAGAAAACAAATGCACAAAGGAAAATCATTGGTTTATTCAATGATTATACACGGTCATCTTTAAAAAAAAAAGTACTGCATGGCCTTATGTAAAACTCTTATAGGAAAAGATAGCAGATGCCAGATATCTGTATCATTTGAAGGTGATCTACAACTAAATTGTGTGGATTTTATTTATAATACCATGGCAGTATATACTGACTCAGTAATCTATGTATTCAGCATATAAATACAGAGGTTTCCGAGTAGCAGCCATGTTAGGCTGTATCCGCAAAAAGAAAAGGAATACTTGTGGCACCTTAGAGAGTAACAAATGTATTTGAGCGTAAGCTTTCGTGAGCTACAGCTCACTTCATCGGCTCAAATAAATTTGTTAGTCTCTAAGGTGCCACAAGACTCCTTTTCATATAAATACAGTAATTAGAAGACATAAGCCTTTTCTTTTTTTCTTCCTAGATCCTAGTTCACATTACATTGTAATGTCCCAATCTGTGTTGTGCTATGTTTTAATAACAACCCACTGAAGAATGGAAGCAGTCCATAGGAAAGTGCATCAGGAATGATTTAGTAATAATAAGGCATGGTTTCCATAGCATCTTGTGATTTTCATAAATAATAATAATACAAAAGTTTTTAAAACAGGGCCAAATAATAAGTAACACTGCTTCCCTGAAAGAAGGTAGGGCAATTGCAATAGTTATTTAGGGATGAATGGGAACAATTATCCTTAAAAATCAAATTGGACAAGACAATAGGTGTAAAATGCAAGAAGGAAAATTGAGATTAGATAGTATTTAGTAGGAGCAGACCTCAAGATATGTAGTGAGGGTTCTTATTGCTATTCAGATCCATAAATCTTGGCGTGAAATCCTGACCCTGTTGAAGCCAATGGATTTTACCCTAGATGCTCATACAGACTTTGTCTGAAACCCTTGTGTCTTCCAAACACTAAAGGGAGTGAATAGACTGTCGATTCTACCTGGTCTTTGTGCAGGCACAATGGTGTGAAACTCTTTGCATTCTCCACCTATGCAATAGCTGTCCCTCGTTGTGAGTGCAACTCCATGAACTGTTCTCCTGTGCTGTGCTGTGCTGCATTTGATATGATTGTAACGATGCTGGTTCTGGCGGGACCCAACTGAGAGTGCCAATTCAGGACAAATTGCTTCAAGCAGGGCAGTTACAGCCCAAGTCTGGGGTTTCTATGCACACCAAAGCAAACCAAACCAGCCAAACAGAGAAGACTTTGGTTTTACCCCACTGGCTAACCATAAGTCACACAAGCAATTCCCTTAGCCACTCCAGTTTCCCAGTATCACCACCAGTGCCACTCGTTATGGAGACAAATGGTTATGAAAACCAATACCCCAGTAAAAGAAAAAAAGTTCTCTCGATCCCAAAGGACCAAGCCCCAGACCCAGGTCAATATATAAATAAGATCTTACCCACAAATCACGCTGTTGCTAATCCTTTAGAATCTAAAATCTAAAGGTTTATTCATAAAAGGAAAAGATATAGATGAGAGCTAGAATTGGTAAAATGGAATCAATTACCTACAGTAATGGCAAAGTTCTTGATTCAGGCTTGCAGCAGTGTTAGAATAAACTGCAGGTTCAAATCAAGTTTCTGGAGTGCATCCATAACTGGGATGGGTCATTCAGTCCTTTGTTCAATGCTTCAGTGTAGCCAAGTCCCTCCAGAGGTAAGAAGCAGGATTGAAGACAAGATGGAGGAGCTGCAGCAGCTTTTTATTTTCTCTTGCCATGTGGTCTTTCTTTCTTTGGTCCAAAGACAAGCTGTCCATCACATGGCCTGGAAAAACCTCAGAGTTCTGTCCATAGGCAGGTCCTTGCATACCCTGCTGAGTCCCAAGGCATGTCTGCCTTCTCTCAATGGGTCACTTGTATAGCTGATGGTCCTTAATGGGCCATCAAGCAGGCTAGGCAGAGCTGACACCAACTTGTTTGGGGTGTCACCCAAAAGCATAGCATAAGTTTGAAATACTGACAGTATAGAGCCAATACTTATATCTTTAAATACAAAAATGATACATGCAAACAGATAGCATAATCATAACCAGCAAACCATAACCTCGTCTTAGACACCTTATTTGACCCCTTTTATGCAAGATTTGGTGCCACTACAGGACCTTGGTTACAACAATGTTCTATATGGTCCCAGTTCAAGTCAATAACGTCACAATGATACAACAACTCACTTTATAAACATAAGATAAACTAGGGAATATAGAACATGCTTCCCAAGAAAGCCACAGGCTCACTTTCTTTGGAAAGCTCCAAGACAGGGGTGCCCAACCTGAGCCTGAGAAGGATCCAGAATTTACCAATGTACATTGCCACAGAGCCACAGTAATATGTCAGAAGCCCCCACTCCCCTGATCCCAGCACCTTCCACCCACCAGCAGCCCCGCTGATCAGCACCTCCCCCTCACTCCCCACACCTCCCGATCAGCTGTATCATGGCGTGCAGGAGGCTCTGGGAGAAAGGGGTGAGGAGCAAGGGTACGGCAGGCTCAGGGGAGGGGGTGGGAAGGGATGGAGTGGGGGCAGGGCCTGTGGCAGAGCCGGGGGTTGAACAGTGAGCACCCCCCGGCACATTGGAAAGTTGGCGACTGTAGCTCCAGCCCCGGAGTCGGTGCCTATACAAGGAGCTGCATATTAACCTCTGCAGAGCCACAAGTTAGCCACCCCGCTCCAAGACAAGGCTTGATAATTAAATATTGGAAGTGGCTTAAACTTAATAAGATTCTGTTTCTGTGCAGGAGGGTGAGGATTGTGGAGCAGGTGATCTTCCACAGGTTCCCTTCTCAAACAAATCATTCCATGCTTCTGTGGAGACAAAATAACCATCTTGTCTGGTTGGCAAGAGAAGCAACATGTGTATATAAACCAATACTTTTAACCTTAAGGGTCTATTGCTTTTGCTAGACCTGCAAATCTAGCTGGAAGTGATTGATGAACTATTTGATTCCAGGGCATCCAGATAGGAAACAGTTCCATTAGCAGCTCTCCATTAAGTGGACTAGTCTAGTGACCTGAATTAAAACTGGCTTTTATGGACACCTTTTATGATTGCATTTTATAGGCTAAAATACACATAAGTGTTAATAAAATGTACATCCTATATAGTGAGTCTAATGCAAATGCCATTCTCGCTCAGTTCAACATTTTCCATATTTTGTTTGTTACTCTATTATCAAAAGCTCTTTTTGCAGATCTTCACAGAATAGTGCAGATCCCCAACACATTTTAACTGTGCCTGGTTTGAGCCATTGGATTTTTCTGATGCCTTCCTCTTTGAACACAATGTAAGGACAGATTTTCCAATAATCCTATTATTTGGTACAGAAATATGTTAGTGCTAGTGAAGTATCTGCTGGTTTAAACTGTTCCAAAGAGTGAGTGCTGTATCTGTGTATACATACGGAGAGTAATCTACCTGAAGATACATTCATGAAATGAGAAGCAAAAAAATAAAAATAAAAATGCATACCTTGCAATAAACCAGATTTTGATATCATATATCTCACTCTTATATTACATGATGTTAATCTAGAACTTTCCTGGTTCTGTATCAGAAATCCTTCTCTAAAATTACTTGGAACTCAACAAGAATACAATACCTAACCTGATAAGTTAAAACTGTTATTAATCTGTACCCTGAATTCACGTGTTGGCTAGACACCACACACACACACACACACACACACACACTGAGACCTATAGCAAGATCTCACTCATGGCCAAACATTAGAATGAGTAATCAGGGATGAAAGAACTGATCCCGTTTATTGGACCAAATAGTAAACTGTGGAACACCTATGTGCCGCTGGAAGTGGCACTGATGATTCAATCGGTGGCACTGTGACCAACATGATTGACCAGCATGTTGCTAAGAGGTATATTGCTGAAGGTACCCATCTCTCAGATGAGATATAAAACTGAGCTACTGAACACTTGTGCGCAATAAAGGTACCATGGCACATTTTGAAGAAGTAATTGTTACAACCAGATCATGGGCAGTCTGACCTGCTGGTCAAAGCAGGAGTCAGGCCAAGTTAGTTATCAGAGTGTCAGAGTCCGAGACAGGCCAGAGTACAAACCAAGAGTTAGGCAGGGTCAGGTTACCAGGAGGTCAGAGTCCAAGATAGGCCAAAGGGTAGACCAGGAGTCAGGGGACAAGCAGGGTCAGAAGCTGTAGTCTGGGATCTCTCACTCACATGGTCTGAAGCAAGACAGGCAGTCTATACTGTTGCTCAGACAACAGCCTGTCATGGCTTCCTGTCTTAAGTACCAGTGCCAGCCAATCAGTGGGCTGTGAAGAGCTGCCACTCAGACCCTGATGGGCAGTACTTCCTGATGGGCCCAGCTGCACAGGGTCCTCCCATATGAGACAAGCCTAAGCCTCCTGTGGAGATGGGGAGGCATCAGACGCCCTGAACCCCCTCAGCTTCTACCCCTGTAGGTTCTTACAGTAATGGTGCCAACCCTTGTGTATTTTCTCATTTCAGCCTTGGGAAATTACATTAAGAACCATTCAGCAACAGCAACCCTTAAAGAAAGGTTACTGGGTGGTGCTTGAGATAAGGAGTTCGAGAGTAAGGCACAAGCACCTTCCCCATCAATTAGGTAACAGTCCTTCCTCAGCAAGATAGGGGCTGGATTGACAGGGATTCACTAGTGCTTTTAAAAGGCTCTGTGGTATTTTCTGGACAGTAACATATACAAATTTCCATGCCTGAGAGTAAATTGGGTTCACATAAGCATTGGTATAGGTGAGTTCTAGGCAATTTCACCAAAAGGTCCATGACAAACCATATCGTATGCCACGGTCAGGTCAAGCAATTTTCAGCTTATGTTGGAATCCATTTTTGATGAAAGTTGTAAGTGCCATCACTTGATCACATATACTACAACAGCAGTGGAAACCCGGTTGCTCTGGTGCCAGCATGCCTTCCACAGATGCAGACCCAACGATGGGGGTGGGGTGGGGGAGCAAAGGGGGCAATTGCCCAGAGGTCTGGGTGATTTAAAAAGGCCCAGGGGCCCCCGGCACTTTGAGACCACTCTGGGCCCCGCACTTCGGGGGGCCCCGCAAGCCAGTGTGGGCAGTCCCAGAAGTTACGTATTTATCACTTCTGCCCCAGGCCCCACTCTCCCCCACATAGGGATGGCCCTGGCCCTGGCCCTGGCTCTGGTCCTGGGGCCTAGAATTTCTGTGGTCCAGCCTGCACAGATGGTGAAATTCTTTGCAAAATCGGATGCTCAAGCACCTTAAAACAGATGCTTAGAATTGAAATTGCTTGAAAGCAAGAGATGCTTGAAGGCAAGTGTGAGTCTTTTCCAGGTTTCAGCAAGGCCATGACCTTTGTTTGGCATCAGATTCTGGGCAGTCTGGATTTCTGCAGAACTTTGTTGAGAAAACAAATGAGCCTATCCCATGCACGAGGACCCAGATGTTTAATGAATTTGGGTGCAATTCTGTCATATCCGGGAGCTGTACCCATTATTAAATCACTCAGGACTTTATCCAATTCCATACTGATGAATGGCTTCATCTTTCTATCAGCTATATTATTCCTTAAGAAATGCCATCACTCAACATGTACCTGTCATTTGACAACTCTGTCATCAGGAGCTTGGTGACTTTCAATGGGTGACTGGCAATCTGATTTGGAGTAACTTCTGGCCTGCTTTGTGCACATGGACATTGAGCTGCACCTAGTTGGTGAATTAAGCTCCAGCTCTTCCAGCTTGACCACAAAAAGTCAAATGCCAGAGTCACTTCCTCCCATCAAGCCCGATGAGCAACATCCACATCTATAAGATGGTCCACAATCTTCGGATCACCTGACTGCTCATACTGTCTCAGCAAGTCTGCACAATTCTCATTCAAACATGGAATATACACTGGTCAGAAGCCACATGGAATTGTTGCACTTGCAGCTTTAAAAATGGCACAACAGAAATGACAGTTTTCATTTTCCACGGAGATGATATTTAATGGGAGGGTCACAATGCTCCTTTCTAAGTACCCTGTAAAGGAGCTCCAATCTGCCTTTGAAAGTTCCATCTAGGCTTTGGTATGCTCTTATAAACAGAAGATGCATTCCCATCAGAATCAACAACGGACGAAGTTGGCTATGTGGAAAATCATTAACTACAGTACATGCCACTGGCTGCAGGTGATTGGCAAACAACTTGACACAGCAGCACAGGTCTGGGCAATAGTCCCCATTTCAATGTGGTGGGTTTCAAATTGCAAGTGTATATAAACCACCAGGTGTAACATGGGGTCTACAAGTTCTCCCAAAGCTTAAACATCTGACAGCATAAAAAATAGCAAAGCAAAAAAATAGTGGGTTCTCAGCACCCACCAGCGACAGCTGTTGGGCAGCACTGCCGCTGATCAGTTGTTTGATGGGTCTCCTGATGAGCTAAATGGGGGTGCCACCAAACAGCTGTTTGGACACATCACCAAACAGCTGATTGGCGGCTTCCACCAAACACCTGATTGGTGGCTGTTGTCAAACAGCTGATCAGCAGCGGGTAGGGGCCTCTGAGACAGGGTGGAGCATGGGGCAGGAAGAAGTGGGGTGATGTCATGGCCTTGGGGGAAGGGGGAGAGTGGGGCCTTGTGGTGGAGCAAGGGTGGAGCATCCCCAGGGCAAACTAGAAGTCGTCGCCTATGCCTGGTAGTGTATGTTGGCCACTTTAATAGTCATCATAGCAAGTGGAGTCATGCAATTGCAGACCCAAATGGTGAACAACTATTGGAGTGGGCAACAAATAATGATCTCACACTGGTCCATGGCCCTAGGCAGTGTGGTACCTTCCATTCAGCAAGTTGGTTAGTATGTGCAATGGCTCTGCTTTTGAAAAATTGCCATTTCTGTGTGCATATTGGTGATAGAACAAGTGCTTGGAGGCACCAGAAGAATGGCCTTCTGCAAGGATCAGTATTATCTTCAAAGTTATTCAGTTTATATTCAAATGACCTACCATATACTGAGGCTTGCAAGTTTGCATATGCAGATGACATATGCCTCTCCACACAGTCACACTCCTTTGACATATCTGAGCATGTTTTGAATGCAGACATGGTGGCTATGGCTGATTGTTGTCATCGGTGGTGCCTGATACCAAGTGGAAGTAAGATTGTGTTGAGTATCTTCCACTTACATCATGCACAAGGGGCAGAGAGCTGAACATAGTTCTCAATGGTCAGCAAATAAAGTATGATTCACACATGGTCTGTCTAGGCATCACGTTGGATAGAACTCTCACATATTGTGACTATCTTACAAAGACAGCAACTAAAGTCAAAATGCACAACAACCTGCTTGGAAAACTGGTCAGAACAACATGAGGCACCATGGCCCAAATGTTACCACTTCTCTGCAATATTGTTCTGCCCAGTGTTTGCAGAGAGGAAAGAATAGCAAAGCTCGTGACAAAATTGCATGATATGCCACATCTACGATTAATTAAAGACTTGTTTAATCCACAACATGGTCATCTGCCCTCACATCACCTGTTGTGGGACTTCAACTACCCTGTCATAAATATAAAGGGAAGGGTAACCATCTTTCTGTATACAGTGCTATAAAATCCCTCCTGGCCAGAGGCAACATCCTGTTACCTGTAAAGGGTTAAGAAGCTCAGCTAACCTGGCTGGCACCTGACCCAAAGGACCAATAATGGAACAAGATACTTTCAAATCTTGCAGGGGGGTGTGGGGGAGAAAGGCTTTTGTTTGTGCTCTTTGTTTACGTGTTTGTTCTCTCTTGCAACTGAGAGAGGCCAGACAGAAATCCATCTTCTCCAACCCATCCTAATCCAAGTCTCCAACATTGGAATCAGTTTAGGTATGCCAGGCAAGGTGGATTAGTTTATCTTTTGTTTTATGTGAATTTTCCCTGTGTTAAGAGGGAGGTTTATTCCTGTTTTCTGTAACTTTAAGGTTTTGCCCAGAGGGGGATCCTCTGTGTTTTGAATCTGATTACCCTGTAAAGTATTTTCCATCCTGATTTTACAGAGGTGATTCTTTTACCTTTTCTTTAATTAAAATTCTTCTTTTAAGAACCTGATTGATTTTTCATCGTTCTTAAGATCCAAGGTTTTGGGTCTGTGTTCACCTGTAGAAATTGGTGAGGATTATTATCAAGCCTTCTCCAGGAAAGGGGGTGTAGGACTTGGGGGGATATTTTGGGGAAAGACGTCTCCAAGTTGTCTCTTTCCCTGTTCTTTCTTTAAAATGCTTGGAGATGGCAGTATACTGTTCAAGAACAAGGCAAAGTTTGTACCTTGGGGAAGTTTTTAACCTAATCTGGTAAGAATAAGCTTAGGGGGTCTTTCATGCGGGTCCCCACATCTGTACCCTAGAGTTCAGAGTGGGGAAGGAACCTTGACATACCCAGACATCTGTTGGAAAAATAACACAGCAGATCACAGATCATCCAACAAGTTTTTGGAATGTATTGGAGACCATTTTTTATTTCAGAAGGTGAAGAAAGCTACTAGAGGGGAGGCTGTTCTAGATTTGATTTTGACAAATAGGGAAGAACTGGCTGAGAATTTGAAAGTGGAAGGCAACTTGAGTGAAAGTGATCATGAAATAGTAGAGTTCACGATTCTAAGGAATGGTAGGAGGGAGAACAGCAAAATAAAGACAATGGATTTCAAGAAGGCAGATTTTAGCAAACTCAGGGAGTTGGTAGGTAAAATCCCATGGGAAGCAAGTCTAAGGGAAAAAACAAATGAAGACAGTTGGCTCTTTTTCAAAGAGACATTACTAAGGGCACAAGAGCAAACTATCCCACTACAGGAAAGATAGGAAGTATAGCAAGAGACCACTCTGGCTTAACCAGGAAATCTTCAATGATCTAAAATTCAAAAAAGAGGCCTACAAAAAGTGGAAACTCGGCCAAACTACAAAGGATGAATATAAACAAATAACACATGTAGGGACAAAATTTGAAAAGTCAAGCCACAAAACGAGATCAGACTAGCTAGGGACATAAAAGGAAACAAGAAAACATTCTACAGATACATTAGAAGCAAGAGGAAGACCAAGGACAGAATAGGCCCATTACTCAACAAGGGGGAAAAACAATAACAGAAAATGTGGAAATGGCAGAGGTGCTTAACAACTACTTTGTTTCAGTTTTCACCAAGAAGGTTGGTGGCGATGGGACGTCTAAAATAGTGACCACCAGTGAAAATGAGGTAGAATCAGAGTCTAAAATAGGGAAAGAACAAGTCAAAAATTACTTAGACAAGTTAGATGTCTTCAAATCACCAGGGCCCAATGAAATGCATCCTAGAATATTCAAAAAGCTGACTGAGGACATATCTGAGCCATTAACAATTATCTTTGAAAAGTCATGGAAGACGGGAGACATTCCAGAAGACTGGAAAAGGGCAAATATAGTGCCCATCTATAAAAAGGGAAATAAGGACAACCCGGGGAATTACAGACCATTCAGCTTAATTTCAGAAAGATAATGGAGCAAATAATTAAGCAAACAATTTGCAAACACCTAGAAGATAATAAAGGATAAATAACACTCAGCATGGATTTGTCAAGAACAAATCGTGTCAAACCAACCTGATAGCTTTCTTTGACGGGTGGACGAGGGGAAGCAATAGATGTGGTATTTAGTAAGGCTTTTGATACTGTTTCGCATGACCGTCTCATAAACAAACTAGGGAAATACAACCTAGATAGGGCTACTATATATAAGGTGGATGCATAACTGTTGGAAAATCATTCCCAGAGAGTAGTTATCAGTGGTTCACAGTCATTCTGGAAGGGCAGAACGAGTGGGGTCATGCAGGAATCTGTTCTGGGTCCGGTTCTGTTTAATATCTTCATCAATAATTTAGATATTGGCATAGAGAGTACACTTATAAACTTTGCGGATGATACCAAGCTGGAAGGAGTTGCAAGTGCTTTGGAAGATAGGATTAAAATTCAAAATGATCTGGACAAACTGGAGAAATGGTCTGAAGTAAATAGGATGAAATTCAACAGGGAGAAATTCAAAGTACTCCACTTAGGAAGGAACAATCAGTTGCACACATACTAAATGGGAAATGATTGCCTGGGAAGGAGTAATGTGGAAAGGGATCTGGGGGTCATAGTGGATCACATGCTAAATATGAGTCAACAGTGTAACACTATTGCAAAAAAAGCAATCATTCTGGGATTATTGTAATCAAGACACGAGAAGTAATTTTTCTGTTCTACTCCATGCTGATTAGGCCTCAATTGGAGTATTGTGTCCAGTTCTGGGTGCCACATTTCAGGAAAGATGTGGACAAATTGGAGAAAGTCCAGAGAAGAGCAACAAAAATGATTAAAGGTCTAGAAAACATGACCTATGAGGGAAAATTGAAAGAAATTGGGTATGTTTAGTCTGGAGAAGCGAAGACTGGGAGGGGACATGATAACAGTTTTCAAGTATATAAAAGGTTGCTACAAGGAGGAGGGAGAAAAATTGTTCTTCTTAACCTCTGAGGATAGGACAAGAAACTGAAATTGCAGCAAGTGTGGTTGAGGCTGGACATTAGGAAAAACTTCCTAACTGTCAAAGTGGAAGGAGAGTGATCACTTTAGATAAGCTATTACCAGCAGGACAGTGGGGTGGGAGGAGGTATTTTTTCATGCTTTGTGTGTATATAAAAAGATCTTCTACACTTTCCACAGTATGCATCCGATGAAGTGAGCTGTAGCTCATGAAAGCTTATGCTCAAATAAAATGGTTAGTCTCTAAGGTGCCACAAGTACTCCTTTTCCTTTTATGATTCTATAAGTTTACCAGTGAGAGATTTACGGTAGAGGATGAGTGGTGAGCTTCATGGTCTGCAGAGAAAGTAAAAAATAATTATCTTGTCTCAGACCCCACTCTATGTCAACTCAGGTTTGAACTGTGCAGGCAATGGAGTTTTCTTAATTGGTTTCACACTGGACATGGAATTTGTGATAACAGCGGAATTTTGGTGGTGTTTTAGAGACAGTCCACTGTGTCAATGTGGGCAGCCACAAACCATCACACACACTGTTGAGGAACGCGAAATGACTCAACTTCTTGGAGGTCTTTGTGCCTTGAACATCATTGATAAGAACACTGTGGCTTGGCTCGACCAGACTGCATACACCAAATAAATAGGTGGGTTGGTTAAGCCCTGGAAATTTTGGAATATTCTTGCTTTGGATACCTAGTGGGGAGGGCAGGTGATGATGTAGGACAGCTATCCTTTCCTTCCTCCTTCTTTGCTGCTGCCAGGACTGATTCCCTTCGGGAAATTATCCTCCGTGGATTATTCTGTGTAAGTTGTGGATAAATATATGTTGCAGTCACCTAGCCAAAATTCCAGATGTCTGCCTCCATCCTCAAGGGCTCCCTGCCATTCACAAACTAAGCTCATGTTGACATTGAACTGCAGTAAACAAAATGTTACGTATGAAATATGGTGCCCACATCCTGCAGGTCTCATTCACCCTCATCATACTGATGTGTTTCTAAGTATAATTCTTGTATTACACTTTGCAGTAATTGTTGAATCAATCAGTGTTTATGTTCAAACACCAGCTGCAGCTGACCCTCTTCTATCAGAGCCAGAAATGTATTTTATACTGAATAATCATCCAATTTCTGGCTTCTGGCCAACCTACCATTTACTCTCTTCTAACACATAGTTTGTAATCTTTATCCACTGCAGGAGAGAAGCTTTTCCTACTGGAAGTTTCAGTGCAGTCAGTTCTTGCATCAGGGTTCAGCTGGACAATTACTCGGATCCCTGTTTTTCCAGCTAAGGTTGGAGACCCAAAGCACCCAGGAACTTCTCCACCAGCCACAAAGCATCTGCAAGACTGATTGCTATCTTGCAACAAACTCAGTCCAGCCGCAAGATCAAACAAAATAATTCTAATATGATTGGCTTTACTTTATTCATAGAGAGAGGTGTTCTGGCTTCAGCCACAGTCTACAGCAAACCCTAAGCCACTACTTGAGGCCAGGAACCTGAGACAAAACTTTTTGCTCTAAACCAACAATGAGCCCCAGCCAATCCAAAATGGCTGCTTTGAGAAGATCAAAGTCAGTGACAACTGTTGACTGAACAATACAATAGGCTGTTCTGAGGCTACCCTCTTACACATGGGAACAATCCTAAAGACCTTTTAGGTCACCAGAGCACTCCTACCAGATGTTCAAATGTTTTAAGGGCCTTCTTCAAATCCAACTCAGTTAGAATCCTACCACTTTAAGAGGTGGCAAAGAGCCACCAAAGCTGTCTATCGTACCTGCAACCTCAGCATCTGATGGTGGTGATGTATTGTTACAGCTGATGCTGTTATAATTAAACTGACTTCTCGATCTTCCACAAAGGCTTTTTTCATTTGGTCACAGAAGACTTTTATGTTTTGGTGTATCACTACCACAAGGAATCAGAACTCATTTCTGCTCCATTTACAAGCCTCTAGAAACTGTTTGCCCTGAGTTTGAGGTCCTTCGATCATGAAAGCCTCAGTTTTGGATTGGTTTATTTTATTAACCAGATATGAATAATTTTGTATTAAGTTAAAGACCTCTCTGAAGTGCCTGGCTTTATGTAGATGGTGTAGAAATACTTAGTCCTGCCTCAGGACAGAGAAGTAGACTAGATGATCAACTGCACTCCCAGTTACCTTTGAGACACCACTGACTTCCTGAGGAAACTACAATCCATCGGTGATCTTCCTGATAACACCATCATGGCCACTATGGATGTAGAAGCCCTCTACACCAACATTCCACACAAAGATGGACTACAAGCCGTCAAGAACACTATCCCCGATAATGTCACGGCTAACCTGGTGGCTGAACTTTGTGACTTTGTCCTTACCCATAACTATTTCACATTTGGGGACAATGTAGACCTTCAAATCAGCGGCACTGCTATGGGTACCCGCATGGCCCCACAGTATGCCAACATTTTTATGGCTGACTTAGAACAACGCTTCCTCAGCTCTCATCCCCTAACGCCCCTACTCTACTTGCGCTATATTGATGACATCTTCATCATCTGGACCCATGGAAAAGAAGCCCTTGAGGAATTCCACCATGATTTCAACAATTTCCATCCCACCATCAACCTCAGCCTGGTCCAGTCCACCCAAGAGATCCACTTCCTGGACACTACAGTGCTAATAAACGATGGTCACATAAACACCACCCTACACCGGAAACCTACTGACCGCTATTCCTACCTACATGCCTCCAGCTTTCACCCTGACCACACCACACGATCCATTGTCTACAGCCAAGCTCTGCGATACAACCGCATTTGCTCCAACCCCTCAGACAGAGACAAACACCTACAAGATCTCTATCAAGCATTCTTACAACTACAATACCCACCTGCGGAAGTGAAGAAACAGATTGATAGACCCAGAAGAGTTCCCAGAAGTCACCTACTACAGGACAGGCCTAACAAAGAAAATAACAGAACGCCACTAGCCGTCACCTTCAGCCCCCAACTAAAACCTCTCCAACGCATTATTAAGGATCTACAACCTATCCTGAAGGATGACCCAACACTCTCACAAATCTTGGGAGACAGGCCAGTCCTTGCCTACAGACAGCCCCCCAACCTGAAGCAAATACTCACCAGCAACCACATACCACACAACAGAACCACTAACCCAGGAACCTATCTTTGCAACAAAGCCCGTTGCCAACTGTGCCCACATATCTATTCAGGGGACACCATCACAGGGCCTAATAACATCAGCCACACTATCAGAGGCTCGTTCACCTGCACATCCACCAATGTGATATATGCCATCATGTGCCAGCAATGCCCCTCTGCCATGTACATTGGTCAAACTGGACAGTCTCTACGTAAAAGAATAAATGGACACAAATCAGATGTCAAGAATTATAACATTCATAAACCAGTTGGAGAACACTTCAGTCTCTCTGGTCACATGATTACAGACATGACAGTTGCAATATTACAACAGAAAAACTTCAAAACCAAACTCCAGAGAGAGACTGCTGAATTGGAATTAATTTGCAAATTGGATACAATTAACTTAGGCTTGAATAGAGACTGGGAGTGGCTAAGTCATTGTGCAAGGTAACCTATTTCCCCTTGTTTTTTCCTACCCCTCCCCCCCAGACGTTCTTGTTAAACCCTGGATTTGTGCTGGAAATGGCCCACCTTGATTATCATACACATTGTAAGGAGAGTGATCACTTTAGATAAGCTGTTACCAACAGGAGAGTGGGTTTGTGGGGGAAGGGGGGTGGGGGTGGGGTGGGGTGGGGAGAAAACCTGGATTTGTGCTGGAAATGGCCCAACTTGATTATCATACACATTGTAAGGAGAGGTTTCAGAGTAACAGCCGTGTTAGTCTGTATTCGCAAAAAGAAAAGGAGTACTTGTGGCACCTTAGAGACTAACCAATTTATTTGAGCATGAGCTTTCGTGAGCTACAGCTCACTTCATCAGATGTATACCGTGGAAACTGCAGCAGACTTTATATATACACAGAGAATATGAAACAATACCTCCTCCCACCCCACTGTCCTGCTGGTAATAGCTTATCTAAAGTGATCATCAGGTGGGCCATTTCCAGCACAAATCCAGGTTTTCTCACCCTCCACCCCCCCACACAAATTCACTCTCCTGCTGGTGCTAGCCCATCCAAAGTGACAACTCTTTACATAATCAAGTCGGGCTATTTCCTGCATAAATCCAGGTTCTCTCACATCCCCCCCACCCCCATACACACACAAACTCACTCTCCTGCTGGTAATAGCTCATCTAAACTGACCACTCTCCAAGTTTAAATCCAAGTTAAACCAGAACATCTGGGGGGGGGGGTAGGAAAAAACAAGAGGAAACAGGCTACCTTGCATAATGACTTAGCCACTCCCAGTCTCTATTTAAGCCTAAATTAATAGTATCCAATTTGCAAATGAATTCCAATTCAGCAGTTTCTCGCTGGAGTCTGGATTTGAAGTTTTTTTGTTTTAAGATAGCGACCTTCATGTCTGTGATTGCGTGACCAGAGAGATTGAAGTGTTCTCCGACTGGTTTATGAATGTTATAATTCTTGACATCTGATTTGTGGATTTATGCAGGAAATAGCCCGACTTGATTATGTAAAGAGTTGTCACTTTGGATGGGCTAGCACCAGCAGGAGAGTGAATTTGTGTGGGGGGGTGGAGGGTGAGAAAACCTGGATTTGTGCTGGAAATGGCCCACCTGATGATCACTTTAGATAAGCTATTACCAGCAGGACAGTGGGGTGGGAGGAGGTATTGTTTCATATTCTCTGTGTATATATAAAGTCTGCTGCAGTTTCCACGGTATACATCTGATGAAGTGAGCTGTAGCTCACGAAAGCTCATGCTCAAATAAATTGGTTAGTCTCTAAGGTGCTACAAGTACTCCTTTTCTTATTGTAAGGAGAGTGATCACTTTAGACAAGCTATTACCAGCAGGAGAGTGGGCTGGGGGAAGAGAAAACCTTTTGTAGTGGTAAACACCCATTTTTTCATGGTTTGTGTGTATAAAAAATCTTCTGTACTTTCCACAGTACACATCCGATGAAGTGAGCTGTAGCTCACAAAAGCTTATGCTCAAATAAATTGGTTAGTCTCTAAGGTGCCAGAAGTACTCCTTTTCTTTTTGCTAATACAGACTAACACGGCTGTTACTCTGAAACCTTTCTAGTCCTCAGTTTCCATGATTCTATCTCTAATCTTTTTTGTGATATTTTGTTTTCTGTACAAAGCTTATCATTAAGTGTGCATCATTTTCTCCTTCTAAATTTAAAACTGTTCTATTATTTAAAGCAATTTCTTCAACCTGCCATACTACCTATCAAAGTGATAGTAAGTGATGTTAATAGGTAACCTAAACATTAAGTGCTTTTATTGAAAGATGACAAATAAAAGAGGAAGGGACAAACCATCTTGGATTCATTCAAGTAATAAGGAAGAACACAGGATTTAAACAACCCCTTGTTCTGTTCACACAAACCTTTTTTTTCTTTTAAAGAAAAAAAAATAACGGAGAAGAATCTTAAAATCTCAGTGAAATTGGGCTGCATTTACTGATGTAATATTATACAATAATATATTTGTGCAATACCTTTCAGTCCATATGCTCCCACTTTACATATGGTGTAATATACTGACCAAAAATCATTTCACTCACCAATGAAATGCAGTGTATTCTGCTTTGGAATCCAGCTGTGATCGAACTCATATATGCAGCAACACCACCCAATTGTTTGTGACAGAAATGAGGAAGAATATTAGTTTGAGTTGAAACTGATGTGACTAGGTACAACAGGACACTGAAATAGCATGGCATCAAGATTTTAATCCAATAGGTCCTAAGCAAACTTTACTTGCAATCAAATTATCTTCAGGAGATCAGGAGAATTGGAAAATGCTGTATCTTTCGCACCTAGTTCATTCAAATCACAGTCAGGTTACTAAGGTCCATAAGTCATTATTCCTTTATGTAAATTAAGCTGGTGATTTCAGTCTAGTTCCTAGTGGGCAGGAGTATTCATTGCCTGTGATGGAGCTGTTTGGTGTATCGAGAATTTCAGGCTCCACATTGCTTTCAATCAAGCACCTTTCACAAGGACTGAAATCCACTCAAGCAATTAAGGTAGAAATACATTTTGAATGGAGTCTTCCAGTGGCAAGATACATATAGTATGTCAAAGGGCTATACAAGTGCCACTTAAATGGATTTATTCTGTACATCCTGAACTCTCAGGGCGTGGAAGAAAAATATTTTTGTGAAAGCCAGCAAAAATAGAAAAATAGTAACTAGTAGCAATTAGAGGTTTATTCAAATGTGTGTCAGAATTCTAAAGTCTACTGATACTGAGCAGCTAACTACTCAGAAAGGGTGAGACTCAATTCAAGAGCTAAATGCAGTTCATCCTCATCCCTGAAGCTTGCTCTTCATCAGGAGTGTGACAGCCCAAGTTATTCAGCACAAACACATTTAGTCACGCTCTGTGAGAGGTGGGGGTAAGCTTCAGGAAAATGGTGTTCAAACGAAGTAGGGATCTGGCCAGTAGCCTTTGTAAAGGTCTGCTCTGGAACCACAACTTCCAGAGTACCATAAATCGGGCTGCCAGCATCTTTACACTGAGGGAACAGTTGGCAAATGTTGATCCTCTAATAGTTGTTATGATATGTACAAGCTCAGAAGGAAAAGCTAGGATCTGAGTAATTAGTCTATTGGCTTGAAATGAAGAAAACACTGGGATGTTTACACTGCAGCTGGGATTGAGCCTCCCAGTCTGGAGAGGCAAATTCATTCTACTTTGGCTCAAGATAGTTCACTAAAAATAGCAGTGTGGATGTTGTGGCTCCAAGGCTTCGTTTAGCCACCTGAGCTCAGACCCAGGGGTTGGGTGGACTTGAAAACCTGAGCCTCTACCCAAGCCATAATGTCCACACTGCTATTTTTAGCATGCTCGCTTGAGCCAAGCGAGTGCAAGTCTGTCTACCTGGGCTAGGAGGCTCGCTTCTAGCTTCGGTGCAGACACATCCCAAGTGACCTCAGAGAGGGTAAGGGAAACCACCATGCAATGCTGAGGTTCTTTAAGATTAGTAGTTAATGAGCTGAGCAAAGAATATGCCCAGTAAGAAGAGGGGGTGTCAGATGAAAAGATTGGTGACAAAGTGGGCAGAAGGCTCCAGATCTAGAGGATCCAATGATAAATGATGAAAATGGTGTTGGAGTTCAGATAAATAATATACTGTACATGAAATCACTCCCAAGCCACAACAGTATCCCCAGAAATCTACTGTTGTGGGAGAAAAACTATAAGAAGACCAGAATAAAATGTATTTTGATTGGGAAAATGCTGAGAAATGCAGTCATGAAAATCATTCCTGTAGTGAATAGCTTTCGGTCTTGTCAACCAATAAAGGAGTGAGGTCTTTTCAATCAACTAAACCAAGTAAAATGTAGAGAAAGAGAAGGCAGCCCTCCCCACTTCAGCCCTGGGGGAACTCAGGTAGTGTTTGCACTCTCCAAAGATTCTTAAAGAGCAGGGCGACTTTTAACTTTCTTTAAAACTGCCTATGGATCTCTGACAGTGGAGGCCACTTGTGGGATGTGCTGAATCAGCACATACTCCAGTGCCGCAGCCTCACCCCCTGCAAGCTCAGCATGTCCTTTTTCAATATAATGCTGCTTGGCTCCAGTTCCCCGAGTGGAGTGTATTACAGTACTATAACCCCTTCGAGATAAGCTTTTCTGCTATCAGCATCTCCTTTGAGATATTGTGGCCAAACCCATGCACCAGTGGGCTGTATCAAACTCATGTGCTCACCACCCTCTCCCTCCAAAAAGACCGAGTCTGTCCAGGGAAAATATATTGGGAAGAAATTCTCACCTTTGACACAATTGTAAACTAAGGGAAAGATTTGCTTTGAAGATTATTAAGAAAATTGTTTCTTTTAACCAGGATTCCTGTAGAAGAAAAGGATTGAAAGAAAAAGGAATTCTCCATTGCAGGGTTGGATTAAGGAAGATTATTTCATTAAATAAAAGATGACTCTCAATTTATTTCTAAAGAATCCCAGGAAATTTAGAAGAGAGAAGTTAAATTTCTGCTAAAGAATTCAGTGACAGAATTTAGCCCTGAATAAGAGATCTGACAAGAGGAAAGATAAAAATCAATTTTATGGTGTAACGATGCGGCCTTTGGTGGGAAACTACTGAGAGTATCAATTCAGGACAAACTGCTTAGAGCAGGGCAGTTACGGCCCAAAGCTGGAGTTCCTTTACCATTAAGGCACGCCAAACCAGCCAAACAGAGAGGACTTTGGTTTTACCCAGCTGGCTAACCATAAGTCACACAAGCAATTCCCTTAGACACTCCAGTTTCCCAGTATCACCACCAGCAGCCACTTCTTATAGGGATAAGTGGTTATGAAAACCAATACCCCAGTAAAAGAAAAAAAATTCTCCTGATCCGAAAGGACTAAACCCCCAGACCCAGGTCAATATACAAATCAGATTTTACCCACAAATCATTCTGTTGCCAATCCTTTAGAATCTAAAATCTAAAGATCTATTCATAAAAAGAAAGAAATATAGATGAGAGTTAGAATTGGTTAAATGGAATCAATGACATACAGTAATGGCAAAGTTCTTGGTTCAGGCTTGTAGCAGTGATGGAATAAACTGCAGGCTCTAATCAAGTCTCTGGAGTACATTCACAGTTTGGATGGGTCATTCAGTCCTTTGTTCAGAGCTTCAGTTTGTAGCAAAGTTCCTCCAGAGGTAAGAAGCAGGACTTAAGACAAAATGGAGGGGTTTCCAGGGTCTTTTATATTCTCTGCCATGTGGAAGGACACCCCTTTGTTTTTACTGTGGAAAATCACAACAGCAAGATGGAGTTTGGAGTCACATGGGCAAGTCACATGTCCATGCATGACTCAGTTCTTTACAGGGAGAGCAGCCATTGCTCACATGCTACCTTGAACATTCCCAGGAAGACTTCTCATGTGGATTGGAGTCTCCCAAGGTCCATTATCAGTTAAGTGTTTGGAGTCTTCCAAGGTACATTGTCAGTTAAATATTTCTTGATTGAGCACTTAATCTGCAAATTCCTTTCTCAAGAAGCTGACCAAAACCTTCACTAATGCTACTTAGAATCAAACACATTGAGATACAACTACGTAGCCAATATTCATAATTTTAACTACAAAATTGATACGTGCATACAGAGAGTATAATCATAACCAGTCAATCATATTCTTTCTGTAGATACCTTACTGGACCTCCTTTGTACAAGATTTGGAGCAACTATAGAACCTTGGTTGCAACAATGATCTATACGGTCACAGTTCATGTCAATAACATCACATATGGTTTTATTTTTTTCACCATTCAAGAGCAATGCTCTGTCTGGTCCTATATGGGGAGGACAAAAGGAGCCCCACACAAGGAGCCAGGCACAACTGCTGACCTTCCTAGATTTTCTTGGGGTGCAAATCGCTCTCCATGCTCTAGAGCTGGGCAGATGCAGTACCCTCACAGGGGCAAAAGCCACCATAGAGAACCCTTGGGCAGTGCAGCTTGGGTTTGTTCTTTCGGAGACTATTGGAGACATGCTGCATGAATAGCTCATCAACCAGAATCAAACTTATTCCTCCAAGGATTTTCCAGGGTCCAGGGTAGCACCAAGAAACCAAGAAATATGGACACATAATGGGAGATTGGTAGTATCTAGCATCATCCCCAATGAAAGAATCAGAATGACAAAATTAATCACTGCATATTGTGTTCAGTCTCACATAGTCTGAGGCTAAGATCCAAGCCATGGATTCTTGGTCTGATACAAAATAAAAGGATTCTGTTTATAAAGATAATTAATTTCAGATTATAATTGGTAGTCTAACTACTGGTATAAATGTTACTCTATCACCTTTCCAAGGGATGAAGTTGCTTCTCCATCAATTGAATTAAATCAAAATTGGATGTCATTCTAAAACTATGCCCTAGCACAACCACAAGATACAGGCTTGATGCATAAGTTGCTGAGGGAGGTTCTGTGGACTGTGTTAGGCCGGAGGTCAGACTAGTTATCTTAATGGCTTCTTCTAGCTTTCACATCTGTGAATCTTAACTATTAGTAGTAAACTGCTTTAATGTGATTTTAAATTTGGTTGGGTGTTCCACATAGTGTTAACATGGTAAATAGAAAAATGTTTTATTTGGTGCTTTATTTTAAGGAAAAGTGTTATTCTCTTTCTGTCAATATTTATTTATGACAATAAACTTTTCCCTCAAGGTAGTCAGGCAGTCTGGGTACATTTTTTTGGGAACTGATGCAGTGGAACAATTGGAAGTGCAATTCCAACTTTGCCATTGGGGAAAATATAGAAAGTATTTCTGAGACATGTACCTAACTGCACTGGTAGTATTTAAATTCTTTCAACAAGAGTTTGCATCCATAGTGTAAAACAAAAGTTTCTATAACTTTGCCCAAAGAAAACTTCTTCCATTTGGCTTCACCGGACATACAATGAAACTGGTAGCAGAAAAATGATCAATAGTTGGGAAGTCATTTTGAGTGTATCTGCAAATCCGTGATCTGTTTATGCACAGTGGGAAGGGAATTCTCACATACTAATGTCATGTTTGGCTTTTCTGGACATGTATTTGGTGAGAAGAGAATTGTATGTTGTCTTCTGAGGTATCTAGATTACATAGGAACCTATTCTTAGTCCCACTCTGGTTGCTTCACATCCCTCAAGTGCCACAAGAAGCTGGATGCCTGATGTATGGGGCTCTGTTCAAGATTCCCTCTTCACAGGAGTCATACCCAAATAGCAGAGTGGCTTTACTCCACCCCCTTCTGACTCCTGCCTTAGTGGGTGTGGCTAAGGAAAGGGAATCAAGCTGGGTGGAAAGGGATCCTGGTCAGAGTTTCTCTCACCCCAGCTGAAGATACAGCCACTTTTACAATCTGGACATGAGTTAGAGTTTACAGGTGAATGGAAGAAAGGAAGAGGAGTGGTGCTTGGAGAAGCAAGTGGAACAGATGGACATTATTAGATGTTGGAGGAGAACACAGCATGTTTGTGTTGCAAGAGGAAAAAGACAGAAGACAGTGAGGGGGTAAGGTGTAGAATTAGGGACAGGGTGGAGGTGTTGGCATTGGAGAGAAGGAGACATTAAAGGATAGGGTCACAGCAGTAGATGGAGAGCAGGTAAGAGAAATCTTAATAGTGATAATGGCTGAGACAGAGGAAAATGTGTCAGAGGGTGGAGGAGAGAAATCATGGAGAATCCATCTGTTAATCTAAAATTAATGTTCAAGCAATCTGAAATTTGGCTCTACAATATTGGACAGCACCAAACCAAGCTAGTCTCATAAGGAGGCTGAAATAAAAGTTTGTTATATGGTGCTGGAGGAAGTAGTTAATAGAGATAAAGAACCATATAATATTCAAATAAAAAAGTCCAAAGTAATTTATATTTATTGAAGCATTTGAATTATTAGATAACATAATCTTTTCAAAGCCTGTTTGGTGATCCCCTGTGATCAAAGGTCCTCTCTTTGGAGTCTCACTGCCAGAGAATCACAGAAACTGCAAGCTCAATGAAAAGATGTTGATTGGTATTCTTACTTAGCAGCATTTAAAATCAAAATTTTAGTTAACTGGGGTGATATTGCACTGCACATGAGGGGAATAGCACACTATAAAAATATGTGTCACAATGGGTGAGGTTGTGTACCCACACTCACACTAGTGAGTAGTTACTCACTCAAATAGTCCCATATACTCCAACAAGAGTATTTATGTGGGCAAGTGCTCATTTTTATGACTAAGGGGTTCACAATCTGACCCACAGGAAGCAAAAGAATTATTGATATTGCAGAATATTGTTAGAAGGTGTTAATGGCAGTCATCAAGCAGGTCTGTGAACTATAGACAATGACAGGCTAAAGGTGATAGGTGTATTAAGAGCTACTGCTCAGAGCAGGGGATAGCATGGCCCAAGGGCTAAGGGGTTCCCCAACTGTAAATGTAGGGATTAGGGGATTATTCGGCAACCTATCAGAGGCAGAAAGCCCTAGAGAAAGCAAGCAGACAGCAAGATTATAGTTAGGTTGGGAAGATCTGGACCAGGAAATCATGATTTATCAGGCATTTGACTTTAAGCAGTGAAAAAAATTCTGTCTATTCCTGGCAGAGGTGAAAGGAAATATGAAGGACACGGATAAAATAGCATCATCCTGTAGTTTTGATTTTCTTAGAGAAGTTTTGAACAGATGACACATTTGAATAGAAAAATGTTATGTTTCTTATAAAATAATACATTGTACCACTTGATCGTTACTCACAATTCTGATTAGCACTACACAAGGTGTATTCTAATATTGAGTTTAAATACAATAGACTCGTTTAGTACTGTAGAATTTTAAAAATGTATTTATTCATTTATGGTGTTAAAAGGAAATGAAGGGTTTTATACCTACACTGTTATTTTAATAGAAAAGGGCCCATTTACACATTTTATATTTCTGGAGCTTTGTTTCAATGTAAGTTTTTAGCACTTATTCTACTTTGATAAGTACAGTAAAAACAGATGGCTGTGATTATTAAACCAGGACTTGGCTATGCATACAAAGAATAAATTGGATGAAGTAAAATTCAAAACATGAAAACAAACAAATGAAAAACCTGATGTTGACTAGACACAGAAACTAATTGATCTTGAATTTGTTAGTCTCAGCACGGGCTTCTTTAATTAACAGAATGGGACCCTGATGGTGATTAGGGTCTCTGGTAATACAAATAATAAATAATGATAAGAAGTAATAAAAATACAAATAACCTAATAGGGTTGTCTGATCATGAAAAGGACATCGGTCCTGCTGCTTTCCTAGGGCTGAGAGAGGTCTCTATAGTACATGTAAATAGATAAGGTACAAAAAGATGGTGGTCAAAAATATGTAGCAGAGTTCCCAGATTGTAATAGGATCAATGCAACTTGCTGTGCACAACAAATGGCTTTTTGTATCCAATTCTTTATGTAGAGCTCTTAACAGGGGCTGGGCAGCCCCACACTGCCCCCTTAATATTAGCTGTACTTGAAAAGTATGATCTAGCTTGAAATTAGGGTCCAGTTCTGCCACCCTTTCCAAAGAGCGAGGAAAGCATCCATATGCAGCATAGCACTTAAGCATCCTGCCCTGAATCTGGGCCATTGAATAGTACTTTGCCCTCTGCCAGTAGTCACTCCAAAATAATTGGGATGACTTTCAGAGAAAGGTACTGCTAAAGGTGAATAAAGTTATTATAATACAGTCATTAGGGAGTAGAGTAGCAGCCGTGTAAGTCTGTATTTGCAATAAGAAAAGGAGTACTTGTGGCACCTTAGAGACTAACAAATTTATTTGAGCATAAGCTTTCGTGAACTACAGCTAACTGCATCGGATACATTCAGTGACATGAAGTGTAGCTCTCGAAAGCTTATGCTCAAATAAATTTGTTAGTCTCGAAGGTGCCACAAGTCCTCCTTTTCTCATTAGAGAGTAGTGTCATTCTCCTTTCAAGTATGAAATTGATGACACCTACTTGGAAGAAGGAGAGTTCTAGAGTATAATGTTGTACCATATATTTTGAATTCCTATAGTAACATTATGTTCTGTATTATGCAGCCAAATAAAAGATTTTATTCTCTAGACAAATGGAAACTAAAGTGTTCTTCAAAAGGAACACAGTTTCAGTTCTTCACTGTGGATCTGATCTTTCTCCCATTGAGTTTTACCATTGGTTTATGCTGTAGTACAATCAGTCCCTGTGTCACTGCTTAGCAGCGTAGTAATAACAAGGGTACATAATCTTTAAATATTTTCTGCAACAACATTTAATCAACCTTTCAATTAATTTCAGAGGAACACATTTTAATTAGTATGCTTATCTTTTAGTTGGATATATAATTTTCAGGCATTTAAACTCTATGGATGTTTTTTATAACTAAATTTTATTCTTTTAAATATCACCAGATCAATGCTGTTCATTCAAATCTGCTTTCAAAATCAAATCTACTTTTATTTGAATCTCTAGTACTCACACAAGTTTGGTGCTATGGGATAGTTACCACAGGTGGAATAGTTATGGTTTCCGAGTATATAGGTGATGCTTTGCTGTATTCATAAGATCTACCCTCTTCTATCCTCTGCTCAATTCTCTCCATGGGACAGATTGTTCCTGGGAATTGGAGACAAGGGGATGGATCACTCGATGATTACCTGTTCTGTTCATTCCCCCTGAAGCACCTGGCATTGGCCATTGTCAGAAGATAGGATACTGGGCTAGATGGACTTTGGTCTGACCCAGTATGGCCTTTCTTATGTTATTATGCCTTTGGAAGGACACAAAGAGCTCTCCCTCTGTCCCTTCCCAGCAAGAACATGGGACAATGGCAGCCTCTGCACTCAGAGTACAAGGGCTACATTCTTCATATGCTCCTCAGTCCGGAATCCACACCCCCAAAGTGTCATCAGCATGACAGAGACTGACAGCCTTATAGTAGGGATAAAACTGCTTCTCTCCTTGAGCTCCTGAAGGGTCCATGCAACTCCACACTGCCCACAGTCTACTTAAGGGGCATATCATTACTGGATCATTACTATAGCATCTGAGCACCTCACAGTCTTTAATTTTTCTCCCCAATTTACACAAGGTCAGCTTTGGATCCACCTTTTTACCAATCTATACATACATTAACTTCCTGAAATGCAGGCTGAGAAATATGTGTATGAAGATGACATGTATTGCTGACACTGGAAAAGATTTCCATAGAATTGAAGGGAAGCCAAGACTCGGCTAGCATGACCACTTACTTCCAGTGACAAAGACTAATTCTTAATAAAACCGAGTCAATGGCATCTACTTTCCAGCAGAACAATTGTCTTGACATCTCAGTATATGTACAAGGATGTTTACTGCCATTCCAACCACTTGTCATATACTTGGCAGTAAAACTCAACAGTAGTCTGACACACCAGGCTCACTGGAACACATGAAAATGAAGATCTTTTCCCATACCACCTTAATATGAAAACTATTGGGAACCTTCTGGGGAACAGACCCTTCAGCCCTTAATACATCTGTATTGGCCTGGTATTTGCTCCAGCTGAATTCTGCTCTGCAGTTTGGGGGCAAAATCCATAGGTGGTAGTTGGCTAGGGCTAAAGGGCCTTAGCCCCCACAAATCTGTTTTATGAGGCACCCTGCTGCTCATGCGCCTGCCCAGCTGTGGCAAAGCCCAGTGTCCGATGGTACTAGGGCCAGGAAAGCAGTGGCGTGGGGAGTCATAGGAAGAGGGCCTCGCCTGAGCACCATTGGCTCCTGGCTGTGGAACAGTGCTTCCTGGGAAGGTTTGCTGGGACAGGGTGAGAATCCTGTGGGAGGAGGGAGATCTTGAGGGCGTTGGAGGAGAGAAGGGGATCCTGGGGTGATTGTGAAGGGAGCCGTGGGAGGGGAGTCCCAGGGAAGCAGGGGAGATACTGAGATGATTAGAAGGGGAATCCTGGAGAGTGGGGGGAGATCATGAGGGGATTGGGAGGAGAAAGGAGAGTCCAGTGGAGGGGAAGATCCTAAAGACCTGTGTCCAGTGGTGCCAGGGCCAGAAAGGGGACAGGAGGCCCCACCTGTGCATGGTCACTCAAGACACTATGGCAGGCTTCTCTGAATCTGTGAGCAGCAAGAGCCAATGGGCTGGATCAGGAAGCCAGGCCCAACCCCATGGGACAGGAGCCACCACTGCAGGGAGAGCCCACCTCCCCACCCCCGGCAAGAATATTTTCACCAGCTGCCCATGCCACATTTGCCACACTCATCTTGTCAATAGAGAACTCAATTTGGCCAGTCATATTATTAGTGGCTTCTTGAATTATTCAACCTCTAGTTTGTATGTGTTAGCACACAGAGCTCCACCAGACCTTTGATGAGATGCCTGAAGAGCTGTGAGAGAGGAAATCAGTCTCTTACATCTTCATTTGACTGAGGCCCCATTTTCAGATAGGACATACCACACTGAGCCAACTCGAAGGTTTGATTGTATTCCGGGGAGGAATTCCACTCCTGAAAACCAGGGTGAGGCACCTCAGCTGAGATCATGACACCCCTTTGCTATGACAGTTCACACATTCATGAACAAGAACGCTACTGACCCTTTACTATTCATGGAGGATCAGCACTGTCAGGGGGCTGAAAACTACATTCTTACAGAGTGGAAGCATCAGCAGACAATAGTTGAAGATACTAAGTAAATTCAGGAGTCCATCTTTGCACCTGCCTCCTTGTCCATATGGTTGTAGATCCTGGACCAGGTTCAACAGGCGAATATCTGGCTCATTCAGAATTGCTGTAACAATGCACTGGCTTGGGCTGGCTTCTTCTCCATGCTGTGACTGTGGGGTGGTGTTGTAGATAACAACTTACACAGTGGAAGAACGCCCAGCTCAACATTTGGAGGGTGGTTTACCATGGCTAGCTTTCATGGTACAGAGGCTGTCCTCAGGTTATGGAACCTGAACATTGAGCTCTGATGACAATCTTCAATGTATACATTCTCAGAACACTTCTGGGAGGTTCAGAAGTTCAGATAGGGAACTGCAGCACAGAGAGGCAAAGTGACGAGCCTCAGGTCACAGAGGAAGTTGTGGAGGAGCAAGGAATTTAAGACATGTATTCCAAACCCCATGGCCATGCCCTAAACACAGGACCATCCTCTCTATGGAAGCCAGGCACTTCTCACTGTTGGAAGAGCTGTTTTTAAAATTTAAGTTTCACTGAGATGATTATTTCTTGCCCAAAGCATCTGGCAAAAGGAAGACGTAAAGTGTTGCATTTCTCATTTTCTCTGGAATGGGAAACGTTCTAAGTTAAAAAAATATGCCAGACCCCTTAATGTTAAAATGGAAAGAGAGTTCATTCTCTCATGCATTTCTTTATATTTATTCCTTTACTTACCACATGTTACAAAATGACAAATTGCCTATCTCAAGATCTAAGTGCTTTTCTATAATCTCATAATTTAGAGTGCTACTAAAATACAAAATGCATATGATCCGTTCAAAATAATATACTAGCCCATCCCTTATAATAAGAAGGCGGTTACTCACTAACAAATGTAATAATAAAAGCGAATAATCAAGCTGCACAAACATATGTAATCATTGAGTGGTTAACCCTAAGGATGAACCAGGATGATAATAGAGGAGGGAGTCAATTAAAAGCATTCATTTTTGCACATCAAACATTTTCAGCTTTGCTGAGCGGCTGTTTGACTTTACACTGGTGTCTTCCGTCAATAGCTGTTGTAACAGTGAATGTCAGAGGAAAATCTAGCCTTATCTCTCCATTACTCCTCAGGTGAATTTTCTTGAGTTCCCCCATTTTGAGGTGGGTGATTTTGTGTCTATGAAGAGGATCATGGTTTTCATATTTACTTCTTTTAAATACAGTGCAGTGACTGGTCAATGAACAGCAGAATCACTTCCTGTTAATAGGAAATGCCAGCATAAAGCCCCTGTGCATTAATAG
This sequence comes from Caretta caretta, assembly GCF_965140235.1. Taxonomy (NCBI): domain Eukaryota; kingdom Metazoa; phylum Chordata; order Testudines; family Cheloniidae; genus Caretta; species Caretta caretta. Next base: position 41,789,745 of record NC_134208.1, read on the forward strand.
AGGAAAAGGTTTCTTAATATTCTATCATCACTACCTTAATTGTCTTCACCCTCACCTTTTGTAGCTGCTGACTCAGCTCTTTGCCAGTGGCTGGGAATTAACAGTGCAATCTGGTTATTTTGATCCTCTCCTTTTGTCTTACTCTGATCGTATTAAGTGATTGATTTTCCCACCAGAGGGGCTTAGGACTCTTAAAATGCATGCTGGTAAATAATGTAAGCAAACAAAAATATTAACATTTATATTTAAAAGCAGCCATATATAACAAGCGTACAGCATGGTGCTAAATCAGTCAAGGGAAAATGGTCTGTGGGCCTGTCTAATTTTATACCAGTTCAGCTCTGTTGATGTCAGTGGATTTAATCCTATTTTACACCAGTACAAATAGGAGCAGAATAAGACCAATGGCTTTTTAAAATATATGTCTGGCCAGGATGCAGGTGCCATTAAAATGTTAGTTTCCAGCTTCTCTCAAATGTGACTACTAATTTCATGTCATTGGGCTTGTCTACACTGGCAAGTTTCTGCATAGTAAAGCAGCTTTTTGTGCTCAAACTGCAGACATGCAGACTGCAGACTTTGTGTACAGAAACTCCTCGGTGCAGGGCTGCAAAAAACCCACCTCGATAAAAGTCGTAAGGCTTTTTGCGCAGAGGCTCCAGCGTTCTATTGCCAGTGGAGACACTTGATTGCTTTCTGCATTGTAATTGGCCTCCGCAGCTGTCCCATAATGCCTCAAGTGACCACTCTGCTCATTGTTTTGAACTTGGCTGCCTTGGAGACATGCAGCCCTCCCCTTTCAAAGCACCATTTCTGACAGCCCTTGTGTGCTGTGCTGATCTTCTCTGGGACACAAAGCAAACCATTAATGTGGAATGCTCGTGCTGTTGAACAGAGGTGTGTGTGGGTGTGTGGGTGTGTATGTGTGTGTGAGAGAGAGAGATTGCTGTGCAGAGAGCCCAGGGAGGGAGGCGAGGGCTGATGTTGGGGTTTCCCCCTCCTCCTGCCTCAGGACTGGTTGCTTCCTGATGCTGTCTGAACTTACAAGACAGCATGCTGACATACTCTCTGTCCCCCAGAACACACTGTCTCCCTCCCCACCCCCATCCATACACACACACACACACACTCCCTGTCACACACTCTGCTCTCCCCCAGGCTTCAGTTGAAAAGCAGCTGGCAGTGCAATAGGATGCCCATGGAACAATGGGATTGGGAAACCTGCATCATGTGACGCTGTGCCTGCCCCATGAGGCATTGCAAACCCTTCCCAAAGCACCCTGCGGCCAGTTGCACAGTGGGATAGCTACCACAAGGCACTGCTGTCTTTGCCGTTGCAAAAGCTGCTAATGTGGATGTGCTCCAGCGTCACAAGGAGCACAGTGTGGACACACAACAGCGGTTTAACTCCAGTGTTTTAATAAAAGTGGTATAACTTGTGGTGCAGAAACTTGACAGTGTAGACGTACCCATTATCTACTGGTGCAGGAAAACTAAGAAGGAGGATTGAAAAGAAGCAAAATACAGGTCAATATTTATGTTGTAAGCAATATGATTACTCTTCTGTTTTGGGGGCAGATTCAATCGTTCTTGATTGAATTATCTAGTATTAACTGAAGTGGACATGAGCAAAATAAGCAGTGAGAAAACACAATATAAATCAATGCAAATTATTTGGTTCCTGGAGATCAGATCAAACAACAGAGAGGATCAAATTAACCAGTGATCAAATTACTCTTCTAGTAAGTTAGCTTTATTCCCAGCTAACATAGATGCAGTTCTATAAATATGCACTGTTAAATAGTCAGACAGTTGTCTCCATTTATTTATTCAGTTGCATCTGAAGCACTTATCACTGTCACAAAGTACCTTTAACAGACATTAACATATACCAAAGTATAAATGCACAGAATAGATCTGCCTACTGGACTGCTTATGCAAAAAAACCACAAACACAATTTGAATAGACAACTCACGGTAGATCATGTTCTACCTCCCAGCCATTAACTCACCCCCCCTCAAAGTGCCCAAGGGAAAACAGTTAACTTTGTAGCATGCCCTGAAATGTAAGTAATTCATCTGGGCTCTGTTCCAGTATGCCTCAATCTCAAATGTAAGGACAGAATGGTTTGGTCTGTGACAATCAGGTAATTACCAGGTCCACAACGCCATGTCCACTAATGATAAACCATATACCTGTCTAGATACTACTACACAGTCGTGGTCCTGCAGTGCCATCTAATCAAGTCTCAGTAGTACATACAGAGTCAGAGGTTTCAATCAAATTGTGAATGGTGCTGATTGTATAGGGCATTTAATAGCGAAGAGACAAGCCAGACACCGACACCTCATGTTCTTGAGATTCAAAACTTGAAACAAATGACATTAAGAGTAAACATCTTGGCCTTGGTTTCTGCACAATACCTACTCCCTTCTGCTTACCTGGACTCCTCTTTCCCATTACAAGAAGAGTAGAGGGGCTCATGCCCCCATAATCAAAGTTATCTGGGTTCCCCATATCCCTAGCATATAGCTGAGTAGCTTAGCATTTGGCCAGCCAAAGGTAGTTAGAGATGTGACAGTCACCAGAGCTGGGCACCTGAATAAATACTTCCAAGGGAAGTTAGAAACAATTAAAAATATCCTAACACAGATATATCAAACCCCTAAGCACAACCAAGAACAACTCCTCATCAAAATAGACTATCCTCCAAAGCCTCTCTAGCTTCTACCTTTCCAGGTTATAAACCTCTTCAAATCGTTCCTGTAGTGTCAGATCCCACTACACATGGGTTTCTCAACCCCATTACACTGGACTGTCACTACCCCAGCTAAGCTTATCTACATCTGGGCAAGGCTAGTGGACAAATATCAGAAGGGGAGAGAGAGAAGTTTCATAAGCAATTAATGTGGATCTCTCACCTCCACCCAAAGATCCTATGCATTCTACATCTCTATTCACCCCAAGTGGTCACTGCCTCCAGGAGAATAAATGTTTCATGCATTTTTTCAGATCCGAGTCTGTTTTCTGAATGGGTTAAATGTTTTTAGACATATTTGTCTGTAATTTTATAAATTAGCTTCTGAACAAATAATAAATTATCATCTTTTTAAGCCTTGGAATTTAAAGCCACAAACTAGTGATCAGTTCCAGAAAATAAAAATTTGTCCAGTTAGGATTATCAGCTCACTTGGAGATAGGGAGAAATATATTAAGGGCTAACATATATGAATCCAAATCAAAACATACCACACCATATTGATTTCTGCTGTAACTCTGTTGAAGACAATGGAGTAGTTTCAGCAGGGGTTAATTTGGCCACAGTATTTGAATATTTTATAAATGTAACTTTCACTAAGAGTTAATACAGACTCTTATAGTATCATAAACATGAAACATTCATTTGCAATCTGTTCCTTAAATTGCTAGATTATATTGTTTTCCATTTGTTTAATTCACTTTTTAATAAAAACCAAGGTTACCTTTATTTCAGAGAAGCAGATTTTGAAATATCACTGATGAAAATCTGTCCTACAAGCTGATTTTTTTTAAATGCAGCTGATCTGTACAAGATGTAAGTGTGGAAGGTGCTGATTAAAACACAGCACATTCTTTTCTAGATACTCTGCTGTAAGACAAGGTTCCACCTAGCTACTTATATAACACTCATCAGTATGTGAAGGACATCCAAAGTCTTTATGGCTTTATCCTCACAACACCTCTTTGATGTAGGGAAATATTATTATCCCTATTTTATAGACAGGGAACAGAGGCACAGAGATTAATTGGCTTCTGCGAGGTCAGATGAGAAGTCTGTGAGAGAGCCAGGCTCTTGAGTCCCACGCCAGTGCCTTACCCATGAGGCCATTTTTTCTCTTCCCTCTTTCTTGCTTATCATTCACAAAAGGAAATACATTTCCATGAAAATAGCATGCTGTCATTGTGTCTTTATTCTCCTTAAATTGTTGAGAGTCTCTCTGGTTACTTTCCCCAGACCAGAAGAAGAGCTCTGTGAAGCTCAAGAGCTTGTCCCTTCCACTAACAGAAGTTGGTCCAGTAAAAGACATTACCTTACCCACCATGTCTCTCTAATATCCTGGGATCAAGATGACTACAACAACACTGTAAACTAAAATGTTCAGATGTGAGTGTGGTTTTACCACATACCATATGCCATTGGTATAAATCATCACATGCTTATTTACAGTGCTGGCGATCTGGCCCTTAAAACGAGAATTAGGCTGAAGAACTATTTTATACAAAGCTTTACCAACACATAGAACAAGTTACTGGGGAAGTTAGTTTAAGTAGTCTAACTAAACACATAGGTATCTAGTGAAAACAGGCCTTGAAGGGGTATAGTGAAAAAGCAAGAAAGTGTAAGTAAAATAAAATCTGAACAGACACACAAGATGATCAGTGTATCAGAGTACTTATTCCTAAAAGGTCATACACATACGGTTATGCTTATCAGCATAGAGTGGGTGAATGATGATAAAGTAATAACTTGCCTGTGCATTTTGCTAACACACAGTTCTGAGCTGTAAGATTTCCCCCCTCCCCCATGATATTTGATGCTGCAGCTCTTGCTGAGTATTTAATAGTCCCCCTAATCACAGGTCCTGAGGCCATGCTTTTCAGAGTAAGACTCAGTGAGTAGGGAGGCAGAAAACTTTGAAGAGGATAAACCTGCCTGACGGATTTTCTTTTTGTTTTTACTGATTAATTCTTTCTAAAGCATCTGAGTGAAGTGAAAAGGTCTATCCACGTTCTGAGTCCCAGGGGATGAATAGGTTAGGAGTGAGAATCACCTGTGGAGTGTAGATAGACACCTTTCAATTTCTAGCATTTTATTTGCTAAATTGGATCTTTTACACACACCCCAGCAGGAAACTGAAATTTGTCTATGGTCTAGGGATGGACAGAGTAAGAACTGACCTGAACCTTTACCCCAATATGAAATTAGCACTGGGTGAATGCCACAAAAGCCTTTTTGTGAGTATTCACTCAAATGTCAAAATGAATTGCTTCAACCACACTCACATCTTTATGGTGTTTCCTTGCCATGAATATTCAGGTGATCGTGTTTTGCTGGCATGAGTCCTCACAGAAAAGCCAGTCTAAACTCACACTGTAGAGTGCTCTGGGATAATGAATTATAATTCACACACAGGAGTAGGCACACTGATTGACACAGCAGAGGCCGGGTCCCAGCTCCCCTCATAAGATCCTTAGCACAGAGAAAATTAAATGAGCCAGACAAGGATTTAACTACATGCTAGGATGGTGTGCGCCCATACATTACTGCTATGAATGGATGTGACCAGGGAAAATACTGAGCCAAAGCATCGATGTAAACTGATTTAGCTTCACTAAAGTCAGTTGCACCAGCTGAGGCTATGGCCCTCAATTGAACGCTGCAGAAAGCCAATACATTTTATGGTAGGCACGTTTTCTAGGAATAATGCCTCAGGCAAGCTCCATGGGACCCATAAAGGACAAAATACTGGCTCTTCTTCTACCTCTTCCAATAGTGTTACCTCTCCCAGAGAGATCAAACGATCTCTGTGTCTTCTTCCAACCACCTTCCTTTTCATAGAAGACACTCTTAAAATCATGGAACAGAAACAATATCATGTGACACAGAAGACACTGGTTTCATCAACAAATTATTTGCTGTTAATCATTTGCTCTGTTCTACTTGAAATAAGCCTTTTTAAATGTTTCATTTCTTTTTTTTTATTTCAATATGTCTCTCCTTTTACTGAGTTTAATGAAGAAAGGATTCAGAAATACCCAAATACAGTGAGAAGAGTCATTCTTGAGGTATTGCCTAGAAACTAAAAGTGTAAGAAATCCTCCAAAAAGTTTCTTTTTATGAGATTTCTAGTCCAATTTCTTGACCCAGGAGCTTGGCAAGGTAAGCTTCAAGTAGATCTCCAAACGTTTGAATGTTGATAACAAAATAACAGAACCCCCAAATCTTTAGCTGTTCGTCTCCCACTAACATAGTCCCTCAGTGATGAAGGTGTGAAACAAATTTTACTGTTATTTCTTCTCCTCACACCATTACTCCTAGTTCTGCATTGAGATGGAGAGACTTTGAACAATGTCCAAGATAAATCTCAACCCAGATCGGGGCCCCATTGGTATTAGGCAATGTACAAACACAAAGTAAGAAAGTCTGCCCAGATGACAAGATAATGGACAAGATATAAAAAGTGTGGTCGAAGAGACTTATCATCATCTCCATGTTACAAATGGGAAACTGAGGCACAGGAAGTGAGTGGTAGAGCCAGGAATTGAACCCACCCCTTCTGAATCCCAGTCCTGTTCTGTAACCCCAAGATCATCCTTTCTTCAAGCAGGCAAAATGGCTACATTTGTTGAATAAATAGTTTGCTGTAAAATATTCCTCCAGCTCTGGTGAGCCCAGTGGTTTCTATAGCAATGTAAAGAAGCAACAAATGTTTCATAAAACATGTGGAGACCCTTCATCAGGGTGCAAATTGTAGAGCTCTTGACTTTTAGCCCATTATGGTTACAGCATTATTTATTAAAGGCTATCTCTTTTTGATCAGGAATACCAACATAATGTTCAAATGCATTACATAATTAGGGTTATGGCTACTTTGATTAATGGGATATACCAGCAAATGCACGTCACTAGCTAAAAAAAATCTCTGCATTAATAAACGTTTGATCGAGAGCTATCATGTTTCTCAACCAGAGTGAACACAGTTATTTCCTTCATTATAGGAAAGCTTCATAATATTTTCCAGGTTTGATCCCCAAGGATAAAGCTCATACATAAAAAAGGGGCAGAGTGCATTTTATCTGTCTTGGTTTAATTGGAACATTATTTTAGATTTTGCTTCTGTAATGTAGTCTGGTGTGGAAATAAACCGAAACCATTATTGGATGTTGTTGTTTTCAACAATACTTACAACAATACTTACACTTTACTTACTTATAGTACAGGACTGTATCAGATTTGCTTTTGCTGCTCAGCTTTGGAAAACAGACTTGAAGTCACTGACTGTGACAATGTTTAAATTCCACTTCCGTGTTTTCTCTGGAGATTTATAATTAGACCTGTGAAAGTAACAGTGCTTTTTCATTTTTGGTGTTATGATGATGGATTCGAAAGTGGAGAAACAGACATCAGAATATCAATATGAGTTCATTTAAATGATCATTTAAAAAGAAAAAAGTTTTTGATTTATATTCATGCAGACGTCGGTCAATCAACAATTCTTAAGTATTTGTACGGCGAGCATAAGGCAGAATATTTGCAAGAGGAAATAACAGCATTAATATGGATTTCAGCACCATCATTCCCCCAGGCATATTTTCTTAGCATTGCTCCCTTCCTCCACGGTTTTTATTGACACTAAAAATGTTGCATGCTATATTGAGGTAGATATTATAAAAAGGAAACACATAAAATATGCTTCAATTAAATTTGGGACTGGAACCAGATAATATACCAGCCTTATGTGGGGAATGGCTTTAAAACAGAGAAGGAGCACTATGATCCATTTAAGTTAGAAAGGCAAAAAAATATCAGTGATCTCTTCATCTGTGTCCAGCCTTGATTCCCATTTGTCCACTTCTCCCAAAACCATCTGTGCACCTTCTTCTATGCAATCCCCTAGTGCTGGAACCACACCCTAAATACATAAGGGCATTACCCTCTACTCCTTCAAATACCTCTTCAAACCCACTTCCTCCATTATGCCTAAAAGAAATTAGCCAGCAAATTATAGATAGCTTGAGTGGCAGTTGAGTACAACCAGTGGGTATTTACTGAGTAAATAAGTAAATAAATAAAAGAAAAAGAAAGAGAAAGGGCCAGAGGCTCAGCTGATGCAAATTATCCTAGCTTCATCGATTTACACCAGCTGAGAATATGACTCACCATATATAAAATGTACATAGTTGGATTGCATTCCTCTCCATCACCTTTCATATGTGGCTTGTCTTTTTAGATTGTAAGCAATCTGAGTCTGGGACTGTGTGTGTGGATAAACACTGTCGTCATTACTAGAATATGAATTATAGTATAAACCACAATGATTGTACACACCTACATATATAATGAAAAAAGGAAACAAGAAAGGAAAACCTCATGGATTGCAGCTTTGAATGAACCTTTCCAGACACTAGGTGGCATTTATGTTCTATTCTTCCCATTAGTTATATTTCAGATAGATAGCCGATGGGGACTTGAGCCTCTTCTGCAAAACATGAGCTTTATATCCATTGTGTTTTCAGCCTGAATAATGTATGGTAGTTTATTATATGCACTACCATCCCCTAGAGATCACATCACTAACCACATTTTCCTTTGTCCTGCAGGTTCGTGTCATACTGAGTGCCAGCATGATTGAAAGTTGGCTCTTTACATAGCACCGCTGTCTTCAGCGGTTCCTTAAAACAAAACAAATAATAATAATAATAATAAAAAAAACAGCCAGGATTTACCTATGACATTATAGTTATGCTTTTTATTTGAAATGTTTAACATTTGGAGGTACAATCCTTCATCTTCTTTTTAATAGGCTGTTGATGTGTTTCTATACAAACTCTTTAGGCACTTTAATGAAAAAGAAAAGTTTAAATCAGTATTCTAGATATTATCAGGTGAGGAAATAGTTATAGCTCATGCTGAGGTTTTTGCATTATCACTACAATGCTTGCCTCTTTTAACAGAAATTTATAAGAACAACATTGGCCATTTTATAACCTTTTATCATCTTGTGCTCTTCTATTCAAACAATTTTAAAGTAATCTGTAGTGGTTTGAAAGCTTTCCTATAGCTTGTATTTCTCTGGATTTCCTTGGGAACAGTCACTGGTTTTACATCTAAGCCTTACTAACAATCTTGGTTTAAACCAGGACAGAATATCAAATCAATTTATAAATGGCTGCAGGAGAATAGACAAATTTTTACTGGGCACTAAAGTGATATTCCAAGGATGACAAAGATGTCCTGGATGTATTTTGATGAAAACCACATAGTGCTTAATGTGGGTTCTGTCGATATAAATCCAAGTGTTACCGATAAAAAGCCTTGAGAGTTTTCCAGACTCCTTTTATGCATTTCTGACACATCAATGACTTGTGTCTAAGGAAAATCACATTGGTATTTTACCTAGCTGGACTAAACCTCCAGTTTTATGTGCTCATTTTACAAAACACTAATAAGACTATTTATAGATTAGTTTAAATCTTTTGAGAGACTTAAAATAATAAGATGAGAAAAATGCACAATTAGCCCTGGTATATCAAGAAGCAGTTGGCAGAACAGTGCAAGACAGTAAACACAGCTCAAAACCTGCTGTGTGGAATTTTACCTCCACTTAGAGTTAGTCTAGTTTTCAAAATTACAGTGCTATAAAGCAAGCTGGATAGCAGTGTCCTATACTATAGGGAAAGGAAACAGCTGGACCACAATCCTGTTGGTTCAATTGAAGGCTAAAATTAGAACAGAGTTTGTTTATTTTTATATTATTGGAATACTGAAAAAAAAATTGGTTCTGAGTTCCAGATAGTCCTTCCAGGTCAGGGTGAAGGCACACTCGCAGGGTTGAGCAGGGAAGTGCACACTGCGATGGCCTGGTCTGAACATGTTGTCTTGTTTATTTTGTTGTTTATTTTGATTTCAATCTATAAAAATAACAGTTCGCCCCAAAGAGTGACCCCTCAAAACTCTGCTTATCCTGGGCATATATTTAAAAACACAAGTCAAGCGAGTTAGCAACAGAAATTGCCCACAACAGCAACACTCCTCTTTCACGCTACAGTGCCACACCTCCTCTAATCAGCAGCTAGCACACCACAGGACTGACTTGTGGATAGGACACTTCAGTTTCCAGAGCTCTTAATTGGCCTCCTTTTGTGAGCACTGACTTTACTTTAAAGATGTGACTTCCTTGTTACTTTTCTTCAAACATGAAAAGAAGAAATGCCATTCTCTTTACACGCTGTTCTTTATGAAGGATGGACAAACGGTTTCAGATACAATAAGAGCTAAGCCAGAGCCAAGCTACAGCCAATTGTGCCACAACGCTGTATGTATGCCTGAGTGTCCACATCTATCTATCTGTAACTGGCAACTTTCCTTGCCCCTCCCCTCACCTGGAATGCTATACCCTTGCTTGGCTGTCATAACTAACATTTACATTGTAAGCTCTTTAGGGCAGGGATCTGTTTCATATGGGCGATTGTGCCTGGTCCTTGTGCAGATGTGACAGAGAGTAAGGACCTTCTGCCACTTCTCTAGCCCACTTAATGGCTGGGCAGAATTTTGGTCCCTGGACTCAGGGGAGTACAAGAACTGTTCTGTCATTACTCCCCTGTGGATGCATGATGCCTCAAAGGAAGCAATGAAGGGCAGAGAGGAAGCAGTGTCATGGCTCTGTGCCTACATCCACACACTGGACAGTCTTACGGGGGCAAGGGTGAGCATAAGGCACCCCATGAAGAGGAGTATCAGCATACTTTCTCAACCACTGCAACTGGGGAACATTCTGGCTCTGAGGGAAAATAACTCTAGGTTCTCCCACTGAGGTGGTGTTACTCCTCACCTCTCCCAATGAAGACCTCTGCCTAAATGTCACAGTCTGTGCAAGCCCTAACAATCTGGTGGGCACTATAACCTTATTCATGTATAACATAATGTATGCTGTTAATACTTGTTGATTTTATTAATCAATATTAAGAGAGATGAAGACCCTGGTGTTTGCCCCAGAAGCAGAGAAGATACAATGTGTTTCCTCAACTCCTGGCTGTAGTCAGTGACAGATCCTGGGACTGGAAATTTCTGATGGGATCTGTACTAAATGATGTTTTATTTAAAGGTATACTGTCAGCTCAGATTTACTCTTGTTAAAGACACATACATTTAGAAGCCCTGTCCCAGAGATATCTATCTAAATTAAACTCATCTCTGTGGTATTTGAACATCTTAGCATTAAATAATCAAAGCAAATTTTATGAAGTATTTGGCTAGGCCAAGTACAGTATATTATGGACAGCTGATTGGCTGAAATGTTTGTTTTACATTTCCAATATAGTTGATCTATAACCTGCTAATAAGTGGAAGATTGTGAATTTCCTAGTTGCTGTAATATCTTTGATTCAAAAGACGATAAAGTCTGCATTAAACAGTAAAAGGACACAAGTCCACAGTCTATCTTGAACAGTTTGGACAGACCTGGGAATTATCCGACACCTAAAAAGTGTATAACATCAGTGAGGATAGCCATTGGAACACACACTTTTTTGTTGTTGCAGGGGCCATTATCCTCACTGATCTCGACTCCCTGTCCTCAAAGCGTTAGGTGGAGCAGGAGGGGGTCTTCTGCCAGGAGGGGATTGATTTTGTCTAATTATATCTTTGCTTTATCTCCTAAAAACAGAGTCATGTTGGGAATTGGATGACTGTACAGATGAACATTTATATTAATTTTATTTTCAATTGCATTGTGGGAGAAATCCCTCTATAGTCCATTCACAATATTGATTATCTTTAGGAAGGATGTATTTTTGTTGGATTGCTGTGAACTAAAAGGAAAAGAATATGACAAAGTGCAGATGTTTATTTTCCATTATGTTTAGTAGCATTTACTGCTGTCTTGAGAAACTAAGATTTCCTTAAGATACATACTTGGGAGTTCTTTAATTTTTGACATCTTCGATATGTGGGTTGTTTGTTTCGTCCATGTTTTTAGACAATCATTTTCTCCTACTTGTTTCTTTATCTGGCTTCAATCTGAGCTCAGAGATTCATTTGTTTCACTCCTTTTCTTAGCAGACTACAAATTCACTGTCGTATTCTGGTCCCCATCACTAATTCAGAGTGGAGCAGTAATTTGGGGAAAACTACTTATTACCAGTTCTTGCTAGAATGTCTCAACCTTTGCCCTTACAGTGTGGCTTTGCATCAGGTAGTATGTAGTGCTTCAGTGAATGCCATATCACCTCCTCATATTCAATTCCCTGGATCTGCTGCAAAGCAGAAATAGTTATGGAGAAATGTACACCACTTATAGGATAACCTCTAATTGAAAATGTATTTCAACCTGCATATTACTTGCATGGATCCATAACAGGGGAAGAGAGAGAATATTATCTAGCTCACTTCTTCTCCCTTGAAGAAAGGTGGTGGGCTCAGGGTGACTGTGTGAAGAAATACAATGCAGTATAAAGAGAAAAGAAAACATACATAGAATTTGGTATTAAATACCTTGCATGTGCTCAAAATTAATAAAATAGTCTTTAATTGACAAATGCTGTACTGCTATGTGCAGTAACCTATAACAACCTGCAACTGTTGAGCAGCTCATGGTAAATATAAGATCTACCATTAGGTGAAATGTGCTCCTGGGAGAAGTCCTGACCTATGATCCATGTTGAAATGAGAGTGATAAATTACTATTACTTGTACTGACCTATGCCTGAAGCAAGCTTATAAATGCTTAGGTATGGCAAACCAGCAGTATTTCCTACTGCTAGTCTGTGCCATCAAGGCTAGTCTAATTGATGCTATGCTAGACTAATACACTACCTTTTGAGCAGCTATCCCACCCCATGAAGGGGTATTTTAGCTATAGTGTCCAAGACAGGTAATACTTCCCTCCAAATCTCATAGTGCTGTTCATCTCCAAGATAAAACAACTGTGTTTATGAAAATCACATTGTTGAACTAAGACACTGCTTGTTCCTTGTTGGTATCAAGGGCCATGGACACATCCCACAAAAGAAAGAGCTGTTACCACAAACCTAATCCTAGGGAACTGACAGAGTCCCAATACTCAGAATGATCCTTGACAGGAAGGAATTTGTCAGCAAATACAAACTGCATGAACTGCTAGAACTATATAGAGAGTTCTGGACCAATGGGGCAAAAGACAACCCTATTTCAGCTAACATAGTCCTTGAAAGTTTTATTATTTCATGTCAAAGGCAGAAAATTATTTTAATTATTATCAGTAAGGAGGGTGGAGGGAAAAGAGACATTTGTAAATAGATATTCTCATTCACTAAACTGATTCTACAAGTCCCCATGCTTGCAGGTACTTGCTCTGTATTTTCTTGTTAAGGTGACTGATAAAAATGGTGATGCTGTGATCTTTTTAAATTAGAAAGGAATAATTTACTTAGCCCAGGCTTAGAGTAAGCCTACTGTCACTGCACAGCATTTATCTGGAGTTTATATTATAAAGAGTATAGTGGAGCTATAGATCTTAAAATAAACTATATTCTAGCCATGCCTGTGTGTTGAGCCTTGGAACAGAAACAGAAGGTAGTTTGGGTTTAATGCTAAGCTTGAACAAATCTCATGAAATATTGATTATTAACTATATCTTTCTCTTCTGTGGTTTAGTCTATCATTTCAGTGAACCTTGCTGGAGGATGACTTGAGGGATTGATAATGGGACACAGAGACATTCCACTCTAGGTTACCTGTCCCTGTATATCTCCTATGGGTAAGTGACCAAATAATTCTCCCCTGAAGCTCCTCTGGGGGTTGATGTGAAATGTGTTGGGTATATCAATCATCAGGTGCTCAAAGCACCCCTGCTCCCTCAAAAAAAGGTCACTATTTCAATTAATTGGCACCAGGGTCAGCAGAAAGGCAATGATGAAATGGGCATGGAGATTGAACAGTGCTCTCACACTTAAAGACAGCTCCTTAATGTCAGGGTGGGGTGGGGGTGTTTTCATTGCTACTGGACATGCAGAGTTTGTTCTGTGACTGAACAGACTTTCCATTTTTAATTCACCACCTTTCACCTGCAGTAAATTCACAAAAAATAATTCTTGAGATTCCTTTTCAAGCTGACATGGCACATACTTGGGCCAAAAGAAATCTGATGAGGTTCAATAAGGATAAGTGCAGGGTCCTGCACTTAGGACGGAAGAACCCAATGCACTGCTACAGATTAGGGACCGAATGGATAGGCAGCAATTCTGCGGAAAAAGACCTAGGGGTGACAGTGGACGAGAAGCTGGATATGAGTCAGCAGTGTGCCCTTCTTGCCAAGAAGGCCAATGGCATTTTGGGATGTATAAGTAGGGGCATAGCGAGCAGATGGAGGGACGTGATCGTCCCCCTCTATTTGACATTGGTGAGGCCTCACCTGGAGTACTGTGTCCAGTTTTGGGCCCCACACTACAAGAAGGATGTGGATAAATTGGAGAGTCCAGCGAAGGGCAACAAAAATGACTAGGGGTCTGGAACACATGACTTATGAGGAGAGGCTGAGGGAAGTGGGATTGTTTAGTCTGCAGAAGAGAAGAATGAGGGGGGATTTGATAGCTGCTTTCAACTACCTGAGAGGTGGTTCCAGAGAGGATGGTTCTAGACTATTTTCAGTGGTAGAAGAGGACAGGACAAGGAGTAATGGTCTCAAGTTGCAGTGGGGGAGGTTTAGGTTGGATATTAGGAAAAACTTTTTCACCAGGAGGGTGGTGAAACACTGGAATGCGTTACCTAGGGAGGTGGTAGAATCTCCTTCCTTAGAAGTTTTTAAGGTCAGGCTTGACAAAGCCCTGGCTGGGATGATTTAATTGGGGATTGGTCCTGCTTTGAGCAAGGGATTGGACTAGATGACCTCCTGAGGTCCCTTCCAACCCTGATATTCTATGATTCTATGACTCTATGATACAAGAGGCCATGTATCAATACTTGCACATGCAGCAATTAATGATTCACAGGCTATTGGGAATAAAATCCAATACAAAAGAGACCTGTAAGAGAATTAAGAAGGTTTTTTCTTGGAAACTCTTTGGACTTGATTCTGTTTTCACTTACACTGTTTTTGCCCCTGTGTGAATTCATCACATTTAATAGAGATGAGCCAGACTTAGACCTGTGTAAATGAGGCTCTTCTTTTATTCCCTCTACATTGTTTTGGTTGTTTTTCATGTTATGTTGTTACTGTAATCAAGTGGAAGGCTAATGAGACAAAATGTAGTGTAACCCCATTTTTGCAGATATTTGATGGGTTATCAGGCTATTCTGGCTATATGGTGGCACCTGTTCATTGCTCATTTTATATCAACAGGAGGTGTTTTGAGATCTCAGCCAATAGACTACTCTTTATAAATTCACATGTGTATTTTTACAACATTGCTGAATTTTGTTTAATCCTTATTAAGAATTTATGGTTTCATTTTTTTCATTGAGAACAATTCTTGTATCAATCATCTTGCACTGATTAAACAACAAAAGCAAATCTAGCTGTGGGATTTTCACAGGCTTTATAACAATACACAGAATCTTCTCTGAACATTTTCTTGTGAACTAGTGCAAAAGTAATCTCTTTTTTTTTTTTGCAGAAATTTTCAGTTGGACTTTGAGAAATTTAAAAAATAAGCACTACTGTACCACTGACTCTTTGCTTTTTATATTCATATATTCTTTTGTACAGGATATCTTCATGCCACAATTAGCGGGCATAAAAACCTATCAGAAGAATAAACAATGACAGCATATTTTATTGATTTTCAAAGGACCCTGTGGTAATCTGGGAACAGAAATTGACCTTGCCATTCCAAAGGGCTACCATAAAAATATATATTATTCTCAAAATATGCATGGGTGTTTTTATCAAACTATGGCCTTATCCGAAGTGGGAGTCTTTTCATTGATTTCAGGTGGCTTTGTATCAGGCCTTAAATTAATAAACTTGCTCTGCAGTTGCCTTTTATTGAATGAGTGACAATATAAACTGATGTCCGTTCCCCATGTTTAGCCATATTATGTATTCTGGCACTATATCCACTTCACCGGTAAATAGGCCATATTATTTTATTGACTTTCTTTGTGTCACCGTAGGGATTGTGGTGTGCTTTCATAAACTTGTACCAGGCTTTAACCACTGCACACACTTTTGAATGGAATATGGTCAGGAAAGTTTTCAGAGTAGCAACTGTGTTAGTCTGTATTCGCAAAAGAAAAGGAGTACTTGTGGCACCTTAGAGACTAACCAATTTATTTGAGCATAAGCTCAATTTATTTGAGCATTTATATGAGCATATTTGAGCATTCTGATGCATCCGATGAAGTGAGCTGTAGCTTACGAAAGTTTATGCTCAAATAAATTGGTTAGTCTCTAAGGTGCCACAAGTCCTCCTTTTCTTTTTGATAAGGAAAATGAAGCTCTTCAGCTTGGACATGCTGAATCGAGCCCTTACAAAGGACCCTGTAGGAGTTGCTGATTTCATTCTTGAAATTCATGGTCTGATATGATTATTTTGAGATAAGACAACAACAACCTAGGTCCACCTAGGTTCCAGGCCAGGGCCCTGTATAAAGTAGTTGGTGTCAATCTCTCCCAATCCTTTACTGTTTCGCTGGCCTGTGCTTCCGACCGTGCACCTCCTGGAGCCCGTTCATCTGGTTCACCAACTGATCATCTCTTCCTGAGGTTCTAGTTTCATGAATGGCTTCTCATCGTCTGTGACTCCTCAGTTTCTCTGGAATGCACTGGGCTTACAGTCTGAACTGTCCTCATGGTATCCCTCCTCAAGACATGAGTTCCCCCCAACTCTCCTCCATGGAGCTGGAGCTGTGGTTTAGGCTAGCTGTAGGTTAATGCCAGCCTCACCTTTGGTTGGGTTCCTTAGCCCAATTAGCCGTCTAGATTGGAGTTCAGCTGACCAACCTTCTCCCGCTGATGTCTGCCTTGCTATGAAGGAGGAGGCATCATATATGCTCGTCCCCTTCCAAAAGCTGAATCCAGTTGGTTCGGAGAAGGGCGCCTTGCTCCACCCACTCTGTAAGGTTCCCAGCACTGGACCCTTAAAAGTACTATAACGGGATTCCTTCCAAACACTATGTACTCCCAGGAGCATTTCCTCTCTCCCCATATCTCCCCAGCCTATGTACATCAGACCACCCCAAATTCTGAAAGCAGCCATTACCGGAGACAGCAATGAGCAGAACACTAGGCACCCCTATCCTTAAAAGGGCAGGTCACCCCATCACACTCTGTAATTTAAAACTTGCTTGTTATGGTATTTTCTATCATATAGCTGCTAAGTACCACCAGTCAGTTTGTCACTGGAGGAATTTTGGTAGTATTTATCCATACTGCTGTATCAGCATATCTAATGACTTGACATAGCAACTGCAGACTCTAGTGGGGGTGAGCCCATAGCCAGAGGCTACAGAGAGTCAGTATAGAAGGGCCAGATCATTAGTTTTGACTGTCAGCATGACAAATCTTGAAGTCACATGATTATACAGCATTGCAGAAACTTGTGGTAAAAAGATGCAACGTGAGGAAGAAAAAGAGGAGATGAGAAAAATAATGGCTCAAAGGAGATCATGTCCCCAGGCAGGCCAGAGCCAGCCAAGAAAATGACTACATGGATATTCAGCATGGGGAACTCCCCAAATTCCTAAAAATGCCATAATTCAGGTCTGACTGTAATGGGGAATCTGAACGGACGTAAAAATAGGAAATAAAACTAGAGAGCTCCTTCCTTTGGAAAGTGCTGAAATACACCAGGCAATTTCGTTCATTTTAAAAGCTTGTTGAGATTGGGACAATTTGACAGGGGGATGTGTGTAAAGATAGCCAGTCTAGATTTGTAAAATGCCAGAGGTAAGTTACATTCTATCAAAGTAACAGCAAACATGCTCCAAAGCCACCTAACCAAGAAGGCCCCACCATATAAAACCAGGGCAGATTTTCCTATCATCTATTGCTAAGCATACTGGACTCCTCTACTTATCAGCCTTATGAAAAGAAGCCTCTCAACCTTTCCCCTTCAGCAGAGGGATAGTCACATGGTTACCCAGTCAGCATCGGTATGGCACCAACAGGAGCCCCACTGTTGGGTTGGCTCGGGGCCGGATTTGTGATTTTGCATG
Source organism: Caretta caretta (assembly GCF_965140235.1). NCBI lineage: Eukaryota > Metazoa > Chordata > Testudines > Cheloniidae > Caretta > Caretta caretta. Next base: position 41,807,639 of record NC_134208.1, read on the forward strand.
GAAGTGGTTGGGTAGGTGTGGCCTACCAAATCACCTCAACAGTATCATGAGCTCTCCTGTCAAAGAAAGAAAAATTCCATAATGAAAACTCCACCAGGTTTTTCTCTCCTTTAAACCCTTCCCATGGATTTTTCCCCAGGAGGGAGTGTTCTGACCCTTCACCTCTGCATCTCCATTTGTGCAAGGGGATACTACTATTTACTCACTTCACAAGGGTGCTGTGAAAAAGAAACACTATAAAGCACAGTGATGATGTAAATCATTAAGTCAAAGATGATAATTATTTATCATAATCATCTACCCTGGAGTGGTGATTGAATTCTGAACCTATATGTGTTAAAACAAATTTTTAAAATACGTAAGCAGTTTCTATCACATCTCTGACATTTAATAGAGTATGTGGTTTCAAATGTGCTTACCCAGGGAGCCAGTTATTTTATATATTTACTCTTTTATTACAAGAGCCTAATTGGAAGTTTGCTCATCAGGCTATGGAGAGTTTAATTAAACTCAGTGAAAAAAATCACTGAGAAAAAGAAAGAAAGCACTTAAATGTGCTATTTTTGATCTGATCTCACAAAGACATTTTTCTCCCTGATTGTCCCATTCTTGTATTAATAAACAAAACAATAAAAAAACACCTCTGGAATCTGCTAATTTAAATATTGGCAGCTTTCAGACTTGCTTTACATTCTCAGCCTACCCTGAATTTTTCAGCATCTCCAAGTGGTCCTAGAGGGGTTTTTTCATTGGAGTTCCTATCTCAGGCAACCACAAAACAGCTTTTATTTGCTGCAATCAGTTTGTGATTTTTTAGGGCATCTGTGTGCCCAGAAGACCATTCTCATCACCCTCACTGTAGTTAATAGGAGTTATTATGTGTGTATACAGAAAGAGGAGAGAGAACAGGCCACTTTGTTAAGGAGAAGGGGGGAAGGAAGAAGATATTTTAGTATTGTACTATAATGGCTGTATTGCCTGAATATAATGACACTGTAGAACAGGAGAAAATGGAAATAGTGATGCAGGGTTAGACCTAGGTGCTTGTCAAGTGTGCAGCCACACAGATCCTGGCCTTGTGTCTTCATCCCTCATAGTGTATACCGAAGAAAGCCCTGTTCCATCCAGTTACTTGTCATGAGCCTCTCACCTGAAAAGAGGGTAACTGCAGGGTCAAGTCCCAGGGTTGTAGAGATCCTGCTTGGCCACCTTCTAGCTGATGGAATCATTTTGTTTCTTCTCCCACAATCTCATAGTGACAAACATGTCTAATTCTTACTCCTGCATCCCCCTAATAAGAAGTACCATGGTCCACCCAACTGCCAGATCCTCCCACCCAAGATATATTATATCATTTATGGATATATTCATGAGTCCCTGGACATCTTCCACAGGACCTTGCAAAACCTATGGCTAGCTCTGTAGAAATATCAGGGATGGATACATGAAGGAATGTTCCATTAGATATGGATTGAGTAGAAGTTTCTTTCCCCTGTGCCAGGTAATGGATGTCTCTGATGGTTGGTTATGGAATGCAGAAGTTTTCTCCTCTTGGTCATTGGTTTAAATCCAGCCCAGTTATCCTTGTACAAAATTGATTATCACAAAGCTGTACCAAAAGAAATAATGAACTAGATTCTGATCTCACTTATAATGGTAACAATAGAGATACTCTAATTTTACACTCTTGTGAAAGCAGAACATGATTCATGGTTTACAAAAATTGACTCTACCCTAAATTTTCTGTTAGCAGAATACTTTGGTAATTCACAGACAGCTGCATCATGTAAGACTACACACTATATTGTTTCTTCTGTTTTGCCACAACATGTAAAAACTTAGGCTATGTCTACACTATTGCTTATGTTGGCATAATTTATGTTGCTCAGGGGTGTGAATATACCACTCTGTGCGCAGCATATGTTACACCAACATAAGCACCTGTGTGAACAGTGCTATGTTGGTAGGAGAGCTTCTCCCACTGATATAGCTTCTGCCGCTCCTGGCGTGGTTTTATTATGCCAATGGGAGAGCTCTCTCCCATCAACATAGAGCAGTGGTTCCCAAACTTGTTTCGCCGCTTGTTCAGGGAAAGCCCCTGGCGGGCTGGGCTGGTTTGTTTACCTGCTGCATCCACAGGTTAGGCCAATCGCGGCTCCAAGTGGCTGTGGTTCACTGCTCCAGGCCAATGGGGGCTGCGGGAAGGGCGGCCAGCATATCCCTCGGCCCGCGCCGCTTCCAGCAGCTCCCATTGGCCTGGAGCAGCCAACTGCGGCCACTGGGAGCCACAATCGGCCGAACCTGCGGACGCGGCAGGTAAACAAACCAGCGCAGCCTGCCAGGGGCTTTCACTGCACAGGCAGCTGAACAAGTTTGGGAACCACTGGCATAGAGCATCTTCACCAGAAGAACTGCAGCAGCACAGCTGCATCAATGCAGCTGTACCACTGCAGTGCTGTACGTGTAGACATGCCCTGAGAGAGAGAGAGAGTAACTAAGGATTATTTTAGAAGCTTGAGCTTCAGGGAGAACATGGAACACCAGAGGGATAAAGCCAACAAATAACTGCAACACTGTGATTCAACTGAGAAGATAAGGAAAAGAATAACCCACCTTGAGAAATGAAGAAAACAAAGGAGAAAAGACTGGTGAACTCTGAGAAGAAATTATTTCAGAACACAAAGTTCCAGAGACATGGATCAAAAAAGGGTGTTTGCTATCCAGAAATGTGTGCACTTTCAGCCTCTCCTGGGACCTGGTTTCTGACACTCAAACAGACACTTCTGTAGAAGACACATTGAAGACAGATTCCAAACTCAGTTATGTTGGTGTATTTCAGTGCAGAAATTCAAGATTTGCAATTACAGTATAATCAGCCTTTAATCTAAGAAAAAGTGGACACCATATTTAACACAGATTCAGAGAAGTAATTCTGAACCCAAGCAGGAAACAGGGAACTCTTCTCTACCCAGCTAAGGTGCTAACCCATGAAAGGTATTGCCAGGTGCTTGACAATACAGGGTGTTGTGATCCCCCAAGACCTTCTTCCACTCGCTTCCCAAAAACTCTGGAATTTGTCACCTAGGTACCTTTATTTGGCATACAGCAACTCTGTGCCCAAGTTGGCCAGGCTCAAATGCAAAGGGTAGATTCAGAGTACATTATAACACCAAAGTTATACAGTAAAACTTTTCCTTATATACGTCTTTACTAACACCTGCATTCCTGATTATACATTGCACCATGTGCTTCATGAATGGCTTGGTTACTTTTCAGGAACCAATCCCTGTATAGCATGCTCTGTCTATGTGCTGTTCATGTATAACCAGATATCTCCATTCCAGGCTTATCTCATCTGCTGTCCCGAGTACCAGTGTGTTCTTTTTTACCTTAGCTAGACTGACCCCAGCTTTGGTATGCCTTTATTTACAACTTAATCTTTCATTCACCTTCCCAATCATGCCCACTGAGAAATGATGTCTTACTTGTGTCAAGTTACTCATGTCAAGTTAGGCCTGCACCTGGAAAAAAGGGAAAACTATCCACTACTGCTGGGAAGATACAACTCAGTTAGGAGAGTGAAAGACAGAGAAATGCGCCACTGGGAGAAGTCACAGGAATGCCTGAGTGATGGACTGGGAGACCAAGATTGCCACATCCTAGGGTAGAGTCTACTCTGCCTACCAGGAGACACTGCATAGCTGTAGCCCATGGTCAGGACCGGATGCCATAATGCAGCCAGACAAGGCCACAAGGGACATCAAGAGAACTCCATTTATACTTCATTTGTTTTCAGCCCATCTTCCTAGAAAATTCATGAGCAAGAGGAAATGGAAATGCAGCATCTCAGATCGATAAAGACTTTTCTGAGACAGGAAAAAACAATAAAAAGACATTTTAATTTTTGTTTCTATATCTATACTTTAAATCCTTGGGGCTGAGCAGTCATAGGCTAAAATGTTTTTATAACTGTATAAAGGAAAAATTATTTAGTTTATATTAGCTGTGAGCATCAATACGTTCTGTAACAGAGACAAGAAATTGGAGAACAGTTGCAAATCTTCCTACAGATGTATAAGCCATATTTGTCTTTTGGAAGGGAATTCTCACATGTTAATGTTGCATTGGGCTTGTGGGAAGGAGACTTTGATATTGCCTAAGGAATCTAGGGGGAAATTCTGCTGTCATTTACACCAGAGTAAATCTGAAGTAGCTTCATTGAATTTTTGGTGTAGTCAGTGCAGCTACTCTAGATTTCCTCTGGTGCAAATGACAGCAGAAGATGACCCACCATCGTTGTAGTTAATTAGAAGAGTAGATTTATAATAATTAATTATTTTTTTGTTTGTGATAGTGCAGAGAAACCCAGTCATGGACCAGGAGCCCATTGTGCTTGGTACTGTACACAGAACTAAAAGGTGATTCCTGCCACAAATAGGGTGACCAGATGTCCCGATTTTATAGGGAAAGTCCCAATTTTGGGGTCTTTTTCTTATATAAGCGCCTATTACCCCCCACCCCCGTCCCGATTTTTCACACTTGCTGTCTGGTCACCCTAGCCGCAAAGAGCTTACATTCTAAGTATAAGACAAAAGACAAGTGGATAGCCAGACAGAGAGGTGGAGGAGCACAAAGAAATAATGAAATAATACCGATCAGCATGTTGGGCTATGGTCCGACCACATCAGCTGCCTAGCCATTATTAAGTTTAGACAAAAATCGTGACTGTTCCCTTAAAGGATACTGTGTCTTTCTTACTTTTCTCTATTTTCACTCTTCCATTTAAGAGATTTATTTTGCAATTCTGAAAATTGGGAGCTGTAAAATAAACTTGGGGTTATGTAGTGCTTGCTACAGTCCAGTGACCTGTGTATAATGCAATTATATGGATGCACAAATGGACACCTAATTGCCCTTTTAAAAATTGCCATATAAATGCATCTTTGTGATGCATAAATGTACACAAATGCAGAGTAGATCAGCTTAGGGGTACAGAACAATGGCAGAGCACAAGCAGGCACCTACATTACATCACAGCAATGATGCATCTTAAAAATGGAATATCTATCTGGTCCTGTATTTTACCCTAGGTTGTAGAAATTGAATTAATTCCATTGTTACGATGACCACATATCGTATTTGGTATAGAGATATATTATTAAAAAAGAGACTACTATAATATCCTTTAATCTTCCTTTTATTTTTTTCCATATTAGGTTTTAACTTCTCTTACACTATATTTACACTCTCAACTTCATCCCACTTCTGCTAGTCCTCATCAGATGTTTTATAACTTTGATAGGCCACTTTCTTATCCCCAATTATTTTTAAATTTGCTTGTTCATCCATCCTGACCTTTTTTACTCCTGGAGTATTTATTGCTAGATGACATGTATAACCTTTGGGTATACCTTAATTTAACTTTAAATGCTTTCCATTTCCATTCTCTGTCCTTTCACAACATTATTCTTCCTCCCCACTACCATTTACTTGAATGCATCCCAGAGTCTTTCAATATTTCTGCGGTGGTAATCCATGTTTATTTTCCTCCTTTTCTGTCACACTTTACTTCAGATTAGTTATACTGTAGACCTAATTATGTTATGTTCATTACTACTTAGGTATGCCATACCTTTAGATGATCAGTTTTATGTTGTCAGGGTTTATCTTAAGCTACTCAAGGGTTGGTCCCTACAGATTTTTAGACTGTAAACTCTGAAGCAAGGATTGTACAACAGGTACATACTGGGAAGCCTGAATTTGAGTTGGGATCCCTAGGAGCTACCATAACACAATAATAATATTAAGAACATTGGTAAACAAATTGCTATTCCATATCCACATGCTTTCTTAACTTATTTCAATTTATGGGGTTGATTTACAGACACAGCTTGTTATTCCAAAAATTTACACCTGAGCACACACAAACAAATACATTAATTCTGGACACAAATATTAGTCGCAACAAAGCATTTAAGCATGTGCTTAATATAAGTATATAGTACTTCTTTGGGACTGCTCATGTTTTTAAAGTTAAGCATATGTCAAAGTGCTTTAATGGACTGGGGTCTAACTTTGCATCGACAACCAGCTGCAGATCTTGCAATGATGAGTTTGGTATCAAAACATGCATTCATGCAGATAGACAGAGAGATGATACCTAGAATGTTGTATTCAAAAGGGAGGGCACAATTATCTCCAGGTGCTATGCTGTGCCTGTAAAAATGGAGACGAACTCAGATACTCTATTCCAATTTATGTCCGGAGAGCTAAAAATCTTCCTTTGTTACTATGAGCCTGATCCTGGACTGTATTAGGGAACTTTGTACCTTCTCCACTAGTGCAAAACTGTTCTGTAACATAAGAGGAGAAGGCGGGATTCTTGACCAGTGTACAGAAAACATAGTTGTTGTCCCAATCCCTTATTACTGTAGTACCCACTTGGAATCCTTGGCAGCTAGCAAAATCTAGAGGAGGTCTTTGACTGCTTTAAGTGATGCCAGGATAGAATCACATGGAATGACCTATGATGAAAAAGAGCAAAAGTGGTTTAAAGCCACATTTCCCCATCCCTTCCTCTGGAACTGAGCTGAGTAATCCTCAGCACTCATCTCAGGCACTGGTTCAGTTTGTTTTTTCATATTCTTCTTCTTCTTCTTATCAATCCAAAGGATTGATCTTCTGTAGCAAATGTCTGGAATCAGTTTACTCTTCTTTTTTGTTCTATGTAAAATCTGGGTTTTATTTCCTTACCACATTTACACTTTTTAAGAAATCTACCCCTCAAGAACTGCATTTACCCAATTTAACATGAAATACAAAATCAGACAAATATCTTATATTTGCTATAGGTCTTTTAAAATGGTGGAAAAATTAAAAACAAATTCTCATAAAAGAATACTGCTAAAGTTACTCTGTGTTTCCAAATGGCTTCCATCCATCCTCTCTTTCTCTCATACACCCTCTTTATATGCTATCCATAGCTACTAACTCATTTCACTTTAATTAAATCAATTACGAATCCCCACAGCACCATAATTAGTAAAATATATTTAACAAAATCTATCAATAATTATTTTGAACATCTCATAATATCACAGCTAGAAAAACACTCAAGTGAAAACTCTAATTAATTGCTATCAACAAAATAAAGTGATTCTTACCTCTCAAATACCATTCACACATGCATAATTGGCTAATAAATTATAAATGAGCTATTGTCCAATGCAAGAAAGAGGAAAGGAAGATGTTAGTCTCCCTCTGTCAAGATGATTAATTTGTAATCCTGGTAATTTTGATCCAAAATAATTGCATGTACCCACAGTTTTCTAGGTCAGGGATGACAAATATTAACCAGTACAGCTACAAATAAAGTTTTGTTTAGAACAGAACTTCTCAGATAATGGTTCATAACCCCCTACCCTTCCCTTATTGTTAAATGGGGTATCCACTATGCAAAAATGGATGGTGGTATGGAAAAGCCTGAGAACTACTCATCTATAGCAACCCAAGTAAGGAGTCTGAAATTTATTATAGTGGAAGTGGGAAGGTTTGGGCAACTGGATGGGGAGGCACTCATCACTGGGAATGTGTGGAAGGGTTCAACAGCTAGGAATGCTTTTCACTTGTGATTTTTGTCCTTGAAGAGATGACCATTACTTTATGAAAGGAGCTGATGCTATCAAAGGATGAGGGTACCAAAGAGTGTCAAGTTATGTTCCGGTGCTGCTGGAATGAAGGCATTGTAATACAAGTGTTGGCAAGTAATTGGTCTTTGTTTCCTGGCTCCGTTCATATCACCATATTTGTCAAGGTGACAAAGCCTATATCACTGTCACAGGACAGGGATCAGTAGCCACTAGCTCCAATGATTTTATGCTTCTTGTGGAGGAGCCTTAAAGGGCCTCCCCGTCTTCCCTGGCTATGCTGTACAATATTATGCTCTCCTCTCCTTGTCCAGTTCCACAAACTCTGCATATCCTTTCACCCTACATAGTGTCGAATCTCATGTTCATATGTCCCTATTTCCAACTGTTTTAAATGACAGTCAGCTTTCATGAATATATCAGTTCACATTCTGTTCCAAGCAGTAGTGAGCTCTTGAGACACTTGCTGTTAAGTAGCATTAGGTATGTAAGAAACCTCCTAGTTTAACTTACTAACTTATTCTCCTCCTACATGTTTTGCATTTCCAATTTCGCAGTTTGATTTTGCTAATTACCAATCTTTGTCAATCTTAATTCAAGCCGCACCATTTTCTCCACTGCAGCACATAACCAGATGAATTATTTCACTGCACACCAATTTAAGACACTTATTTGGGAATGAATTCCATATCTGACTTTTGCAAAAGAACCATGTGATATGACATTAGAAAGCAAATTTAATAAAAATTGACCATAACTCATTCAGCAGTTGGGTCCTTTGACAGTGGTAACTGTATAATTAACAAGACTGGCAGAGGAAGATAACATTAAGGATGTACAGAATTGTATGTGAAAACAAAAGGCTCCATCTTACATTCAGCCATTATTCCAAATTCTTTTCTAGTTTGCCAGTGATGCTTTCTTTGGGTAGAAATTACATCAAAACGAAATGTAAAGTCAAACTCAATTTACTTATTGTGGTTATAAAATATTTTTTCTTTATAGCTTTTCAGCTATAATTTCAGGTCTGTATGGGCACTAGCTTTTGCATTTGGTAATCTGTATTATCTGGATTGCCTAACTACTCGAAAATGAACATACATAATGGGGGGTGATTCTGGTTTGCATTGATGTAATTCCATAGATTGCAATAAATATACAGTATAGAATGTCATTTATTCATTATAATTTTTAACACAAAAAGCTATAATCCCTCTCTTGAATCAGGTCATATGTATTGTAAACTCAATATTATAACAGTTACATTTAATGATAACAATTCTAATAATAAGGGTAAGACATCTCTTCAGTCAAAACTAAACATTTCAATTAAATGCCAGGAAAAATAAGATTTTTTTATTAGAACTTTCTTCAAGAGCAGAGAGACAGAACCAAAGCTTGAGATGAAATATGAAAGAAAACAGTTCAGCAGAAGGAAGCCAGCTGAAATGAGAAACATCTGATGAGATAAATGTTGATTCATTATGAATTTTTAAAATATGGAAATCATTAAACAATCATGCATGTTTCTGGTCCCTAAAATGCACACAACATGATTCGGAGAGGTTCAGATGTAGTCAGCATGCAACATCTTTCTTTGTTAGAATAGTTCGATTTGTTTGTTTTATTGTAGCTTATGTAAGGACTACAGGCTTCTGACCAAAAACTCTCATATTGTCTGAACAATGCCAAGTACTTTCATTTTTTTCCATGGGAAAGAGTTTTTGCTGTTGATTTGGGCAGAGATTTTTGTGTTTCATTGTAGGTTATTTCCTCGTCATTAAATCTGTCTTTTAAACAGTACGCCATAGCTGCATCACAACGTCTGATCCAGTATTTGAGAAACTAAGATCTCATGACATTCTGTACTGCTGCTTTAAAGCTACCATACACAGAATGGCAAACAACAATGTAGCCCATATTCCAAAGGCTGAAGTTATGGTCAGGGTGCTCTAAACCCTGTTATGATGACATTTAAGAGCCTTGAAATGTCCTAGTGACATCTTGTCTCTCTAAAGACATCATGACATTTTAACCACTAAAATGTCAGTACAAATTAATCTGGTCTATAATGAATTTCTCTTATAGAAACTCTTATATTTAAACTTCTCCTGTGAGAGGGAGTGTGTTTTGTCAGACAGTCCTAATAATAAATTACTATTCATTTTAACATTCTCAATTCAGCACAATACATTTATAGCACAAATATAAACACAAATAGCCTCTGATGAAATTCTGTCATTAAGAACCACCAGATTTTGAGCAAGAAATAAATATATCTGCATGTAACATAATGTTCATAAAAGGCTAGGGCTCAGATAAGGGCTAGTGGTCTCTAGCTTAATCCTGATAAGACTGAGCTAATGTTACTGAGTTGGGAGCAAGAGACCTTAGAATTTTTTGAGTGACAACAAAATAGTGGATAGAAGAAAACCAGCTGAAATCAGCATTTTCAAAAAGATAATAATAGGTTATTAAGGAAGCTTAGGTTGTCATCAGGGGGTGGGATTAAAGGGAAGCGGTGAGAAAAACAGTAGGAATAAAAGATCAATTTTCAAAAAGGCAAAAAAGGTTAACAGTGGGTTTCTCCAATGAAGTATATTAGAAATGATAGATTTTTTATATACTTATTAATGATCTGGGAAATTAAGTGATGAATGGACAGCTAAAGTTTGCAAATGATACATTATTTAGGATAGTTAAGACTTGAAGAAATTGTGAGGAACTTCAGAAGAACCTTAAAAAGGTAAGTAGATAAAATGTAAGGTAATGTACATTGAAAGGAATAATTTGAACTACTCAGATACATTATGCAGGAGCTTGGAGCAGGTTATCAGACTGGTCCCTTCTGGCTTTAAAATCTATAAATGTATGTAATGGAAATCCAGAGCATGTGACAAATGCCTATGGAGTTTTAATCTATAAATCAAGATAGATAATTTAAATGTTTGAGTGCAGTACTTGTAGAATCCAGTGACTAGTTAAATTAATCTTACATAAGCTTTGTACTGCAGATTGCTACAAGTGTATATTAACCATAGTACTAATTTATTATATTGAACAATACATTTGAATATCATCTGCTTCCCCAATTTGTCTGATCTTAATTGGGAGCTAAACTCTTTTCCTCAGAGAGACATTTTTGAAAATACTGAATTGCCCATGTCTTATTTTTGTTAACATTTTAGAAGTATTTTACAATCTGATTAATGATTAATCACCCAAGATTTGTTTCCTTACATAGCAATATTTTCACTACAGTTGTCATAATTAAATGTATGCATTTCAAGTTTTTTAGATATTCTGAAAAATTCATATAGTAGTAAATTACTACCCAGGAGTCTCTTTCCCTCAGTATATATCTACAATACATTGAAATGGCTTTTGTATTGCAAGTAGTTAAAACACTGAGACTGTATATGTGCTGCTTTAAAAGAAATGAGCCTTAGATAGTCTATTTCATGCTGTTCATAAATGTTCATGCTTTTTCTGTAGCATATCCAGTTTATGTATAGCGTACATGTTTCCTGCTCTCCCTTAGTCTTGTTAGATGCAAACAATGTTAGATTTAAAATATGTATTCAGCCACATGAAAATATGTGTTAGCCAAAACTTGTTCATTTTCCTTCAGTTAGGTCTTCTGTAAAGGTCACCTTCTCTTTAAGAAATCAGTGTTTGAGTGTATTTATTTCATTAAAATAGCTTTTCAGATTCCATCATTGCAACCTACAGAGAATTCTACTCTTGGAAACTGTACAGCTAGTTTAACTGTAGCAAGAGAGTTAGTATGAGGGTGGGTTTTTACAAGTAAGGGGTCAGTTACTATTATACATATTTAAATGTGAACTAATCAGGTTGTTTGCAATAAAAATAGTTCTCAGTTTTCAGGGTCTATTTAATAGACCCAAGATTAGCATACTCAGAAAATACCTGAAATTTATCACAGGCAACAATCCATATACAATATACTAATTTCAATGAACATATTACTTGTGATGACTGTTTTTCAAGAAGATTACAATGTACAAAATTGTTCCAACAGCCAATTGAAGAAAATCTATACAAAGAGGATAATAGGATCTGTCAAACCCTTTTTGGCAACTATGGCTAGGAAGGTCTCTTGGTTTTCCTGTTTTGCTTGAGGAGAAGGATGGTGCAATGGTTGAGGCCTTAGTCTACATCTCAGGAGTCCTGGGCTCACATCCTTGCTCTGGCATTGGACAAAGTCACATAGTCTTTGTGTTTTAGTTCTCTGGCATTGGGCAAAGTCACATAGTCTTTGTGTTTTAGATCTCCTTCTGTAAAATGGAGATAATGATTATCCTTACCTCACAGGGGTGTTGTAAGGTACTCATATAGTATTGCAAAAGTGGCCAAATAAATAGGCTATGTGGGCATGACAAACAAGATTTCCTGGATACTATCCATGACAAGTCATATTTTTGTTGGTTGTGATGGAAGATTGGATGAAGATTAATGTTAAATCTGGTTTACAGTATTTTGTGGTAACTCTGACATCAGTGTTTAGGTAATAAATAGATTCGCTATTCAAACCATATAGCCCATCTTTATTCTTTTTGGGGAAAAGAGAAATGAGCCACTGCTCATTTCAAGTACATCCATTAGATCATTTGAAAGCTGTGGATAATGTGGTTTCAGTTATACAGTAGGAAATATGACCATGTTAGACAATTGCAACAAATCTTGTACAAAGTATGTCTTTTAAGGTGTCAATGGAAAAGTTATGATTGGCGGAGTATGATTATCCTGTTTATATGCATCTATCATTTTTATATCTGAAGTTATAAATATTGACTATGTATCGGCATCTTACATATGTGCTATATTCTTGAGTAACACCCACCAGGTAAAATCTACATTGCAGCCAGACAGCTTTGTGTTGATGGTCCATCAAAAGTAATTAACTCTCACAATGGGCCATAGAAGAAACTCATTCCACCCAGATGTCTCTTCCTGCAGATGCCTTAGCCTCCAAGTGGCCAGTGGCTTGCCCCTGTGAGTTATCAAGCCATGTAAGGGCATGTGACTTGCTCATGTGATCCTGGACTCCATCTTGTGCCTGTAATTTTCCACAAACTAAGTCTGAGAGCTGTGTTTGGGATACTAAAATCCCATCTACAGGGATAGGTTATAAAAGGCCCTGGAAATATCTCCATTTTGTCTTCATTTCCTGATTCATTTCTCTGGATTGGATTTCTGACAAGGAAGCCCTAAACAAGGACTGATGACCCCCAAGCTGTTCAGGTAATTTCCAGAGAAGACTTTTGCAAACTAGCAGTTTATTCCATCACTGGTTCAAACCTGATACAAGAACTTTGCAATGATTGTATATATATATATATATATATTTCCTGAACCATTTTAACTCTCTTTTCTCTTACAAATAAACCTTTAGATATTAGATACTAAAAGATTGGCAATAGCATGATTATTGGGTAAGATCTGAGTTATATATTGACCTGGGTATATGCCTTATGTTTTGAGATCAGAAGAATCCTTTGTTTGATTAAATTTGTTTTCAATAATCACTCATCATAATTTGTAGTGTTTGGGTGGTGAAACAAGAGCTGGGATGCCAGAGGAGACTGCAGTTTGGACTTCTTGTTAGCCAGTATGGTGGGACAGAAGTTTACTTTTATTTCTGGGTTTGTCCTGAAACTGACATCCTGAGTTGTGACCCACTGAGGCATGGTGACATCCTGTGTAAGGGGCCAGGCAAAATATAGCCAAAAGAGTGTGAGGCTGAAGGCAGAGTGATTTTAATCTCTGAATAAGAGCCATGATTTTCTTTCTGGCACATTTCATTGCTATCGTTACATGGAAACATAGAAAGAAAAAGTAAGCTAACTCGTGCTTTTATTAGTCATTACTGAAATGGGAATATAATTACTAACTGCACATTGGGAAATTCTAATAGTGTCCAAAACCAATGCAGAATGCTAGAACTTTAGCACTTATTGGGAAGTCTTAAGAATCCCACACTATAACAGCATCTCTCAACATCTGTTAAACCGAAACTCCCTTCTAACACTATATGGAAAAGACACCTGCTCAATTAATCTTACAGAAGTGATATGGGTTTTCTAATTCCTTTAATCTACAACATTGGCTTTCACCCCAGGCAAATATGCTGTTTAGCCTGCTCTCCTTTCCTTTCTAATTCAGGATTTTAAATAATGCCATACTTGAAGAGATTTTTAAAGCTTGACAGTCAATGAACTTAAACTAGTAATGGAAACAAAATACAACTGAAATTCAATCAGTTCATCCTCCCAGTAGTGCTAATAAAAGTTAAGAATCTTTACAATAAGAAAAAGGTTAATGGTTGGGCTAACCCAGTTTCACAGCTGTTGAGAAGAGAGCAGTAATTTGGGAAGGCAGAGTCCGGAAGGGAAAGGTTTAAGATTCTAGGAATTAATTTATATTTTCCAGAGATAAAAATGTCATCTCCTCTGGGGGCTGCACTCTAGGCAGGTAAGTGTAGAAGAAATTGTGTATGGTAGTGGGGTGAGCAGAGGAAGACAGAGTGAAATTGAAAAGATTTAACTAAAATGGATATCACCAAAATAAAATCCCCAAAGAAATATTACACTTTTCTTGCTTTTGTCCCCTCCTGTCCTTCAAAACAAAACAAAACAAAAAAACAAACAAAAAACCCCCCACCACAACCAAAAATAATAAAAAAATCCCCAAATAAACAGGACAAAGAATAACTGTTTAGCATTTCTGTGGGGGTTAAGTTACAGACTCTGGCTAAAATTAATTAGATGTTAATCAAATTTTACATTACAAACTGTACTTCCTAGTGGAGAGAATGAATGGGTTTGCAATATATTTGAGCCATAAATGAGAAAACAATGATCTTGCTATCTTAGGTTTCAGAGTAGCAGCTGTGTTAGTCTGTATTCGCAAAAAGAAAAGGAGTACTTGTGGCACCTTAGAGACTAACCAATCTTTTTGCTATCTTAGTGCCTGTAGCTTCAATTGCTATTGATTTCTATAGGAGCTGGAGATGCTAAGCGTCTTGTTGGATTGGACCCTTTTGGGTCTGTATGTCTGAAATGGAGAAGCTTTGATAAAAACTAATTAATGTAGAATTGTTTCTGAGCTAAAGAAAAAAGCCTGAAGCAAATTGTAAAGTGATCTTAAAATATTTTCAGTGTTAATTGATAAAACATAAGTTTAAACATGCCACTGATTTTTTTATAATTGAATTAGCCTGGTGTCTGGCTAGACAATAGCCTCTGCGGAAAGAGTAGTTTGTAACATTCTATCTGAAAGTTGTTGCCTTTCAAGGCTGATAGTTGGTTCTAGTTAATTATGTACCCTGAGGACTAAGTTTATTAATATGGCTAAAAAAAGAGAGAAATCAGAATAATGTTAGAAATTTCCCATTAAGGGATCTCATCTCTAATGTTAAAAGAAAAAATAAGAATTCCATATTTGAGACATCCTTGGTGTAAACATGTTGCAACTGGGATGATTTTTTTTCTTTTTACAGCTTGTAAGGTAGTTGGCCACCAGGTCTTAAGAAATGCTACAGTAATACAAATAACAAATAAATAAATAATAGTACGTGTTTTCATGGGTTTTTAAGTAAAAAGTTATTACATACAAAGTATTTGGGTATGCAGGCATGCAAATGTGCACTTGAATACTAGATAAGAGTACATGGGTGTGGAGATGTAATAATTACTCACTGGTCCAAGAATAGTACTGGAATCAAATTCACTAAAGCCAATTAACAATTAGATTACACAAAATGGAGTACTTCAGACTCTAAGTGTAGGGATAAATCTTTCACCAGTAGGAAATGGACAGAATAATATTCTTTAGGGCCAGAGTTCATAGTCTGGCCCATAATTTGTTATGTATTTAATCTTGAAGGCTATCCCTGTAGCAGGAGCTCCCTGCTTAGAGACAGATTGTTCCAAATGCCTACAGCCTTTGAGGAGGCAGGAATCTATCCAGGAATCACTTCAGCAGAGATCAATTCAAATGTCTTCATCAGCATGGGTAGATCCATAGTGCCATTGAAAGGACAACTCTTGCTGGGGACTTTGGATAGTGAAACATCACTTTTCAGAAGCAATCACACTTCTTAAAGTGATATAATAGGATAGCAGAATGTTCCTGGATTTCAGCATACCCATGGGAAGCTGAATATCTGGGAGAGATCTATGGGTCTGATGAGTCTGATGTTTTAATATTGTTCTATCTCTGTAGAAAATTGTCATGAATGAAAACAGAAATGCACTAGAAAACCTCATAACATGCCTTGGGGTTCTCTATTTGTCTTTGATTTACTCTCTTTCTAGTGACAACAATCAGCTCAAAACTAAAACACAAAAGAGCTTAGGCTTGACAAAAATAGTAGGGTAACATTTAGCAGACGATCATTGTTTCACCTATAGAAACACACCAAAAAGCAGAAATAATAAAATATTATTGTAAATGTTGGATTGATAGACCCATGTTCACTTATAAAAGCACTTAGGTTATGTATGTTTCCATTTATTATAGTTCATAGAATCAGAAGTTAGAGAAGGAAAAGACACTCATCCACCTCTCTGATAATACAGGATTGTTTCTCTTCCATACCATATTTTTCAATGTAAATTTTCTCTGCCTTAATTTCATCACATTCCTTTTATTTATACCCAATATAACAGACTACTTAATTCCTCTCCATCCTTTGTGTTTAAATCCATCAAATATTTGCAGATTGTTTCTTCTACCTTTTCCCACTCACTCTTGCTTAGCCAAGCTATACATATTTCGCTTTCTTAATCTTTCCTTAAAAGTCAATCCCTCTAGCCTGATGATAATTTTTGTTGTTTGTCTCTGAACTGCATCCAGTTTCTCAATATATTTCTGGATAGTGTTGCCCAGGACTCAACGCAATACTGTACTCCAGATGTGATTTCACTTGAGCAGTACAGAGAAAACTATCATCTCCCTCCTCCTACATACCTTTGCTTATGCAGGTCAGAATTACTTTGGCCTTTCAGGCAGTCACATTATACATGTGGAAGACAAAATACTTTCTAATGTGCTCTCCAGGGTATCCCTTAGGTTTCTTTCAGTATTCTTAACACATTGTGGCTCATTGTCCCTCTCTAGAGGCTAGATCATTTAAGAGTCTACTGCCACTCCTGAAGAGCCCTTTACCTGATATGATAGAAGTATGTTCTTTTAGGTCCAGATGATTTGGGTTCAGTCCTCACAATTGATCCAGTTGGTGATGTTACACTTTTATTCCATGTTCCTCTAACCACATTGAATCTCTGAATCACATTACAGGGAGTCTTCGGACTTCTGACACAATTCGTTCCTCAGAATTGCATTGTAAGTTGAAATGTTGTAAGTCAAAACCGCCTTTCCCATAGAAATCAATGGTATGAAGGGGGGATTCATTCCTGACCCAAGACTTGATGCAATATTTTCACCACCACAACATAGATTTTTGTTCTAAATGAATTATGAATGACTAATGTTGCAACATCAATGTATTTACTGTACACTGTATTTTGTAACCAGCATACAAATAAACATATAAACTTGCATATGCTGCTCAGAATGCCAGCAACACAGGCTCAGAAAGCCAGGGAGAATGGCACACATGCTGAGCCTCAGCCAATCACTGTTCAACCTTTCTGATTGGCTGAGCCCGGGGCTGGGAGCCAATCAAAATCAAGCAGCAACCCTACTTGGCAACAAACTATCCTGCTGCCTCGAAGCCAATCAGAAGCAACCCCTTCCAGTTCCATACCAGTATAATGCAACAAGGAAGTGATTTCAAGCGAACCTTATGCAAATCAAGTGTCATAAGGGCCAAAAAAGCGTCAGAAGGGCAAAACTGGCAGTCAGTTGAAAAGTGTCGTAAGTGGCATCTGACGTAAGTTGGGCTTCGTAAGTCTGAGGACTCCCTGTACTACTATTGAGCTTTTCCAGATGTATTTTCTTTTATGTCACACCTATGTTTCCAACCTATCTAGGTCCCTTTGTATTACTGTACTTCTCTGTTCCAGTTGATGCTCGTACTTCCTCCCAGTTTAGTATTATTTGTACACTGGCTGTTCGTTGTCTGTTGATTCCCATTTTTAGTCATTGAAATGACTGATTGCTTTCCTTAGAAGAAAGCACAGTGGGCACACTATAGACATTTCTTCTGCTTTGAATGATGCTACCTATTTCAGTGATGTTCTCAGTGTTTAAACTGAGGAATACTGAGGGCACTAGTAATATATCTCAAACGGGAAGAAAACTTTCTATGTGCAAACATTGTGCATTTTATTTAAACTAAGCTAGTTGTCAAGCCATTACAAGACAGCAGTAATTAGTGTGAAGTGTGTACATGTTCTACTGTAGGACTGGCTAAGTATTGCCACATTTCACCGAAACCTGGAGCCGCACACAGGTGCAGGGGTCTGTCCAGATGAAGTAGCTTGCAGGATCAAGGTCTGAGTAATGTTTTTTAAACTAGTCATTAAAAATATAAATAATGTAATATTTAGTAAAAGAGTAACCATAATATGCTTTTGTTGGTGGTACTTCTGGGGAAAATCTCTTCAGAGATACAGTGTTCTTCAGGGGCAGCAGAACCAGTGTGCAATGGAAATACTGTGGGGGCTGATCTACAGTTCCAGCCTTGCTCGACTCTTCTTCCGCTATGGCTCTGCCCCACACCGCCCAGATCCAGTTACTGCCTCCTCTAAGGTGCCACAAGTGCTCCTTTTCTTTTTGCCTCCCTATTGGCTGACTGTTTGGGAGCTGAGAGCCCAACAGGTTCTAGCCAGTCCTTCCCCCTCAGCAGTGGGAAGGACACACCCCTGTCACGTGCAGGGGGAGGGAATAGGGACAAGGAGGAGTTGCTGCCACAGCACCTAGGGTCCAACTAGGGAGAAGTTAGGAATCAGGGTCCTTTTTTCCCCTCTATCCCTCTATTCAAGGTGTGTTTCTGCCACCTCTGACATTCTGACAATATCATCTCAGACAGAAGTTAATTTCAATAATAAACTGAAAGCTACTTGTTAGCATGGTGGACATCACAGACTAATAGAAATATAGGGCTGGAAGGGATCTGAAGAAGTCATTAGACTTCATCCTCCATTATGAGGCAGGATAAAGTATACTTAGACCATCTCTGAGAGATGTTTGTCTAACCTATTTTTAAAAACCTCCAATAACAGGGAAATAATACTGAAGACACCCAAAAGGGAATTCCTGGAGAAAATATAATAGTGCCCTGAATAAGGACTACCCACACAGATCATGGCTTGCAGTACTTCAATCCATCTCAGATCATGATTCATCCTCGTAAGTGACAGCTTCATTCTCACAAGTGAGAATTTTCCTTCAAGACTTGCAGTTTCTGGATGACTGTTCAGATTTAGCATTGCCGAAGATGGTGCTTTTCATTACTTTCTTTTCCTCTGCCTCCCAGCAACCACTGAGGGGACTCAGAACTGCAGCCTGTGCCTTTTATAAATGTTTGTTCCTCAGAATGACGCGGACTCTGACTCTGGAGATCAGTGATTTAATAACACTTTATACAGGTTCCTGGGTTCTTTACATTAGGCAAGTAATCCTGAGGTGTTAATTTTTGTTGGTGGTACATAGCAGGCACTGCAGTGTATGTAGCTCCTGCTGAAATCAACGGGAGCTTTTCATTCATCAGATATGCAGGACTGGATGTAATTAGGGTTTGTAAAGTCAGTTAAAATGACTATTTTCTGGTCTGTGAAATGCTAATTACATCGTTATTCTATTTAATCAATTTACATAGTTGCAGGAATACATGTTAAGACCATTTTAACTTTATAAGAATATGGCAGGGCTGGTGGTCAGAGCCCTAACCTAGGACTTGGGATACCTGGATTTAAGTCTCTGTTTCACCTCAGTCTGCTTGTTGGACTGTGAGCAACACATGTAGGGCTAGTTTCGCAAAGGAATTTAGCATGGTGACACAGCGTTGCCTCTCCTAATTTTAGGTACATAGACAATCACTGGGATTATTCAGAAAGCCTTAGTTTGGCGTTAGTTGCCCTATGCCAGAAGTGGGGAACTTTTTTCTATCAGGGGCCATTGACCCATAAAAAAATCAGTCACGGGCATCACACAGCCCTGTGGAGGGAGGATGGGTGCAGCGGAGGCTTGGGTGAGCCGGTGCTCATGGCTCCATCCCCATGTTGTGGCACAGAGGTTCAGGTCTTCCCCTTGGCTCCGGGGTGGGACCAGAAATGCGGGGTTCAGAGTGTGGGATGGGACTCTGGGCTGGGGCAGAGGGTTGGGGTGTGGGAGGGAGTGACGGCTCCGGCTGGGGGTGCCAGCTCTGGGGTGGGGCTGGGGATGAGGGTTTGGAGATCAGGAGCAGGCTCAGGGCTGGGGCACGGGGTTGGGGTGCAGGAGGAGGTTTGGGGTGCAGGCTCTGTGAGGGAGTTTGGGTGCGGGGGGGTGTAGGGATGGGGCAGAGGGTTGGGGTGCAGGTGGTGGTGCGGGCTCTGGGAGGGAGTTATGGTGAGGGAGCTGGTTCCAACCTGGAGCAGGGGATCGTGGTGCGGGTAGGGGTGCAGGCTCAGGGAGGGAGTTAGGATGAGGAAGGGGGTTCTGATCTGGGGCTGGGGGGTTGGGCTCTGGCTGGGCGGCAGTTACCTTAGGTGGCTCCTGGTTGACGGCACAGCAGGGCTAAGGTAGGCTCCCTGCCTGCCCTGGCTCCGAACTGCTCCCAGAAACGGCCGACATGTCCGCCCCTAGGCTGAGGCACGGTCAGGTGGCTCTGCGGGATGCACGCTGCATGCGCCTGCAGGTGCCACCCCCAGACCTCCCACTGGCCGCGGTTCCCAGCCAATGGAAGCTGCGGAGCCAGCACTAGGGGTGGGGGCAGCACACAGAGCTTTCCTGATCACCCTTGTTCCTAGGGACCACAGGGATATGCTGGTCGCTTCCGGGAGCTGCGCAGAACTGACTGTACTTCTAACAGCATGGCAACCCTTGCTTCTCGCTGCAGTGGGATGAGCCAGTGTTCACGGCTCCAGCCCGGCGGGCGGGGGGAGGGCACCGAGGCTCGGGGCTTCCAGCCTGCGGCACAGAGACTTCCTGCCAGCCGGATGAAATTAAGCAGTGGGCCGGATCTGGCCCATGGGCCGTAGGTTCTCCACCCCTGCCCTATACAATGAATAGGGAGAGATAGGTGGATCGGAATGGGAGTCACAAAAGCCAGCATACAATGCAGTGCCTCACCTAAGGTAGACAATGGGAGATGCCAAGCAGAAGAGTGCATGCAAAGCTCCATCCCTTTCTCAGAGATGTGAGCTTGGCTGCAGGCAGGAGGTCCCTCCCTAAGGATTCTTAGCTGCAAACCCTGTCTTGGCATTAGGCAGCTACACCATTTTTGCAAGAAGCCAGGGCAGGGGGAGAAGGCTGGTCATCTCCTCATAACTTTTAGCTCAGTGGTTAGGGTACACATCTGGGATGTGGAAAACTACTGGGTCAAGTCCCGTCTCTACCAGGAGTGGGAGAAAGGATTTGCTACCTCTCAGATGAATGCTGTAATCTAATGTGGGGCTCTTTCAATCTCCCCTATTGAAGCTGAAAGATGGTGGATAAATGATGAGAGTCATTAGGCTAGAGAGAGAAAAAGGAAACATGAGACTGACTCTGTATTCTTGTGGTCCCACTCTAGAATGTGGGAAACTCAGGATCTACTCCCCTGCTCCTCTTTCTTTCTTATCCACAGTGGAGAGCTATCAGTAGGAAAGATGGAGGGCTATCCATCTCTCAAAATCCCATTGTCAAAGGATCTTCTTTCTGTAATTGTTTAAGGTGCTTCCCCTTCCACCCTCTTTCCCCTTCTTCCTCTTCTCCATGTTTACTCCTTCTTTCTTCTAAGAAATGCTGGTGAGGGTGTGAGAGATTAAGAGAAGTAGTGCAAGACTAACTAAGGTCTTCATGCTTCAAGGAAAGGGGGCAAAAAAAAAACACAGAAGGAAAAAGGATACAGCTCAGCAACACATATACCATGTAATAATAATGCAAAAAGAAAAGGAGTACTTGTGGCACCTTAGAGACTAACCAATTTATTTGAGCATGAGCTTTTGTGAGCTACAGCTCACTTCATCGGATGCAATAATGGTCCTTCTGCTGCCTTGCTTTCTGCCTGGTGTAGCTGTAATATTTGCTATGTGGAATTGTATTTTGTGGGACTGAAGAAGAGGGATCTTACAATACATATGTGTTCTGACAGTATTTGCTTTAGCTGTTTGCCCAGTTCATCTTGTGCTGCTAACTATTGCACTTTCTTGTCAATTATTTTGTCTCTTTGATTGTTCCTGTGGTGTTGAACTAGGCATATTTTTCGTCTGCTTATATTAGTTTGTGATCAATTCCACCCCTCCCCCCTCCCCTGGGCTTTGCCTGGATCATCTGTAATGATCTCATTGGACTCTTGGACTCCTTCAGGCGCTACTATCATCTAGACTTTGGCTTCTTTTCCCTTTATACATGTGTTTAGAAGTTTCCTATTATATTCCTTTATTCTTCATTCATCTCATCCTTAAGGCTATTTAACTCATGTCTGAATTCAAAGTTCTTCAAAACATTTCAGATTTTCTTTGTTATGGGATAAAAATGTATTCCCTGCTGTGTTTTCTCTAAGAGTTTTTGACCTTTGAAGCTACACTTCAGCATAAAATTACCAGGTATCTCGTGCTTTGGGATGCAGAAGTTTTACTATATCCATATTGATGACATCTAGATTGTCTGCTACTCTATGTCCACTGAATCATTTCCTTCTTTCTATGACTGTTAATAATCCCATTTAGTCCTTTCTTCAAAGTTAATGGCCCAGATATTTTGCTGCATCCACTTTATGTTGGGAACAGCAGAAAGGGGGAGCATCAGGGAGCTGGTTATGGCTCCCCGATTGTCAGTTCAAATGGACTACGGGTTGCTCTAAGTTACAGTAACTGGCTAGTGTCCTCAAGGGGCCATAGGTCAGCTACAGAAATACCCACCTCTCCCCATCTCCAGCTCAACCCTCTGCACTAGGGGATGTGAGCAGAAAGGCTGGCTATGTCAACTCTGCACCTGCTCAGGATTCCCTTATGGGAGTTTCCCCATGTAGGGGTTTAAGGTCAATGTCTTCGTCTCCCTTTGCACCACCTGAATGCTCCAAAGGGATTGGAATGAGACAGAGAATCTGTCCCAAAGTGTTTGGCGCAATGCGTTTGAGAGAAAACATGTTTGATTGTAAAACACTGAGCTAGATTTCCAAGCTCTTTTCCTAAATTGCATGCACAAAAAGTATGTCTATTGACACAGGTAATTGTCAATATAAAACTCACATTTATAAAAGAAAGATAGAATGAAACTGAATACATTCACACATGAGGATATATCCAATAGCAAGTACAATTCTGTCTGTGCAATTTAGTATTTCAATTTTCTAAAAACGTTCCTCCATCCTATCTCCCTACCCACCTGTGTCTGCAAAATCCTAGAGTTTGCTGTTGAATTACATATCTAGACTTCCCTGCCTCTAACTCCTTCATGATTCCCAGTAGAATCACATAATTCAATCTCCCTCCTCCTGCTTGCAGAATTTGTTCCAAATCTGTTTCAGTATAAACACAAGATTAATCATTTCATTAGGAGTATCCAAGTGGGTGCTCCATGACACTTTGATAGACAAACACTACCAACTTCCATAAAGTCAAGCTAATTTCTGCTAAGATATGTAATTCTGAGGCACCAAAAAAGCAACACCTGGCCTTTAGCTGTGGAATAAGTAACACTACTGTCCAACTCAGCAATGCATGCAGATGAAGAATAGTTTTCTCCTCAAAGCACAGGGCTAGGAGCCATAAGATCTGGGTTTTATTCCTGACTTTGCCACACATTTTCTGGATGACATGGGGCAAGTCAACTAATGCCTCTGTGCTTCAGTTTCTCTTTCTGTAAAATGGGATGGAAAGCACTTTGACTGCAACGTAGGATTAGAATATCAAATGCAAGATAGAACAGACAATGTTGCCATTGTAGCTACTTTTTTTGAGAGACAGATACATAGAAATCCTGCTCCGCATTGCAGTCAAATGGAGACAAGTGCCATCTTGTGTGTTCTGTCTTAAGGACCACATTTCTACAAGAACAGTGTTTGTTCTACATTAAGAACATAACACAAGAACATAAGAATGGCCATACTGGGTCAGACCAATGGCCTATCTAGCCCAGTCTTCTGACAGTGCCAAATGCTTCAGAGGAAATTAACAAAACAGGAAATCCTCAAGTAATCGATCCCCTGTAGCCCATTCCCAGCTTCTAGCAAACACAGGCTATGGACACTCGAAGCATGGTGTTGCATCCCGGCCCATCCTGGCTAATAGCCATTGATGGACCTATCCTCCATGAACTTACCTAGTTCTTTTTTGAACCTTGTTATAGTCTTGGCCTTCACAACATCCCCTGACAGGGAGTTCCACAGGCTGACTGTGGAAGTGTGAAGAAATATTTCCTTTTGTTTGTTTTAAACTTGTTGCCTATTAATTTCATTAGGTGACCCCTAATATGTTATATGAAGGAGTAAATAACATTTCCTTATTCACTTTATGCACACCAGTCAAGATTTTATAGACCTCTATCATATCCCCCTTAGTCGTCTCTTTTCCAATCTGAAAAGTCCCAGTCATTCTAATCTCTCCTCATACAGAAGCTGTTCTATACCCCAATCATTTTTGTTGCCCTTCTCTCTACCTTTTCCAATTCCAAAATATCTTTTTTGAAATGGGATATCCAGATCTGCATAGGGTGACAAGACGTTCTGTTTTTATAGGAACAGTCCCATTTTTGGGGACTACTTCTTATATAGGCGCCTATTACCCCCCACGCCCTGGCCAGTTTTTTCACAGTTGCTATCTGGTCACCCTAGATCTGCACATAGTATTCAAGATGTGGATTACCAAGAATTTATATAGAGGTAATATGATATTTTTTGTCTTATTATCTTTCCTTTTCCTAATGGTTCCTTACATTCCATTAGCTTTTTTGACTGCTGCTGCATATTGAGTCGATGTTTTCAGAGAACTATTGACAATGACTCCAAAATATCTTTCTTGAGTGGTAACAACTAATTTAGACCCCATCATTTTATATATATAGTTGGGATTATGTTTTCCAATATGCCCAGTCATCCAATTTTGAGAAATGCCTTTGTAAATTCTTTACAGTCTGTTTTGGACTTAACTATCTTGAGTAATTTTGTATCATTTAAAAATGTTGCCACCTCACTGTTTATCCCTTTTTTTCCAGATCATTTATGGATATGTTGAACAGCACTGGTCCTGGTACTGACCCCTGGGAGACACCACTATTTACCTCTCTCCATTCTGAAAATTGACCATTTATTCCTAACTTTTGTTTCCTATCTTTTAACCAGTTACTGATCCATGAGAGGACCTTCTGTCTTATCCCATGACTGCTTACTTTGCGAAAGAGCCTTTGGTGAGGGACCTTGTCAAAGGCTTTCTTAGAGTGTAAGTACACTATGTCCACATGTCACCCTTGTCCACATGTTTGTTGACCCCCTCAAATAATTCTAATAGATTGGTGAGGCATGATTTTCTTTACAAAAGCCATGTTGACTCTTTTCCAATAAATCATGTTCATCTATGTGTCTGAGAATTCTGTTCTTTACTATAGTTTCAACAAATTTGCCTGGTACTGAAATCAGGCTACCCGGCTTGTAATTGCCAGGATCGCCTCTGGAGACTTTTTAAAAAATTGGCACTAAATTAGCTATTCTCCAGTCATCTGGTACAGAAGATGATTTAAGTGATAGGTTTCATACCATAGTTAGTAGTGCTTCAATTTCACATTTTAGTTCCTTCAAAACTCTTGGGTGAATTACCATCTGGTCCTGGTGGCTTATTATAATTTTGTTCCCAAACCTCCTCTACTGACACCTCAATCTGGGACAGTTCCTCAGATTTGTCAATGAAAAAGAATAACTCAGGTGTGGGAATCTACTTCCCATACTCTACAGTGAAGACTGATGCAAAGATAAATAATTCATTTAGTTTCTCTGCAATAGCCTTATCTTCCTTGAGTGCTCCTTTAGGATTTCGATCATCCAGTATGTCCACTGATTATTTAGCAGGCTTCCTGGTTCCTGATGTGTTTGTTTATTTTTATTTTGCTGTTACTTTTTGAATCTTTGGCTAGTTGCTCTTCAAATTCTTTTTTGGACTGCCTAATTATATTTTTATATTTTACTTGACAGAGTTTAACTTCCTTTCTGTTTTTCCCGGTAGGATTTAACTTCCAGTTTCTAAAGGATGCCTTTTTTGCCTCTAGCCACCTATTTTACTTTGTTGTTTAGCCACAGTCACATTTTTTGGTCCTCTTACTATGTTTTTTAATTTGGGGTATACATTTAATTTGAGCCTCTATTATGGTGTTTTTAAAAAAAGTTTCTATGCGGCTTACAGGGATTTCACTTTGGGGATTGTACCTCTGAACTTTTGTTTAACTAACTTCCTGGTTTTTGTGTAGTTCCCCTTTCTGACATTAAATGCTACCATGGTGGACTTCTTTGGTGTTTTCCTCTGCATTATATTATGGTTGCTTTTACCAAGTGGTTCAGCTACATTCACCTCAAACCCTGTGCTCTATTTAGGACTAAATTAAGAATTGCCTCTCCTCTTGTGGGTTCCAGGACTGGCTACTCCAAGAAACAGTCATTTATGGTGTCAGTAAACTTTATTTCTGCATCCTGTCCTGAGGTGACATGTACCCAGTCAATATGGGGATAGTTGAAATCCCTGATTATTACTGAGTTTTTTTATTTTTATAGCCTCTCTAATCACCATCACCATCCTGGGTGAGTGGTCAGTAATATATCCCTACTGGAGGATACAAGTGATAGATTTAGGAGCAGGAGGGTTTACCAGATTGTGCATTAATCGCAGTATGAAGGAGAGGTATTGTTACTACTTTGCATTGAAATCAATGTTTAGACATGGTAGGTGCTGTACACGCAGAGTATAAGGACAGTTTCTGACCCTGCAAGCTTGCACTGTATGTTTATTATGAGTTGAAAGAGGTAGATAGAGCAGACAAACAAGGCAAGGTGGGAGGAGGAGGAGAAAAGGGAGGAGGAAGTACCATTAAAAGACACCTTTTTCATAATAAGAAGCAATAATCTCATCTCCCACCCTGCATTACCATTTTCAGGTGCCAGGTGTCCCCTCCACAGCACAGACAATGTTATGAGGGATCTATGTAAAAATCATGAAATTATCAAAATAATTTGTGATACTTTGCACTTGAGGAACTCAGATTCCTTTCCAAATATTAATGACTCAAGCTTCCTAATCTCCATGTGAGGTAGGTTTTTATTATCCCCATTTTGTACATGGAGAGATTTGGACTCGAGAAGTGGGCTCTTTCCTTTTCAGGAGAGAATTGTGTGGGCACGATTCAGGCTTTTCTCTCCTAGTTCACTCTGATTTACAGTAGTTTCTGTTATGGCTTTGAATAGTATATATTACAGTTAAAATGATGAAATTTGGTCCTGGTTATTAAAAAAGTTAATAAATAAATGAAATCACTGGTACAACTTATACTATTCAACATGGGTAAAGGAATCTGGAATAAATATTCACATTAGCATAGGTGTGAGGCCTCTCTGAATTTACTGTATGATGTTGGTTCATTGACACCTACCTGGGTCTTTGGTGCATCAGGAATTCTAGGCCTACGGCTGTGTTGGTTACATTTGACTTTAAAAATAGGAAATGTCTCATTCCAAAATTGGATTTGACTGTTTCATCTTGAGTGAGAGTGCCAGGAGAAAGTAGAAATGGGGCTAGTGTGCTGGCATGTCACCTCACCGCATGACTAACAGTGAGGCATTCACAGTCAATCAACTCTAGTAATGCCCATGATGTGTTCTTGCTGCTTTTTAATCAGCCAAGAGTGACACAGATCTAATTCACAGGTTTCAGTACTCACTTTCCTCAGCAGAACCAGCAAGCTCTTGATAAAACTCAGAAGTCAGGTGTACAGTTCAGCCCAGATCAATGCAATCTTCTTATCTGTAAAAGAAGCAGGTTCTGACGGGAAAGCTTTCATTCAGCTTGAGGGAAATAGCTGGTATTCAATCAAGATTATGTGTGTTTGATTAATTGGAAGCAGGTTTCAGAGTAAAAAGAAAAGGAGTACTTGTGGCACCTTAGAGACTAACCAATTTATTTGAGCATGAGCTTTCGTGAGCTACAGCTCACTTCATCGGATGCATACCGTGGAAACTGCAGTAGACATTATATATACACAGAGACCATGAAACAATACCCCCTCCCACCCCACTGTCCTGCTGGTAATAGCTTATCTAAAGTGATCATTAAGTTGGGCCATTTCCAGCACAAATCCAGGTTTTCTCACCCTCCGCCCCCCCACACAAACTCACTCTCCTGCTGGTAATAGCCCATCCAAAGTGACCACTCTCTTCACAATGTGTATGATAATCAAGGTGGGCCATTTCCTGCACAAATCCAGGTTCTCTCACCCCCTCACCCCCCTCCAAAAACCACACACACAAACTCACTCTCCTGCTGGTAATAGCTTATCCAAAGTGACCACTCTCCCTACAATGTGCATGGTAATCAAGGTGGGTCATTTCCAGCACAGATCCAGGCTTTCTCACCCCCCCCCCCCCGCCCCCCGGGGAACGAACACACACACACACACACACAAACTCACTCTCCTGCTGGCAATAGGTCATCCAAACTGAGAGTAGAAGCCATGTTAGTCTGTATCCGCCAAAAGAACAGGAGTACTTGTGGCACCTTAGAGACTAACAAATTTATTAGAGCATAAGCTTTCGTGGGCTACAGCCCACTTCATCAGATACATAGAATGGAACATATAGTAAGATATACATATATATCTACATACAGATAAGTTGGAAGTTACCATACAAACTGGGAGAGGCTAATTAGTTAAGATGAGCTATTATCTGCAGGAGAAAAATACTTTTGTAGTGATAATCAAGATGGCCCATTTAGACAGTTGACAAGAAGGTGTGAGGATACTTAACTTAAGCAAATAGATTCAATATGTGTAATGACCCAGCCACTCCCAGTCTCTATTCAAACCCAAGGTAATGGTATCTAGTTTGCATATTAATTCAAGCTCAGTAATTTCTCCTTGAAGTCTGTTTTTGAAGCTTTTCTGTTGCAAAATTGCCACCCTTAAATCTTTTACTGAGTGGCCAGAGAGGTTGAAGTGTTCTCCTACTGGTTTTTGAATGTTATGATTCCTGATGTCAGATTAGTGTCCATTTATTCTTTTGCGTAGAGACTGTCCAGTTTGGCCAATGTACATGGCAGAGGGGCATTGCTGGCACATGATGGCATATATCACATTGGTAGATGTGCAGGTGAACGAGCACCTGATGGTGTGGCTAATGTGATTAAGTCCTATGATGGTGTCACTTGAATAAATATGTGGACATATTCGGCATCGGGCTTTGTTGCAAGGATAGGTTCCTGGGTTAGAGTTTTTGTTGTGTGGTGTGTGGTTGCTGGTGAGTATTTGCTTCAGGTTGGGGGGCTGTCTGTAAGTGAGGACTGGTCTGTCTCCCAGGATCTGTGAGAGTGAGGGATCATTGTGAGGATAGGTTGTAAATCTTTGATGATGTACTGGAGAGGTTTTAGTTGGGGGCTGAAGGTGACAGCTAGTGGCATTCTGTTATTTTCTTTGTTGGGCCTGTCCTGTAGTAGGTAACTTCTGGGTACTCTTCTGGCTCTGTCAATCTGTTTTTTCACTTCATCAGGTGGGTATTGTAGTTTTAAGAATGCTTGATAGAGATCTTGTGCGTGTTTGTCTCTGTCTGAGGGATTGGAGCAAATGCGGTTGTATCTTAGAGCTTGGCTGTAGACAATGGATCATGTGGTGTGTCCTGGATGGAAGCTGGAGGCATGTAGGTAAGTATAGTTGTCAGTAGGTTTCCAGTATAGGGTGGTGTTTATATGACCATTCCTTATTAGCACAGTAGTGTCCAGGAAATGGACCACTTGTGTGGATTGGTCTAGGCTGAGGTTGATTGTGGGATTGAAATTGTTAAAATCATGGTGGAATTTCTCAAAGGCTTCAGAACCTCAAGCCTTCTTCATGCAAATTTCTGCACCCAAACAATGAACCTCTGTGGTATACTTATCAAACAAAAGGTAGTTTCTTTACAAAAGAACAGTCTTTAACCTTAATGAAATAAAGAAAATGTAGAAGAATTTTCAGAAATACATTGTTGTACAATATTGGTGTACAATAATACAGTGATTATGATAGAACAGGTCAAGTTAAAGAATTATGTTAACTACTCTTGTGGCATGTTTTCAGATTTTTGAAAGTTCTTAATAAAAACATTTTTATTTCTACTGTGGGTTCAATTTAATTAGTTCAGTAATGGCATGAGTCCAGGGATGAAACTGAGGCAGGGCACATTAATCCAGTTTCAGAGAGGAAGGATGGGCCAACAATTTGGATGCCAGGCTTGGAGTGGCAAGAGCTAGATTCGATTCCCTGCTCCACCCCAAACTTCCTGTCTGGCCTTATGCAAGTCACTTATCCTATATGTGTTTTTGTCCCCATCTGTAAAATGGGGATAATAGCACTTCCCTACCTCTCAGGGGTGTTCTGAGGATGAATACATTAAAGACTGTGAGATGGTCAGATACTACAGTGATGGGGGCTGTATAAGTATTTAAACACTGATCCTTTTCCCATGGGAGTAAGTGGAACTTTCACAACTGATTTTAAAATGAGCAGGATCAGACTCTAATTTCAGAAATTCAGTAAGAACACTCTTTGTCAAGTATTAATAGCACAGTGGGTCAGTGCAGGTAGAGACCTGGGTTCAAATTTGATTTGAGTCACAAATGAAAATGAGTTGAAAGGCCTGAGCTTCAGATCCTTGTAGATATATCTTGTCTACCCCTTTCCTAAAATTACCACACAGTTTGGGAGCCTTTGCTCAAGAACACCACAAGATGAAAAGAACAGCTTGACTTGTCAGCTTGATTTAGGTCAAAGGCAAACTACAGGAACTCTAGCCTTCTCCCCCACACTCTGTCCTACCTCACTATTTCATGACCTTTCATAGATCAGAATTTGTAATTAGAGAAGATATACTTAGTGAGTTGTAAGTCAAGGCTTAAAGCACAACTATGTTGAACAATGACACATTATTCATATTCATTGTCACAACAATTTCCACATCAAGTTGATTCAGTTTACAAGTGAAGTGTGGGTGTTCCAAACTGCCAGTCCCATGAAGTCATTTTAAGATTTGATATCCAAGCTGTGCTTTCTTTCTAATTAGTGAAGTGTCACCAATAATAAGATACGGTGAATTGTGCAGGCCAAATGTTGCCTTCTGTTAAACCAATGCAACCCTATTGCCTTCAAGGGGATTGCATAGGTAGCCTGGACAGTGGAAGCTAGTTAATAATTCTGTTGGTGGTTCATAAACTAGAAAATAATCCACTTCATTCTTCCAGCGCGTCAAGGCTGAAAATACAAAAAAAAAAAAATAGCTCAACATGTTTCAGTAAAGTTAGCAGATATGACTCTGAGAAGAGACGAGTGGTTGATCTAATGAGTACCAAAGTGCCATTTTTGAGGTAGAACTGAAGTGACTAGACTTTTGTTTTTCACAGTTGTTAAATATTAATACTCTTGCTCCTCACTCTGTCTATAGCAGTAACAGCAAACAGGAAATGAGTAGGAGGTCAGAATGAAGAGCCAAATGTCAATCTGTGTTTCCAGGTTTATGAAAACAAAGCTAGACAATCATCCCACTACATGGGATGACAGTTCCTGACCAGTCCGAAGAGCGGTAGACTTCAGCTGTGAATGAACTCCTCTAAGAATCCTTGGGCTGTGCAGTAGGGAAGAGCTGGGCTGTCAGCAACCTCCCCTGAAGAGCCCTTATTCTTGAAAGAGGGAGTGGAGATCCCTGCTGCTCAGGAGGTGATATTAGGCTTTGAGAAGCACCTTTCTGGAAATCCCTGCTGCTCTGGAAAAGAATGGAGCCATCACTGGCCCCTCTTTGAACAAGGTTAAAAGGAAAAAAAGCCTCCCCTGCAAATTTCACATCTGCCTACTGTCCACTTGATAAGATGCATAGCAGTCTGTTTAGTCTATTCACTCCATACAAAGTCCAACCGTTTTGTCTGTAGATCCGTTCTTAAAGAGGTTGAAAAAATATTTTTTATATAGGAAAAAAAATCTTTTTTCACTTTCCTTGTATTTCAGGATGGAAGAGCACCTGCTTGTATTCAATATTTCTCCCAAAATAAAGTATCTAATAATAATTATAAATTACCTGCAGGAAGAGACTGAGCCTGTAAATTTCAAGTGCAAAGTGTGACCATTTCAGAAATTTATGAGCAACTGAAAACAATGGGTTAGAATGCTCATACTAGGTGTAGCAGTCACTGCCACTCCCACTGTAATTCTACACCCACTATGTAGCAGAAGTCATAGGAATTTAAGCATCTATAGAAGACTGTATATTCTTGGATCACAGAGTTTCTGAGGCATATGTAACTATCAGAGTTGAAGGACATTATGGGATTTCAGAGGAACGTACATATATACACACATTAATCATACACATATGTGCACACCAAGGGAGA